>NC_136061.1:1843236620-1843836620 GCF_964261635.1 Lissotriton helveticus | reverse complement strand
CTTTAAAATTGTTTTAATCCGTGTAATTGCTTAAATAAAGTATCTAGTGGAGGGCGGGAGGGAGGCGGGTGGCGGCCGACTCGGCTACGCTCACGGAGTGGGCGTAGTGTTGCCGGCTACGCTGTCTACGCAAAATGCGTAGAAGGCAACACTACGCCTACTCCGTGGGCGTAGCCGATTCGGACGCCCACCCTTAACTTACATGCTCCTTGCTCCAGTTCCTTCACACTGAATAGTAGATATGCCCCATCTGTGCCCTGTATAATATTAGACTTACACACTTCTGTCGATGCATATGGTATTGAGGCATCCTGCAATTGTGAGATTATAATGGAGCCTCTACGCCCCAATGTGTGCATGCAATCACAAATGTTTGGGCCATGCAGAGTGCCCTTGTGAGGGGTCCCCCAGTTTTGGAGGGAGGGAGGTTACAATTAGTCCTGGGTCTGTGTCTTGCTACTGTACAGATAGATGTTAGTACCTGACGTTGTGTAACTGGTCATTTACCCTTCTTTTCTCTCATACCTGCAGATCAAGGTACACCAGCGTAAGGCTGTGTGGAGGGCCATTGCAGAAAAGGTGCGAGCCCTGGGGGTATCCAACAGACGACACACCCACTGTCACAAGAGGTGGGACGACATCAGCTGGCTGGCAAAGCAAGTGGCAGAGATGACCTTGGGGATGCTACCACGCACAGGGCGTTTGGCACGGCGCAACATGACTCCACTGATGGGCCGCATCTTGGCAGTGACTCATCCAGACCTGATGGACGTCTGAAGGAGCATCGGCAGCAAGGCAGGGGTGGTGAGTATCTTGGAGGGTGACTTTTGCTGGGAGTGGATGCATGTGTACAGGGCCTGTGGCACCGGTGACCCATGTGATGTGTGTGTTTTGCTGTGCTGTGTAATGTGAGTGGCTGCTGTGATGTGTGCTTGTACTAGGCATAGGCCCACCCTGGCCTTACTAAGCTGAAACTCCCTGCTGTACTTTCGCATTGCCAGATGGGGTATGCTCCACATGGGCATTCATCATTGGTATAGTGTGGGGAATCTATTATGGGGTGAACTGCAGGGTCCACTTTCTGAGTGTGACTTCATGTATGCCTACTTTGCATGCACCATGATCGTTGAGGCCCACACATCTGACAACAATGTTCCCCAGATTACCACATGGCCTACTTGGCATTGTGGACTGTAATGTCATAATAGGTGTGTGTGTTGTGCCCTCCTGTTCCCTGAAGGTCTGTCAGTGGTAATAAGTGTTGTACCCACATCATGTCCCTAGGTGAGGCAGGGCAAGTTGTGTGTGTGGTGTACTCCATCTACAGGAAGGTTGTAGTGCTGTGTGGCATCAACATGGCTCACTCATGGCAGATATTCTGCGTTACAGGCACTGTTGTGGTCTATGTTGTGTGTTGCTGCACAGTTATTGCAGGGTGTGGTGGTTACCATGTATATTTGGGCCTCTCCTGTACTGCATTGATTTGAATTTGTGTGACCAGATGATGACACTTACACAACCCTGTACTCTCTCACATGCAGATTCGCAAGAGACCATAGAGTAACATGAGCCAGAAACCAGTGATGGCGAGAGTAGCACTACCGCTGCAGGGGAGGCCAGTGACACAGAGCCCACCAGTGCATCTGAGGGAGACAGAAGTATGCAGGATGAATCCATGGCTGAGACACAGAGTACCACATCATCTGATGCCAGCGGGGATGCATCCATGTTGGCAGGCACAGGGGATGGGGAGTCTGCATCATCATCTACCACCCAGCGGCCAGTGCCCAGCCGCCCATCCACTTCCTCTGGTGCTGCCCGTATCCGTGTCACTAAGAGGGGACAAGTCACATTCACACTTTGCACCGCTGCCCCTGCACCTGTCCCCCCTGCTGCCCTCAGTGCAGCGTTTGTAGAGCTCCTGCGCCTGCTTTGTGTGGGCCAGACCGCCCTGTTCAATGCCTTCAGTTACCATGACAAGAAATTAGGCCAGGTGGTTGCATACAAGGAGGGCATACACTCTGACGTGGGTGGGCTACACCATACAGTCCAAGCGTTGTCATCCACAGTGACGCCAGCCCTTCAACAGGCACATGCTCCCATTGCAGCTCAGGTGCCTTTGTCCACCCCCAAGTCAGTGGCCACATCAGATGACAGTGAGCACGGTTCGCCTGCGTCACCGAAAAGATACAGCACAAGGAGCACACAACAGACACAACCCAAACACTCCCACCCACAGACACCATCCCCACTGAAGAGCATGGCCACCCCAGAATGCACAGACAAGAGCCAGTCAGGGAAGAGCAAGTCCAGAAGAGCAATGAGGCAGACATCAGGCTCACATGCCGCAGAGGCATCACCAGCAAAAGACTCTCCTGTCACTAAAACATCACACAGACCAACCCATGCAGTGTCTATGCCCACTGAGGAGGTATTGCATAACAGGGGTACACCTAGGAAGAGCACAGGGACACATCCACCCACCAAATCTACCCCAATTCCACGACCATTGATCCAGGTGGAGGAGGGCATTGTAGAGACCACCCCTGGCAAGAAGGAAAAAGGAGGGCACTGCAGAGACCACAACTGGCAAGAAGGCAAAGGAGGGCACTGTAGAGATCACCCCTGGCAAGAAGGCAAAGGAGGGCACTGTAGGGGGTACACCTGGCAAGAAGGCAAAGGGGGGCACTATAAGGGGTACACCTGGCAAGAAGGCAAAGCAGGGCACTGTAAGAGGTACACCTGGCAAAGAGGGGAAGGTGGTCCAGAGACGTAGCCAGACCAAGCGTTCCGCGGGATCCAGCACATCTCCAGAGGTATTGCCAGTGTCTGCACCTGATGTGGGACAGTTGGTTAATCACCACTTCCCACCAACCCCAAGACAGGGAAGCCATTTCATATTCCCAAAAAGTGGAAGGGCACCCCTCCAACCTCTCTCGCCCACACTGTGTCAGAGGTCTGCATGACTCCACCTCCACGTGCCACTATGCCACCTGGTCCACACAGCCCTCCAGCTTGCCAAGCCACTGTTAGCCCCACATCACCTGGGGCTCTGTCACCACAGTCAACTGGGCCTGCTGTCCCCGAGACACAGCCAGGTCCCAGTCCGCATGACAGCCAGGAGTGAGTTAACATCACCCTCATACGCCTGTGCCTCATACAGGTGTGCTAGTCCTGAACATTGTTAAGAACATGGGTGTGTTGCTGGCCCTGCTGCTCTGCTGTGCTGTACTCTCCCCTGTGCAGCCTCCCATGTACTTGCTGTCGCACCTGCCATGGACACTGGCCCTGTTGCTCTGCTGTGCTGTACTCTCCCCTGTGCAGCCTCTCATGTACTTGCTGTCTCACCTGTGCTATAGACACTGGGCCTGTTGCTCTGCTGTGCTGTACTCTCCCCTGTGCAGCCTCGCATGTACTTGCTGTCTCACCTGCCATGGACACTGGCCCTGTTGCTCTGCTGTGCTGTACTCTCCCCTGTGCAGCCTTGCATGTACTTGCTGTCTCACCTGCCATGGACACTGGCCCTGTTGCTCTGCTGTGCTGTACTCTCCCCTGTGCAGCCTCTCATGTACTTGCTGTCTCACCTCTGCTGTGGACACTGGCCCTGTTGCTCTGCTGTGTTGGGCTCTCACCTGTGCTATGGACACTGGCCCTGTTGCTCTGCTGTGCTGTACTCTCCCCTGTGCAGCCTCTCATGTACTTGCTGTCTCACCTGCCATGGACACTGGCCCTGTTGCTCTGCTGTGCTGTACTCTCCCCTGTGCAGTCTCTCATGTACTTGCTGTCTCACCTCTGCTATGGACACTGGCCATGTTGCTCTGCTGTGTTGGGCTCCTACCTGTGCTATGGACACTGGCCTTGTTGCTCTGCTGTGCTGTACTCTCCCCTCTGCAGCCTCTCATGTACTTGCTGTCTCACCTGCCATGGACACTGGCCCTGTTGCTCTGCTGTGCTGTACACTCCCCTGTGCAGCCTCTCATTTACTTGCTGTCTCACCTGCCATGGAAACTGGCCCTGTTGCTCTGCTGTGCTGTACTCTCCCCTGTGCAGCCTCTCATGTACTTGCTTTCTAACCTGCCATAGACACTGGCCCTGTTGATCTGCTGTGCTGTGCTCTCCCCCGTGCAGCCTCTCATGTACTTGCTGTCTCACCTGTGCTATGGACACTGGCCCTGTTGCTCTGCTGTGTTGGGCTCTCACCTGTGCTATGGACAGTAGCCCTGTTGCTCTGCTGTGCTGTACTCTCTCCTGTGCAGCCTCTCATGCACTTGCTGTTTCACCTGCCATGGACACTGGCCGTGTTGCTCTGCTGTGCTGTACTCTCACCTCTGCAGCCTCTCATGTACTTGCTGTCTCACCTGCCATGGACACTGGCCCTATTGCTCTGCTGTGTTGGGCTCTCACCTGTGCTATGGACACTGGCCCTGTTGCTCTGCTGTGCTGTACTCTCCCCTGTGCAGCCTCTCATGTACTTGCTGTCTCACCTGCCATGGACACTGGCCCTGTTGCTCTGCTATGCTGTACTCTCCCCTGTGCAGCCTCTCGTGTACTTGCTGTCTCACCTGCCATGGACACTGGCCCTGTTGCTCTGCTGTGCTGTACTCTTCCCTGTGCAGCCTCTCGTGTACTTGCTGTCTCACCTCTGCTATGGACACTGGCCCTGTTGCTCTGCTGTGTTGGGCTCCCACCTGTGCTATGGACACAGGCCATGTTGCTCTGCTGTGCTGTACTCTCACCTGTGCAGCCTCTCGTGTACTTGCTGTCTCACCTGCCATGGACACTGGCCCTGTTGCTCTGCTGTGCTGTACTCTCCCCTGTGCAGCCTCTCATATACTTGCTGTCTCACCTGTGCTATGGACACTGGCCCTGTTGCTCTGATGTGCTGTACTCTCCCCTGTGCAGCCACGCATGTACTTGCTGTCTCAACTGCCATGGACACTGGCCCTGTTGCTCTGCTGTGTTGGTCTCTAACCTGTGCTATGGACACTGGCCCTGTTGCTCTGCTGTGCTATACTCTCCCCTGTGCAGCCTCTCATTTACTTGCTGTCTCACCTGCCATGGACACTGGTCCTGTTGCTCTGCTGTGCTGTATTCTACCCTGTGCAGCCTCTCATGTACTTGCTGTCTCACCTGCCATGGTCAATGGCCCTGTTGATCTGCTGTGCTGTACTCTCCCCTGTGTAGCCTCTCATGTACTTGCTGTCTCACCTGTGCTATGGACACTGGCCCTGTTGCTCTGCTGTGTTGGGCTCTCACCTGTGCTATGGATACTGGCCCTGTTGCTCTGCTGTGCTGTACTCTCCCCTGTGCAGCCTCTCATGTACTTGCTGTCTCACCTGACATGGACACTGGCCCTATTGCTCTGCTGTGTTGGGCTCTCACCTGTGCTATGGACACTGGCCCTGTTGCTCTGCTGTGCTGTACTCTCCCCTGTGCAGCCTCTCATGTACTTGCTTTCTCACCTGTGCTATGGACACTGGCCTTCCTGTTTGTATTTCACCTGTGCATAGTATCTTGCATATGATAATCAAGTTGTGCCTTGCTGTTGTCTACTATTGTTCTATCACTACATCTGTGCAATGGTAAACAGTCAAAATATCGACTACAAAATATCGAATGGACATAATATCGAGTTTTAAATATCGAATGGATAAAATATCGACTGGACAGAATATAGACATCAAAAATATCATTTTTAAGGTAAGTAATGTAATATCGAATGTTAAAAATATAGACAGTTAAAATATCGAAGTATATAATATAGGTTATTAAAATTATCGAATTTTTATTAATATCGAATTTTTTATAGTGTTTTTTATGTTATTATATGTGTGAAAAGTGTGTATTTATGTTATAATTTATTTTAATTAATGAAAATTGTTTTTTTTATTTTTGCGTAATTTAATTCTGTAGCGGGTTGTGGGTTTATAGGGGAATAGGGTGGGAAGTTTTTTAATTATAATTATTTAAATATGTACATTTATTTATTGGTATTAATTTTTTATTAATTGTTAATTAATTTATGTTTGGTAATTAATTAAAATGTAATTGGCAATTCATTTTAATTAATTGATTAATTGTTAATTATGTTAATTTGACTAATTTATTTTCTGTAGCTGGTTGTGGGTGTATAGGGGAATAGGATGGGAAATAATTTAATTCTAATTAATTAAATATGTAAATGTATTTATTGGTATTCATTTGAATTAATTGGTAATTAATTGATATTTGGTAATTAATTACATTTTAATTGGCAATTAAATTTAAGTAATTGATTAATTGCTAATTATGTTAATTTTACAAATTTATTTTCTGTAGCGGGTTGTGGGTTTATAGGGGAATTGGGTGGGAAGTAATTTATTTTTAATTAAATAAATATGTTAAAATATTTATTGGTATTGTTTTAAAATTAATTGTTAAATAATTTTTTATGGGTAATTAATTAAATTTGAATTGCCAATTAATTTTATTTAATAGATTAATTGATAATTATGTTAATTTCACTAATTTATTTTCTGTAGTGGGTTGTGGGTTTATAGGGGAATAGGTTGGGAAGTAATTTATTTATAATTAATTAAATAAATCAATTTATTTAATTGTATTTAATTTGAATTAATTGTTAAATAATTTTTAAATGTTAAATTATTAATTATTAATTTGTAATTAATTTTTATTAATAGGTAAATAATTGTAATAATTAATTTTAATTTGTAATTTTAATTGATTAATTATTATATTATATTAACTTGGTAATTAATTTTAATTAATGTTTTCTAGATATTAATTTTTATTTTTTGAAATAATATATGAAGCATTTAATTTCCCTACTATTGCACTCTCTGGAGTGGGAATAGTAATTTTAACCCCTATGCTATCCAATGCTTTCCCTAATGTTGCACTCATTGGAGTGGGAATAGTAATTTTTACCCCTACGCTATCCAACACTTCCCCTACTGTTGCACTCTTTGGAGTTGGAATAGTAATTTTTACCCCTACGCTTTCCAACACTTTCCCTACTGTTGCACCCATTGGAGTGGGAATAGTAATTTTTACCCCTATGCTATCCAACGCTTTCCATACTGTTGCACTCACTGGAGTGGGAATAGTAATTTTTACCCCTACGCTATCCAACGCTTTCCCTACTGTTGCACTCTTTGGAGTGGGAATAGTAATTTTAACCCCTCCGCTATCCAACGCTTTCCCTACTGTTGCACTCTTTGGAGTTGGAATAGGAATTTTTACCCCTACGCTATCCAACACTTTCCCTACTGTTGCACCCACTGGAGTGGGAATAGTAATTTTTACCCCTACGCTATCCAACGCTTTTCCTACTGTTGCACTCACTGGAGTGGGAATAGTAATTTTTACCCCTACGCTATCCAACGCTTTCCCTACTGTTGCACTCTTTGGAGTGGGAATAGTAATTTTAACCCTTCCGCTATCCAACGCTTTCCCTACTGTTGCACTCTCTTGTAGTGGGAATAGTAATTTTTACCACTACGCTATCCAACGCTTTCCCTACTGTTGCACTCTTTGGAGTTGGAATAGTAATTTTTACCCCTACGCTATCCAACGCTTTCCCTACTGTTGCACCCACTGGAGTGGGAATAGTAATTTTTACCCCTACGCTATCCAACGCTTTCTCTACTGTTGCACCCACTGGAGTGGGAATAGTAATTTTTACCCCTACGCTATCCAACGCTTTCCCTACTGTTGCACCCACTGGAGTGGGAGTAGTAATTTTAACCCCTACGCTATCCAACGTTTTCCCTACTGTTGCACCCACTGGAGTGGGAATAGTAAATTTAACCCCTACGCTATCCAACGCTTTCCCTACTGTTGCACCCACTGGAGTGGGAATAATAATTTTTACCCCTACGCTATCCAACAGTTTCCCTACTGTTGCACCCACTGGAGTGGGAATAGTTATTTTAACCCCTACGCTATCCAACGCTTTCCCTACTGTTGCACCCACTGGAGTGGGAATAGTAATTTTAACCCCTACGCTATCCAACGTTTTCCCTACTGTTGCACCCACTGGAGTGGGAATAGTAAATTTAACCCCTACGCTATCCAACGCTTTCCCTACTGTTGCACCCACTGGAGTGGGAATAGTAATTTTTACCCCTACGCTATCCAACAGTTTCCCTACTGTTGCACCCACTGGAGTGGGAATAGTTATTTTAACCCCTACGCTATCCAACGCTTTCCCTACTGTTGCACTCTTTGGAGTTGGAATAGTAAATTTAACCCCTACGCTATCCAACACTTTCCCTACTGTTGCACCCACTGGTGTGGGAATAGTAATTTTTACCCCTACGCTATCCAACGCTTTCCCTACTGTTGCATTTACCGGAGTGGGAATAGTAATTTTCACCCCTACGCTATCCAACGCTTTCCCTACTGTTGCACGCTTTGGAGTGGGAATAGTAATTTTTACCCCTACGCTATCCAACGCTTTCCCTACTGTTGCACTCTTTGGAGTTGGAATAGTAATTTTTACCCCTACGCTATCCAACGCTTTCCCTATTGTTGCACCCACTGGAGTGGGAATAGTAATTTTTACCCCTACGCTATCCAACGCTTTCCCTACTGTTGCATTCACTGGAGTGGGAATAGTAATTTTTACCCCTACGCTATCCAACGCTTTCCCTACTGTTGCACTCATTGGAGTGGGAATAGTAATTTGTACCCCTACGCTATCCAACGCTTTCCCTACTGTTGCACTCTTTGGAGTTGGAATAGTAATTTTTACCCCTACGCTATCCAACACTTTCCCTACTTTTGCACCCACTGGAGTGGGAATAGTAATTTTTACCCCTACGCTATCCAACGCTTTCCCTACTGTTGCACCCACTGGAGTGGGAATAGTAATTTTTACCCCTACGCTATCCAACGCGTTCCCTACTTTTGCACTCTCTGGAGTGGGAATAGTATTTTTTACACTTCTGCTATTGTACGGTAATAATATTAGATATTATTTAATTATATTATGTTACTATATATATATGTTTTAATATTTATATCTTTTTTATATCTCTATATCTTTCATTAATTATTTAATTATTATAAGTTAATTTAAGTATTTTTAAGTATATTTTAGTAATTAATTTTTACTATTAATTTAATTTAACACTGTTTTTAATAAAGTCGATATTTTTATAAACTATATTTTCGTAAACGATATTTTGTACTCGATATTTTTGTACTTACCTGTTTGTAGATACAAACTCGATATTCTGTCTGTCGATATTTTGTCATCGATATTTTTGCTAGTCAATATTCTGTCCGTCGATATTATGTCAGTGATCCCTGTGCAATATGTGAATAAATACAGTTACTCCTGTTGTGTGTTTTGTCAGTGTCCTTTCTGATTAAAGTTCTTTTTCTGTTTGCATTTGATTGGCTGTGCCCCATGCTCTGTGTATCTCTTCAGCATTGCAAGGCTCTTTGCAGGCATCAGATTTTTAGACAGGGGTGACGGGGTCTTCAGTCCATTCTGACCCTGATAATAGTTTAATCTGTGATGGCTATTTTACCTGCCATGCAGTTATCTTCTTAGTGATTTGCTATTGTTGGCCACACTGTTCACATGTCAGGTTGGGGGACACTGCCAGAACAGGGTGTGATGCTGTGCAAAGGTTTGGAAGCAGGCTGGGATATGTCATGATGTATGTATGTGGATTCCTTTATGTGTGCCCAGCCGTGTATGTGTATGGTCATCTTGTGTTGGCCCTTAGTCCTGGTACCATGGCCTACATGAGATGCGTGGTCCTGGGTGTAGCAGAGGTGTACAGTGTGAAGGGTGTAGGTTTGTAGTGGATTTGTGTGTGCCCCTTTATTGTGAGAGACACACATGTGTCACCCAGGAGTTGTGTGCCTGTTGTTTGTTTTGTCTTGCCCTGTGTAGAAGATTGTATGCACTTGTGTGAGCTGTTTGTAGTGCACTGTGCTGTGTGTTGATGTGTCTATGCTGTTGTGTGTGACTCCTACTTGTTGTGTTGGTAAGTTAGAAGTGTGCAAAGTGTGTGAGTTAAACATCAGTGTTGTGTTTGTTTGATCCTCAATGTGTCTTGGGTGTGTTTGTGTAGACTGTGTGCCCCTGCTGCTCCACACTGGCATTGTGTTTGTGTTTTCCTACATTGCAGGCACCTGGTGGTTTGTCTCCTCCTGTATGGCATGGTGTGTGTGGTGTAAAGCCATCCCCTATGTGTGACACTTGTGCCTGGCCCATTGTGGGTCTTCCCTCCCTCTATTTGTGTGTGGTACACCCCTTACATGTCTGCTACTGACATGCGGGCTATTTCACTTTGATGTCAGCTGTCCCCTTGGTTTCCATGTGTGTGTGCCTCCCCATCACTTCATTTGTGAGCTTGTGTTTTGTGCTGCAGTTCTTGGGCCATAAGTGTTGTTCCACTCTGGACATTACCCCAATGGTTTATGTGTGCTGTCCTTGTGCTATTAGTCATTCTGTAGTGGTTATGTGCACTTCAGCTGTGTGTGCTGCCCAGAGCTGTGGTGGAGATGGCTTGGTTCTTGTATCCCAGAGTGGTGCATGTATAGTTGTTGTGTTGGATGTCTGTGTGTTGGCTGTGGTATTGCTTCAGTTCCTGAGTGTGCTGTTGTATTTGTACAGGGCTGATTTGTGGTGTGTGTGTGATACGGTTGTGTCAATCATGTGTGTGTGTGGCTGTTGTGCTTGTTATGCACACACTGCTTGTTGTGCATGCAGTGCTGAGTGTATGTGGCCTTGGCATTGGCTTATGTGCATCCCCTGATGTCTTGTGGTGTTTGTTGATTAGGGTTTCATGTGCATCTATGATAGGTTTGATGTGGCAGTGTGGGTTTGTCCAGATGCACTTCTTGTGTGATTTGTGTTATGGTGTGTGTGTTTTGTTCCTGAGTGATGATGTTGTGGACTCCTACTATGTCTGTGCTCCCATTGCCTTTCCTTAGTTTGGCTGACAGGGTATGTCTGTTTCTGTTAGAGTTCAGTATGTGTTTCTGTAGTGTTTGTGTGTTGTTCTTGTGCAGGCACCTGCTGAGGCATCCCTGTGTGTGTGTTGTGTTTGTGGCTAAACCCAGGGTGTGTGTTTGTTTGTGTGTGTATGTGCTGGCAAGGATTGTGAGCCTTCAGAGTGTGTGGCACTGGTGTTGTGTGTTCCTTGTCACCCACTCCTGCCCGGGCTGTCTCCCAGGTTGTGTGGTGCAGGGTGTGTATTGGGCTTGTTGTTGCAGTGCTTGTTGTTGTGCATGGGGGTGCATGGGATGGGCACCTGGCCTGTGACTTGATGGGGTTCGTTGCTGTGTGGTTGGGGATGGTGTGTCCCTATGGTGTTTGTGCCCTGCCCATGCCTTGGCGTGACCCTGCCTTTTGCATAGTGGATATGTGTTGACCGCGGCGGTGACGTGACCGGGACCGGGACGTTGCTGCTGGTTGGCGGTCGGTGTGTCCCGGATGCTGAGGGGTGCCTTGTTGTCAGTTGGGTCATGTGTGGGTGTCCTTGTGGATGTGTTGTGACCCCCAGCAGGGTGTCTGTGTGGTGATTGGACCCTGTGTCGGCCTGTGTGTTGAGTGTTGCATTTGTGTAGTTGCGTACCTGCGGCGTCGTCCGCGGCGGCCCATCTGACGATAGTGTTGTAGGAGGTAAATCACTGGATGCATATGGAGGGCTGGGTTCATGGCGTTCATGACCGAGTCTCGGCTATCTTGCCCCTCTGTCGAGTTTCTGCCTGCTCAGGCTGGGCGGTGTCTCCGCTGCGGTGCGTCTGCTTGTTTGGGCCATCCTAATTTGTTGAGCGGGGCGTACGTCCTTGGGCACGGTGGTGAGTCTCGATTGGCTCCCACTGCAACAGTGGCGGGCGCACTTTGATGGCGGTGCGTGGCGCTCCGCGGCGGATGGGAAATGACCTATGTTTTGCTATCCTAATGTGGCGGACGTGAGTACTGCTGTTCGCGGGTGGAAAAAGCTGTTTTTCCGCCCCGCCACCACCGCGGATGGACCCCTAAATGTGAAATTTGAAATAGGATTATAGATCCTTTCACGCAGTGCGACTGGGAGCGGAACATTATGAATGTTCCCCACCTTTACATTGAATCGTCAGTGTCAACAGGGCAAGGCACTGCCCAGTTCACTCACACATCTCCAATAATGAACGTTGTAATGAACAATAAAAGTGAAAAACACTGTGTGTACACCACCTCTGTCATGTTTGACCCATATGGCCACACACCCTGGGCTCTCTAGTATTACAAAGCATTTATTGTGATCATCATGATTTAAGCCTGACGTGAGAGATGCAGCGACACATGTTTCGCCATATTGCCACACGCCTAGAGATTTCTCAAGGCAAAAATCTAAGTAAATAGTCCAGACTGACAACGGCAGAGATCGCATGGAGTGTCATGACTATCTGGCAGGAGTACATTGTCTATAAACAGAATGTTGCACCATTTACTTTGATCATTGCCTTGAGAAAGCCCTAGGCGTGTGGCCATAGAGGCAAAACACGTGTCAGCTTTATCTCTAACATCAGGCTTCAATCCTAGTGATCACAATAAATACTTTGGAATACTAGAGATGGTTTGGATATTTTTCCTGAAAATAATTATTAGTATTGGGTACAGCCTGTTGTTCTTAATTTTCTTGATTTGCTTTGTGGGATTAGGGGCATACCCCCTGACCTGCTGCACTAGCTTGAATCAATTAGAAATGGTTGTGTCTCTGGTATGTAAAAATTCCCTGGGCCTCACCCCTGCTATGATGAAACACAATCACATTAGCACTGGTTAGCAGTGGTAAAGTGAACAGAGTCATAAAGCCAGTAAAAAGAAATGTCAGCAAAAATAGGAAGTTTGCAAGGAAAAAGTTAGGGGGAATCACACCAAGAATAGCAGGTCTCACACATTTCGCTCCCGTTGAAAGCGTGGAAAACTACCTAGCCCCTTTGCAGTTCTCTTCACTGAAAAGGAAGATCCTGGGGAGACCATTAGAATTGGTGTTATCTGTACCAGGATGGTGTTCCACCATACAATCCATTTTTTGTAGGGAAATGGACCACCTCAACAGTTTTAAATTCTCACCCACAACTGCATTACCATTTGACAGGTCTGTGGTCTGTCTGCGCCTCCAAAGTGAGCACCAAACAGGTATTGTCCCAGCTTCTTCAGTGCCCAGACCACTTTAATTTCCCTCTCTATTTTACTCCACCTGTGTAATGTGCCTAATTTTTGGAAGTCAGCGCTGTCAAGGGTGCAACAATGGTGCCACGCCCTTTGGCAAATCTGTAGTTGCCGATGAGGCCTAAGAAGGGTCTCACCTCTGTCTGGGTCTTGAGGAGGTTACTAAGCCAGAATGGTTTCAATCTTGGTCCGGAGGGGCTGCAGCTTGCCTCCTCTCACTTGGTGACCGAAATAGACTGCTCACCCCTGCCCTATATGCCACCAGTGCTTGATAGTCAGGCCTGCACTCTGCAGTGCCAGAAGCACTTTTCTGAGGTGGTAAAGGTGACTGTCCCGCCTAGACCTAAAGACCTAAATGTCGTCCAAATAGACAGCAGTGAAGTTCTCCAACCCACCCAGGACCTAGTTGGCCAACCTCTGGAAAGTGGCTAGGGCATTCTTTAATACAAAGGGCATTACCCAGCACTGAAAGTGCCATTCCGGGATAGGCCCCTCTGTCAAGTCAATCTGCTAGTACCCAGATGTTAAGTCAAATGTGCTAAGGTACTTGGCAGCTCCTAACCGATCAATGAGCTTATCACCTCTTGGGATAGGGTTTGAGTCATTCTTGGTGACTGCATTGAGCCCACTGTAGTTCACTTATAGCCTAAGTTCTGTAGTGACACCGGAATGGGAAGAATTGGGGATTAACTCTGATGGGCAGGACCAATGGCTGTTTAGGGATCTAACTTCAACATCTTTTAGACCTCTTCCTTGATGCCGTCTTTCATCTTATCAGACAGCCTGCAAATTGTACTCTTCCAGGCATGCTGTCCCCAGTATCAATATCATAGGCAAACCATGCAGTGAGTCCTGGTTAAGGGAAAATGAAGAGGCATACTGCCCCAGAAACTGGCAGCAGTCTCTCTGGTGTTCTAAAGTCAGTGTGGGGAAGAGGCTGGTGCCCTCCACTGCTGCATCCTGCTCCGTGGAAAATATGAGGTTGGGCAGAGGTTAACTCTTCTCTTCCAACCCATCTTCTGTGAACAGGAGCATGGTTACCTCAGAACTCTCAAAGTGGGGTTTGAGGCGATTGACACACAAAACTCTTAAATGGTTCTGGGCAGTCTTGAGGTCCACCAAGTAGGTGGCATCACTTTTCCGCTACTTCACCTCGTATGGCCCAGACCAGCAGTATTGTTGGGTGCTAGGCTCCACGGGATCCATATCCCACAATTTGTGGCCAGGCTGAAACTCAAACAGAGTGGCATTATGGTCATAATGCGGCCTCATGTCCTCCTGGCTGGCTTCCAGATTCTCCTTTGCTTGCTTCCAGAAGCATTTTGTCAGGTTGCGGAGTGCCAGCATGTAGCTGACCACATCCTGTGTAGGTTTGGGTGGAACTCGCAGAGTTGTACTCCATGGAATACTTCAGAGGTACAAAAAAACTCAACAAGATTCTGCAGAATTCTGGGAACGGGTGGAAATAGGTATTTTGCACTGCTCATGCTGTGATTTAGTGCCTGGAGCTTGTGTTCTGCACTAAAAAATCAGCACAAACAGCACTATTGAGAGCACCAGAGGGTGGACCTTCTTGAGTTGATTTTTGCAGCAGTTTGAGTAGCTTTTCTACTTGAGTGGAACAAAAGGTTGTGACCGACCAAGGCTGCCCGCATTGGAGATATCTCGCTGGGTAACCTCCTTGTGACTAAAATTCGCACTAGGAGAGACCAAATCTTGCGCTCACATGTCAACTTACAGTTTTTGAGCAGCACACAAGAAAAAACTCCAACATTACATGCTGGGTGGCCAAAATTCAGCAAATTTTGCAGGGGCAGCAGAGTATATTGCCCACCACCAATTCTCAGGGGACTTCTTCGGAGCGTGTTCCCATCCCTCCTTCATCAGACGTATAGGTCCTCTCAATGGGTGCTCGTACAGAAGTTCAAAGGGGCTGAAGCTAACTCCTTTCTGCTGTACCTACCTGTAGCAAATAAATGGCATGGCAGGATGACGGTCCACTTCCACCTTATGGGACCAGACAGGCCTGTTATCATGCCATTTAGAGTTCTGTTGAACTTTTTAACAAGACCATTGGTTTAAGGGTTGAAAGGAGTTGAGAACTTGCAGATTACCACATATTCATTCCACTCTTGTATTCTGACATAGGGTTGGTATCAGGAACTGATACCTCCTCTTTGGGGAAGCCCACATGGGCAAAGATCCCCATCAATGCCCTGGCCTCTTCTGGCGTGGTCACTGTTTTTAGCGGGATAACTTCCGGGTACCAGATGGGATGGTCCACCAAGACCAGAATGAACCCTGTTGCCCATGACTGTCTTCAGGTCCAGAGTCCCAATGATGCTGATGCCCACCTTTTCAATGGGGTTGCCAATGACAGGGAAAGGTTACATGTGAGCCTTGCACTTTCCTCCGAACATGCCTCTGGCCAGGCAGGGAGAACAGGACCTGCAGAACGCATCTGAGGCCTTCCTCATTTGAAGCCAGCAAAAGTGGGTGACAAGCTTGTCAGAGGTCCTGTAGCACTTCAAGACCTCCAACACACAGGGTGCACCAGGCTAAGAACCTTACTATACAGAAGATCATTCTCCTAGTAAAACAGCTGATCCATAGAGGTATTGTGTCACCAGCTACCTGGACCTTGGCCTGCTGCCATAGGCCCACAAGAGTAGACCATTCCCTCGGTGCTTTGCAGAACTCCTCCTTGATGGGACCCACTTCCTTCTACAATTTGGGCAGCTCAGGTAGGTTCCCCAGTTCAGAAACATCCTCCCCTCTAGGCTCCAAGTGTCCCACTTAGTGTCAGCCTCCTCTTGGACCATGGGAGTTTCCCATACCCCTTGCCCTTCCGCTTCTTGGCAGGCATCTGGGCCATTCTTCCATGCTCAAAGTCCTCCTTACTTCCCTCTTAGGCAGCCATAGAACATGTGATAAGGCACACCCACTCAGGCAAACTTAACATCGCCAAGTGGGACCAGAGCTCCACCTCCTTCTAGGTGGTAGGCTCCAGGCCATTGCCAAGCAGACGGTCCACAGGCATAGATGCACTCACAGCTATCATAATGTAACCTGGGACCCTCCAACTCAAAAGGAACCAGAGTCACTGGATAGTGACTCTCGTGGTTGTCAGCTGCAACAAATTGGTGGAATACATTGGGAGCTATCTGTTCTGAGGTCACTAGATGACATCTGGCAGTTATCATAGTGGCTCCATTGTGTCTCAGAGCCTCCATCTACTGCCCATTGATGGTGACCCACTGCCTGTATTTCCTAGTGTTACTAGACATGTGAGTTCTCTCTACCATCTCTCCATTACAGAGGGACTCTAGAGTAACCTCAACTCTGTCCTCACAATAGCTGGGACAATTTCTTCACCAAGCGATGCACTAGTCAACGGCACACTCGGCCCATCATTGGGGGGCTATACCCACTTGAGGCACTTGCCATCCCCCTTCAAGTGTCATTCCTGTTGGCACTCATAGCACGTGAGGGTGTGCCTTCCCTGAAGACTTACATCCCTTCTTCTCAGTTGTGGAAGGGGAGTCCTGACTAGGGGTGGGCAGAATGTTTGGAGGAATTTAGTAATTCAGTATTACTCATGTAATGAGGAATGTCTCATAAACTCCATCGCTCTGCTGGAACTGGACCTGTTGGTGACTTCTCAACTGCAAGGTATTGCCTCAGCTTTAACCAGTGATTCAGAAAGTAAAGAAAATGAATTAATTAAATACACCTCAAAACTAAAGTCAGAACTGAGGCTTACCTCCTCTGCAGTGCCTTACTATGAATGGCTTAGTTGGATAAAGAAAGAAATAGATGGGGGACTGTTGCTGAACTACATTTCCCTCACAAAATGGAAAAACATATTTTGAAAGTTTTTGCTTTTCATTGTGGTTGACATCTCGTATTTGTACAGACCTGCTAAATGTTATGAGGATTTGTTCTGTTTAGATACCTAGCCCTGGAATATTGGGTATCCGTAGGGTCCTCTTTAAGCCTCACGTTGTTTAACGTCTATGTGCAGTCTTTGGCAGACATTATAACGGGTCATGGATTCTCAACTGTATCATATGTTGATGATACTCAAATTATGATCTCTCTGACATCAGACACAGAAGCAGTTTCCGCCCAGCTTAATTCCTGTCTAAGAGACATCACAGACTGGATGTACAGAATTAGACTTAAACTCAACTGAGACAAAACAGAGGCCCTGGTAGTTGTAAACAACTCAAACCTCTGGCCGGAACTTCAGTTCCATGACTATAGAGTGGGACGGGTATGCCCAGACGTGGGTCCCGTGCTTTTCATGCCACTGGAGTTAAGCTATCCTGGCTGATGATGGATGAAAGCCCAAAACCGGTCCTAGGATGCTTGTTTCCAGTCCAGGGAGTCCCTGGCCTGGCAGTTCGGGCTGGACTGTTCCCATTGGGTGTAGGGTCAAGACTGATTTGCATTTGGCTGGCTCCAAACTGGAATGGCATGGTGAGCAAAAAACAGTGTATTTAGGTACAGATCTCTGTACTGGGGTGAATGTATGACCTTGTTCTGCATTCTGACGATCAATTGTTCTTTTTGCTTATGGGGAGCTGTTGGCAGACATTATATTGGGTCATGGATTCTCAACTGTATCATATGTTGATGACACTCAAATTATGATCTCTCTGGCATCAGACACCAAAGCAATTTCCACCCAACTTAATTCCTGTCTAAGAGACATCACAGACTGGATGTACAGAATTAGCCCTAAACTCAACAGAGACAAAACAGAGGCCCTGGTAGTTGTAAACAACTCCAACCTCTGGCCGTAACTTCAGTTCCGTGACGATCTAGGCAATCTACTCACTCTTAAAACTGAAATAAGAGGTTTAGGGCTTTTGGATTGACACCCATTTCTCAGTGAAGGCCCAACCAAGTAAATTCACGGCCTCTTGTGTCTGCCTACTTCAGATACTAAGAAGGATTCTAATCTGACTTCCCCGCCACTTAAAGAATCTCCGTCCAATGTCTTGTCATGTCTCGTCTTGACTATGTCGGTTCTGTTTACCTGAGACGCCTTCAATATGTAGTCATAGACTACAAATAATCCAAAATGCTGCAGCACTCATCCTGTTAAAGATCCCAAAGCAGCACCCGATCTCCTCCTCACTTGCAGCTCAGGAGTGGCGACCAATATGCAAATGAGTCAAACTTAAATCTGTCGGCACCATGGAATGATGTGCAAAAAAATCCCACCCATAAATCAGAGATTGTTATCCTCCTAAACCCTCGAGGGATCCCTACCCTCCACACACCAGGTGCTTTTTTCAGTACCTAGAATCAAGAAAACCAAAAGCGGAGAGTGCTCTTTTGCCTACCTGGCATCTAAACTCTGGAAGTCTCTGCCATTATCCTTAAGACTGATTAATGAGGTTCACTGACATCATGTCGGAACCATAAATATTGTGTCAAAAATAACGATCACAAAAATATAATTTTTCTATACATATAAAGTTAAGCAAAAAAATATTAAAAAAATATAATTTTACACCAAGATTAAAAAAATATATACCAAAATATAGGGGCATATTACCAAGGGCCATTATCGCCGCCTTAGCGGGACTTTTTCCCGCTAAAGCGGCGATAATTTTATCGCCCTATTACCTAGCTGTCGCTAACACCAGTTAGCGACAGCTATTAGGAGATAGCGATCATCTTGGGGCCCACTTTGCATGTCAGCGATAATTATCGCTAATGACATGCAAAGTGGGCGTGCCAAGATGTTAGCGACCGTAAACAGTCGCTAACATCGCTATCTCCAATTATCAACAAAGCCTTACTTTTGGAAATATTCACGGTAAGCGCGATTATCTCCAAAAGCTAACGCCTGCCCAGAGCAGTTCTTAGCCATGTTATCCAATGGAAGGTGGATAACATGGCTAAGAGCATTGTCACGATAATGCATGAATATCGCTGATTTCTCAGCGATATTCATGCATTTTGCAGGATTTTTACCGCTTTTGAGGTAAACCTTGATAATACCAAGGTATCTCAGCGGTAAAAATCGTCGGAGCGCGGCGATATAATTTTAGCCGCTAACAATGCATAGCGATAATTATCTCTATTGCTTGGTAATATGCCTCATAGTTTGTTGATATATATAGCTAAAAAAAGTAAATATTAGTGGCCTTATTACGATGTCAGTCAGAAAGACCATACAGCCATTCGTTCTCGGAAACATTCCGACAGACTAGTTTACGATGTCTCCAACCGACGTATTAGGATGTATAGCAGTGAAAACTCCAACTGTGTCAGTCGGAGAGGATTCAGACCCGACCACGTCAGTCGGAAACTAGTCCAAACCAATCGAGACGTTCGGAAAGGCTGTCCAATAGGGATTCTGGTTAGGATCAAGCATTGGTTGTCCCGCCAAGCAAATTAGGAAGTATCAGAAGCGGTTTTCGGAATCATGGCAGTTTGTGTGCCGCATGGCAAGTGTAAAACAGAAAAACTTAGGCCTACCAACAAAAAGCTTAGACAGCGCCCAATTCTTTTTAAAATAGTAGACACACTAACCAAAATACCTGTATAAAGACCAAAAAATGACCATGACCCTTTGCTCACACAATACTGTTGCAAGCAAGACCAATGGAGAACATTATTCCAGTAACTGCTGTCATTCCTGCACACACTAACACACTACATTCACACCACTATTTGCACATATCACTTTTTTGCTCAGATTTAATTTCTTAGACATACCCTTTAATTCACATTCATTGTCACACCCACCCTCACCCTCAATATGACCAAGAAGAAGCAGCCACGTTTTAAAGATCAGAAGTTGATAGTGCTTGTTGATGAAATCCTCAAAGTAGAGCCACATTTATTTGGGACCCTAGCCCAACAGACACCAGTCAGCCAGAAAAATAAGATGTGGGAGAGGATAATCAACAAGGTGAATGCTGAAGCACCTGCCCTGCGCACAATGGATGATATCAAGAACAGGTGTTATGACGTGAAAAGGAGGATCAAAATATTGTACGTCAAAGAACCCGAGGCTGCATAACGCACTAGTGAAGGCACTGGGGAATGGTGTTTGGAGTACAATGCCTTGATGCAAGTCGTGGTCAAGTCAGACACCAGGCACCAGAGATAGCAATCTTAATAGTATATTTACACTCCCTGTCAGGAGTTCCTGGTAGGTTGTTTGGGATGGACTAGAAGAGTGTGTGTATGGCAGAGCCTGATGGGAGTTGGAGTAATAGCAACCACTCCTCCGCCACCCAGCACAACCAGTTCATCCGGGCCTATGACTACCTGAAAATGAGTGGAAATTGCAAGATGCCTGACACTGGGGACTGGTGTTTGGAGCACAAAGCCCTAGAGAGGAAGAGCGTTTGATATCACTACATTTCTCATCCGGCCCTGTCCTACATACACCCTGCCACCCAACCCAACCTGCCCACCTGGAACTCTGCTTTCCTGACAGTGAGTGGAAAGGTACTGGCAAAATGGTTGACACTGGTGACTGGTCTTTGGATTTATCACAACTACCAACAGGGCCTTGTTCTCCATGCACCAGGCACCAGTGGCAGCCATCTTGCAAGTACACTTCCCATCATTGTCTGGACAGTACTCTTCCTGGTGGCCTTGTTGGGCTGGGCGGAAGAAGGGGTTTAACTTTCCCAAATAGCCCATCAGCACTGGATCCCCAACATATGAAATTAGTTAGCTATAAAGTAGCAAAAACAAGATTGAGATCACATTTAACTATTGAGTCAAAATTAAAAATCCATGAGCCGTGTATGCACAAAAGTAAGCAGGTACATGTTTGCCTAGAGGCATTCAATCGAGGATCATGAGATGAGAGCAATAATCACTTAATTTACACCATGATTAAAAAATGACTGGGAAAGAAATGGACTGTGAGTGTTTAGGCAGCCACACCTATGTGACTGCTGATACATGGACAAACTCTAACATTAGGATCTAAAGAGTATGTATGTCATTGGCATTCTACAGATGTGTAGCACACTAATCCACCAGTATCAGCTATAGAGTGTCAGGTACACGTCAATGTCAGTGGACATGTCATAAGAACTAAACAGAACCAGGCCATTTCCACACATTTGTGGAGCTGATTGCCAATCCACATCTTGTCAAAGTTGCATTCTTCATCCCAAACATCGTCGATCATCATGGATAAAGGAGGCCAATCTATCATCATAAACTGCTTTATTGGGCCAGTCATTTGCGTAATGAGTACATTGTGAGGTGGATTGGACATTAACATAAATGATTGTGTCACTTCTGTACTCACAGGGCGAGCTGGGAACACTGCCGTGTCCTATGAGGATATCCAAGGCCAGACTCCAGGTGACAACAAGCTCACCGGTTGTTGGACTTGGCCCTTTTGGCAGGTTCACTCCTAAACTTTTTAATTTTTAAATGTGACCTGGTGTTAGTTGTTTTTGGCTTCTGCGCACTTTAGCATTGTGTCCCAGTGTAAAGTGCATGTGCAGCCTGAGTGCGGTGCCTGAGTGTGGTGAGATTGGCCTGCCCTCCCATAGGAATGCATGGGAGATATATGTGTCCATGATAATTCCTGGTGTGAGAAGAGTGCAGGGGCGAGTTTGGTATGTGCAAACTCGTGAGAACAAATGCTGCACAATGGTGTGTGCAGATTTATTGTGTCTAGTGGAGAAGTGCCACTTTTAGAAGTTGTCATTTCTGTGAATGTGAATGTGAATTGCCTGTCTGGCTTGTGAGTGACAGGGGCTGGCTGGTGTGCTTGGCTCCAGGATCCAGGATGGGTCTGCCCAGTAGTGAATAGGGAGATCTGCATGTAGAGGGGAGGGAGGAGGTGCACCTGGTACCTGAATAGGGCTGTGCCTTCCCTACACAATGCTGGCTTCGCCCACTGTGGTGCGTCTGATGTTTCCTGGCCCATCCTGTAAATGTTTTTTGTACTTGTATAGCGCACAGCTACCCGCAGTGGGTTTCCCGGCGCTTGTACGAATACCGTAAGGGAACCCTTCCTGGCTTTCCCTGTAAAGTGTCCACTCCCCATGGTGCAGACCAGGCATCCCTTGCGTTGTGGGGGCCGTTGTGGAGACTAAGCAAGCTATTGCCAAGAGTTGCAGCGTGGGACCCATGATCAGAATAGGCACTGAGGCGAGAATATCCGGTCAGGGGAATTAATGAGCTCGAGACCCGCCGAGGCGGGAATCGAACCCTGGTCCCTGGCCAGAGCTCTGCATCGAGGTCTGCCTGCTCTAACCATTGAGCCACACTTCTCCACTTCTGTGAATAGAAGAAGAGGAGCTGAGCAAAACGAAGTGCTCCCAATCCAGTTGCATCTGGTTTTTCCTAAACCCTGTGCTTGGAGACATAGAGAATGTGGGTATAGAAGGGGCTGTGACCCCCTGTATGTGGCTCTCTCTTGCTCCTAACTTGAGGGAGGGCCAGCTGCTGCTGCTGGGCACCAGGAGGACCGCCACTGGGGACTGCCTCCCTGCTGGAGGGCCCTGTCAGCTGGCCCCTTGGCCCAGCCCTTGTCACCCTGCATTCTTAAAGGCTATCTCTGGACTTTGCCTCATCTGGAAGAAGCGCTGTGCTCTTTATTGCTGAGGAGAGCTCTCCATTTGTGTCCCTGGACTTGGGAATTGAGAGCCTGTGAGCGCTTTATTGGAGGAGCGCTGTGTTTGGGCTGCCCCAGAGGAGTAGTGCTTCTAATCTCCCCAGCAGCATGAGGCTGCGGTCATTTTGACGGAGGAAACCCCCGGCGTGGAGATTCCCCCCGCAATCTGACCGATTTTGGTGCGGGTGCCCACCCCGCATATTTGCAGTTTTTTTAATATCCCTAGTGGGTGCCCACCCTGCCAGAGACTTTGCTGAGTTTTTAAAACCCCTAGCGGGAGCCTACCCCGCCAGGGTCTGTGTCTTGAAAAACGGGAGCCTACCACGTCTTACCGCATGCAGCCACCAAGCCTTTAAACCCTGAGGGCCGCCGCTCTGCCCGTGGCGACCCGGATGTGACTGGGAGCAAACAGGAAGGGGACGGGAGCCCACCATGTGCTCCTGTAAACAGAAGAATGCCGGAACCAGGAGGCGGAGGGGAGCCTACCCTGTGCTCCTGAGAAGCAGCAGCCCGTGAGGATGCCGGGAAGTGAGGCTGCGAGTATGGGGGAGGATGGGAGCCCACCCCGTCTCCAAAAGACAGTGCCAGTAGCCTCACCGGCTCCATTGAGGTCCCGGTCCCAGAAGAGGAACCGGGTGAAGAGGAGAGTGATGCCTGCTGAGCCGACCTGTGAGGAGTGACTGGAACCCTGGTGAGCCGGTGAGTGGGGCTGAAGATTGACTCGTGGGGCGGGAGGCCTTGTACCCAAAGGAGAAGAGCCCGCTGAATAGGGCTCCCTGGTACATTGTCATTAGAGGGGGCGACGGGGCACATTGCCGGTGCCCGCCCCCTCCCTTTCCTGCCAGTTTTACCTTCTTTAAGGGCACATTGTCTATGGAAGCCCCATGGTGCCCGCACTCTCGTGGGCCATTCCTGTTTAAAAGTCCAGAATGAGGACTCAGGGGCCATGTCAGTCTAGAAGCCCCAGTGGGGCGCCTAGAGCCCCAGCCAGGCCCAGAGGCACAGGGTTGCCAGATCATGGTTGTTTGCCTAATTACCCCAGCTTCTCTGCGAGGGCACAGGCAGCTGCAACGTAGGGGGACCATTGATTTTCTGCTAGAGTCCCTGTGAGGGGCTCCGAAGGCACGCTGGTGCTCCTGCTCATTATACAGCTGCCCAACACTTAGTCGGCAGCTGCCACGTTTAGGCCTGTTCTTTTACTTTGTTGCTTTTGGCTGTGTGTGCTGCCAGCACTGACTTTTAGGACAAAGGGCGTTTGAGCCCCATGAGAGGCCAGCTGGCCAAGGGACAGTTTTCTTGTGTTATGCCCCCGCCTGGGGCGCACTGTGTCTATGCCTAATGCGATTAATGCCTTTATGCCTGTTTTATACCTCTAAATGTGTTTCATGACTAAGAGGTTGTTTTGCCTAGTATGGTTTATGCTAATCCGTTTATGTTTCACTGCATGACCTATGCCTAAGGTGATTAGTCTTGCGTAGTATGTTCCTACCTTTTACCAGTGGGTACTGGTTGTGTTCTACAATTGTTATCTTGTGCTACAGTTATTCTATGTTCTACATCTACCATTTCTACTAAGTGCTGATTCTGACAGTGGCCCACGTGGCCCTGTCTTGTGTAAATAATCCCCTGTAAATACTGCCCAGTGCCAGTTGGCACAGTGTATATGTGTGATTATGATCTAATGTGTTTATGGTAATACAAAGGTTATTTTCATATATAACCTTGTGTGAAGTTCTTTTTTGTGGTGTGCCTAGTGTGTTGCTGCTGTGTGATGCGCAAACGCTTTACACATTGCCTCTGGTATAAGCCTGATTGCTCGGGCCAAGCTACCAAGGGGGTAAGCAGGAGTTATCTTGGCGTGTAACTCCCTTACCCTGACTATAGTGGTGGCCTCTGCCTGGCTTTGGCGCAAGCCTTAGCCAACCAGAGATCCCATTTCTAACATCGGTATTGAGGACTCTCACTCATCCTCGAACAAGGAGGAGAAACCAGGCCCATCAGGTTTGGATCGGCAGACAGCACTAGCAGCTACAGCAGGATCCACTGCGACAACTCCCGCCTTACCTACTGACACCCAGCTGATGCCTACCTTGACATACAGAGCAGCCACGGCAAATGACAACTGGATAGCAACACTATGGAGTTGACCGACAACATCACTACAGTCAATGGGGAAGGAGACTCAGGGTTGACTAGGCCACCGCCAACTGTGTATGCTCGTGGGGGTCGAGGTGTTGGGAAGGATTGTGAGGATCCACAACGTCGAGCAGGTGGTGCTGCGGATGGCCACCCAAACATTTCCTGGGTACTCAATACTTATGAGTGTTGCCAGGGAGAGATTAGCCAGCTTATCCAAATCCTCAGAAACATCGAACAGCTGCAAGCTTCACAAAACCAATGTATGGGTCGGTCCAAATGGACATCCTCACTGGGGTGGTGCGGGATATTGGTCCCAGCCTGCGCCAGATAGCTACTCACCTAAGTACCCCTCCCTGTGTACCTACTACATCTGTTGCTACTACATCTGCACAAGCCACAGGGTGGGACATTGGGTCAGGTGCAGAGAATCCCCACTACCCCAGGAGCCTGAAGCTGTGGGTCCCCCACCCAAATGTAGGAAGGGGTGTCCAAGAAAAAATATGTGAGAGTCGGTTGGCAATGCACCACCCTCACAAAGTGGAAAAGGTGCCTGTTAGATCTGGGGGTCTCTAGTTGGCAGTGGTTATCACCTTTGTCCAAATAGGGACCCTTACTTCTAAGTCAGGATAAGGGGATTACACTCCTTGATAACCCCTGCTCACCCCCTTGGTAGCTTGACAGGAGCAGACAGGCTTATCTCAGAGACAGTGTGTTAAGCATTTGTGAATATACACATAATACAGCGAAAACACTAAAGATGAACACACACAGGTTTTCTAAAAATAAGTATTCTTTATATAGACTTAAACACAAGACCACAAAGAACAAAAATCCACAATACTACACTTAAGGTTACTCAAAAGATGATTAAAGTCTCTTAATTCAAGTTGTTGGTAAATGCGACAAAGTTCTCAACAAAGTACCTGGATGCGTAAAGCTAAGTAAACAAAAGGCTCGCAAGAGGGGAGATGTGTCGGTTCCGTGATCCGGGGGAACGGTTGCGTCCTTTCTCAATGCTTGCGCAGAGTAGGGGACTCGTCGTGAGCCTTACCGGAGGGAAGGTGAAGCGTAGATTCTCGGCTGGCGAGCCCCTTGTGGTGTGCAAGATGGCGCCTAGATGCGATGCGATGATCCAGTTGCGATGCAAGAAGATGGCGCCCTTGATGCGGTGATGCGATGACGATGCGATGACGCCCTGGCAGGCTTGCGACGACTCTGTACTTGGGAGCCGCGACAGGTCCTACGACACGCTTCTCCGGTGATGCAATGGCGACTCTCTCGATGTCACGCTTCTCTGGTGATGCGACAGCAGGCAGCTTCGATGAACACACTCTTCCAGGGAGATGCGGCAAAGGCGCGCTTCTCCGGCGTTGCGATGATTTCAGCTGCGGCGGCAACACGCTTCTTCTCGATGCGTTGCGCTTCCAGCTCCCAGCGGCACGCAAGTGACAGGAGTCAGAATTCCCAGCAAGGAAATTCAGGAGGGAGCTGGAGGTGAAGTCTTTTGGCCCTGAGACTTCAGCAGGAGGCAAGCACAGTTCAAGTACTTGGAGAATAGTCTGTAGACGAAAGTACTTACAAAGTTCCTTCTCCTTTCCCTTGGAAATGAAGCAACCACTGCAGGCCAACCCAGCAAACAGCACATTGGCAGAGGGGCAGTACAACTCCTGCAGCTTCCTTGGTTCTTCTCCTTGGCAGAAAGGTTTCTTGTTCCAGTAGTGATCTAATTTCTTAGGATCAGGGTCCCAATATTTATACCCCAAAATCCTTTGTTCTCTGAAGGCAGAGAGGCCTCTGCCTAGTCTAAAATAGTTCCCGAGCACGTTGTTTACATGACTCTCTTCTTCCTTTCACTGTGCAGGGCAGTGACATCAGATGCCCCAGAGGAGGTGGAGCCAGCACAGGGGAGGGAAGCTACAGCTCTGGAGCGCTCTGTTGACATGATTCCTCCTCTCCTTTCACATTACAGGGCAAAGACATCAGACAAGCCACAGGGGGTGGAGCCAGCATTGTAGAGGGAAGGTCCAGCCGTATTCAGGTCCCATGTGCACTCCGCCCTCCCATCTGGCTGTAGATCCCCCTATTCACCACTTGGCTGTCCCAGCCTGTCTCCTGGAATTCCCCAGCCCTGTCACTCACAAACCCAGACAAGGAATACACATCTCAGCAGAGGCAGGCTCAAATGGTTAGGCAAGCAAATACCTGTTTTCTAAAAGTGGTATTTTCAAACACAGAATATTAAAATAAACTTTACTAAAAGATGTATTTTATTATTCTGACTTCAGGAATACTAAATTTGAATTTCTACCATGTCCCCTGAGTCAGTTAGGATTATAAGCATGTAATAAACTAGCTGCTCATTCTGGCCTATGAGAACATGTAGCCTTCAATAGTGAAAAACGAAAATGGCTGTAATTCACTATTATAACATGCTACTCACATCAGAGCATGTCCTACCTTGTACTTACAATGCACCCTGTCCTTGGGCCTACCATAGGGGTGGCTAATATGAAGCAAAGGAAAGGTTTAGGGACTGGCAAGTGGGTGCACTAGGCCAAGTCGACATGGCAGTGCTAGGCTGCACACAGGCCTTGCAATGGCAGGCCTGAGACACACTTTACACGTTGCTTCTGTGGGTGGCACATCCAGTGCTGCAAGCCCACCAGCAGCATTTGATTTACAAGCCCTGGGCACACATGGTGCACTGTACTAGGGTCTGACAGGTAAATCAAAGAACCCAAGCATGAATAACCAATCAGTACATTAATTTAACATAGGGAGCACTTGCACTGTGGCACTGATCAGCAGTGGCACAGTGCCCAAAGCATAAATCTCGCAAAAACATATCAAAACAGAGGAGGCAATCCATCAAAATGGAAGGGAGACTCACACCAATTATGTCAGGTCTAACACGTGTCCGCTCCAGCTGAAATGTGGGGAGAACTACCCTTCCCCTTGGGAGTTCTCTTCAGTAATGCGGAAAGATCTGGACAGACCATCAGCGTTGGCGTGTTCTGTATCAGGGCGGTGTTCCACCGTAAAGTCCATATCCTGTAGGGAGATAGACCACCTCAACAACTTTGGGTTCCTACCCCTCATCTGAATCAGCCATCTCAAGGGCCTGTGTCTGAACTCGGAAGTGAGTCCCAAACAAGAATGGTTTCAACTTCTTCAGTGCCCAGACCACAGCAAATGCCTCACACTCAATTGCACTCCACCTCTGTTCCCGTGAAAGTAACCTCCTGCTGATGAAGGCTACAGGTTGGTCTAGGCACACTTTGTTAATCTGTGATAGAACAGCCCCCACACCATGCTCTGAAGCGTCTGTCTGACCAACGTATTCCTTTGATAAGTTGTGTGCCTGAAGCACGGGTGTTGTGCACATGGCAGTCTTCAGGGCATCAAAAGCCTTTTGACAGGTGTCAGTCCAGTTCACTTTCTTGGGCTGCTTCCTGGAAGTCAGCTCAGTCAAGGGTGCAACAATGTTGCCATACCCCTCGACAAACCTCCTGTAGTACCCCGTGAGTCCTAAAGTGGCTCTCACCTGTGTCTGAGTCTTTGGGGGTTCCCATGCCAGGATGGTATCAATATTGGCTTGTAGGGGCGCCACCTGGCCGCATCCTACCTGGTGACCCAAGTACACAACGGAAGCCTGCCCAATCTGGCACTTACTGGCTTTTATCATGAGGCCTGCCTTGTGCAGGGCCATCAACACTTCCCAGAGGTGCTGCAAGTATTCTTCCCAACTGGCGTTGAACACTACAGTGTCATCCAGATAGGCGGCACTGAAATCCTCCAGCCCAGCCAACACCTGGTTGACCAACCTCTGAAAGGTGGCAGGTGCATTCTTCATCCCAAAGGGCATAACCCGGAATTGGTAGTGCCCATCTGGTGTGGAGAATGCTGACCTCTCCTTAGCCCCATTAGTCAAGGCGATCTGCCAGTACCCAGATGTCAAATCAAACGTGCTTAGGTACCGTGCAGCCCCTAACCATTCAATGAGCTCATCAGCTCTAGGAATGGGGTGTGCATCAGTCCTGGTGACTGAATTGAGCCCTCTGTAGTCCTCACAGAACCGGAGTTTGGGTGTGGTACCAGGCGAGGCAGCTTTTGGGACCAAGACCACTGGGCTTGCCCAAGGACTGTTTGAGGACTCAATGACGCCTAAAGCAAACATCTTGGAGATCTCCTCCTTAATGTAAGCCCTATCCTTGTGCTTGACAGGAGGACTTGTGCTTGACAGGAGGACTGTCGCCAGTGTCCACATCATGGACGCACCACTCTGTGACACCAGGAACTAAGGAAAAAAGATCAGAGTATTGCCCCAACAGCTGGCGACAATCTTGCTGCTGATCAGGGCTCAGTGTGGCAGAGAGGCTGACACCATCCACTGACCCATCTTGCTCTGTTGCAGACAGGAGGTCGGGAAGAGGCTCGGTCTCCTCCTCCATTCCATTATCGCTAGGAGCATGCCCACTTTGGAACTTTCTAAGTGGGGCTTCAGGCGGTTAACATGCAGGACCCGCAAGGGGTTCCTGGGAGACCCCAAGTTCACCAAGTAGGTGACATCACTCTAGCGCTCCACCACCTCATATGGACCAGTCCACCTGTTCTGGAGCGCACAAGGCTCCACAGGGGGCATGACCCAAACTTTTTGTCCAGGCTGAAGCTCAATCAGAGTGGCATTCTGATCGTACCACCGCTTCATTTCCTCCTGGCTGGCTTCCAGATTTGCCTGATCAAGATCTCTGAAATGCCGAGTCTGGTTCCTGAAGGCCAGCATGTAGGTATATACATCATTTGGAGGTTTCCTAGGAGATTGCTCCCAGCCTTCCTTGACCAAGCTCAAAGGTTCTCTATCCGGGTGACCATACAAAAGCTCAAAGGGGTTGAACCCCAGAAACTTTTGTGGCACCTCATGGTAGGCAAACAGAAGGCATGGCAAGAGGACGTCCCACTTACGCCTCAATGGTTCTTTAAGACCCATAATCATGCCTTTGAGGGTCCGGTTGAATCTTTAAACCAGCCCATTTCCTTGTGGCTGGTAAGGAGTGGTGAACTTGTAGGTAACACCACACTCCTTCCACAGAGACTTCATATAATTAGACATGAAGTTTGTACCTCGGTCAGACACAACCTCTCTGGGGAACCCCACACGGGAGAAGATCCCCATCAGTGTACGTCCCACCACGTGGGCCATCACTGTCCTGAGTGGAATGGCTTCCGGGTACCGGGTAGCATGGTCCACCAAGACCAGGATAAACCTGTTGCCCATGGTTGTCTTGGGGTTCAGTGGCCCCACAATGTCAATCCCCACCCGTTCAAAGGGGGTACTGACTACAGGGAAAGGTTGGAGAGGCACCTTGTGCCTTCTTCCACTTTTCCCACTTGCCTGTCAAATTTGACGAGTCCTACAATGAGTATCTGAACTCTTTCGCATCTGGGGCCAATAAAAGTGGGAGACAAGCCTTTCAAAGTTCTTGTTCTGCCCCAGATGACCAGCTAAAGGAACATCATTAGGAAGGCTCTGAAGCGCTGGGGTACCACCGGCACATGGGCTGACCCAGGCTCAGCAACCTTAGGCTCGCTATACAGGAGACCATACTCCCAGTAGATCCAATCTGATCCAGACTGTTCACCTGCTGCCTGGTTTGTGGCCTGTTGCCTCAAACCCACAAGAGAAGGGCACTTCTGCTGCTCTTCACAAAATTCCTCCCTGGAGGGACCCCCTTCTTGCTGCCAATGGGTGAGCTCAGGAAGGTTCCCAAATTCTGAAACTTGCTCCCCTGTAGGTTCTAGGGCATCCCCCTCAAGGTCTGCCTCCTCCTGGACCGTGGGAACAATGGGAGATGGTTTCCCATGACCCTACCTCTTCTCTTTAAGGCAGGTCCCTGGGCCATATTTTCAGGCTACAGGGTCTCTTGAACACCCTTAGCTGCCATAGACCAAGTGGTAACACATGCCCACTCAGGCAGACCCAACATCTCTAAATGCGCCTTCCTCTCCACCTTAGTCCAAGGGGAGCTTTCTAAATCATTGCCGAACAGACAATCAACAGGCATGGCTGGCATTACAGCTACTTGAAGAGTACCAGAGACACCCCCTTCCCCACTCAAAGGGAACTTGAGCCACTTCGCAATGGCTCTCTGTGTTGTCAGCGGCAACACTCGCACCTCAGCACGCACCTCCCTCCCCATTACCCCCAGGGAGTGCACGTCCCCCCTCTTCCCGTGTCCGATTCCCATCCACACCTGTCACCCACTTCTCAGAGTCTCCCGAGAGACACCCCCCAAGCCCGCCTCCTTGCTACATCCCCTGCCCCTCCCACAGGAAAAACAATCTCCATTCCCCCACACCAGCCCCACCACCATCCACCACCCACCACCCAATACCAGCCAGCTACCCCACACGCCGACCCCAACACACTGCAAACAACCAAAACACCCCCCTCCCCACTCCCACAGGCAACAAAGCTACTACACCCCCACAAGGCCTCGCACCACATGACACCCCCATCACCACCACAAGAGAGAAGATGACCACCCTACCTCCCACCGAGGACACTCATCCCCGTCCGTCAGCTGTCGGCACAACACACGACATCCCCTCACCACCACCATCGACAACATCAACCCCCCCTGAACACCACCCACAACCTGCCTCCCACTCTTTTCTCCCCACACCGAACAACCTGAGCACTTGTCCCCCGGAATTCACAGGCTACACAGCACCCACACCCCAACTAGACCCCCACCACCCTACACCCATTGCCCCATCCAAACCCCTCACAGACAACACAGCTAGCAAACTACTGAACACCCCAAATCTCTCCTCCCTAACCCCCACACACCTGCTCAATTCCAATCCAGCTACATCAATGAACTTGTGACTGAGCAACGCATTTCCTCTTTGGAAACCCAGATAACTACCATAATTTGGGGTCTCAGTGAAATCCTAGCCAACCTTGCTGCGTCCCAGCAACAGTATCACACCCACTCTTTCATCACTGAGACACAACAAAATCCATCCACTACTCCTCACAAGAGATAGGTAACTACCCCCCCTGCCAATCTATCGCAGAAACCGAAAAGAACCAGAGACGCTATGTCTGAGAACGACGCAGCAGATCTCGCCGCCTCGTGCGACAATCATAATGCTGTCACGGTCCAATCCAAAATACAGGTGATCACCGGACTTGGTAGAGCTCAAGCCCTCCCCAACTCACTGAGACCACCGGCTACCCGCACAACCATCCCCACAGCCCCCCTTATGAAGGAACCCAAAACAGAGATGACCCCCACAAAATGCATGCTCATAAACTGCAGATCAGCCACATAACATGCCACAGAACTAGCAGAATCCATCCTCACTCATGACATTAACTTAGCATTCATCACCGAAATCTGGCTCAACGACTTCTCCCTTCCTCTCCTAGACACCCTTGTCCCCCCAGGCTTTAAAATCACCAATAAAAATAGAATAGACAATAGAGGTGGAGGCTTAGCGATCATCCACAGAGACAATTTGTCAGTGTCGGAATCAGAATCAGCCAACTGCAACTCCTTTGAGTGCCTAACTGTTAACATCATCACCTGCAACAAAAAAACAGTAACCTGACACCTTATCTACCATCACCCAGGAAACTCCACCACCTTCACTATACACCTGTCTGACCTAATTGCCCACTGCTCCCTACGCGATGCGAACACTCTTATTCTGGGCGACTTCAACCTACTCTGGAACAAAGAAAATAATCCGCTTATCCAAAATCTGAACGAGCTAATGTGCAATAATTACCTCATGCAACACTGCATAGAAGCAACTCACAACAAAGGAACAACCCTAGATGCCATCATAGCCAATCAAGACATTGTAAGGATAAACAACACCCTGCCCGTAGACTGGTCCGTCCACCGCCTAATCCTTTTCCAACTCTCTCACCCAGCCACATTTCAACCCCCAGCCCAAGAACTACCAAAATGGACCAGAACTCTCATGCGGATCAACATGACTGACCTGGAAGAAAAAGTCACCTGTCTACTCACCCCCTCCTTGGCTGAACTTTCCACAACAGAACTCACTGACCACTACAAAACTTCCATGTCAACTATTCTCGATCAGATTGGCCCTCTGAAACTAAAAAAACCCAGGAACAGTCCATCCAGAGCCTGGATCAACACGGACATCAATAACGAAAGGAGACAACTTAGAGAGACAGAAAGACTCTGGAGAAACAACCCCCCCGTTAGCACTCTCGAACAACTCAAAGCAGCTCGGAGAAGCTACAAAAAACACATCCAAAATGAAAAAAACAACTTCTTCTGCTCCGCCCTGGACAATGCAAAAAACAGACCTAATGAACTCTTTAAAATCATCAAGCTACAAACTACTAAGCCCACAACAACCTTCACCCAGGCCTCCTTGGACTCTGCTAAAATTTCGCCAGCTTCTTTGAAGAAAAAATCACTAAGATTGAACACCCGCTAGACACCAGCAGCGATCCCGTAGATACTACAGAAAGCACATGTCTTCACAAAGCAACTACATGGAAGGCCTTCGCTCCCATCACAGAAACCGAGATTATCAAGCTAATCTCAACTTCTAAACCCGCCTCTCACCACCTAGACCCTATACCTACTCAACTGACCAAAAACCTCAAACTTGCCATAGCTCCCTTCTGGTGCAGAATCATCAACAGCTCCCTCCAATCCGGCACTATACCTGATTGCCTCAAATTTGGCCAAGTCACACCACTATTAAAAAAAATAGGCCTTGATTGCACAAACCTGAACAACTTCAGACCAGTCTCTCCAATCTCCCCCTCCTATCCAAAATCCTGAAGAAATGCGTCCTCTCACAACTAACTCAACACATGGACAACATCAACCTTCTTGACCCCCACCAATCGGGGTTCAGAAAAGGTTTCAGCACTGAGACGGCGATCCTCAACATCACAGACGACATCCACCAGTCACTAGAGTCTGCCCAATGCTTATCGGCAGCCTTTGACACAGTAGACCACCAACTTCTCATCAAGGCCATTAAAGAAAGGGTGGGTGCCGATGATAAGGTCCTCCGATGGTTCACCTCTTTCCTCCAGAACCGCTTGCAAAAGATAAAAATCAAGAACTTTACCTCCGACCTCCACCCTGTCAGCAGAGGTGTACCCCAAGCCTCAGTGCTCTCACCACAACTGTACAATATATACATGGAACCCCTCACCATCATTCTTAAAAAGGCGAAGATCCCCTTCCACCTATACGCCGATGACACCCAGATCTATCTAGAAACCTCCTCCCCAGATGACATCCTCAGACTCAATAACACTCTGAAAGAGATTCAAGGCTGGCTATCCCAAAACCACCTTAAGCACAACCAAGAAAAAACGGAGACCCTCCTCATCTCCAACAAAGAAGAGAACCCAAAAATTGCAGAGTGGCTGAAAGCTTAGGATGCTCTAAACGGTAACCTCACCTTGGCCAAATCCGTAAAATCCTTAGGAATCACCCTAAACCCCAAACTGGACATGACCAACCACATCAAAAACTCCGCAAAGACTGCCTTCCTCAACCTAAGGCTTCTATACAAAATCAAACCATTCATTCCTGCCAAAGACCTCAAACAAGCAACACAATCGCTGGTGCTATCCAGGCTTGACTACGGCAACACAACCCTCACTGGTGCCTCAAAATCCAACTTGGCTCCCCTCAGACCAACCCTCAACGCAGCAGCCAGAAAGGTCACTGGAACCAAGAAATATGACCACATTTCACCAGCACTAAGAGAACTAAAATGGCTTCCAGTTGAACAGCGAGCCCATTTAAGGTCAGCGCTATGTAAAACTCCTAAAAAAATGCATGAGGGACTACCTGCTCTTAAGAGACCAAGTGACACTTGACAGCTGTCACACTTGCTCCTGTGTCTCTGAGAGGCTCCACTCTGTGGCCATTGATGGTCACCCACTGCCTGTATTTTTTAGTGTTAGCAGGCAGCTGAGTTTGAGGAACCATCTCAAAGTCTCCTAATGAGACAAGGGACATTTCTGCGGGACCCCACCCACCATGGGTACCCATCTCCTCCCCACCCAGGGCTGCACTGGCCATCTGACGGGGTGGTGCATGGGGTGGCACATATTGGGGATCATACCAACGGTGTCCCACCTGCTTACACTGAAAGTGAGTAACAGGCCCCCTATGAGCAGGTTTACCTGTCTGGGCTCCTGACTTATTTTCAGGGGGAGGCTGGGAACCCTTACCTTGGTTCCCTCGGGAATTACTTTGGGGACCTTTTTGGAACTCCCTCTGTTTACTCTTGTCCCCCCCCCACTCTTCTGCTGGGGACCCTGTCCACCTTTGGCGAAGTCTCCCACAAGACCCTTGTGGACCCCGGTACTGACCCAGCGGTCCGCCTCTTCAGCAAGCTTTCTAGGATTAGTCAACTTGCTATCAATAAGGTGCCGGTGTAGCTCTGGAAAACAATTAGCAGACAAGTGCTCTCAAGCAATCAAATCATAGAGCCCTTAAAAATTATCAACACTGCTACCCCTCACCCAACCATCCATAGCTCTGCAAAAGAAAGACACATATTCTACCCAAGTGGTTCCCTCCAGTTTCTTAAAATTTCTGAACCTCTGTCTATAGAGCTCTGGAGTTAACCCATACCTTGTCATCAGTGCTTCCTTCATGTGGGCATAAGACATTCTATGAGAACTGGGCAAGTCTAACAAAGTATCCCTACATTCAGTTAAGAAGCATCCCTACCTCCCCGCTCCCCAATCCTTCTCAGGGACCCAGTGGTCCTACATTGCTATCTCATAGGCTGCAAATCACTGCCCGATATCTTCACCTTTGTGCAAATCCTTGATGACATCCTTGGGAATATGTACCCTGCCTTCTGAAGGCACAGATGGTGCGCTGCCACCAGAGTGATTGATTTCTAAGCCCTTGACTTTGAACTCTAACTCCCTCAACATTCTCTCATGCTCCATTCTCATTTTCTCCCTTTCCAAAGACAACCTGTTATTCTCTGTCTCCCTCTGACCCTCCATCTTAAGCTTAGGGAACTCCAGCTTCAGTGCCATATTTTTCTCCCTATCTTCCAGTTGTCTGGGGGAAAGGTCTTTGGAAGAGATGCTGCTGCCAGGTGGGAGCGGCACCCCTTCCATGGCTGGAAACTCTGGCCCATCAATTTGCCCATTTGCATCCCCAACAGGCTCCACCACAAGATCAGGGGCATTTCTTGCTTCGACCCAGGCCCTCAGTGTCTTTTGGTACTCTTCCTTTTTAGAAATGCCTGGTGTAGCAACTTTCAATTTCCTGCAAAGGTACTTGAGCTGTTTCACAGTGTAGGTTTCCAACCTCTCTTCCTCAAAATCAAGATCCATAGATGCAACAGATGCTGGTCTACTCATGGTAGTAAAATTGGGAGTTTTCAGGAAAAACTAACATTCCAAGGAAAAAGGATTCTAAAAGAAAAGTATGTGGTCGCGAGGAGTAGGTCGACCATGATCTTCCCTGCCTGCAACTAATATGTTACTATACAGGCACTGACCCTACGCCCTGCCCGTTGAAGCGCAGAGTACTCTTACTCGAGTCTCTTTTTTATTCGCCAGCTCACTTATTTTATTGAGCAGCACCTACCACTGGCTATTTTTGCCAGTAGGCACACAGGGGATCAAGGCCGGGTGTGCTTTTTAGGGAGCACGCACCCCCTGTCCACCTGTTTTTTCTGGTCCTGACGAATACCGGGCAATAGCCCTTATGGTAGAAACATGTTGACCACTCAACACATATAGAGATCCCTTGGACGTAACCCTCCCTACCAGGATCTCGCCTATATATTTTTAAAAACATTGTTCAGTTGCTCTATAATTAAAACCACTTTTTCTGAGTACAACTAGGACAATTTTTAACATTTTTTTGCACCTACAGCCACAACCCGCTCCACTGTAGTCCAGGTGTTGCAGCACACCTTGGTGTCGCTAGGACGCCAAGGTGGACCCCGATGATGAAGCATGTCACCACTAGGTGGTGAGTGAGGGGTTTCTATCAAAAGGATGAAATTCCTCCTTTTTGCCAAGAACCGGTCCTCCAGATACGTCTGTTCTTCAAATTCATAGTGGATACTCCTCTTTTTGTTTTTGATATATTTCCTCCCAGGGGAATAGGAGAAGTCTCTAGTTCACTTTTGGGTGAACGAACTCCCTTACTCTCTTCTTTGTTTGGAACACTCCAGCTTCAGTGCCATATTTTTCTCCCTATCTTCCAGTTGTCTGGGGGAAAGGTCTTTGGAAGAGATGCTGCTGCCAGGTGGGAGCGGCACCCCTTCCATGGCTGGAAACTCTGGCCCATCAATTTGCCCATTTGCATCCCCAACAGGCTCCACCACAAGATCAGGGGCATTTCTTGCTTCGACCCAGGCCCTCAGTGTCTTTTGGTACTCTTCCTTTTTAGAAATGCCTGGTGTAGCAACTTTCAATTTCCTGCAAAGGTACTTGAGCTGTTTCACAGTGTAGGTTTCCAACCTCTCTTCCTCAAAATCAAGATCCATAGATGCAACAGATGCTGGTCTACTCATGGTAGTAAAATTGGGAGTTTTCAGGAAAAACTAACATTCCAAGGAAAAAGGATTCTAAAAGAAAAGTATGTGGTCACGTTTGGTCTGCACTCACTAGTAGTGCACATCATTCACTGTATATGAAACACAAATGCAAATTCCAAACCCTCACTGCTGACCACCAATGTTAGATCTGGGGGTCTCTAGTTGGCAGTGGTTATCACCTTTTTTCCAAATAGGGACCCTTACTTCTAAGTCAGGATAAGGGGATTATACTCCTTAATAACCCCTGCTCACCCCCTTGGTAGCTTGGCACGAGCAGACAGGCTTATCTCAGAGGCAGTGTGTTAAGCATTTGTCAATATACACAGTAACACAGTGAAAACACCACAGATGGACACAACACAAGTTTTATAAAAATAAGTATTCTTTATATAGACTTAAACACAAGACCACAAACGACAAAAATCCACAATACTACACTTAAGGTTACTTAAAAGATGATTAAAGTCTCTTAATTCAAGTTGTTGGTAATAGGACAAAGTTCTCAACAATGTACCTGGATGCGTAACGCAAAGTAAACCAAAGGCTCGCAAAAGGGGAGATGCGTCAGTTCCGTGATCCGGGGTATCGGTTACCTCCTTCCTCAATGCTTGCGCAGAGTAGGGGACTCGTCATGAGCCTTACCGGAGCGAAGGTGATGCGTAGATTCTCGGCTTGCGGGCCCGTTGCAGTGCGCAGGATGGTGCCTTGATACAATGCGATGATCCAGTTGCGATGCGAGAAGATGGCGCCCTTGATGTGGCGATGCGATGACGATGCGATGACGCTCTGGCAGCCTTGCGACGACTCTGTACTTTAGAGCCGTGACAGGCCCTGCGTCACGCTTCTCTGGTGATGCGATGGCGACTCTCTCGATGTTGTCACGCTTCTCCGGTGATGCAACAGCAGGCAGCTTCGATGAACACACGCTTCCAGGGAGATGCGGCGAAGGCTTGCTTCTCCGGCGTTGCGATGATTTCATCTGCGGCGGCGACACGCTTCTTCTTGATGCGTCGCACTTCCAGCTCCCAACGGCACACAAGTGACTGGAGTCAGAATTTTCAGCAAGGAAATTCAGGAGGGAGCTGGAGGTGAAGTCTTTTGGCCCTGAGACTTCAGCAGGAGGCAAGCACAGTTCAAGCCCTTGGAGAATATTCTGTAGATGAAAGTCCTTACAAAGGTGGCCGCAATGGGGGAAGTGGGAGGAGATTTCTTTGCACCTCAAAGGGCCTGGTCGGCCTCTGCCAATGCCATCTCCACCTCATGCCAGGAAATCACACCAGAGAAGGCAGAACAGGTTCTGGCTTGGCAGAGAAACTCTCTGCCTAAGAGATCAAAGGATTTTGGGATATAAACATTGGGACCCAGACCTCTGAAAGTTAGTACTCTTTTGGATCAAGAAGACTGCCAAGAAGATGAGCTGGAGAAACTGTGAGGAGGGTCTACCACTTTGTTGTGTGCTTTGCTGTGTTGGCCTGCAGTGGCTGCTTCTGTCTTAGGCAGTGAAAGGACTGGACTGAACTTTCTGCAATCTACTTTTGTGAGTTGTTCAAGGACTTAAGGTAGAGCTTGCCCCTGCTCAAGTAGTCTCAGGAACAGCAAAGACTTCAAGCTCTTCTGCCCTCAGCACTGGCGACTGTGTGTTTTGTGTTGCAACAGAAGAAACGCAACTCGCCGACGTCTATGACGCCGCTGCCGACTCAGTCTCCTCATGGCACCGCAGAGGGCACCACTGCATCGCTGCACCGCGACCCTGGTCTCACAGACGACACCTGTTGACGCCTCCACCAAGCTGCTGCTTGCACCGTGACCTGTGGGCACCGCACTCCGCACCGACTCACTTCAGGACTACGCCCTGGTATCCCCAAGGATGCCGCTCCATGCCGTAATCGATGCCGCTGCTTGCATCCTGGTTCGAGGGCACCGCTCGTAAAGTTACACGACGCATCACCCTCATCCCGCACAGCAGCCTTGGCCTACTGACGCCAGCGCCATTGACTCCAGTTTGTCAGCAGACGACAACATTTCAGCAATGACGACGCCGCTGCTTGCACTGTGACCAGCCTGCACCATGACGCGCACCCCCTTCATCTCGCACCGCGACCATGGTCTGACCGATGACGACATCTGACGCCACTACCGAGCCGCTGCTTGCACCGCAATATGAGGACACCGCACGCTGCACTGCTGCACTTTGAGGGCCCTGACGACTCCTGCACCGACCCCCAGAACCGACGCCTGTGGACGCTGTGTTTTCAGAAGCACAAGGGGAACTGTTTGGATTTGTTTGTTCACGTTGCTGTGATAGCCCCGGAGGGAGCTATAGACATCAAGGAACTATTTTTGAAGATTTTTAAGTACTGTATTGTGGATTTTTATTGTTTTTGATCTTGTCTTAAGTGTATAGAAATATTGGATATTTGTTTAAACTGGTGTGGTGTCCTTTTGTAGTGCTTACACTGTATTACTGTTGGTTATGTGCAAATACTTTACACACTGCCTCTAAGATAAGCCTGACTGCTCGTGCCAAGCTACCAAGGGGGTGAGCAGGGGTTATTTTTGGAGTGTAACTCCCTTATCCTGACTTGGAATAAGGGTCACTATTTGGACAAAGGTGCAAACTCTTGCCAACTAGACCCCCATTTCTAACATTGGTTGTCAGTGGTGAGGGTAGGACTTGTGTTTGCACTTGACTTACAATGATTGGCGTGCACTGCTGCCATATCGCAGACCATTACGTGCCAAATACTGGTTCTTTTTTTTTGGCCTATTTTTGATCTTGCCAGTTTGAACTTGCTACTGCATCATGCCGGAATCTAGAGCATCATCAGTTGCATCCCTGGAAATTGCCTTTGTGGAGGATGGGTTGGAAACCTACAATGTTAGGGAATTGAAATGAATTTGCAAAAACCTAAAAGTCCAAGTCAGAAGCCTCACAAGGATAGACCAGCTACAAAATGCACTGAAGGCCTGGGTAGCAGCCAGACATGCCAGCGAGCAGTCTGGTGATCTCAGTGGAGAGGCGGAGGAGCCTATTTCTATGGCGGATGCACTTTTGGGAGGGGGAGAACCCTCCAGGCGATGCAGCAGTGACCTGTCCCCAGATGAGCTGGAGGACAGACAGGAAGCAAGGAGAATGGCAGTGGAACTGGATAAGCTTAAGTTAGCCATGGAAGAGAAAAGGATGATGTTAGATTACAAGATCAGGATAAAGGAGCTGCATCAGAGGAGTAGAGCCAGCTCATATGGTGGCAAGAACCCGTCAAGACAGGTAGGCAGAATTGTGCACACCTCTAAGAATGTAGGCAAGGAATCCAAGAAGGGGGAAGACATACAAAGGTGGTTTCAGGGGTAAGAGGCAGCAATCCATATGAATGGGGTCCCTGAGGAGAATTGGGGAGCAGAATTGTGGCCTCTCTTCCCAGAAGAAGCAAGGGATACTTCAATAGCTTTGAGTAAGGGGTATCACCTCACTTATCCAGATATGAAGGATGCCCTTCTCACTAAGTATGGTCTTACTCCTTAAAAGTACAGGGATCAGTTCAGGTCAAGTAAGAAGTCTGATTCCAACACTTGGTTGGAATGTGTGGATGTGTTTTGCCGGTCACTGTATGGCTGGGTGAAGGGCAGTAATGTGACAGATTTTCAGGGGCTTTACAATTTGATTGCAAGGAAGCACTTGTCTAGTCTATGTTTTGCAGATCCGCACCAGCACCTAGTTGATAGTAAGATGACTGACCCCAGGAAGCTTGCTATGGAGGCGGACCGCTGGGTGAGTACCAGGGTCCACAAGAAAGCGTTGGGGGAGACTCAGCCAAAGGTGGGCAGGATCCCCAGCAGAAAAGTGGGTAGGGGACTAGGGTAAAGAACAGGAGTTATCCAAAGGGCCCCAAACTAACACCCAGGTTCCCATCCCAAGAAGATAAGAAACAAGCGGTCTCGTCAGGAAAGCCTGCTGAGACCGGCCTCCACAGGTGTTTTGCATGTGACCAGGTAGGTCACATGAAGGGGGACACCAGGTGCTCAAAGGAGGTTCAGCCACCCACACTCCAAAGTGTTGGCTAGTGTAGCACTTGGTGAGGAGGAGGAGTACCCATAGGAGGGTAGGGGGACACGGCAGAAATGACCCTCGTCTCACTAGGAGACAGTGAGATGGTCCCAGGAAACCAGGTGCCCCCTACCACAAAGAAATGCAGCACCTGGGTGACCATCAATGGGAAAAGGGTGTGATCTCAGTCTGGTGTCACCTGGTCTCTGAGAAGCAGGCAGTCGCAGGGGCATTCCACAAAGAAATTGCGGTAGACACTTCAGAGCACCAGTGTCTGGTGGCACAGATTCACTTTGAGTGGGGGGGGCTCAGGTCCCTTGTGGGTGGTTGTGAGCTCTAGCATGAGTGTAGATTGTCTGCTAGGTAATGACCTGGAGCAGTCCTTTTGGAAGGATGTTGAGCTCAGGTCTCACTTGGAAATGCTTGGGTTGCCAGAGTGGGCATGCGTGTCCACTGGGTCAATGGTGGCCAGAGACGTTGGTCAAGAGGACTTGGAGCATGAAATAGTAGCCCAAGTCCCTGCCAAGAAAAAGGGAAAGGGGTGTGGGAAATCAGCCCCTGAAGTTCCCATGGACCGGAAGGAAGTGGACCTTGAGGGGCATGCCCCAGTGCCTACAGGGGAGCAGGTAGCTGAACTGGGGGACATCTCTGAGTGACACATTGGCAGAAAGAAGGGGGTCCCACCAGGGAGGAATTTTGCAAGGAGCAGAAAGAGTACCCTTCTCTAGAGGGTCTGCAGTGGCAGGCTGCAGACCAGCCAGCTGGTTATCAGTCCGGATCACATTGGAACTACTGGGAGAATGATCTCCTGTATATTGAGCCTAAGGTAGCTGTGCCTGGGTCAGCCCATGTGCTGGTGGTACCACAGTGTATCAGGACCTTCCTAATGGGTTTGGCTCATGATGTGCCTATGGCAGGATGTTTGAGGCAGGACAAGACCTTTAACTGGCTTGTCACCCACTTCTTCTAGCCCCAAATTTGAAGGCAATCAGATGGACATTTCAGGTCTTGCCAAAACTTGCCAGGCAAGTGGTAAGAGTGGCAGGAAGGTCAATGCTCCTATCCAACCATTTCCAGTTGTTGGAACACCCTTTGAAAGGGTAGGGATGGACATTGTGGGGCCACTGGATCCCAAGACCGTCTGGGCAACAGGTACATCCTGGTCTTGGTGGACCATGCCATCCAGTACCCAAAGGCAATACCTCTCACGACAATGACGCACCAGTGGTGGGTTGGGGGTTAATGGGGATCTTTTCCAGAGTGGGGTTCCCCAGAGAGGTGGTTTCTGACAGGGGGACCGACTTCATATCTATGTATATGACATCCCTGTGGAAGCGGTGTGGTGTAACTTACAAGTTCACCACTCCTTACCACCCACAAGGTAACGGTCTGGTAGAGAGATTCAACCAGACCTTGAAGAGTATGATTAAGGGTCTAACAGAACCCATGAGGCATAAGTGGGACATCCTCTTGCCATGCCTTTTCTCTGCATACAGTGAGTTGCCACAGATGTCTCTTGGGTTCAGTGCCTTTGAGCTTCTGTATGGTCACCTTGTGAGAGGACCTCTGAGTTTGGTGAAGGAAGGCTGGGTAGCAGCTCCCAGGAAAACTCCCAAGGATGTGTTTAGTTACATTCTGGCCTTCCGATACCAAACTGCCTGCTTCAGGAAACTCTCTCAGGTGAGCCTGGAAGCAAGCCAGGAATAAATGAAGAAGTGGTATGACCAGAATGCCGCTCTGCTTGAATTTCAACCTGGACAAAAAAGTATGGGTAATGGCCCTAGTGGAACCGTGTGCCTTGCAGGACAAGTGGACTGCTGCATTTGAGGTGGTGGAGCGCAAAAGTGAGGTCACCTACCTGATACATTTGCAGGCTCCCAGGAACCCTTTGAGGGTCCTCCACACGAACCGCCTCAAGCCCCACTTCGAGAGGTCCAAAATGAGCATGCTCTTGGCGACAGATGAGGGGGTAGAAGAGGAGAGTGAGCCTCTCCCTGATCTCCTGTATAGCAAGGAAGGTGATGGGTCAGTGGAAGGTGTGGTCCTCTCTCCTACTCAGACCACAGAGCAGCAGAGCAACTGTCACCAGTTGTTTGGACAGTTTTCCCCACTGTTCTCCTTGACCCCCGGTGTTACTCACGGGTGTACCCTTGACATGGACACCGGTGACAGCCTGCCTGTGAAGCACAAGATTTACAGGTTGACTGACCGGGTCAAGGCCAGCATCAAGGAGGAGGTCTCTAAGATGTTGCCATTAGGGGTGGTCGAGCCTTCCAATAGTCCTTGGGCCAGCCCTGTGGTCTTGGTCCCAAAGGCTGCTGCACCCGGTGCCACTCCAGAACTGTTGTTTTGTGTGGACTACCGTGGGCTCAATGCCGTCACCAGGACTGACGCACACCCCATCCCCAGAGCTGATGAGCTCATTGATCAGTTGGGACCTGCCAAGTATCTCAGCATGTTTGATTTAACGTCTGGGGCCTAGCAGCTTGCCTTAACCAAAGGGGCCGGGGAGAGGTCTGAATTTTCAACCCCCGAAGGACATTACCAGTTCCTGGTGATGCCCTTTGGGTTGAAGAATGCCCCTGCCACCTTTCAGAGGTTGGTCAACCAGGTGTTGGCTGGGCTGGAGGATTTCAGTGCCGCCTAGCTGGCTGACATCACAGTGTTCAGTTCCAGCTGGAACGAACACTTGCAGCACTTTGGTGAAGTGTTGAAGGTGCTACAGAGGGCAGGCTTCATGATCAAGGCCAATAAGTGCCAGATTGGGGAGGGTTCAATGGTGTACTTGGGACACCAGATAAGAAGCAGCCAGGTGCCGCCCCTATGACCCAAGATTCTGGCTTGGGAGCCCCCCAAGACCCAGACAGAGGTGAGGGCCTTCTTAGGACTTATCGGGTACTACTGAAGATTTGTTAAGGGTTATGGCACCATTGTTGCCCCCTTAACAGAGCTGACTTCTAGGAAGCAGCCCAAGAAGGTGATCTGGACTGAGTCCTGCCAGAAGGCTTTTGATGCCCTGAAGGCCGCCATGTGCCCGGCACCCCGTGCTCAAGGCACCTGACTTCTCCAAGGTATTTGTCTTGCAGACTGATGCTTTAGAGTGTGGTGTGGGAGCGGTGCTCTCACAGATAAACAAAGAGGGCCTAGACCAGCCTGTAGTCTTCCTTAGACTACTCCCCAGGGAACAGAGGTGGAGTGCGATAGAAAGAGAAGCTTTCGCTGTGGTCTGGGCACTAAAGAAGCTGAGACCCTACCTGTTTAGGACTCACTTATGGGTTAAAAAAGACCACAGGCCCCTCAAGTGATTAATGCAAATGAGGGGTGAGAATCCAAAACTGCTGAGGTGGTCCATCTCCCTACAGGTAATGAACTTTACGGTGGAACACCGTCCTGGCACAGAACACCCCAATGCAGATGGTCTATCCAGGTACTTTCGCCTAAGTGAAGAGAACTCCCAGGAGGTTGGGTAGTACTCCCTACTTTCAGATGGAGAGGACATGTGTTAGACTTGGCATCTTTTGGCATGGTTCCCCTGAGTTTTTGCTTTCTGCCCTCACGGTTTTGATTCTGTTTTTGCTGGCGTAATGTTTCTGCACACTTTTCTCACTGCTGATCAGTGGTACAGTGCAAGTGCTCCTGTGGTAAATTGTGTTATGGATTGGTGTTTTCCAGTATTGGGTATTTGGTTTACTTGTTAGTCCCTAGTAACGTGCACTAAGTGTGCAAGGGCCTGTAAATCAAATGCTACTAGTGGGCCTGCAGCACTGATTGTGCCACCCATGTGAGTAGCCCTAAAAAGGTAACTCAAACCTGCCATTGCAGAGTCTACACACAGTTTATAACTGCCATTTCGACTTGGCAAATGTACCCACTTCCATGGCCCTACACCTTCCCTTTTCTACATGTCAGTCACCCCTAAGGTAGGCCCAAGGTACCCCTCTGGGCAGGGTGCAGTGTATGTGAAAGGTAGGACATGGTACCCAAAGGAAAATTGGAAGGAGGGTCCTAGGGAACGACCAACACAGGATTATAGACAATGAGATAAACATCAACTCCCTACCTGCTGCTACTGGGTAGAAGAATTCACCTCACCCTGGCAACAGCTCAGGATAGGGGGCACCGCTCTATAACGAAGCAAATAGGGTGCAAGTGTCAAACAAGGCACTATTTGGGCGTGTGTTGATGCTCGACATTTAGAAAAATGAGCAAACATGAGTCAAACCAAGAGAGAGAGATCTATGTGAAAAACTCAGAGTTCAATAAAACTGCATCTTAAAATCTGTGTGTCAATCCTAAATTACAAAAGCAGAAACAATTCTGTTTGTGAGTACAGTCACTTAGTTAACAATGATGATGGACAATTAAATGCTAGGATGTTTACAAAGATAACAGTGGTCTTACTAATCAAACCCCTAGGCTAGAAGGGGATTCTCAAGGGTAAAAACATTCTGTTCTTAGCCCATGCCTCACACTCACCGCGGTTGGAAGGCGGTCTTGAGTGCAGACACTGGGAGCAACAAAGGTCCAAGCTAACAAGGTTGCAGGAACTAAAACTGCCAACACCAAGCATGTAGTCCCCGAAACTCACCTATCCGTCGTTCCCCAAAGTGGTACAGAGCCTGCAACCGGAGGTGAAGGACGATAGTGAAGACACGCCTTAAATACGGGATCTGAAAGGGTAAACTCTTAACCAGTGTATATTCCGATAGAACTGGAAAATACAGCTCATGCATGGTACAATGTCACACTAATCTGGCACGCATGCGTGAAGCTGCCAGTGCCTGCTGGGAAATGTAGTTAGATTCCAATGTTTCCTGCACCATGGCCAGACTCCTGTGTCTGTTCAATCCCACTGTCGTAAACACATTTACACATAATGCCTTCAAAACAAATACTATAAATAACGTCAAAAACCCTAGCACTAGCAGTGAAGGTCGGGCAAAGACTTACATTTTTTTCCCTTTTCTACATGTCAGTCACCCCTAAGGTAGGCCCAAGGTACCCCCGTGGACAGGGTGCAGTGTATGTGAAAGGTAGAACATGCCCTGGTGTGTGTGGCACATAACTGTCCCTGGGAACTAGGGGGCAGATTTATGAAGGCCTTGCGCCGCCGGTGCGTCACTTTTAACATGGGAAAAAGTGACGCACCGGCGGCGCAAGGCCTTCATATATCTGCCCCTAGGTGCGAAATAAAGTTTAGTATGCCTGAAATCAGAATCTAAAGATGCATCTTTCAGTTAAGGTAATTTTTACATTCTGTGTGTGAAAATACCACTTTTAGAAAGTAGGTGTTTTCTTGCTCAGTCATCATGTGTGCCTGCCTCTTTTGGACTGTGGATTCCCTGTCTGGGTTTTGAATGATAGAAGCCTGGGGAGCAGCAAAAGGCACCAGATCGTCAGGGTAGGGTCAGGAAAGGGCTGAATAGACCTGGGTAAGCATGGGCGTAAAATCCGCTCCGCTCGCGGATTTTTCGGATTTTCGGCAAATTCGCAATCCGCGAACTCTCGCGAATTTGTCGAAAATCCGTGAATCCGCTCGCGGCGGATTTTTTGCTTGGTTGCGGCGCGCGGCGTGGTGCACGGCGTTCACTTTCCGTCATTTTAGCGTTTGCCGAGTTGTTTTTCTTTGCGAGTGACGCGCCATTTTAGATCTTGCTGCGTGTTCCCGCGGGAGTTTGTCGCCCGCGAATACGTACTCGCGGCTTGCCACCTTGCACAGCACACCTCGCGAGAGTTCGCAATTGCGAACACGTAGTTGCGGCGGAAAGGAACAATCTCGCACTTGCGAAATAGAGATTTTGCAATTTCGCACAAGAAAATCACCAGCAAACAGGATAAACCTTCAGAAAATTATGATTTTTATCAGAATCACTCCTCAGGTTGACATTTGCATGGCCTTTTTTTTTGCAAGGAGTCCATTTTGGGGGGGGGGGAGGAAGGAAGTGCCCCACAGTCTCCAACTTCCTGTTCCTGTCCAGCAGGCTCCTCCCAGTGCTTTGTCCATCTCCTGGTCACTTTCATTTGGATCTGGAGCTGGAAGGATTACTTTTTGTGGGTGCTGCTGGATATTTGGATTTGAGGCCTTTTTGACTGTCTTTGGATCACTTTTGGATTAGAAATCAACTTTCACAAGTAAGTTTGTTTGGGGCATTACAGTTGCTGCAAGTACAATTTTTGAACTTTTTCAGAAAATTAAATAAATTATATTGTGGGTAGCCACAGTATCCAGTAGGACCAGGGTTGGTTATGGGTGCATGATACAACTGTTTTGTTGAATTTAAACACCATTGAGGCCATGGATGGGCTGGGATTGTGCAGATTTTATTGTTTTTTGTCGTTTTTTTGGGCCTGCTGGTGTGGCCCTTTGCCCAGGGGTGGTGAGTGAGTGTTGCATGGGCCTAGTCTTTCTGTGGGGTGTCTTCTTGAATTTAAACATAATTGAGGCCATGGATGGGCTGGGATTGTGCTTATTTTATTGTTTTTTGTCGTTTTTGGGGGGCTGCTGGTGTGGCCTTTTGCTTGCCCAGGGGTGGTGGTGGTGCATGGACTGAGTGTGCCTGTGGTGTGGTCTCACTCTCTTTGATGTAAACATCATGGATGACATTGGATTGTGGTGATTTCTGGCTGTTTTTCTGTTTTTTGTGGGTGTACTACTGTTGATGTGGACTGGCCATGTGGGTGGTGGTGGTGGCCATCTTGAGTGCTGGCTGGTACAGGCAACATGTGCTTGGGGTGTAAGGGGGCCATTTTGAGGAGAGGCAGTGTCTGAGGCCTGCACTTATTTTGCCTACTTTTCATCCCTTATGCCCAGGGGTAGTGAGTGTTGCATGGGCCTAGTGTTTCTGAGGGGTGTCTTCTTGAATTTAAACACCATTGAGGCCATGGATGGGCTGGGATTGTGCAGATTTTATTGTTTTTTGTCGTTTTTTTGGGCCTGCTGGTGTGGCCCTTTGCCCAGGGGTGGTGAGTGAGTGTTGCATGGGCCTAGTCTTTCTGTGGGGTGTCTTCTTGAATTTAAACATAATTGAGGCCATGGATGGGCTGGGATTGTGCTTATTTTATTGTTTTTTGTCGTTTTTGGGGGGCTGCTGGTGTGGCCTTTTGCTTGCCCAGGGGTGGTGGTGGTGCATGGACTGAGTGTGCCTGTGGTGTGGTCTCACTCTCTTTGATGTAAACATCATGGATGGCATTGGATTGTGGTGATTTCTGGCTGTTTTTCTGTTTTTTGGGGGTGTACTACTGTTGATGTGGACTGGCCATGTGGGTGGTGGTGGTGGCCATCTTGAGTGCTGGCTGGTACAGGCAACATGTGCTTGGGGTGTAAGGGGGCCATTTTGAGGAGAGGCAGTGTCTGAGGCCTGCACTTATTTTGCCTACTTTTCATCCCTTATGCCCAGGGGTAGTGAGTGTTGCATGGGCCTAGTGTTTCTGAGGGGTGCCTTCTTGAATTTAAACACCATTGAGGCCATGGATGGGCTGGGATTGTGCAGATTTTATTGTTTTTTGTCGTTTTTTTGGGCCTGCTGGTGTGGCCCTTTGCCCAGGGGTGGTGAGTGAGTGTTGCATGGGCCTAGTCTTTCTGTGGGGTGTCTTCTTGAATTTAAACATAATTGAGGCCATGGATGGGCTGGGATTGTGCTTATTTTATTGTTTTTTGTCGTTTTTGGGGGGCTGCTGGTGTGGCCTTTTGCTTGCCCAGGGGTGGTGGTGGTGCATGGACTGAGTGTGCCTGTGGTGTGGTCTCACTCTCTTTGATGTAAACATCATGGATGGCATTGGATTGTGGTGATTTCTGGCTGTTTTTCTGTTTTTTGGGGGTGTACTACTGTTGATGTGGACTGGCCATGTGGGTGGTGGTGGTGGCCATCTTGAGTGCTGGCTGGTACAGGCAACATGTGCTTGGGGTGTAAGGGGGCCATTTTGAGGAGAGGCAGTGTCTGAGGCATGCACTTATTTTGCCTACTTTTCATCCCTTATGCCCAGGGGTAGTGAGTGTTGCATGGGCCTAGTGTTTCTGAGGGGTGTCTTCTTGAATTTAAACACCATTGAGGCCATGGATGGGCTGGGATTGTGCAGATTTTATTGTTTTTTGTCGTTTTTTTGGGCCTGCTGGTGTGGCCCTTTGCCCAGGGGTGGTGAGTGAGTGTTGCATGGGCCTAGTCTTTCTGTGGGGTGTCTTCTTGAATTTAAACATAATTGAGGCCATGGATGGGCTGGGATTGTGCTTATTTTATTGTTTTTTGTCGTTTTTGGGGGGCTGCTGGTGTGGCCTTTTGCTTGCCCAGGGGTGGTGGTGGTGCATGGACTGAGTGTGCCTGTGGTGTGGTCTCACTCTCTTTGATGTAAACATCATGGATGGCATTGGATTGTGGTGATTTCTGGCTGTTTTTCTGTTTTTTGGGGGTGTACTACTGTTGATGTGGACTGGCCATGTGGGTGGTGGTGGTGGCCATCTTGAGTGCTGGCTGGTACAGGCAACATGTGCTTGGGGTGTAAGGGGGCCATTTTGAGGAGAGGCAGTGTCTGAGGCATGCAATTATTTTGCCTACTTTTCATCCCTTATGCCCAGGGGTAGTGAGTGTTGCATACTTGCATGTCCCTAGTCTTTCTGTGGGGTGTCTTCAATGTAAACATCATGGATGGCATGGGATTGTGCTCATTTTTCTGTGTTTTGTCGATTTTTTGGGGTGTATAACTGAACTGATGTTCCTCTGTCTTCCATTGCTTTTAGGTGCACAAGAAGACTCAATAGAACCACCAGTGCCAGGAAGAAGTCCTGCAGCGGTGTGTGCAGCATAACGTCACGCGACGTCACGTCTGGACACAGAACCCTCTGCAACTCGTGCAACTGCTGCCTGCTGACCTGCTCTGAAGAAGATGGCCCCAAAAAAAGTAACCCGTAGCTCCTCTAGCAAGAAAGGTGCCAGTAAGGAGCAGAAGAAGCAAGTTACCAAGGACACTGGTGTGCCGCCCGCCCCTTTTTTTGGGAGTAAAAAGAAAAGTATGCCTGCAGCAGCTGCAGCGGGATCTGCTGGGGACCAAGCTGGCAGCAGCACCCCCGCTCCATTGGGCTCAGTGCCACCACCACCACCACGCCAACTTAAGTCCAAGCCCTTGAGTGCTGCAGAGGCAGCCAGTATACTTCTTCAATCACCATCGACCAGTGATGTTGGCTCATCGCAAGAAAGCAGCAGCAATGTCCCTCAATCAACACAGGTTGTTGTAGCTCATCTGACGAGTGTTGAACAACCACAGCCGCAACAACAATCACATGTGCAAGTACAAGCCCAAGTACATGTGGAAGGAGAGGCAGCGCAAGGAGATGCGCAAGCAGAGGTGCATGGAGGGTCACAACAAGTGCCCACAATAGTTGTTCCTCCCGAAGTAGGGGCACATCAGGAAATCGACAATCAAGGCGAGGTATCATTTGAGGAAGCCACTCCTCCTGATGATCCTTCATTGTCTTCCACACCCCTAGCAAGGAAGAGATCAAGGGTGGTGTCTACATCCTCTTCAAGCACACCTCCTTCTGATGATACGGATCAAACTTGGGAACAAACAAAGGTAGTTAAGCGTAAAAGGAAGCTCGTCCAAAGTCTCAGAGTTATGGAGTGTGATGAGTCTCAACAAGAAGTGGCGGATACTGCTGCTGATGAAGACTCTGCCAACGACGACCCAGTCATCATAAAGGTCACTGCAGCCCCAGCGGGCATGCAGCAAACAGACATTTTGACCCTAGCCCGAAGAGCTGCTGAGCGTGATGATGATGTTGTCGATGAGGAGGCAGTGGAAACACCACAATCATTGGAGTTAAGTAGTACACCAACTCGTCCCGCTTCCATATTTCTTTCGGGCAAGAAGAGACCTCCGTCAGCCTCAACCTTAATTAGTGGCGGTGAAAGTGCAAAACGTACAAAAGTTGGGCAATCCACATCCTCCACTTCATCTGGCATTAGCTTCATGACCACCACCACCAGTATCGCCGCCTCCTCCATGTCCCACAGACACTTCAAGTCCCCAGTTTGGGACTTCTTTACTGTTTGTCCAAAAAATCCAAAGTTTGCCATTTGTACCATTTGTAAGCAAGCAGTTAGTCGTGGTAAGCCAGGTACCAACTATGGTACCGGAGGCCAGAGAGGTCATCTTAGGAGACAGCACACTGTCAAATGGTTTGCGCACCTAGATGCGATCAAGAAAGGCCAAATTCAAGGAAACGTTGATGTTTCATCTGATGATGACGAGCAGGAAGAAGACGTGTCAAACACTTCCCTTACACCCAGTACCCCTGTCAGCAGCACACCCAATGTGAGGCACACTAAGAGTGTTGGAGCGAGTGAGACACCAACGCACAAAAGTTCACCAGCGAGCAAAATTGGGTCAACGAAGTCATTATCAGCCCGTAAATGCTTGGTCCGGGGCAACATTAGAACAATGCTTACTTCAGACGTGCCATATGAACGCAACCACCCACTGACGCGTCTGTATAACACTAAGCTGGCTAAAATGCTAGCTGTGGACCTTCTACCTTTTTCTTTTGTAGAAGCGGTAGGTTTTCTTGAATTAGTGGCAACGCTCTGCCCTAAATGGAAGGTTCCGAGCCGGTTCTATTTTGCCAGAGTTGCGGTTCCAGCACTACATGAAGATGTGCTGCAGGCGATTGGGGCAGCTTTGCAGAAGAGTGCTGTTCACACAATACATCTGACAACAGACATGTGGACCAGTGGCGCAGGCGCTGATTACATGTGCATCACTGGACACTGGGTCTCTTTTTCAGGTGTTTTAGCAAAGCTAAACGCAGGTGTTGACCCGGACAAAGTTTTCAAAGCTGCTCGGAAGCATGCAACACTAGCCATGTTTGGCTTGGAGAAAAGTCACACAGCAGAAAACCTTTTGGAAGAGTTTAACAAAAAGGTCTTGAAAATGCTATCCCCCCTAAAACTCAAGATTGGTTATGTTTCCACGGATAATGGCGCCAATGTAGTAAAGGCCATGCAGAAGGGTGACCATGTTAGAGTGCCGTGTTTGGCGCACTGTATCAACCTGGTAGTTCAAAAATTCTTGAGTGATAAAGACAGTACAGCGTTCGAGGTAATGGCCACCTGCCGCAAAATGTGCAACCATTTCAGCCATTCTTTTAAGGCCCGGAAGCATCTGCGGAGACTGCTATTTCAACGTGGAATGCCAGTGAAAGCACTCATCCAGGAGGTGGCAACACGTTGGAACTCAACCTTCTACATGCTTGAGCGTCTGTATGAGCAGTATACGGTACTCGATCACTATTTCTTCACAGAGGGTACATCTCAGAAGGAGGACCTGCGGATGAGTGCGGCGCAATGGGACATAGTTAAAAGCCTGACAGACATGCTTCGTCCTTTTGAGTTCTTCACGCGTGCAGTCAGCCAGGAGGACTGTAATTTGGGAAAAGCTATCCCATTGTTGTGCATGCTGGAGCACCAACTGATGGCGGTGTCTTCTGAGTTTGAAAAAGATGTACAAAAAAAAGACCATTTTATTTTGTCTGAGAAATTATTAGAGCGCCTACGTGGTGATGAACGTCTTCAAAAGATCAAGTCAGATCAGCATTACATTTGTGCTACTATTCTGGATCCACGCTACAAAAAGGCGCTGGCAGGCGAAGCATTCTTTCCTTTTGCTGATGCAGATGTTCAAAAGTACAAACATTGGTTAGCCTGGTCAGCCAAGAGGTTTGAAAAAGAACGGCAGGTTATTGAAGGAGAAGCCAGTACATCAGCATCAGCATCAGCAGGCCATCCCCAGTCACAAGAATCCACTTCTGCACCTGTGGCTGGGGCACAAGTGACCTCTCAGCCGTTAAAGACACCGGCAACTGGATCATCTGCACCACACACAACAAAAACAGTGGCTGTTGTAGAGGATTGGCTAAGTTTGCTTGGGTATGGTTCTCGAAAAAATGTCACAGCCACAGCAAAAAGTAAGCAAAGTGGAGGAACCGTTGCTGACCTTGAGTCGATGGTGCAGGACTATCTGAATGACTCAACAGTGGTCTTTCTTAATGATGAGCCATTGCAGTATTGGCATGGCAAAAAACAATTGTGGCCACAGCTCTTCAACCTGGCTATAAACTATTTGTCTTGCCCACTCGCAAGTGTGTCTTCTGAACGTGTTTTCAGTGCTGCTGGTGGCATTGTAACTCCCAAACGGAGCCGCCTCTCGCCCAAAAATGTGGAGCGGCTGACAATGATCAAGATGAATCAGCACCTCATACCACCAGATTACAAAGTACGAGAAAGCACGCCGCATGAAGACGAGGAGGACGGCAACGTAGATGAGGGGATTTGTTCTCTGTTCGGTGTCACTGACCTCATCCAGCCTGAATTCGCAGAGTATGATGACGAAATCTTGTTCTTATTCCCTGACACCGAGCCCTGAAAATGAGACAATCAATCAAGAACTTTCTTTTTCGTCCTTATTCACTTTTATTCCTGTGTGCTTTGTGTCTCTCTTTCTTTGTTTTGCACAGTTAATTTAATTCAAACTTTAATCACCTAATCCCAAAAACAAGACCATCATCAGAACTGTCTTCACTTGTTTGCTTATTGATTTGAAGGTGCCGCAGTCTACATTCCTCAGGTTCACAAGTTCTGAAGAACATGCTCCTCTATCCTCCTCCTCCAGACTGCGATTTCCCTCCAAGCAGAGTGCTGGATTACGCCCAATGAAGAAAGACTCAGCACTTGTGGGGGTGTTGTACTTCTTTGCGGGTGAGTTGACGGATTTGGGCCCATTGCTGTGAAGCTCTAATAATGGACAAAAGTGTTTTGGACCAAATATGAGGTGGAAATTTCTTGCCGTTTTTGCTGACTTGCTTGCCTTTGAGGTGCTCTTTGGCGGGGTTCCGGGTGTTTGTGGGTAATTTTTGGTGTCTGTCGAAGCACTGATGCGACATTCTAATCTTGATTGCATTTGCTTTTCAGGAAATCCGTGGTGGAAAACAGGAGTTATGATGATTGATGATGATGACCTAGCTGAACAGCGCCGCATTTGGACCGAAGGCCGAGAGATATTGTAAGTATGAGATTTTGCTTTTTCGCTGTTTGGGGGTGTTGTCGGGTGCTTTTTTGCGGGTGGGTTGGCGGGTCTTGCCTGGGGCATTCCTGGGAAGGTCTAATACCGGATAGAAGTGTTTTGGACAAAATCCATAAGGAACAGCCTTTTTTTTGCTATTTCTTCTGACATCTTGCTCAATGTAGCGTTTTGGGGGGCTTCCTGCTGTTCGTGGGTGGGTTGCGGCCGGGGTCTCTGTCGAAGCACTGCTGCGACAGTCTAATCTTGATTGCATTTGCTTTTCAGGAAATCCGTGGTGGAAAACAGGAGTTATGATGATTGATGATGATGATGACCTAGCTGCACAGCGCCGCGTTTGGACCGAAGGCCGAGAGACATTGTAAGTATGAGATTTAGCTTTTTTGCTGTTTGGGGGTGTTGTCGGGTGTTTTTTTGCGGGTGGGTTGGCGGGTCTTGCCTGGGGCATTCCTGGGAAGGTCTAATACCGGATAGAAGTGTTGTGTTTTGGACAAAATCCATAAGGAACAGCCTTTTTTTTGCTATTTCTTCTGACATCTTGCTCAATGTAGCGTTTTGGGGGGCTTCCTGCTGTTCGTGGGTGGGTTGCAGCCGGGGTCTCTGTCTTGTCGAAGCACTGCTGCGACAGTCTAATCTTGATTGCATTTGCTTTTCAGGAAATCCGTGGTGGAAAACAGGAGTTATGATGATTGATGATGATGATGACCTAGCTGCACAGCGCCGCGTTTGGACCGAAGGCCGAGAGACATTGTAAGTATGAGATTTAGCTTTTTCGCTGTTTGGGGGTGTTGTGTCGGGTGTTTTTTTGCGGGTGGGTTGGCGGGTCTTGCCTGGGGCATTCCTGGGAAGGTCTAATACCGTCTAGAAGTTTGTTGGACAAAATCCATAAGGAAACACCAGTTTTGGCACTTTTTGTAAGTTAGGGTTCGTTAGGGTTAGCCCTAGCAGCAGGATTGCATGTGTTTCGGGGGGTTCTATTGCAACGCGGTTCTGTTGTTGTAGAGCACTGTTGGAGCGATGCTGGCTATGGATACTTTTGCTTGCTTGCAAGTGGTTTGAATACAATCCACGGTCTGTATTTGGGCCTACTGTTACTTTCAAAGTACGTTTTGTAAACATTTTTCTGCTAGGCATCGTTTTTGGAGATATGATTGGGGTTCTTCTACATTTTTGCGGCTTTAGTAAGGGTCTTGGTGGGAGCATTGCTGGGAAGGTCAAATTTTGTTCTAAAACACAGTAGTACACCTACCTTGAGGGGAAAGATCCGCTATAATATTTTGGCCATACTTAAAAAGGTGACTCAGACAGAGCACGCAATTTCAAAAATATTGTACTGTCTATTAGGGAAATCAAAGTGTGACTTTTTGCACCACACAGCGTACATACCTTTTATTTATTTATCAGTGGTATTGTAATAGCACTTCCTGTTTTCCGTTCAATAATTACAGGCCGGGTTTCAGTCAACATCCGCCAGGCAGTGGACAGGGTGTCTTCTGTCAGTGGTCACCACATTGATGGACGAAGCGTCAGCTGGAATGGAGGAGTGCCGCCAATAAGAGGAATTGTTTGCTGCATGCAACTTACTTACCAAATTCAACAGGACAACTCCAACAACATACGCAATACAGATACAGTATCCATTGTTGTCTTTTATTCTATGAGTGTGACTGCATGTGCTTACCTTTAGTTTGTAACCAAAGATTGTCTGTATCTTCAATTATTGTTTGTCCATGCTCTGCTTTTTTTTTCTTCTCTCAACAAAACCTACCCAAAAAGAAACCCCCATTCCCATCCATTTTACAAACCCTAACCCTCTTCCCCCGGGCTGTGTTGTTTTGCTTGATGTCTGACTAAAATGACATCAATAATTCCACACACTTGCTGGGGAGGATAAGGTCATAGCAGCAACAGGCTGGTGAAGGAATACGAGGATATCTTCTAGACTTACTCAGCTTCAGTACTATATCTTCTAGTAGTAGTAGCCAATGTCAAATAAATTCAACGCAAGTACTAGTTATACTTGCAAGCAAATACTTTACCATTTGTTAGGCTACATTATGGCACTGTTCTAGTGTACTGTCACCTGCTATTTTCTCGATCGTACCGTAACCGTTGTAATGCTACAGTAAGGAGGACAAACAAGGTTTCGTTTTCTTTTTTTCCATAGGCATGCAACTGCCACTGTGTCACACCACTAGTACCACCGCAATGAGGAAATGTCACCCGCCCAGGATTGACAACGTTAATCCCCATTTCACCTGGAGCCAGCCCTGGGCCTAGCCCTAATTTCTAACACAAATTACAGGTAAGATAAGCGTTTGGTGGGAGGTAGTATAATGGAGTATTATTTCGGAGTAGACAAGAGATTGACGGTTGTACTACTAAAGTCCTACGACTGTTCAGGAAAACAAAGTTACTGTTACACCCCCGCCCCCCACCCACCAGACTGAAAAGCAGTAAAAAACAGGTATGGTCAGATAAAGTTTAAAAATATATTTATTTAGCCCTAACAAAATAATCTCCCTCACCCACCCTAACCCCAACGATTGTCTTTGAAACGTCCCAAAACGATCCCAACTCCCAAATCCCACCCCCCAAAAGTCTATAAAAAAAGGGCAAGGGACACTCCACTACTGGAGGGTGCTGGTGCTGGTGCATGATGCGGCATGGGCATCATACTCCTTGCGGAGGGTGGCAAGCTCGGAGCGGAGGCCCTTAACCAAGTTCTTATACTTTAGGACCTCCTGCTCCAGGTTGGACATGCGGACTCGTAGGCGGCGTTGGCGGTCCTTGCAGCTCCTGTGGGGGGCAGCTGGTATTTCGGTTGCTTGGCGGTGGCGGTCGTCTTTCTTAGCCCGGCTCGGTCCCGCTGGCTTAGTCACGGAGGAGGATGCAGTGGTCACAGTCGAGGATGTCGTTGTTGCCCCGCTCGACTGCGTGTCCTCCTCCTCCTCCAGGGCCACCAGCCGCCGATATTCGGCGACTGTGGCCTCCAGCCTCCGTTGCCGGGCCAATCTAGCCTGCTCCCTCCTTGTTGTTGATTTGGAAGGAGCAACTATATGAAGAAAGAAAGACATAGTCTGTAACCAATGCTCCTTATTAATAACACAAAGTGATTGAGCCGAAAGTTGGGTCACAGAGTACAAGTAGCAAATTGAAAGCACAGTACATAACTATTGAGGACAGTATCTATGTAACCTCCCACTTCTGCATCCTTGCTCTAACATTAGTGGTAGTTTAATGAACAAATTCTACGACCACTATGGACTTCCATTACAGTCGACTATGACAGTACACCAGTCTTATTCTTCTTCTTCTCTCTTGTTTAGGGAAATTGGTACGTTATCTTATGCAAGCCGGCAGAATGACATGGACAGCACAGTGAACTTGCACCCGAGAAAAAAAGTTGCACACCATGATGAGTGAGACAGACTTGCGTTACTGTACCGGTCCAGTACATGCAGGTGGTGAAGCTATTACTTTTCTATTACGGGTGGCACTGAGAATACTCTGTTACAAGGGCTACTGCTTAATTAATTTACCTTTCACCCTACAGTGCAAATGAGTACTAGAAAAGGAAAATGAAGAAGCTAACTAATTTGATTATCTATCACTTCACATGGGACGTATGTAATGACAGATGAGATGACTTTAGGTGCTTTGCTTAATATTGAGTGAACAGTGATACACCCACACATGAATGACGTACTACAAGTAAACTAAAGTTATTAAGAGAGGTACGAAGTGTCCACCGTAATAACCAGATATATGCTGTGAATGCAAACGCAATACAAAGTACTGCTACTATTCATGGTAGTATTGGACACATTTACAATTTCTTTTCCTTGCCTTCCCTGCACTGGAACGGACGTGCGGGTGCGGTGGTACATGCTCTTCAAGGTAACACTTACTTCACCTGGCGACCATCTACTCTCTCTAGATACACATGTGCTATCTAAGAGTCAGAGAATACCATGCTCCAGGCATCCATTCAGTCAAAGTATACGCACACATACAGTTTCTGTTTCACCCACCCAGGCTGCTGTCCTTCCACCCATCCTTGCTTCATCATTGACCCAGCCATGCACCATACCATATTCTTTCCTTCCCAGCCACCTCGGGGGCCAAGCAAACACATATCGTTCTTCTTTGCCAGCCATCATACAAGTTCGCGTCCCACTTACTTACACCCTTCTTTCGCTTTTCGTTCATCCCATCCATCACGTTCGTCTAAGAACTTATTGGGATTCTTCTCACCAAAAACTTCACAGCTAAGTCGAAGTACATTTCGAGGAGGCTACTACCTGGTTGATTTGTAATTGTAATACACCCATGCAGAAAGCACACTATGCAGTCTTCAATCTCAATAAGTAAGGAATATATAGCTTACCTGTTTCCGCCACCACCGTTTGATCCCCCACAGGAACGTCCGCCGGCTCTTGCACCGCCTCCTCCCCAGAGGCCTCCGAGTCCTGGTCCAACACAGCCACCTCCGCGCTGGCCCCGTCACCAGATGTTACACCTACAAAGTACATTTAAGAATGTTAGAATACACCACTCACTACTATATAATATTTGGTCTAGGAGAAATGTTAAAAAAACAGAATACAATGTAATAATTTGTGACTGTCTACTCCATAGTAAAAATGTCCCATTTTCCAGGGAAGGCTGTTGTCTTGCTGCACTTTTATGCACAACTGATGAATGCTTGCTTTTGATTTTTAACACGCACCACTCTTTCTCCTAACAGACAGAAGCTTGACTCCTAAGAACACGACCAGGATCAAGTTCAAACCAGGTGAGAGCTCGGCTCGACCACAAGAAATGTGTCCAATTAATCGTCAGCACTAACCACTTTTCCGTTTTCAGTTAAATAGTTTTATGACAAAGTAGATTTTAATAAATGTGTTTACTTTTAATAAAGCTTTTAAACTTAAATAGACTCTGTGGTTTTTGTTCCTCTAGACTAGAGTGGATGAGCTAAAGGTTTTGGAATTTTTGCAAGCATGAGTGCCTCTGACACTTCTTGACTGTGCTGTGACTCCGTACTACTCTCTTGTCCTGCGTACGATAATCTAGAGATCATTGGGGATCTATAATCGGTGACTTCGGGAGCTGAATGACTCTGCCACACTATCTAGTCAGTAAGGAGACAGTGCATAGAGGTATTGCTGAATATAATGGGAGTCCAATGGAATTGCCAAATGTCCAATCTTAGTTAGCTACACAGACAGACTAATAAGAATAGTCTAGTAATACCACAGGGAGTCATATTCGAGGCAGGATAAGAATTTATATCCAGTCTACAAGAAGATCAAAGACGATTTAGAAAAAATCGAATGAGGAACGCTAGGACAAAATAGGTACTGTTTATTAAAATGTAAACTTACTGGGGCCAGCAAAGGAGCCCTCGCCTGCCCGATCCTGGCCTGCATCCTCAGCACCCTCCTCCTGTGTCCTCTTGCCCTTGGGGGGAGCTGATGTACAACATGAAAGAAAGAAAAAACAGAAAACATGGATGAGATTTTTCAACCAAATCAAACATTTCAAAAGAACGATAACAAAATATTTTGGAAAATTAGCAAATAGATAGACAACTATTCCACGGGATCTATCTCATGTGGTATACTACGTTATTCGTATTGCCTGATTTGCGGAACGTTGACTTAGAAAGTTCCTATGTAACTCAATAAACAGACTACTAAAGAGGTTTGCCTAGGCCTGGCACTGCAGGCAGCAGTGCGCAACACGCGAAGTGACAGACAAAGTCCATCCTGCTTGCAGATCAGTGAATACTCAAACTATCAATCCACCCGCCACCACCGCCACTATTTCTTCTTATAGCCATGTGTCTAAAGGAAGGACTGGACTTCAGTCTGTTGGGGCTGATTTAGAAGTCCCTTGCGGAAGTTGCGGCTCATTTTCCTCCATTGTTGCGTGCCTTTTGTGACGCAGCGGCAGAACAAAAGACTCGCCATGGTGTTGGTGCGGCGTATATATTAAAAAAAAACACATATGGGCATATGGGCGATGCATCACGTTGTAAAGCCCTGCGCCATCAGGGGGCGTTCCGGCGCAAGGGAGGGCGTACCTGCGCAGGAACGAATCCTAAAAGTGGCTGAGGGAAATCTACAAGATGTCAATCAGTCACTTTTAGGACAATGATGCATGACTCAAACCCTGCGCGCTTGAAGCCGACGTACGGCTTGATGCAGCATTGGGGAGATAGGGTACCCCAGAGCATTGCTGGAGCTGCGCCATCGTTGGCACGCAACTCCAGCAATGCGCTGCCTTTACGGCACAGATGCGTAAGGCTTCTGTGACGTTTTGGGCCAATGGGTGGTGGTGGCATGGCACACAATTACTGCCGCCTCCCTGCTACTTTGCAGGGATGCGCCGGTAATTGAAAATATGACCCTTACTGTCTAGCATTACGCAGTTCTTTTCTTTACACTACACTCATACATAATTTCTCAGGCCAATGAAATGCTTCTGAACACAACATACAAAACAAAGAAGCATAGTAGCAAGCAAGGCTACTGAGAAGGAGAGCAGTGCACCTGAAATGCATAGAAGATTTTGAAATATAATTTACCTCAATGTAATCGGCAGCATTATTGCTCTTGGTAAAGAACAAAGATTTGCAAATAACAGAGCAGGATAAAACAGAGTAGTAAATGTACTACTACTACTACTCACCAAGCCCGGGGACCTCTACGCCAAGCGCGTCCAGCAAGTCCCGCTCCCGGTCCATGACATCGGTCCAGCGGTGGGTGGCCTGGTTATATGTGCGCCGGACCCCAGAGATCTTGTACATGGCCCGGCACACCTTCTCCCACCGCTTGCGACGCTCCCGGATGCCATAGCCGGTCGCGATCTTGCCACCTCCCAGGATCGTCTTGGGGAGGCGGCGCTGGACATGGAAGATCAGTGCCGCCACTTCCTCCGCGCTGAAGATCTCCCTCGGGACCACTTGCTCCCCCCTTAAACGCCCGCACGGGAGCCGGGCACGGGGTGCGGGACCCTTCCCCTTCTCAGGGTGCTTCCCGGCTCCCTTTACCATGGTCTGGGCAGAAATAGAGTTAAATGATAAACAAGAAATAGAATAGTGAAGAAGAAAAGAAAAGAGTTTAAAAAAGTAGTTTAAAAGTAACTAAAAGCTGCAGAAAACACAAAAATATAGAGCTAGAAAAATAGAGGGATAGATAATAAGTAAAATTAGATCAAAAAAACTTCAAACAAGCAAAGGATGGCAGAGATTGAGAGAGGATAGAGAAAGCATGCCCAGAACCATAGCAATGAATGAGAAACAAGATGGCCGCGCCCGTTCACGACCACGTGGGTAAGTTCGCGCGAGATTTTCCTTGCGAGTACGCTCAAAATTGTACTAGCGAGCAGCACACTTTGCGAGATTACACATAGCGGGCGGAAACGGAATTACGTCACGCCAACAAGATGGCCGCGCCCGTGTACGACTGATAGGGTAACTTGGCAAACGTATAGCTAGAAGCGCCTCGCGAACACGCGCAAGATCACGCGAACATACACGTCGCAAAAAAAACTATTTTGTATTCGCACGTATTCGCGGCTTCCGAAATCGATCTCGCACGGATTCGCGCCCCAAAAAACACGCGAAATTGCAGAAAAAAACGATTTTAGCTAAACTGAAAGCAATGAGCAGGTGCAAAAGTTCAAACTTAACATTAGTAACATTCAAGGTAGTGCTTCCTGATGGGCCCCTCCAAAGTTTGCAACTATTCTATGACCCTGCTATGACCCAAACAGCAGGCTCATAGAATAGCTACAAGTAGACCATAAAGGTCCTGTGAAAAAAAAATTTCACTGCAACAAAAAGCAAATTACAGATAAGGAAGGAAGCAGGTGCCAGCCAGACTGGAACTTTCAAAATTACTGACACATTAATGAAACACAAATTAATTGATGGCAGTTGAAGAAGGGCAGGTGTGCTTGCTTTTTTCAACCACCATAATCTACAGTGATAAATAAACCTAATGGGTGGCAGTGAGGATGTACCAGAGGGTGGCATGGGTGTCCCAGAGGGTGGCAGTGGTGAAACAGAGGGTGCTGTGAACCTGTGATGATAAACCAGACGTTGAAACAACATAGTCGCGGCCGTTGCGAGCCGAAAAGTAAGTTCGCAATTGCGAACTTGTCCCAAAATCGGCGCGAACGCGCGCCAACACAAAAAACGGGAAAATTTGCAAATCCGCTAGAGTTCGCGGATCTTCGCGGATTGCGAATCCGTAAATCCGCAAGTTCGCGTACGCGAGATCCGCTAGATCCGCCCATGCCTGGGCTGCAATGGGGGAAGTGGGAGGAGATTTCCTTGCACCTCAATGGGCCTGGTCTGACTGACAATTCCGTCTTCACCTCCTGCCAGGAAATCACACCAGAGAAGGCAGAACTGGTTCTGGCTGGGCACAGACACTCTCTGCCTAAGACATCAAAGGATTTTGGGATATACATATTGGGACTCAGACTCCTGAACTTTAGAACTCTTTTGGATCAAGAAGACTGCCAAGAATAAGAGCAGGAGAAGCTTTGAGGAGGGACTACCACTTTGCTGTGTGCTTTGCTGTGTTGGCCCACAGTGGCTGCTTCTGTCTTGGGCAGGGAAATGACTGGACTGAACTTTCTGCAATCTACTTTTGTGACTTTCTCCAAGGGCTTGAGGCAGAGCTTTCACCCTCTATTTGGAGGGTTATTTCATATAACTTATATGGGATGCTCACCCTCGTATCTGGTGTTTCCACCGTGATAAAATCATTCAAGTCCGTTGTCACCAGAAATGCCATCAGATTCTGGCAAGCTATTGTTACTTCTGCCGCACTGTCTAGGATCGTCTGAGCCCATTCCCCATTCAGAAGTTGTGTGCTCAGAATTCTGGGCATGTCTGATCTTCAGGCCTGCAACTCTCTGCAAATTTGATTTTGGCTTTTCTTCTCTTTTGGAAGTATATTCCTGAGTGTGCTGTTTGTCTCTCGACTATGCACGCTCTTCTTGTCTTTCTGACGTCCTTCCCTCTCTGAGTTTTTTGATGAACCCTGAAAGGAACGAGAGGAACGTGTATCAGTATCCTGATACCTGTCAGGATTCCTAATATTATCTCTATTCCTGAGATTATACCTCGTTTCAGAGGGCTCCTGTGGAGGAGATCTGCCTTGGGATTGAGATCTGTTTCCTTCAAAGTTTTGTTATTTTTTATTATCTCACTTCTTTTTAGAAGAGGCAGGTGTCTGCTTAGAAGTGTCCTTTTCAGGACTGCCCATCAGTTTTGGTTTTAAAGCTTTCCCACATAAACTGTCTCTGCCCAATTCTGCATACGCAATTTCAAATATTTTGAGTAGTTTGTGTTGTTGATCAATGGGACTGAACTCCCTTAGGCATTGGCTGATTGCCACTGAAACTGCCTCCCCTTTAATATTAGCTAGTATTATGGCTGGAACCTGGCCATAGTTACCTAGTAACTTCCTCCCTAAGTTCAGAGCAGGCTCTGCTCCGTACTCGTTCTATATTTGTCTTAATACATCTGGTACCACCGCTAATGAAGGAATACCATACATTCTGGTATAAATTGCAACAAAGACTGTAACCCAAGTGGTACAATCTTCTACTTGTGGTTTTATCCCCATTGGCAAGCAGATGGTTAGCATTCCGTGTTTTTCATACCGGGTAGTATTTGGGAATACTGCCTCGAGCAGAGTTATTTTCTGAGCTACCCAGAATGGCATTTGTTCACGTTTGTGGGCATTTTGCCTATTACTGCATGTAACGTTTGTGGTGTGATTTTAGTTGCTGTACCCTGATATTGAGTTCCATTTGTTGCAACTGTTGCTGGGTGGACTGTGAAAGTCCTCATGACAATTGCAACAAGTTTCTATAAATTTTAATTAAATCCTTGTGTTGTATGAGTAAGTCTGCCTGTGGCATTGTTTCAATGTCAGGATGTGGTGTGTAGGCCGCTAATATCGGCCATGTAGCCCCCTCTCCTCCAAGCAGGCCTAATCTTACTGAAACTCTTATGTGGGGTATGGCGCCTTTAAACCAATATAAGTGTTCCTGATACACGAGTGGAATCTCTATGTCCTCGAATGGACCATACTCCATTGGAGCATTTCCCTCTACGTCAGAGTAAAATGTCTGTGTTCTCGCATCCCGCACCGGGAATGTAACCCACAAATAAAATACCTCTGTTTTGTTTGATTTGTGTGCCTCCCCTAGACGATGAACCATGTTCTAACAGTTTCAAGGTGATTGTAGGCCTGAACTTTGTTGCAATTTGTATTGCGCCTATATCTTCTTCTCCGGCTGAGATGTGCAAATCTACTACTGGGTTATTTCCTGTCATAGTCATTTTTGTAAAGAAGAAGTTTGTTCAAGGGAACTAAGATAAGGTTTTATTGCGCAATTTTAGGAACACCGTGTCCTTCAAGCTTGAATAACCAACAGCTAATGAATAGGATTTTTACCTACTCAGCTGTGGCGGAGTTAGTGCCCACCCATTCTAGACGTCTCTGGTGTTTTGTGATTAGGGGTCTCTGAGAAATAGCACGACTGAGCTACTCAGATTCAACTGTTAAATAAGTACCCAACCAACGTTCGGCACCATGTAGTGTAGTTCCCTTGTTACCTATAGAGGATCTGCGCCTTCCGAATAACATAAACTGTGGGTTTAGTGGCAGACTGGCTCTCAGCACCCCCACCAAGAATGTTAGCCTTTCTGTTTTAGCTTGCTCACAGTGCCACTTGTAGATTTTCCTCTTATCGGGTAGAAAATAGATTCTGGCAACCTCAGAACATAACAACTGGGCCTGGGCAGTGAACTTCGCTCAGTTCGGGGAGTTTGCAGAGTTTTCTGCACTCCACACTCTGCGGAGCTCGCAAAGTGCAGAAAACTCCGCTTTGCGATGTGCAGCGGAGTTTTTTCCCCGCCCGCGATCACTAACGGTAAGTTCGCGAGCATGAGCAGCCGCTCGGGTAGAATTTCTACCCTAGTGGCAGGAATATCAGCACAAACTGCAGTTCGCACTGCACTCCCCCACGCGCTAAACTTCGGAGTTCTTTTGTATCTTCGCGGAGTTTCACGTAACAAAACTTCGCAAATTATGCCCAGGCCTAATGACAACCCTGACCACTCAGGATCGTGGAAACAATATACTACTTTTCACTCAGTCACTCGTGCTCACTCATTCTGTCTCAGGGAGTTACACAGAAGAAACAGTCCGGTGTATACAATAAGAATTTATTGCGCAGTTGTTCTAATAAATAGACGTGCTGCAACAACCGTTAGACAGTAGCAGATGTACCTAGCATGTGAGTAGGTGTGAAGCCAAGAATCCCTCTAGGATTTAGGCAAACCCCATTACCTGAAGTGAGAAAGTGTAGGATCCCTGGTCTCGAGTTGGACACCCCACGAGGAATGTGTTAGAATCAGGAACCTCAGCGTCTCTGGTCAGTGTGTCGGCCTGGAAGTCTCAGTCTCCTCTCCCCAACCCAAGCAAGATATGCTGTATTTATGTAAGAAGTATCTAGGGTTTCTTTGCCCCCTGTTACTTGTATTTAGCCATTGTTGGATTTGAGGATTACATATGGGATGAACCTTGTACGAAGATATTATGGGGATGGTGTAATCTCTGGTTTCCAAGAACCCTTATGAATATTCATTCATACTGTATGAGTCCATTGATGAAGTTATAGGACGCTATTTGCTGGACTTGGTCCTTTTCGGCTAAAGTTCCTTAAACTTTTTGCCTTTCCCCTAGACCTTTCTTCTGACATATTGTTGCCAACTTAGATGCTTTGGGCACTTTGCCACTGCTGATCAGTGTCAAAGTGCAAGTGCTCCCTGTGTAAAGTATAATGGTAATTGGTTGTCCATGATTGGTATATTTGCCTTACTAGTAAAGTCCCAAGTAAAGTGCATTATGTGTGCCAGGACTGGTAATGCAAATGCTACTAGGAGGCCTGCAGCACTTATTGTGCCACCCACACCAGTAGCCTTAAAGAGAGAACTCAGACCTGCCACTGCAGTGCCTGCGCGCAGTTTGTTAAACTGCCATGTTGTCCTGACAAGTGCACCCACTTGCCAGGCCTTACCCTTCCCTTTTAATGCACATCAGACCCCTCTATGGCTGGTCCAGGGTAACCCCCTAGGCAGGGTGCAGTGTATATGAAAGGTAGGACATGTACTAAGGTGTGTACCATGTCCTGACAGTGAAATACTCTCCATTCCGTTTTTCACTGTTGTTAAGGCCATCTTGCCCATAGTACAGAATGGGGGAGACTGTGTAATATGTTTCCAGCCCATCTTCCCGTAGGCTTAAAATGGAGAGATGAAGGTTAGTATGCCTGAACTCACAATTTAATAACACATCCTTTGTGAAGGTGGTTTTTGCATTGTGTGTTTAGAAACTACTCTTTAGAAGTGGCTGGGTTTTTGTGTTTTAACATTTATGTGCGCCTCTGCTTGGCTATGGATTGTCTGTCTGGATTTGAATGTGATATGCTCTGGGGAATGTCTCGACCCAGGGGAGGAGGTGAGACAGCAACAGGCTGACCTGCATCTGGAGAGTAGGGTGGAGGAATAGCCACTGGCGATGAAGAGGCCTCAGCTGCCACCATAAAACAATGACTCCATCTCCTGCTGAGTGATTAAGGATCCAGACCCCCACTATCAAAGGAAGAAGGTGTCACTGGCAGTGACACACCCAGAACTGGGTTGGACAGGGGTCAGTGTCCCCCTGAACACAAAGACTTCAAAGACATTTAGGGGTATAACTATGAGACCTGAAACCCCTGTACTTTGGAATAGACCTCATCAAGATTGAACATTAATGGAACTGTTCAAGACTGTAAAGGATTGAAACTACTTTGTGGTCAAGAAGAACCTCTGCCAAGGAAGAAACAGCTGAAGAGACACAAGGAAAGGACTGACCCTTGCTGTGTTTTCTGGGGCTGGCCTGCAGTTTGCTGATTTAACCAAGGAAGAGGCTAAAGGGATTTTCCTGTGTGTTGTGTCCCCCTACTTGAAAGGACTTTGCTGTGTGCTGTGTCCTGAAGTAACATACCCCCAAGGGCCCAAGGAGAGCTGGTTCCTTGTTGTGGAAACTCAGGAACACAAAAGTTTCCAAGTGTGTCTCAGCAAAGCTGTGTGCATGTGCTTTTTGCAGCCTGAGACCCTTGTAAGAATTGCCCTTTGTTTGTGGCCACCAGGAGTCCAAGTGAGTCTCAGCGACACTGTGTGCGTGTGCTTTGTACAGCCTGAGACCTTCATGAGGATCTTCCTGTGATTGTGTGCACCCAGAATCCAAGTGAGTCTCAGAGACTCTGAGTGTGCTTTGTGGAGCCTGAGACCTTCGTGAGGATTGCCCTGTGATCATGTGCACCCGGAACTCAAGGAAGTCTCAGCCACGCTGGGTGTGGGTGCTTCGTGCAGCCTGAGACCTTCATGAGGAGTGTCCTGTGACAGTGCACACCGGAGCTCAAGTGAGTCCCAGTGTCGCTGTGTGCGTGTGCCCCGTTGTAGCCTAAGATTGTCATCATTGCCATCGGCCTGGATGGGCATCCACAGAGGAGCTGTGCCGCCAGTCCGAGCCTGTCTATGCCAATGAGGGAATTCAAGCCATCCCCGTGTCGGGGGCCCGAGTTCCACTGCCCAAAATCAATGAAGCAGCATTGGAGGCCCAAGCTGCGAGGAGGGATGTATGACGGTACAACGCGTGGTATTACCACGCGTACCGTTACAACGCAGGTTTAACAACGCAAGTCGTTACAACGACTTACGTTGGGGGGGTGCTGGATAGTGTATAGTTTAATTTACTATTCCAACTCCATTCCCCGTGGATAGTAGGGAAGGTGTTGGATAGTAAATTAAACTATTCCCTATCCTAGAGCGCCCTCCAGCGAAAGTCGTTGTAACGACTTTCGTTGTGAAACATGCGTGGTAATGGTACCGCATTGTAAAACTTTCGTGGTAAAGGATGTTCCCCGCGAGGAGTGGAGAGCGAGGTCACACCTCTGCTGAAGTCCGTATTGCGGCCCGTACTTGCCAAGGAGTGGCAGTACCAGGGCTGGAGGGTGGAGCTGCACTTTGTTTTACGCCATACCCGTGTTGGGGCATATTTTGGAAGTAGCTGACCGTGAGTCAGCAGGAGTGGCATAGAGACCGTCCCGAGCACCATGATCGGTGACGGAGTACATTATTTTGGCATTACGAAATACCTGATTGTTGCATTACGCATTACATCATTTTGGTATTATGAACTGCCTGATTGTTGCATTACGCATTGAATTATTTCTGCATAACAAACTACCTGATTGTTGCATTACGCTTACATCATTTTGGTATTACGATCTGCCTGATTGTTGCATTACGCATTGCATTATTTCTGCATAACGGACTACCTGATTGTTGCACTACGCATTGCATTATTTGTGCATAACATACTGCCTGATTGTTGCATTCCGAATGGCATTATTTTGGCATTACGAACTGCATTATTGTTACATTACAAAGTTTCTGATTTATGCATTACGAACTGCATAGCATTTCATTAGGACTGCATTGGATCATCTAGAATTGCTCATTAATACTGCTAGAACCTACAAGGGCTTGCTGGCCTAATAACCAGCAAGGTGAAATATTGCAAATACGCATATGTTGGATTTTTATTGTGTGTTCTCATCGTATATCTTTTTATATAAACATATACTTGCTTTTTGTGAAACTCGTGTGGAGGTCCATTTTCTGGTGTCATCTTTGGTTCACTGAGAGCGGGGTTGAAAATACTTTACACACTTGCCTTGGAGATAAGGCTGGCTGCTCGTGCCAAGCTACCAAGGGGGTGAGCAGGGGCCATCCAAGAAGGTGTCCTTCCTTTTCCTGACTTAAATCAAGGGTCCCTATTTGGCCTAAGGTACCTACCTCAGCCAACTAAAGACCCCTCATTATAACACTTTTGTTCGGGGGAAAACCCTCCTGCTGCGCCCAGGACTAGAACTAGGTAAAGGTTCAATCCTAAAGGCTTGTTACTGTGTACTATAGGAGAGATAATGTAGGTGAAGGTGTTTGATATTACCTGGGCCTATATTAGGGTACCTATACGAAACATAACAGTCCATGTTAGTGTCTGTCACAGCATCATATGTCTGGTGAGGTCACAACCCTGCAAGTCTATTCTGTAGATGACATGGCCAAGTACCCCAGTAAAAAAGCATAAAGAACAGAGTTTAGCAACCATTAATAAGGTATTACAAGTCAGAGAAGTATGATATCTCAACAGCAACAATATAACTGTTAACAATAGCTAGGCTTCACTGAAACACTGTCAATGTAAATTTAAACTTTTCCTAAACCAGTCTTACAAAAAACTGCAGGACACGTATCCTACACTCTTAAGCATACATACACATTGTCCAGCAGCTACACAACAACAAGCAATGGTGCTTAGTCACCTCACTCAGGTAAAAAAGTTGTGGATTAGCTGTTGTCTCAAATCCACCTCAACATCATCATCACCACTGTCATCATTGCCCACTCTTGGATCCTAAATGGGTAGTACCTGCTGGTCTCCTCATTTCACTGTCAGAGCTATGTTGCTACGTATTGCTATATTGTGTACCATGAAGCATGCCACGATTATGTGGCACGCCTTTCCAAGGGCATATTGGAGGGCTCCAGCCGTCTTATCCAGACAGCGGAATCCTAACTTTAGGAGGCCAAAAGTCCGCTCCACTATCCATCTGGTCTGGCCATGGGCCTCATTAAAGCACACTTATGCTGGGGTAACTGGGTTTCCCAGTTGTGTCAGGGTCCATGACTGGTTGACATATCCAGAGTCTCCTATATTGAACACAGAAAAAGTTTCAGTTGTCAAACAACATTTCACTATTTGGCAAACAACCAAAACACACTACAGCATTCATATACAACATCACGCACTAACAACGCTAGGCCTGGTCAGGTTGCAATTGACTCATTAAATGTGGAAGGATGCTGTTATGCAGGATATATTCATCATGAACTACCAAGCAAAAACAAGCTCAAATGTTTGTATTAGGAATGGGTGGATTGTCAGGAAGCAATAACAATATTTATATAAGCAGATTAGATACCTAGAGCCCTTTTAAGATATATTTCAGGTCCCAAGGGACAGAATCCTGTACATTCACTTTAGGTTTGGCACACTCCCTGTCTGTGAGACAGCTGTGAAATGGCACACACCCAGTCAGACACCAAAGGATTGCCCATGTTGCAGGGTCCGATAGAAAGCATTGCCCATGTTTTGTTTTCCTGCTCGGCATATAACATCCTGAGGGCCAAGTGGCTAAAACCGATCTGCTGACAACTGGGCACACAGGACCATCGGGTTTCCTTGCGCATTCTCAAGCCTGACTCCAGACCCCTTTTTGCGTGCTGTGTGGATACGTTCCTAAGCCATACATGGCTAATTTGATGAAAAGCTTTGTCAGGAGTGACTCACCACCCTACTGCATGAAGCTGCAATTAAACTGTTGTAGGGATCTAAGCCCGCTCACTTACGCTCATGTTAGACCCGGCACCATTGATGTGGGTCTCTCCCTGCATTTTCTGCTTTTTCCTTCTGTGTTTTGCTGTGTGTTGGACTTCGTTTTGCTGGTCTAGATGCTTTGGGCACTTCGCCACTGCTGTTCAGTGCTAAAGTGCAAGTGCTCTAATTTGTAAATTGTTGCTATGGATTAGTAATTCCATGATTGGCATATTTTATTTACTTATACCCTAGTATAGTGCCCTGTGGGTGCCCGGGCCTGTAAATCAAATGCTGCAAGTGGGCTGCATTACTGATTGTGCCACCCATAGAAGCAGCCTGTAAAATGTTACTCTGGCCTGCTATGGCAGAGCCTGCGTGTAGTCTGGGACTGCCATGTTGACTTGGCAAGTGCACACACTTGCCAGTCCCTAACCCTCCATTTTCTTACATGTCAGGTACTCCTAAGGTAAGCCCAAGGTACCCCTGTGGGCAGGGTGCATTGTATGTGAAATGTAGGACATGCCCTACTATATGTGGCATGTCCTAGTAGTGAATTACTACCAATTTCGTTTTTAACTATTGCAAGGCTACCTGCTCCCATAGTACTGAATGGGGAGTTTGTTTATAACATTTTGTAACCATAACTGACCCTGGGAAGAAGGTAGAAAAATAAAGTTGAGTATGCCTGAACTCAGAATGAAAAATACATCTTTTTGGTGAGGGTGATTTTTCCATTCTGTGTTTGAAAATACCACTTTTAGAAAGTAGGTAATATTTTGCCTAACCATCCAGTATTCCTCTGCTACGTTTGTGTATTGCATGTCTGGCTTTTGAATGACAGGGGATGGAGAGGGACAGTGGCTCCACAAGTCTGATAAGTCCGCGCTGGGCTGAATAGACCTGCGCTGCATTTAGAGTAGCGGGAGAAGATTTTATTTTCATCTGAATGGGCCTGGTTTGCCTTCAACAATGCTGTCTCCACCGCCTGCCAGGAAGCTGCACCAGTGAGGACAGAACTGGTTTTGGCTGGCTACAGACACTCTCTGCCTTCAGAGAACAAAAGATTTTGGTGTATAAAAAGAGGGGCCCAGACCCCAGACTTTTATATCACATCTGGGAAATCAAGAGGAACCTTTGCCAAGGAAAAGAGCCGGATAAGCTGAGGAGGAATACTGCCCCTGTGCTGTTTGCTGTCTGTGGTTGGCCTGCAGTGGCTAACTGCTGTCAAGGAAAGGAGAAAAGGATTGTGCTGCTTGCTTTGTCCCCCTGCTTGAAAAAAAGATCTCCAAAGGCTTCAAACTGAGCTTGCCCCCTGTTCTAGAGGTCTCACGAACAGCAAAGACCTGCCCGTGTCTGTGGCCACCTTCTCTGATCGTCGGCGCTGAAGAAAAGAATAACCAACTCCATCACCAAGCCCATCGCAAGATTCTGTGCCCTGAAAGCACCACCAAGAGGAACGACAGGCTTAACAACACAACCCTGATCTCACCAACTCCGTTAACGAGCCGCTGCTTGCACCGCATCCTTGGTGGATCGCACTCCGCAATGCTTCACTACATGCTGCAAGGTTGTCACTATTTCCGTTGCTGCCCGACGGGAACATCGACTGGCTCCGTTGCTGCACTGTGACCTGCCAGCACCACAGTGAGCACCGTCTCACCCTTAAACACAAGCCCTGGTCTCACTGACTCTGTCAACGAGCCGCTGCCTGCACCTCATTGTGAGGACACTGCCTGCCACAATGCTCCGCTTCACAACACAACCGCGGCGTTTGTCCCGACCCGATTCGCACCGATGTGTTGCTAGCAACTAGAAAGGTACTGTGTCCGAGTCTGTCAATGCTTTAGCTAGCCTGTATCGAGGCGGTCGGCTGGAATTGTTAGACTGTCGGATTCAGTATTGTGGTAGCCCCAATAGGAGCAACCGAGTCGGAGGAACTGTGGTTTATTGATTTTCCTGCAATTTAAAGGTTATGTTGCACAAGTACTATTATTTAGGAGTATTGTATGTTGGATTTTTATCATATTTGGTCTTGTTGGTTTAGATAAAGATTTACTATTTTTTCTAAACCGGTGTGGTGTCCATTTGTAGTGTTTTCACTGTCTCACTGTATGTATTCACATATGCTTTACACACTGCTTCTGATAAAAGCCTGTCTGCTAGTGCCAAGCTACCAAGAGCATGGGTTATTTTAGGAATGTAAACCCCTTTCCCTGACTAGAACCAAGGGTCCCTATTTGGACAAAGGTACCTACCTCTGCCATCTAGAGACGCCCATTTCTAACAGCTTCAAAACCACCTTCTATGCACGTGCACTTTACATTTTAACTTCCCACTGTAATCTTAAGGAGGGCTTAAACTAATCTAATTAGGCTTGCTTGGGGGCTGCCATCTGAGCCCATAATAAGGCTTCTATCAAGAAGGACTGTTATGCTGCTTCCCTTCTCCCTTTTTATTTTTTACTGTATTTGATGAATGTTTTTATTGATGAAATGCATATCAACTTTTTTAACCAGTTGATCTCGGTTACTGCACCTCTTATAGAGGATGCAACAGTGTATATCTAAGGATTGCCTGTTTATATGACTTTTTACCATGTTTTTGTATTACATGCTGATTTTGTATTTCTTCTATAAAATGTCTTTTGTAGCTTTTATGACACTAGTTGTGGAAATAAAGCTTATACAAACAAACATATGCATCAATTCCAGTGTCAGGGAATCTGGCGCAGAAGTGTTAAATGTCAGGCAAACACACCACCTCGACATTGATGGAGTGGAAATGTTTGCGGTTGCGATACTCTTGTTCATTGGACTGTGGTGGTACCAAGGCAACATAGATGCCATCAATAGATCCATTTACATGGGGTATCTGTCCTAATGCATAGAAATCACCCTTGATGTCAGGCAATTTTCCAGGTTTAAGAAACTTAATGTAGTGGTCCATGTATCGGGTCAATGCGGCAACACATCCAGAAGAATTTTACTGAACATGGGCTGTGATATTACTCCCAATGTTGCCACAGTGTATTGGAATGTTCCTGTGACAACGACATGCAGTGCAGTCACCTTCACCTTGGGGGTTAATGCTGTTGGATAGGGCTGCTGAGGCTGTAAATAAGGTGACAACTGCTGGCACACCTCGTCAATTATTGCCCTTCTGAGACAGTATTTATTTTTTAATGTCTCACTCTTCCAATTTTTGTAGGTCTGGAAAAGGCCTGCACACAGGAGGCTGTCTGCCACCTCTTCTACAATGCCTATGTGTAGAGTGTATACACAGTTGGTGTTAGTCCAAAATGTACCAAGCAATATGCACTTATATCAACTGCAAAGAACAGGTAACCACACATAAAACTCCATGTCACTGAAAAGACACTGTAGTGTAGTTCCTATATTCACAATAGGCTCTGCGCATTAGAATAATATATCCTATAGATTTTACATAGGACTTAAGTCAATAGGTCTCTATCGAATATACTAAACGTAATAGTGAGTGCCAGCTAGCTCAGAGGTTACTAGAAACTTTCTTAAATTCACAAGAAGGGATAAGTGTCTGACAACCGCATAAACATGACAACTTTGTTTCCCAAAGAATCAGAACATATCATTCAGAGTCGTGGAAACAATAGATAACTATTTTACTCAGTCAGTCATGCATGCTTCGTTTCTACAGAGTTTGCAGAGAAATAGTGAGACAGGCGTTTTCAATAAAAGGTTTATTGAACAGTCTTCTTTCTCATGCAAGAGAGGTGAACTGCTACAATCGTTAGACAGAATGCAAAGTACATTGCGTATAGTGAGAATAGCATTGTATGGTTTCTAAGCCATATAAAAATACATACATAAATAACAAAGACTAAAATACTCAACTGGTGCTTCTAAAATACGCCTACCCGAATGTACCTAACATAGGTCTAGTACGTGGGAAGAAGTAAGTATGGTCTTTCGTATAGGTTTAGTTTTTGACAAGAATCTACCAAAGGTTTCTCTAGGTTCTAATCAACTCCTTACCTTTAGAATGAAGGAGGTCTGGTATACCTGTCTCAGGATTCGATCTTCCAAACACTGGAGCTGGATTCTCGGCAGGAGAGGGCAGCTTCCTGATCAGTGCGTCAGCTGGAGAGTCGGCTTCCTTCAGCACTTGCTGTAGCAAACTACGTCGGGCAAGTATTCCACTGTGCTTTGTTATAGCAAAGGAAGATATATTTATACCTTGAAGGTGTTTAGGAATGCCATGTTTGACGTAAAGTCGGGCATATGAACATCATGAATGAACCCCTAAGGAATAGATGTTCATTGTAAAACTAACTGAGTTCTTGGAGAAATCAACATTCGAGCAAGGGGAAGTCCCTAACGGCTTAAGCTGGTTTTCCAAGAAATCGCTGTGACGTTTGTGGACGGATGGAAGTGGCCATGCCTGTATTTGGGTAGCATGGGATATGCCTAAATAAGGGCTTGATTTCTATGCCTATATGAGGGCAACGTGAATTATACCTATATAAGGGCATGAATCGGGAAAAATCCATTTGGAATCTAAAACGCCATACAACACCCACTCCACTTTCTTATTTACGACATTACTAAGTTCTAAACACGTTAAACATATCTAAACATGATGTGTTAAAACCCACCCAAAACACATAAAAATGCAAAGGTACTGGTTGTACACAAAAGTGCATTGGTGCTGTACAAATTCAAAGCAATGTTTCATTCTAAGCATATACGATGACATTTGTAAATGATGTCTGAATGAATCATGAAAACACATTTATGAAATGGCTCGTAAATACAGAAGAAAAAGGTGCCGAAGCCATTTCATGTCATAATACATACAACTGTTGTTATGAGGACAATGTCAAATATTGTCTCTGGAAGCTTTTCAAAGAATTCTAGTTCTCTATGACTAGTTCTACTTTAAGCAGATTACTTTGTGCCAAAAGATTAAAAATACAAATTTGTAAAAATTAATAATCATAGAAAAAAAGAGTTCCAAAGTAAGAACTTTGTTTTGAAAAAATCAAGCTCGAATTCAGAGTCTCTCAGAACACTGCGTGTCTAATCAAAAGTCAGTGTTGTTGTCTGTAAAGAATTCGTATACCATTGTAGGTGAAAGTTGGATTACCTCATTAAGAAGATCAACCGCACATAGATGTGAAGCATCGCCGTCAGCATTGGTCGCATTAGCAATGTTCAAATTGGAAGGTACCTGTGTGCCTGTTTCCTCTCGTACCTCGCCGTCAGCATTTTGCGTCTGTGAAATCTCAATTAATGCTGTCATCAGAATTGGTAGCCGCTGGGGACAACACAGTGCATGGGCCGTTACTGGTTCAAGCAAAGTATCAACATCCGTTGGCATGACTGATGGGAGAGTCAGACATGTGTCTAGCACGCATTCTTCTCTGCATAGCAGGCAGCGCATACCAGGTAATATGCAATCTTGCCAAATTGGTCTGAATGATAGAAACCATGTGGTATTTAATTCTCTAAGACGAGGTAGTCCCAAAATTTGGACGATGCGCTCACAACACTTCATCGCCAGTAGAGTTGTCCCCATGGTGAACTGGGTGTCGCTTGTGGATTGACTTGCCTTATCGCAGAAGTAGGAGCAAATATAGTATCCCTGCAGCGAGTCCCAAAATGAGAGGCAATCAGCCAAGCACAGAGTGCACGAAGTTTAGAAATATTCCTAGGACTGCTTCAAAAGGTGCTAACAGTCCAGAAAATACTGTCTTAAATACATGTATATTATCACTCATATCAGACATGTTTAAGATACGACTTAACATTTCCGAGAAATGTATAGGGCAATTTGTAGTTAAGAGGGCATGTATCTCAGCAGAAGTCCTTGCGAATTGCAGATCATAGGTCTCTTTGGACAAGGTCAGTGGCACAGTTTTCGGTAAAAGAATGGCTTTCATTAAAGTATCAATTCATATAGAAGAGATGTTCAGTGAAGACCATAACAGCGACTCCCGGTCTGTCTTGGTTTTTGAAAATAATACTTGAATACTGCAAGTGACCCTGGCTGTAACACAGTTACAAGATACGGTAAACCTGGCAACATGCCACGGCAGCTGTGATCGTTCAACATGAGTCAACTTCCATTAGAAAGCTGTCCAAAAATTGGATCAATCACCGCAGCTGGTGAACCTGGCAGGTGGCAGGATAAGTTGTTAGAGGAACTGACGCTGGCCCCGTGTAAATTAATACCCTGACAAAGGAGAGAACCGCTTATTGCGTTTTCACAATTTACCACTAAGAAAAACTTCTATTCCCTACTCCAACATCTGTGTGTGTACGGTAATTCCCAGGACGTCTTGATGTATTCTTTACCCAACCTTTCATGCTGGTATGTGTTTTAGGCAATATTGAAAATGGAAAATTGTAACAGGCAGAGTGATTGTTCCGTGTAAGTATGGGTGAATTTTGCGCATTTGCGGTCCGCAAATTAACGCGAAATCACAAAAAAATCTGCGAGTTTTTGCGAAAATCCTCAAACTCGCGGATTTGCACAATGTGACCACGTGTGTCTGTAACTAACTTTGCCACTGCGCCAAAAGGCGCTGAGATCCCTCGCGTGAGCTGTCCATAATAGTGAGGAAAGGACGGGAAGACGTTGCATACCCTAGTGTGTGTGAGCCGGGGTCAAACGGGTGGGACTTCCATGCGAGTTTACATGCCTCTTGTAAGGGTCAGAGACCGATCAGAGCAGCAGATGAGAAGGAAGCAGCCTCCTGGTCACAGGAAGTACACAGAGATTGCGCTCAAGAAATTCGTGGTTGCAAAGACCTCCATCAAGGATTACATCTAATTGTAGGCGGTGGTTATAGGGAGGAAGCATACCTGCCTAGCCTAGACCGTGCTCACTGGTTGTTTGGGCTGATTTTAATGCATGACTGAATTTGAGCTTCAACTCGGGCACCTGCTTTATTTATATCTGTAAGTGCTTCCTGTTGATGTTTAATTTTTGTGACAGGAGCATCGTGCCAGTATGAATCCTGCCTGCATATTTTTCCAACAAGATGCCACCGTGTTGTGCCATACCTCTACTCAACTGGAGTACTTTCTCTACTGGATAATCAAGTGCTACCTCATTGGGTAAATATATAGTGCTTTTGCTACACTACAGCTGCGTAAAGGGCCAGAAGAGTTGTCTCCAGTGACCACGTGTGTCTGTAATTTTGCCACCGCGCCGAAAGGCGCCGAGGTCCCTCGAGTGAGCTGTCCACCATAGTGAGGAAAGAGCGGGAACACGTTGCATACCCTAGTGTGTGTGGGGCAGGGCCAAATGGGTGGGGCTTCCATGCGAGTTCACATGCCTCTTGTAAGGGTCAGAGACCGATCAGAGCAGCAGATGGGAAGGAAGCAGCCTCCTGGTCACAGGAGGTACACAGGGATAGCGCTCAAGAAACTCGTGGATGCAAAGACCTCCATCAATGATTACATCTAATTGTAGGTGGTAGATATAGGGAGGAAGCACACCTGCCTAGCCAAGAACGTGCCTACTAGTTGTTTGGGCTGATTAAAACGTTACTCTTTAATTCGGGCATGTGCAAAAAAAAAGAAATCCGCCCGCGAGCGGATTTTGCCGATTTTTTCTGAAATTTCGCGAGATTCGCGGATCGCGAAATTGCCGAAAATCCGCAAATTCCGTGAGCGAAACGTATTTTGCACCCATACTTAGTTCCGTGTATAATCCATTCTGTGGCTGGCTTTTTAGCTACAGTAAATGGCAATCTTTCCAGTTTTTCAATGCTCAGCACCGCATAGTCTGCTCCCCTCTATGCCAGTTTGACCTGTTTATCAGTAAGATTGAATTCTGAGAACAGTGACGTAGTATTGATTGAACGCCAAGGCACATAGCCTGAACAAAGGTTTTGTAACGTCCAGCCTAATAGCATGATAGAACGTATTTGCGACTGACCATGTGTAGTGTAGTTCCTATTATCCCAATAGGCTCTGCGCATTGGAATAATACCTTCAATAGTATAGGCCTAGACCAGACGTTAACTAGGTCTACTACTGTCGATATTAGACTTAAAGTTTTGGGTTTGCCAGCTAGCTCAGAGTTCACTAGAAACTTTCTCGAATAGGCAAGGAGGAGTTGAACCTCCCTGGATAGACAAGAAGGGATTTAGTTTCTGACAACCATAGAACATGACAACTTTGCTCTCCCCTAATCAAGAGTGTATCTCGAGAGTCGTGTGAACAAAAGGCAATTTATTTTACTCAGTCAGTACGTGCATTCTTAGTCTCATCATATTGTAGAGAAAAGGAAGAGACGGGCGTGTTCAATAAAAGATGTTATTTATTGATCAGTCTCTTTTCTCATACAAGAGAAATGGATCGATATTATTGCAATACTTATGGTTAAGTAAAGTGCATACATTAAAAGCAGAAGTATAAAATAATACTGTAAAAACATTGATATGGTTTCTAAGCCATATGAAGGTTTAAAATGAATAAGATATATTACATACACATATACATTTGACTACTCGTACTCAACTGGTGTTTCTAACTACGCCTACCCCGTGTACCTGACCTAAGTCTAATGCGTGGGCGGGAATAGAAAGTTACAGTTTAAGTTAAGTTTGTTTTGCCAAGTGACTGACTAAAGAATTCTCTGTGAGGGGTTATTCAGTTCTGTACCTGGAATCTAGGATGGATGAGGGATGGTATCTCTCGTCTCTGGCCTCGATATTCCAGGCTGCCTGCGAGGGCTACCCAGAAGCGCCGGAGCTGGATTTCTCGGCAGGAGAATAGACAGCTTCTCGTTCTCAGCGCGTCAGGAAGGCGGGGCTGCGCCAGCGGGGTCTGCTCTGCTCTGGGCTTCGGCAAGTCTGGCTGCTCCGATCTCGTCACCACCGCGTGTGTTTGCATAGGGCAATATCGGTAATATTTATACCTTTAAGGTGCCGAGATTGACGTAAGGATGGACATAGATACGTCAATAAGGATGTCATACGACCAGGTCGTTAGCACATTCTTTTGCTGAAGTTCTCGGTGAAATCAAAACAATGGCCGCAGGGTTTTTCCCAGGTTGTCATAGGTTTGATTTGTTTTGAAAACTCCGTATGCCTTATCAGGGGCTGGAGGAATATCGCTTGTCTAATTAGATGGCAAGCGTTATGACCTAATCAGATAACACGTTCCTGTGCCGTAGTGTGGCTTTATCAGATAACGGTTCCTGCATCATGGGGGTTTTCTGCCTCATGGGATGGCTGCTAGTTAACTTGTTAGTTTGTTAACCAGAATAGGGTCAGGAATAGGGGGATCGATACAGAACCTATAGGAATACATCACACCCACTCCACGCTAACTATGGACATATTTACTAATCTATGCATAGTAAAACATACAGTAGAGTTTCGTGTATACCTTACCACCCCAAAATACATAAATGCATTTTGAAATTATCAAATATACGGAAAAAAAGCATTTACATGTATTGTATGCACTCAAGCTGTGAAATAATGCTAAAGTAATCACGCATTTGTATACATTATTGCTAAATGGTATATGATAATTTACACATGAAATGGCTCTTAATACAGAAAAAAGTTCGAGACCATTCCATCACAGAATAAAATAATTATGAACATACCAGCGGGCAGCTAATGTCTATAAGCTATCTAAAAGTAGAAATCTTAGTTCTCTAAGAATAGTTCTTACTTTAAGCAGAAGATAGTGTCCCGAAAAATATGCAAAAATATTTTGGGGCTGCTGAAAAAATTGCTGTCCGTGAACTGGAGGGAAAAATGTTCATGGTATTTTGCTTTTCTAGTTGAAGGCCAAATTCAGGGAACGCCGTGTACGAGCTTGCTCAAAAGTCTCTATTTCTGCTCTGGTGAGAACATCATATCATGTAGACTCTCGAAAAAGTTGTCAACAGCTTCCTGGGAGAGTTCCACTAACTCGGAAATAGGTGTAACCATGCATTCGTGCGCATGATTGTCTCCATTGACATTCTGATTTGGATTCCTGACAGAAGGTCGTACCTGATCGATGCTGCTTTCATTTTGAACTTCACTACCCCTTAATCGTGGTGGTGAAGCTTCCACGAATGCCGTCATCAGGATTGGTAGCCGTTGAGGGCAGCACAAAGCATGAGCCTTTGTTGGACTCAACAATGTTTCTGCATCCATTGGTATCCGATTGTAGCGTCAGACAGGTGTCTAACACGCATTCTTCTCCGCATAGCAGGCACCTAATACAGGTAAAACACATCGATGCCACATTGGTCGAAATGAAAGAAACCAAGTCATGGTCAGGTCTCTAAGCCGGGATAGTCCCAGGATTTTTGATATCCGGTCCCGGTATCCAATGGCTAGGATTGTTTCTTCCCTTGTCGCAGGTGTTTTGTCTGTGACATGGTTTGCCATAACGAAATATAAGGACTAAGAATAGGATTCCTGCAATTAGTCCTAAAATGAGGGGAAGTCCGCCAAAAATCGAATGGACGAAATCTGGAAAAATACCCAGTATGGCTTTGAATGGTGTTAATGCCATCGAAAATACTGTCTTAAATACTTTTGAGACTCCACTGGTATCAGAAATATTTAAGATTTCATTCAGGATTTCTGCGAAATGTATGGGGGAATTAGTCGATAACAATGAATGTATCTCTGCAGTCGTCCTTGCGACTAGGAGATCATACGTTTCTTTTGATGACGTGAGCCTTGTCGGCGTCTGAAGAAGCACTGTTTTCATTCTGCTTAAAGTATCTATTCGAATAGAAGTAATTTTCAAGTTGGGCCATGCCCTTGCCTCCCTGTCTGGAAAGGAGCTGGGGAACAATAAGCGTCCACAGCACTTGACCTTCGCAGTCGTAGTTACGAGATAAGGAGTCCCGGGCATAAGACTACAGCATCTGCGGTCCACAATTAGAATGTAACTCCCATTATAGAGTCTTTGAAAGAATGGTTCTATCTCTGTAGCAGGTGTGCCTAGCTGGTGACATGAAAGGTTATTTGAGTTTCCTTCACAGGCTCCATGCAAACTAATTCCGTTACACAGAAGTGTACCGCTTAGTGACATCGCACAATTATTGCCACTAAGAAACACTTTCTGTCCTTTATTACTGACACATGCATGTGAATAGGGCAGGTTCCATGTTGTTTTAATGTACCCTTTTCCCAATTTTTCGTACATGCCAGCCTGTATATATTTTTGGCAGTATTGAAACCTGAAGGTTGATATTGGAATATTAATTATCCCATGTATTATCCATTCACTGACAGGTCGTTCTGACATTGTCACTGGTAATCTTTCGAGTTTCTCAATGCTCAGGATTGTATAATCAGCACCCTTCTGGGCCATACTGATTTGTTTATCAGTAAGGTTAAAGATATTGAAAAGTGACGTTGTGTTGATTAAACACCAAGGCACATAGCCTGAACGCAGATTTTGTAATGTCCAGCCAAGCTGTACAATAGAACGCAATTGAGACTGACCGTGTTGTAACAACAGTAAGTCTTGCGATATTATGTCGATTGCTGAAGACACAATGCTGTCCAGAGAAAAAATTCTGGAGGACAGAGTCATTAACCCATTGTCCACTACAGAAAGTGATTTTTCCAAATTAATACGGTCAATTTCCCGTATCCTTTCTGCTGTCTCAATTTGAGTAACCTTCCAGGCCTCATTGTATGCTGCATATACAGAGGCTGCTATGAAACGCTTTTGACGCTGTTTGCGTGGTCCCATAGTGAAATCACGCAAGTCAGCACCATCAGTAAGTAAAGTTAGGTGTTGCTTAATTTCTGCCAGTGTGGAAGTTTGTAGCCATTGAAGGCATAATTTGCCCACACTGTAGGTGGTTATTATCCCTGGGTGATGTCTTTGGGGATATCTAGGGTCTGGCCTGGTCATTTTGAACCCCTGTGTTTTGTTCAGGAATCTGTCTTGACAGTTATTAGTATCTGTGGGCCAGATCAACCACTGTTTCCAATCTGGATGTGTTCTGTTTTGGTTTAATACATAGTTTATGTCTATCTCCTCATCTGTAGAGCTATTGCTGTTCATTGTTGGTTTTGGAATAGACGGTTTATTTAAGTCTTTGATTTTGGCTAAGCCAAGACAGGTAGTTTGTTGAACAGTGTCATTTAAAAATATAATTTGTTCTGGGATCATGCAGGCTCTAAACAAAGATTCTATACCCTGTACTTGCCATTCTTTTGTGCCCCAAACACTTTTCAATTCAACATTTTTGTCCCAATAATCAAAACCAAAAGTATTCACTTGTTCAAAGAATGAGTCTGAATATATCAATTTTGTGTTGGTTATCATGGTCTTTGTCCCTGTCTTATTTGACAATTTGAAATAAAATGTTTCAGCATTCCTTATGTTAAAACCTGAAAAGTATGAATATTTGTCATAAACGGTTCTTGAGCTTCCTTTTGGAGGGGTTGCACAATGTTCCCATTGATTATAATTTAAAACATTTCTAGGTTGTGCAGATCTATGTAAAAAATGGTTACCATAGTGGTTGTAGCAATACATACTATCATAATTTGTAGAACCCTGCAAATAATCATGTTTGGTAAATTTAGCAGACATCACTAAGTCAGACATCATATTGTTTATACTTTCAAAGTCCCAATCATCAGCAAATGTGCTTGGTTTTACGAAGTCACTCAACGAGATTTTAATTTGGTGTGGATATTTCAGGATTTCAACCGGACCATAGATTTCGTAGTCAGTGTTGTCCCATGCTACCCCACCCGGTATAGGATTGGCTGTGAAGTTGACTGAAGAAAGTTCTCTTTTCTCGACGTGTGAAGATGTGTGTGGTTTGAGGATCAAGTTGATTTTCTGACTTGCTGTGTCCATTTTAGCATATTTTCCCTCAATGAAGCGTCCCAAAGTTAATATCATGATGAGCCAAAGTATGAAGATAAATGCACCAAAACCCACCCAAAATTCAATCCATGGAGAAATCAGATATGTTTCTTTCAGTTGTTTCAAAAGTTCTTTAGCTTTATCTTTAAAGGTTTTTGATGATGGCTGTGTTTTTGATTCAGTGAAGCCTTCGGAGGAATCATCGAAGTTTATGAAGTAGCCGGATGCAGTTCTGTCAATTGTTCCAATTGCTTCAGGATTACTGTTTCTTGCATAGTCGTTTGTTACTTCATTATAGGTTGGTGTGTCTCTGCTAAATGTTTTTATTTGGGTGTTCAGAGGTCTAAGTTCCATTGCATTGTTGCATAGTCCTTGTCATTCTTCTGTAGGCGTTTCGAATGTGATTAGCCTCTTTGTTAGGACCTCTGTACTGGTAGCGAACCTTGGTGTTCTGCTACTTATGGGGAGTCCACTTGGCCTACTATTTGTTATCGGCCACATGATTGTGGTTTTACCAGGTCGATGGATACAACTCGGTTCTCCTTTTTACCAGCAAGCGGCGGTAGTACTACTGATCTTGTCCCGTTGACAGACAAGACAGGAACTGCTTTTCTGTAAGAAGGCCCAAATTCCTTCTTTACCGCGATCTTTTCTCTGACTAGATCCCCGACTTTTGGAATCCAGACAGGTCTTGCTGGGACAGGTGGTGGTTCTTCAGTGGTTGTTGGCTGCTGTTTCAACTTTATGTTGCTCAGGTCTTTTCTTGTCTCGTTTAAGTCCTGTAAAATAGCCAAACGATCTTTGATATCAAAGCTTTTTTCCTTTACCACTGAAGTCTGACTGTCAAGGTCAGAGATTAACATCCTAGTTCCAAATAATAATTCGTACGGACTGAATCCCTTCAGAGAATTTCTTGGCAGGTTATTTAGACTATGTTGGACACTTATTAGATGTTTGACCCACCCAGCTCCCGAACCTAATATCCTTTCCGTTATAGATTGCTTTATGCCTTGGTTTTTTCTTTACACCATCCCGTATCCCTCAGGAAGGAAGTGAGAAGATTCCCGCTGTGCTATGCTCATTTGGCCATGTTTCCCCTCAGGCTGGAGGGCTAGAGTGAAAACAATGGTCAAACGTAGCATGGTCTTAGCGTATATGCCATTTAGACTCGCAAATATTTGTATAACAGTCCAGACGTCAGCCGAGTGCTGGTGATCTACATTATAAGTGGGAACTAGCCTGTATATGTTAATCGCAAGCCTTGCTTTTTACTGTTGATTTTTTCTGGATTGAAACGACACGGTATTACACCGTTTCTCTCACCACTGCGATTCCTGTTGCAGTTGGGGCACTTTTTTACAAACATGGTGTGATGCAGGCTCATGCCTGGCCACCAGTACCTTGATTGTAATTCTTCCAGAGAATCTTTTAGTTTGAGGTGTCTGAGACCCTCGCCCATATGTGCGTCTGCGATTAACAAGTTTCTCCTGTCCATGTTTGGAATCACTCTATCCCCCACTCCAGGGATTCGAGCAAAAGGGACGGAGTTTGCATCGATTATGTATGTATAATTGAGTGGATAGTTGATCGGTAGCGCTGAGCAGTCACCTTTTGATGACGTTTTCACTGCCAGCACTGTTTCACCGTCAATATACTTCACTGTACGCTTTTTTCGAACTACGGAAGCCGATTTAGTTGCTACCGCTGTGGCTGTCTCAGCCAATGAATTCCCTGCAACGTGAACGCCATCACGCTGATGACTCAGTGAGTGTGTCACGTGAGTCTTTGGTAGTTCTTTTTGTAAAAGAGCTATTTGTTCCCAAAGCAGTTTTTGCTTTATTGTTGCACCTGTGTCATCTTTGTAACCGTTTTGAATCCATGTCTGCAAATCGTTGTTATATGATTTGACGCAGTAATATGAATCGGACACTATAAGTGTCGGGAATTCGCGATCCGCATTATCTTGCGCCATTTTCAATGCTATTATTTCAGTCTGTTGTTCTGAATTAGTTTCTACTGAGTGTGTTTTTGTTAATAGAGGTCTTAGTTTACCTCCGCGCCACACTTCTTTTGAAATCTCACATGTTGGGTTGTATGCTTGTTCTCCCCAAACGGAGGGTTGAGCATGTCCGTCTGTATAGATTACACAAGCGTATTGTCGTAAGGGCAGAATGTCGATTGGCAGAGGGAATGTTCTTTCATATTCTAGATTTTTTAGTTCCTCTAGTTCTGGATCAAAGTAGTAGTATACTTTGTCCGTTGTAATGGAATTCACCCATTGTATCCATTCCGGATTCAATGTTGTTGTTGGTAAATTACACGGTGTTGTTAATGCCTCAAAGGCTGATTCTGCTGTTCTGACTGTGATACGTCTACCGTCAGCTTGATCTTTTTCTCTAGCTATTGCGGTTTGAACTGCATGAACAATTTTTTCTTTAATGCTGAATTTCTGTTCAGCTTCTGTGTACAAGTGTGATTTGAATGCAATTGGTACCTTTTCTCCCTCATTAGAGGTCAGGTATGTGAATCCGCATCTTCCTGGGATGACTTGAATCACAAGATTGCGTGTGTTATCACGTGTTTCTAATTTTGTTTTAATTAGCATGTCTGTTTGTAAGGATCTCAGAATTTCTGTGTGTATTTGAGTCCAATTGGTTCTTTTAAAATCTGATTTTATTAGATCATAAAGGGGTTTGACCCTTTCTGCGTAATTTGCAATGTATGTTCTTCCGAAATTTAGGAAGCCTAGAATTGACTGTAGGTTTTTTAGTGTTCTAGGTGCTTGGAGTACGGCACATTTCTCTAGAAAATTGTCAGCCAGGCTTTTGCCTTCACTTGATAATTCATATCCTAAGAACAGGACTGTCAGATGGGCAATTCTGGATTTTTTAAAGTTGAATTTGTAACCCTCTGCTGCGAACCCAAGTATTATGGTGTTCACTCTCTTCAAGTGAGTCTCCAAGTCATCATCTGTTAAGTATATGTCGTCGACATACGATAATGCTTCGTCGTCATATGTTTGTAGTAATTCTGTTACTCTCGCTGAGAATACTCCCGGGCTGTTCTTGTACCCCTGGGCTAACCGACAGAATTGTTTTTGAGTGCCATTTATTGAGAATGCAGACAAATATCTGCTCTCTGGTGCTATGTTTTGACAAAAGAATCCATTAGAGATATCTAATGTTGTTTTGTATTTTTTGCGCACTATGTTATTCATTAGTGCAGCACTATGCAAGTTTTGCACTGCAAAAGTTTTGCAACATGAGTTAAGGTGTCGGTAATCCAAAACTAGACGATATGAATTGTCTGGTTTGGAGACCGGAAACAAAGGGTTGTTCATTTGTGAGGTGCAAGTTTCAATCACCCCCTGGTATTCTAGCTGATCTAGGATTTCTTTTACCTGTTTTTTAGCTTCTTGCTTAATTGGGTACTGCCTCTGTGCAGTAGGTTGTGATTTTAACTGGATTTTGTGAGGAGGAGAGTCCTCATCCCATCCTACGTGATTTTTATATAAAGCAGGAGCTAGGGCTACTGCCCACTTTCTAGCAAGTGTGTATTTTTTATGAATTGGGATGTGATTTGAGAAGGCAGGCATAATTATTTCTTCGCCATGAGGGCAATCCCCGACAAACTCTGGTGGCCAGTCTTTTTCAGCTAGAAGGATGTCATAGCCCTTGGAGAGATTATCCCAAAATAGTCCCCTTATTTTTCTAGTCTTATCCCCCTCTATACGTAAAGTTATTTCATATATTTTGTGAGGTTTGCTAACTCTGGTGTCTGCAGTTTCCACTTGAAGATATTCATTCGTGTCCACTGTCTCTAGATGATTCATAAGGACTTTGCGAGCTATGCTCACTTCTGCTGCGCTGTCTAGCATTGTCTGAGCCCATTCTCCATTTTTCAGTTGTGTCCTCAGTATTCTCGGCATTGTTAACTACCTTGATACTGGCTACCTTCTTTTTTGGAAATTGTAATTTCTTTTTTAGCTGAGCAGGTTCCTTGTCTTTGGACTTGGCGTGCTCTTCTCTTTGTTCTGATCGTCCTCTTCTTTCCGATTTCTGCGAGGAAGTCTGAAAAGATTGAGAGGGACGTGTATCAATGTCTTGATATCTATCAGGCTTCTTTATATTATCCCTATTTCTAAGGTTATATCTTTTCCCAGAGGGGTCACTCTGGGGTGACCTGTGTCTTTGGTTCGGAGATTTTTCTCTTCGCCTAGGAGACCTTCCTCTGGACTGGAATTTCTTTTCTTTAGGATTGGATTGTTTGTTTCCATCCCAGCTCTTTTTTTGTGATGTTGAGTTATTATTAAAAAATATTTTTTCAAGACTTTCAATCAGTTGTGGTTTTACTGGTATTCCACCTAAACTATCTCTACCTAGTTCCTCATAGGATTTTTCTATGATTCTGGCAATTTCAGCTGGTTGGTCTGCTATATCTGTCTCTTTTAGCCTCTGGCGGATCGCCACGTTTGCTGCTTCTCCCTTTATGTTGGCTAATAATATAGCCGAGACCTGCTTGAAGTCTTTTAGTAATTTCATACCAAGAGTTAAAGCGGGTTCTGGACCATATTCGTCTTGAATTTGTTTTAGCACATCTGGTATTACCGAAATGGATGGAACACCGTGCGTTTTTGTGTAGATGGAAGCAAAGACTGTACCCCAAGTGTCACAGTCCTCAATGTGTGGTGCGATTCCCATTGGAAGACAGATAGTCAGAATCCTGTGTTTTTCTAACGGGGTGGTGTCTGGAAACACAGCCTCTATTTGGGTGATTTTTTGTGCTAACCAGAATGGTATTTGTTCCCGTTTAGCTGGTACTTTACCTAGGCAGGATTGTATGTTCTGTGGTGTAATTTTATTTGTGTTCCCCTGGTGAGGGGTCAGCTGTGGAATTTTAATTGCTCGCTGAATTGTTGAAGTCCGCATCACATATTGGACTAATTGTCTATGTATCTTTATTAATTGTTTTAGTTGTACTAAAAGATCTGCTGCAGGCATTCTTTCAAACTCTGGATGTGGTGTGTATCCGGCTAGGACCGGCCACGTTGCTCCTGGTCTACCTAAAGGACCGAGCCTGGTGATGTGATTATTGTGTTTTAGGGCGCCATTAAATAAGAGCAGGTGCTCTTGAAATTTAAGTGGTACTTCCACCTCCTCGAAAGGAGTATACTCTTCAGGAGGTTCCTCTGTTTTGTAATAGTGGAAGTACTTTGTTACAGCATTTGCTGCTGGAAAATGTATCCATGAATAGTATACCTCTGTCTGCCGATATTCGTGTGCCTCAATTACGAATATGACTGTACCACCTCTAGGTGTCAGTCCATTTTCTATAAGTTTTAAGGTTAAAGATTTCCTTTTGATGACCGGGATGAGTATTATATCCGGGTCTGCTTCTTGCAGTGCAGTATCAGCTGCTGCGAGTTCAGTTGCTAATCTAACTGCCTCTCTTTCATCATCGCTGTCTACCATTTTACCGACAGGATGGTTACTTTGTTTGTTTGCAGATCAGGTTTCTTATGGAAACAAAGATTAGATGCACAATATTTTGGAACGGTTTATCCTTCAACGTTGACTAAACCAAGTACCATACATAGGAGTTTCCTCCTGAGAGGTTTGGCGGATATTACCTTTCACCCACTCCAGACGTCTTTGGAGTATTATGGGAAAAGGGGTCTGAGTGAGAAAGCACGACTGAGTTACTCTAAATGTCTTACGTTAGTTTTATCGCCCTTCCAAACGCGTTGGGCGCCATGTAGTGTAGTTTCTATTATCCCAATAGGCTCTGCGCATTGGAATAATACCTTCAATAGTATAGGCCTAGACCAGACGTTAACTAGGTCTACTACTGTCGATATTAGACTTAAAGTTTTGGGTTTGCCAGCTAGCTCAGAGTTCACTAGAAACTTTCTCGAATAGGCAAGGAGGAGTTGAACCTCCCTGGATAGACAAGAAGGGATTTAGTTTCTGACAACCATAGAACATGACAACTTTGCTCTCCCCTAATCAAGAGTGTATCTCGAGAGTCGTGTGAACAAAAGGCAATTTATTTTACTCAGTCAGTACGTGCATTCTTAGTCTCATCAGATTGTAGAGAAAAGGAAGAGACGGGCGTGTTCAATAAAAGATGTTATTTATTGATCAGTCTCTTTTCTCATACAAGAGAAATGGATCGATATTATTGCAATACTTATGGTTAAGTAAAGTGCATACATTAAAAGCAGAAGTATAAAATAATACTGTAAAAACATTGATATGGTTTCTAAGCCATATGAAGGTTTAAAATGAATAAGATATATTACATACACATATACATTTGACTACTCGTACTCAACTGGTGTTTCTAACTACGCCTACCCCGTGTACCTGACCTAAGTCTAATGCGTGGGCGGGAATAGAAAGTTACAGTTTAAGTTAAGTTTGTTTTGCCAAGTGACTGACTAAAGAATTCTCTGTGAGGGGTTATTCAGTTCTGTACCTGGAATCTAGGATGGATGAGGGATGGTATCTCTCGTCTCTGGCCTCGATATTCCAGGCTGCCTGCGAGGGCTACCCGGAAGCGCCGGAGCTGGATTTCTCGGCAGGAGAATAGACAGCTTCTCGTTCTCAGCGCGTCAGGAAGGCAGGGCTGCGCCAGCGGGGTCTGCTCTGCTCTGGGCTTCGGCAAGTCTGGCTGCTCCGATCTCGTCACCACCGCGTGTGTTTGCATAGGGCAATATCGGTAATATTTATACCTTTAAGGTGCCGAGATTGACGTAAGGATGGACATAGATACGTCAATAAGGATGTCATACGACCAGGTCGTTAGCACATTCTTTTGCTGAAGTTCTCGGTGAAATCAAAACAATGGCCGCAGGGTTTTTCCCAGGTTGTCATAGGTTTGATTTGTTTTGAGAACTCCGTATGTCTTATCAGGGGCTGGAGGAATATCGCTTGTCTAATTAGATGGCAAGCGTTATGACCTAATCAGATAACACGTTCCTGTGCCGTAGTGTGGCTTTATCAGATAACGGTTCCTGCATCATGGGGGTTTTCTGCCTCATGGGATGGCTGCTAGTTAACTTGTTAGTTTGTTAACCAGAATAGGGTCAGGAATAGGGGGATCGATACAGAACCTATAGGAATACATCACACCCACTCCACGCTAACTATGGACATATTTACTAATCTATGCATAGTAAAATATACGGTAGAGTTTCGTGTATACCTTACCACCCCAAAATACATAAATGCATTTTGAAATTATCAAATATACGGAAAAAAAGCATTTACATGTATTGTATGCACTCAAGCTGTGAAATAATGCTAAAGTAATCACGCATTTGTATACATTATTGCTAAATGGTATATGATAATTTACACATGAAATGGCTCTTAATACAGAAAAAAGTTCGAGACCATTCCATCACAGAATAAAATAATTATGAACATACCAGCGGGCAGCTAATGTCTATAAGCTATCTAAAAGTAGAAATCTTAGTTCTCTAAGAATAGTTCTTACTTGAAGCAGAAGATAGTGTCCCGAAAAATATGCAAAAATATTTTGGGGCTGCTGAAAAAATTGCTGTCCGTGAACTGGAGGGAAAAATGTTCATGGTATTTTGCTTTTCTAGTTGAAGGCCAAATTCAGGGAACGCCGTGTACGAGCTTGCTCAAAAGTCTCTATTTCGGCTCTGGTGAGAACATCATATCATGTAGACTCTCGAAAAAGTTGTCAACAGCTTCCTGGGAGAGTTCCACTAACTCGGAAATAGGTGTAACCATGCATTCGTGCGCATGATTGTCTCCATTGACATTCTGATTTGGATTGCTGACAGAAGGTCGTACCTGATCGATGCTGCTTTCATTTTGAACTTCACTACCCCTTAATCGTGGTGGTGAAGCTTCCACGAATGCCGTCATCAGGATTGGTAGCCGTTGAGGGCAGCACAAAGCATGAGCCTTTGTTGGACTCAACAATGTTTCTGCATCCATTGGCGCATCCGATTGTAGCGTCAGACAGGTGTCTAACACGCATTCTTCTCCGCATAGCAGGCACCTTAATACAGGTAAAACACATCGATGCCACATTGGTCGAAATGAAAGAAACCAAGTCATGGTCAGGTCTCTAAGCCGGGATAGTCCCAGGATTTTTGATATCCGGTCCCGGTATCCAATGGCTAGGATTGTTTCTTCCCTTGTCGCAGGTGTTTTGTCTGTGACATGGTTTGCCATAACGAAATATAAGGACTAAGAATAGGATTCCTGCAATTAGTCCTAAAATGAGGGGAAGTCCGCCAAAAATCGAATGGACGAAATCTGGAAAAATACCCAGTATGGCTTTGAATGGTGTTAATGCCATCGAAAATACTGTCTTAAATACTTTTGAGACTCCACTGGTATCAGAAATATTTAAGATTTCATTCAGGATTTCTGCGAAATGTATGGGGGAATTAGTCGATAACAATGAATGTATCTCTGCAGTCGTCCTTGCGACTAGGAGATCATACGTTTCTTTTGATGACGTGAGCCTTGTCGGCGTCTGAAGAAGCACTGTTTTCATTCTGCTTAAAGTATCTATTCGAATAGAAGTAATTTTCAAGTTGGGCCATGCCCTTGCCTCCCTGTCTGGAAAGGAGCTGGGGAACAATAAGCGTCCACAGCACTTGACCTTCGCAGTCGTAGTTACGAGATAAGGAGTCCCGGGCATAAGACTACAGCATCTGCGGTCCACAATTAGAATGTAACTCCCATTATAGAGTCTTTGAAAGAATGGTTCTATCTCTGTAGCAGGTGTGCCTAGCTGGTGACATGAAAGGTTATTTGAGTTTCCTTCACAGGCTCCATGCAAACTAATTCCGTTACACAGAAGTGTACCGCTTAGTGACATCGCACAATTATTGCCACTAAGAAACACTTTCTGTCCTTTATTACTGACACATGCATGTGAATAGGGCAGGTTCCATGTTGTTTTAATGTACCCTTTTCCCAATTTTTCGTACATGCCAGCCTGTATATATTTTTGGCAGTATTGAAACCTGAAGGTTGATATTGGAATATTAATCATCCCATGTATTATCCATTCACTGACAGGTCGTTCTGACATTGTCACTGGTAATCTTTCGAGTTTCTCAATGCTCAGGATTGTATAATCAGCACCCTTCTGGGCCATACTGATTTGTTTATCAGTAAGGTTAAAGATATTGAAAAGTGACGTTGTGTTGATTAAACGCCAAGGCACATAGCCTGAACGCAGATTTTGTAATGTCCAGCCAAGCTGTACAATAGAACGCAATTGAGACTGACCGTGTTGTAACAACAGTAAGTCTTGCGATATTATGTCGATTGCTGAAGACACAATGCTGTCCAGAGAAAAAATTCTGGAGGACAGAGTCATTAACCCATTGTCCACTACAGAAAGTGATTTTTCCAAATTAATACGGTCAATTTCCCGTATCCTTTCTGCTGTCTCAATTTGAGTAACCTTCCAGGCCTCATTGTATGCTGCATATACAGAGGCTGCTATGAAACGCTTTTGACGCTGTTTGCGTGGTCCCATAGTGAAATCACGCAAGTCAGCACCATCAGTAAGTAAAGTTAGGTGTTGCTTAATTTCTGCCAGTGTGGAAGTTTGTAGCCATTGAAGGCATAATTTGCCCACACTGTAGGTGGTTATTATCCCTGGGTGATGTCTTTGGGGATATCTAGGGTCTGGCCTGGTCATTAAGAACCCCTGTGTTTTGTTCAGGAATCTGTCTTGACAGTTATTAGTATCTGTGGGCCAGATCAACCACTGTTTCCAATCTGGATGTGTTCTGTTTTGGTTTAATACATAGTTTATGTCTATCTCCTCATCTGTAGAGCTATTGCTGTTCATTGTTGGTTTTGGAATAGACGGTTTATTTAAGTCTTCGATTTTGGCTAAGCCAAGACAGGTAGTTTGTTGAACAGTGTCATTTAAAAATATAATTTGTTCTGGGATCATGCAGGCTCTAAACAAAGATTCTATACCCTGTACTTGCCATTCTTTTGTGCCCCAAACACTTTTCAATTCAACATTCTTGTCCCAATAATCAAAACCAAAAGTATTCACTTGTTCAAAGAATGAGTCTGAATATATCAATTTTGTGTTGGTTATCATGGTCTTTGTCCCTGTCTTATTTGACAATTTGAAATAAAATGTTTCAGCATTACTTATGTTAAAACCTGAAAAGTATGAATATTTGTCATAAACGGTTCTTGAGCTTCCTTTTGGAGGGGTTGCACAATGTTCCCATTGATTATAATTTAAAACATTTCTAGGTTGTGCAGATCTATGTAAAAAATGGTTACCATAGTGGTTGTAGAAATACATACTATCATAATTTGTAGAACCCTGCAAATAATCATGTTTGGTAAATTTAGCAGACATCACTAAGTCAGACATCATATTGTTTATACTTTCAAAGTCCCAATCATCAGCAAATGTGCTTGGTTTTACGAAGTCACTCAATGAGATTTTAATTTGGTGTGGTGTGGATATTTCAGGATCTCAACACTATTCATCCGGGAGATTGGACAGCATATAAGTCGTATATGGACCCCAAATATCTTTTGGGCGCGAGGCAGCAGGTATTTCTTCATAATAACAGGTTAACTGATCTCTACAGTATGCTAGCTCCTGTAACCAGGCTTTAGCTGCTGGGGCCCGCCTCCCCCCCCAACAGACCGCCACCCTTCGCTTGGCTAATTGCAACGCTATTGTTACTAAGCGCCTCACTCCTAGTGGCACTCCAGAAACAATCCCAAGCAAACACACCCGTGGGTCAGCAGTAATTTCCACCGACGTCATGTCAGACAACACCGACATCACTGTGGTCCAGAATGCAAACACTCGATGGCACCCCCAGGACAGATGCATAAAGTCTGCCCCATCCTGTCCACATCGCAGACAAGCATCGGATTCTCGCAGACCATATTTCGTAAGTTGTACTGGGGTATAGTACCACTGGTGCAAGAATTTGTAATGTATCAGTCTAAAGTTATCGTTTACCGCAAAATTGCCAGTCATAGTGCAACACTCATTCCATTCATCATCTGTCAGCGGGTCCAGCAGACACGCAACCCAACGTGCCCTAGCTACCCCACTCTGTCCTCCCTCATCTTCCTGTGATGCATGGTATAGCCGCGAGATCAACTTCACTCGAGACTGTCCTCTTCTTTCGGATTTCTGTGACCAAGTCTGAAAGGTACGAGAGGAACGTGTATCTGAATCTTGATATCAATCAGGTTTTTTCAAATGATCCCTATTCCTGAGGTTATACCTCCTTTCAGAGGGCTCCTTTTGAGGAGACCTACCTCTGGATTGAGTACGCTTCTCTTTAGAAGTTTGTTTGGTGTTTTCCCACTTCTTTTTAATAGGAGTAGGAGTGTTTTTAGTAAAGACCTTCTTAGGACTTTCAGACAGTTGGGGTTTAACTGATTTCCCACCCAAACTGTCTCTGCCTAATTCTTCATAGGATTTTTCAATTATTCTGGCCAGTTCTTCTGGTTGCTCAGTTACATCAAATTCCCTTAACTTATGGTGGATAGCCACGGATGCTGTTTCACCTTTAATATTAGCTAATATTATTGTTGAGACCTGTTTGAAATCTTTCAGTAATTTCATACCTAGATTTAAAGCAGGCTGTGCCCCGTATTCGTTTTGAATCTGTTTCAGGACATCTGGAATTACCACCATGGACGGAACACTGTGTGTTTTAGTGTAAATTGCAGTGAAGACTGTACCCCAAGTGTTGCAGTCCTCCAGATGTGGTGTGATCCCCATGGGTAAACAGATTGGAAAAATTCTGTGTTTCTCATGAAGGGTAGTATTAGGAAATACAGCCTCAATTTGAGTGATTTTTTGAGCTATCCAGAATGGAATTTGTTCCTGTTTTGCGGGTAATTTACCAACAACTGAATGTAAAGTGTGTGGTGCCATTTTATTTGTGTTCCCCTGGTAGGGGGATGTTGTGGAATCAGTAATGCTGGTTGGACTGTGAAAGTCTGCATGACATATTGAACAAGTGATAGTGTCACAGGATACAAGGAGTACGTTGAAATTCTCAATGCTTATCAGCTCACTGGAGCAGCTCTAAGTGTTTTTGTGCTCCTTTGTAAGAGGTCAATTGAAGTCGTTAGCTCCTGACTGGGCCCAGAGCAGAAAAGGTTGGCCCCGCCCCCAGCAATGGTGGATCGTTCCTGGCTTCCTGGCGTTTCCAGCGTTGTGAGCTCTGCTGAGCCCTGCTGAGTGAATATGGCTCGGCGGCGGTGCTTTTTTGAACTGCGGCCGTACTCTGGACCAGGCAGTGGGGCGAAGCACTATTTGGCTTCTGCGGTGAATTTTTTCTGTTCAGATGCCCAAGCGATTTTGTCTGCGGCACCTGCACTCCCCTGGCAGATTCGGAGCCCACAGCAGGTGAGGGGGAAGGAGTAAGAGGCTACGACGGCGGTGACCGCTTTGATCTGCAAGTACATGTTTCCCTTGAAGCCACACAGCGACGAGCGCAGTGCAGGGCAGTGCTCACTGCTATGAGCCCCCCAGCGACATTGATAGTGACTATTTATATTTATAAGAATTTTATGCCAATAATTCGATCAGATTAGGGGAGAGAGAAAACGACCACTACATCCAGCATAGCTGTAAGCGGAAAGCAGGATTGACTTTTTGCTTCTCCCTCCGTGCTTTTTTAGTGTGGTTGCTTCAACTCTGTGCTGTATCTGTGTTATATCTTGGGAGAACTGTGCTTGAACTTTATGTCTTTATCTTGGGAAGACTGTGTTAATAAAAGAGGCACAAGTTTATAAGCACCCTTTTGGTATAGGGGACCTACTCGCATCATCCCGGAGCCCTGCTCGTTGTTGGGGGAAGTTGGGGTTGGACCTTGTGAAGCACTGTCTGCCTGTCACTGTTGGCTGGGGTCTCCTGCTGCCGCCGAAGCCCTAGAACACCTGAGCTCGGCCGCAGTGTCAGGGGAGACCGGCCCGAGGGAACTACAATCCCCAGCATCCTTTGCGGCAGGAAGCCGCTCTGACCCGCGCCAGGAGGCGCATAAATTCAAGTCTACCCCCGCGTCGCGGGATCGCGCGCGGGTCGGCGCCGGGAGAAGACCGGGAGAAGGGCGGGACCATCTAAGGCCATCGTAGGCCAGAGGAGGCTGGGTCGGGGCAACCCTCTTGGAACTGAACTAAGAAAAGAAAGGAAAGGATTTAAGGTACAGATACCCTTTGACTATCTCGACTTCCATACAGGTCTCTCCCAAGCGTCATCATAGTGGAACCAGTGAACTATTAATTGGGGAGGTGATATTGATTCAGTGTCCACTACCAAAAGCTAGTTTGCTATGTCTTGCAAGGGGGGCATTAGAAAATCTCCCACCCAGAGTAATTTGCTTAGGGGAACGATGGATTATTACATTAAGAGTTCTATTCTCCCTATCGCCAGTGAATTAGAGAGAATAGAGCGTTCGCCAGCCATGGATAGTTTCCCCAGTATGTGTTCTTCTCCACAGTCTGCCGATGCAACCCAAGCAATATCATTACTGGAAGAACTAAATAATATGTGTAAATCCAAGTACGCTCCTGTGGAAGCAGGAGACCTGAAACCTAGTGCTCCTATTTCCCCTATAGCAACAACTAGTCCTAGGTCTAGTTGTTCACTTCAACTTACCCAAACCCTACAGGGTACTCCCCTCGCAACACGCCCAATAGTAAACTCACAATCCGCAGTTGCTACCCAGGTCTCCTCTACTAAAAGGAAGAGAGATGGGGTCAAACAAACGGGGAGGCGGGACAAGCAACAAAAACTAAATAAGAATTCCCCACTGCCCAACACTCCCAGCACTGTAACATTGAAAGTATTTACCCATGCCTTTTTACTGGCCTCGCTTGAAAATATGATGAAGTCAATAATTTCTCAGTTGATTGATAAAATGACTAGCTTAGGGGATAGGCTCTCGGGGGTTGAGGAAGCAATTAAGGCTAATTCTCTACTTTTAAGAACTATGGCAGGACCCTCTCAACCACAGTGTCCAGCCCCCACAGAAATGCCCAATACCACCATACAAAGTAAGACCACCCGTAATCAATCAGTAACCCTGCATAGTAAAAACATAAACCCCTCAAAGGCAGTCACAACTTTACGGAGTTCCTACCCTAGAGACGAGCCGAACAAAGAAATGTCACTTCAAAAAAGAATAGCGGTCAATTATGACAATATGTCACATAAAACCAATCATCTACATCTGCCACCAGAGGCCGCTCCCATTGTGTGCGTCCTCTCAGGTGTACCAGAACTCCCAAAGGGGAAACACGAAAGCCACCAGGATCTAAGAAACAAGGTAGTGTTCTGGCTATCTAAAAATAGACCTCTCCCACCCAACATTGATGGCACCATACTAAGCGTTAGAAGGGTGGGCTGGTTAGGACCTCTCCCAAAATGTATTGCGGGCGATTTGGTACTTGTTAAATTTAGGAATAAACATGTCGTCCCATACCTTCAATCTTGGCAGCCACAAACAGGAGATGGGCCTATATCTATCTGGAGTCTAACTGAATTGTACCCTAGAACATTATATGGCTTGTCGCATTGCCAAAAAGAACAGAACAACCACTGGATGGGCATAACTGGTCGTGTACCGAGTGGTCGCTACATCTCCACGCTCAATTAATTTATCCTACTCCCCCGCTCTTCAATGATCAGCTGGTTCATCGTATTGATTTAATCTTATTTTAACACACGTTACTTTTTACAAAATGAAATATATTGATGTATTTGTCTTTATTTATGTACTGCTGTTGCTTTTATGATTTTTTATATAATTTTTAAATTGAAATTTATCTTTTTTGTTTCTGTGATTGTATTGCACATGCTTTTATGATTTGTTTTTACATTTTGAATAAAGCTTTGACTGACTGACATATTGAATCAATTGTCTATAGATTTTAATTAGATCTTTGAGTTAAGCTCGTAGATCCACATCTGTCATTTCATTAATTTCAAGATATGGTGTATAGCTGGTTAACACCGGCCACGTTGCTCCTGGTCTACCTAGTGGACCGAGCCTGGTAATGTGATTTATATGTTTTAGGGCACCTTTGAACCCGAGCTCATGCTCCTGGTAAGTTAGTGGAATTTCAATATCCTCGAAAGGAATGTATTCCGCTAGTGGTTCATCTTCTTTGTAGAAGTAAAACACATGTGTTCTTGGATCTGCTTCAGGGAAGACTATCCATGAATAGAATACCTCTGTCTGATGATATTCATGTGCCTCTATCACAAAAACTGCCCCACCACCTCTTGATGATAGGCCATTTTCATAAGTTTTATAGTGATGGCTTTCCTTAAATTTAGAGGTATTCTTATAGCGTCCTCGTTAAGTATGGGCGAATTTTGCGGATTTGCGGTCCGCAAATTCACGCGAAATTGCCCAAAAATCCGTGAGTTCGTGAAAAAATGTGCTAACTCGTGGATTTGCACAAATAGACTGTTTCCCACTGTCTACTGGCTAATCAGTAAGGGCTACCTTGTTGGGTAAAATCATAGTGCTTTTCCTACACTGCAGCTCCGTAAAGGGCCAGAAGAGTTGTCTCCAGTGACCATGTGTGTGTTACAATGCCATCGCGTCAAAGGGCACAGGGGTCCCTTGCGTGAGCTGTCCATCATTGTGGGTAAATGGCGGGAAGACGGTGCACACCGCTAGTGTGTGGGCAGGGCTTCTATGCGAGTTCACATGCCTCTTGTGTGTATAAAAGGTCAGAGATCGATCAGAGCAGCAGATAAGGAGAAAGAAGCCCCTGGTCACATGAACTGCACGGGGATTGCGCTCATGAAAGTGAAGGATGCAAAGGCCTCCATCCAGCATCACAGCTAATTTTTCGACAGTAGATATGGGGAGAAAGCACACCTCCCCAGCCTCGACAAAGCTCATGATTGTTTTTGGGCTGATGAATGCGTTACTTAATTTGAGCTTCATCTCGGGCACCTGCTTTATTTATATCTGTAAGTGCTTCCTGTTGAGGTTTAATTTTTGAGACAGGAGCATCCTGCCAGAATGAACCCTGCCCTTCATTATTTATCCAAGAATACGCCACTGTTTTGTGCGATACCTCTACTCAACTGGTGTACTTTCTACAGGCTAATCAGTAAGTGCTACCTCATTGGATAAATGTATAGTGCTTTTCCTACACTACAGCTGCGTATAGGGCCAGAAGAGTTGTCTCCAGTGACCATGTGTCTGTTACTATTCCATCGCGCCGGGGTCCCTTGAGTGAGCTGTCCATCATAGTGGGTAAATGGCGGGAAGACGGTGCACACCTCTAGTGTGTGGGAGGGGCCAAACGGGCGGGTGTTCTATGCGAGTTCACATGCCTCTTGTATGTATAAAAGGTCAGAGACCGATCGGATCAGCAGATGATGAGGAAAAAGAAGCCCCGGGTCACAGGAACTGCACGGGGATTGCGCTTGTGAAAGTGAAGGATGCAAAGGCCTCCGTCCAGCATCACAGCTAATTTTCGACAGTAGATATGGGGAAAGAGCACACCTGTCCAGATTCGACAAAGCTCACAATTGTTTTTGGGCTGCTGAATGCGTTACTGATTTTGAGCTTCAACTTGGGGACCTGCTTTATTTATATCTGTAAGTGCTTCCTGTTGAGGTTTAATTTTTGTGACAGGAGCATCGTGCCAGAATAAACCCTGCCCTTCATATTTATCCAAGAAGACGCCACCGGTTTGTGCGATACCTCTACTCAACTGCCAGTGCCAAACGTGCGGGGTTCTAAAAAAAATTCAGATTTTTCTGCAAGTTTGCGAGATTCGCGGATCACGAAATTGCCGAAAATCTGCAAATTCCATGAGCGGAACGGATTTTACGCCCATACTTAGGGCCTCATTATGATTGCGGATAATCCGCATACTCCGGGCCGGCGGAAGCCACTGCCGGCCCGGAGTATGCGGATTATCCGCCACAGTGAAATGGAAGACCCACCGCCAGATCAGGATGGCGGTGGGAGTGCGGTTGGACCAGCGGCGGACGGCAGGTCCGTCCGCCGCTGATCCGCGGTGTGAGGAGGGCAATTTGGTGACAGTGTCTGCAAGACACCGTCAGCCAAATTAGGAATTGCACAAACACATGCTTTTCAGCGGCGGCTTTTCCGCCGTGGAAAAGCCTGTGGACTTTGGCTTTTGGGGGCCCGTTGCGGGCCCCCAGGGTGTCGGGGGGTGGGGGGGGAACATGGGGGCTACCTATGGTACCCCCCAACATTTACATGCTCAAAGCGGCAGGCACCGTGCAGTGCCTGCCGCTTTGTGCATGTAAATGTAACACATGCATTTTTAACATTGCGGCGGGTGCTGCTTCAAGCAGCACCCGCCGCAATGTTAAAACATACAGGATGTGACCGCCAGGGTGGCGGTCACATCCTAATTTGCACGGAGGGACCGCCGCTGCCCCTGCGGACGGTCCCTCCTCCTCTGGGGTGGCGGACGGACGCAAGTCCGTCCGCCATCCTAATCGGCCCCTTAGTCCTCATCGGTTTCGTTAAAACCTGAAATATTAAAAGCTGTATTGGCTGGATCAGCCGCAGCTCCACCGGTTTCGGTGTTGTTATCCCCGTTTAGGGACATTTTTGTTGACTGAAAGTTTGCAAAGCAAGTTCAAGGAAACAAAGATAAGGTGCACAATATTTTGGAACACTGTATCCTTCAACGTTGAACAAACCAAAAAGCTAATACATTGAATTTTTAGTCCTACTCAGCTATGGCAGATATTATCCCTTTACCCACACCAGACGTCTATTGGAGTATTACGGAAAAAGGGGTCTCTGAGAAAAGCACGACTGAGTTACTTTGGTATTGAGTGTTAAATTAATGCCTTACCAAACGTTGGGCGCCATGTAGTGTAGTTCCTATATTCCCAATAGGCTCTGCGCATTAGAATAATATATCTTATCGATTTGATGTAGGACTTAAGTCAATAGGTCTCTATCGAACATAGTAAACTTAATAGTGAGTGCCAGCTAGCACAGAGGTCACTAGAAACTTTCTCAAGTTCAAAAGAAGGGATTAGTTTCTGACAACCACATAAACATGACAACTTTGTTTCCCCAAGAATAAGAACATATCTCTCAGAGTCGTGGAAACAATAGGTAACTATTTTACTCAGTCAGTCATGCATGCTTCATTTCTACAGAGTTTGCAGAGAAAAAGTGAGTCTGTTCAATAAAAGTTTATTGAACAGTCTTCTTTCTCATGCAAGAGAGGTGAACTGCTACAATCGTTAGACAGAATGCAAAGTATAATGCGTACAGCGAGAATAGTATTTTACAATAATACTGTAATAGCATTGTATGGTTTCTAAGCCATATGAAAATACATACATAAATAATATAGAATGAAATACTCAAATGGTGCTTCTAAAATACGCCTACCCCAATGTACCTAACCTAGGTCTAGTACGTGGGAAGAAGTAAGTATGGTCTTTAGCATAGGTTTAGTTTTTACCAAGAATCTACCAACGGTTTCTCTAGGTTCTAATCAGCTCCATACCTTTAGAATGAAGGAGGTCTGGCATCTCTGTCTCTGGACTCGATTTCTCAACACCCCGCAAGGGGAGTCAGAAACACTGGAGCTGGAGTCTTGGCAGGAGAGGGCAGCTTCCTGATCAGTGTGTCAGATGGAGAGGGGGCTTCCTTCGGCACTTGCTGTATCGAGCTGCGTCGGGAAAGTAGGTCATCAAACTTCTCCGAACCACCGTGCTTTGCTATGGCAAGTAAAGGTATATTTATACCTTGAAGGTGTTTAGGAATGCCATGTTTGACGTAAAGTCTGGCAAATGAACATCATGAATAAACCCCGAAGGAATAGATGTTCATTGTAAAAGTAACTGAGTTCTTAGAGAAATCAATATTCAAGCAAGGGGAAGCCCCTAACGGCTTAAGCTGGTTTTCCAAGAAATCGTTGTGACGTTTGGTGAACGAATGGAAGTAGCCATGCCTATATTTAGGTAGCATGGGCTATGCCTAAATAAGGGCTTGATTTCTATGCCTATATAAGGGTAGCGTGAATTATACCTATATAGTAGCATGAATCGGGAAAATCCATTTGGAACCTAAAACCAATACAACCACACATTTCAATGAACAATGTTAACCTTAGATACATATTACAATATTCAGGCCATTGTTAAACAGGTTGCAAATGTTTAGTGACACAGCAATTGGAGTGCAGTAGTGTAATCTTCACTAGTGTCTGTCATTGTTCATGTAAATCAAGCAGGACATACTCACAAACTCACAAGCGAAGAAGACTAGACTTGTGAGTTCAATGATATGGTTAATCTATGCACATAATAGGATTATGCAATGCATGACATCTGGGACATCACATACATATAGCATATCGCAATGCAAATTATGCACACTAATGTCACAGGGAGGACACAGCCATGTTGTCATGTCTGCATTACACAAACAATTACATACAGAAACAATTCACAATGCAGAAGTGCCTGAAAATGCAGTTGCACCGTTTTCTTTTTTAAATAATTTTTTTATTGCCATTTCAAAAATAAACAACCATCACAGTCATTGGCAGTAATTAGCGACAGTAGATATAAAAACTATGTTCATAAATACAATGTTAGAAACTCAATGATAAGGAGCATCCCTTGTACATGACAGTGGTTCAGACCTACAATGCAGCATGTTGATAGGCCCACCCATTGCCAATAAGCTGACAGCCTCACTCCTGTCCGGGGTCCCACCGAGAACAAGCTATCCATCTAGCTTACAGTGCGTTAGGGGTGGCTATTCCGCGAGGTGGGTTCTATATCCCCAGTCAAGTCTCCCCCCGCTTGACTGGCCATTTGCGTCCTCATCCTCCGCAGCATCCCGTACATGTCTCCTCTCTAGAAACATGGAGCAAAGGTTTTTGGGCCTATTATGAGAGGGTAGTAGGTCGCTATAGACTTCCGTTTGTGTACTACAGTATGTCATCTCCCTGGTCCATTGTGCTAGCGTAGGGGTTGGGCCTTGCATCCATGTGAGCACTACACACCGTTTAGCTAGAAGGAAGGCCATATCGACCAGCCTCCTGTGTGCCTGTCGTAGTGGCTTTGAGTAACCTAGTATGGCCAATAAAGGGTCCGGTGTCAGTGTCAATTGCATGATCTCATTCACTTCTTTGTACACGTTGCACCAAAAAGCCGAGATGTCCGGACAGGACCAAGCTACATGTAAAAAATCAGCAATTTGGGCCCCACACCTCTCGCAATTTGGGCTGTCATGCAATCCATATATATGTAATCTTTCAGGGGTATAGTAAGTCCTGTTTAGGTATTTAAAGTGAAGTAACCTATGAAGGACATTGAGAGATATTCTCCTCGTAGTTGAACATTAGTACTGCTATGTCTCTTTCTGTAGATCAGTTTGTAAGTCGGCTTGCCATGCTTGTCTCGGCTTGGCGTAATCCGCCGTCCTCTCTGAGTGGGCTATACGGTACAAGTTGGTTATTAATTTAGCAGGGGACTTAGCATTAACGACGTAATCAAAAGCTGTAACTACCGGGGGTTCCGTCATGTCTTTCCCTAAAAGGTCCCTAAGCACGTGTCTCACCCTGTGGAACTGAAAGTGCAATAGCAGTGGATAGGAAATAGCGTCGGTTTCGATCTCTCCCCAGGTGCGAGCAGTGCCCTCTGCAAACAAATCGCCCATGTTGTGTATGTTCAGCGTGCTCAGTGCCGCTAAGACCCCTTTATCCGTGCATAGGGTCAGCCAGGTGCACCAAGCAATAGGTGCTTTTGGGGCGTACAGTAGGCTGCACGCCTGGATATCCATCATGTGATGCCAAGCATGAGTGACCGCATTCAGGAAATCAAGGAAACCCGTTTGTCGGTCTCAAGGCCTAACAAGCAGCTCGGGCAAGGGCTTCGGGTCTGCCACGATCGATTCAATGAGTATGTGTGGAATGTCCGATGGGCCATGTATCCAGTGGTAAGCGTGCGTGCATTGCGCGGCTCGATAATAAAGTTCCAGATCTGGGGCATTCAGGCCACCCGTCGCGTACGGACGTATAAGTATTTTCCATGCCAGCCGGACCATTCGCGTTTGTAGTTTTCGGAAGAAAAGGCTCAATAACACCATAGGGATGTTACTAAACAAGAACAAAAAGCGCTGCGACACAATCATTTTCATAAGTGAGATCCGTCCCAGCAGCGATAGTTGCAGAGTGATCCATTTTTCAACATCCTTCTCCAGTTTGGAGACAGCCACCCCGTAGTTCTCCCACAGGACTACCTCTGAATCCGTGTGAAGTCGGATCCCCAAATACCGTACCGCGTCCGTAGTCCATTGAATGGGTTATTTTGGGTCGAATTTCCTCGTAGCTGGTGTAAGTGGGAACATGAGGGACTTGTTCCAATTAACTGGATGCCTGAGAGAGAGCTAAACAAGTCCACCTCGCGAAGCACCGCCGACAAATGCACTTCCGGGTCCCTGACATATAGGAGGGTATCGTCCGCGTATGTGGAAACGATCAAATTATATGTGGGGAATCGAATGCCCCTGTGGCTGTAGTATTCACGCAGGGCGCAAGCAAGCGTTTCTGCTACCAACGCATATAGGATAGGGGAAAGGGGACAGCCCTGCCTCGTGCCTCTGCCTATCTGTATGGGGTCCGTGATGAGCGACCCTATTCGTATACGAGCCATAGGGGAGGTGTACAGCATGGCCAGCAGTTGTAGAAACAGCTCTCTCACACCCATCCGGCTTAGGACATGTCTCAGTAAAGGCCATTCAACAGAGTCGAAGGCCTTTTCCATGTCCAGGAAAACCGCAATCGCAGGGATTTCCGGGCGTGTGAGCTGGAATGCCACGAATACCGTTCTAAGGTTATACGTGAGATTGAGAGTGGGTACAAATCCGGACTGTTCTGGGGCCACCAACGAAGCGACCATGGGACTGAGGCGGTTGGAAATCAATTTGGCGAATATCTTCGCATCCACGTTTAATAGCGACAAGGGACGGTACAAGGCGCAGTCCCCCGGGTACTTTCCTGGTTTAAGAATAGCGACCAGTGTGTTTACAGTTAAATGCCAAAAAGACCGAGGTCCTGATTCTAGGGAAGCAGGCGGAACTTTGGGGAGATCAGTGGTGGCCTCCAGAATTGGGGGTGACTCCCATCCCAGCTGCCGAAGTTAAAAACTTGGGGGTTTGGCTGGATCCTACTCTCTCTTTTACCAGCCACACAAAGAAGATTGCAGCTACCTGTTATGGTATTCTGCGAGGACTGAGACCAGTCCTCAAATTCTTCGACCCCCCCACTCGGCAACTGGTGGTCCAAGCCTCTATTCTTTCTCGGCTGGACTACGGGAGTGCACTGCTGCTTGGAGTGAATCAGGCGGAGGTTACTAGGCTGCAAAGGGTGCAGAATGCTGCGGCGCGGGCTATTGTTGGCCTTCCGAGACGCTGCTCTGTCTCTGCAGTCTTGACCTCTCTTCACTGGCTGCCGGTCAGACAGAGATTTAAATTTAAGGCTCTCTGTCTTACATTTAAGATCTTGAAACTCTCCTCTCCCCCAGCCCTTGCGGGTCTTGTTTCCCCCTATGTTCCTGCGCGGGCTCTTAGGTCGGAATTTCTTCATCTGGCGATTAAGACCAGGTTCAGACTGACTAGGATGGGAGGTCGGTCCTTTCGAGTTCTGGCGGCAGGACTGTGGAACTCTCTTCCTGTCCATATTCGTGCCCTTAACAGCCTAACTCTCTTTAGACGTGCCATAAAAACTCATTTGTTCGTCACTGCTAACTGATTCCCTGTCTTTTCAGCACCGATTTGTTGTGTTGTGGCACTTGATCAGGCGCCAGGACGCCCCTTTGCTGGGGCAGCTGTGCGCCCAATAAAAGTTATTAACATAACATAACATAACATAACATCCCCTCTCGCAGAGTAGGCGGCAGAGTGCCCGTGTCTGCCATATCCTCAAACAGGGTAAGCAGTCGAGGAATCAGGAGGTCTGTATATGCCTTGTAAAAGGCGAGAGTGAGTCACTTCCCGGCGCGCTCCCGGCCTTCATAGCCAACAATGCCAACACTATTTCCTCCCGTTCTATCAGACATACCAAGAACTTGCAGTGTAAATTAGAAAGCCAGGGCAACTCTATATGAGAAAGATATTCAACTATGCGTTCCTCTGGTGCGGGGCCTCGTGAGGCGTACAGTGCCGAGTAATACTCCTGGAAACATTCCGCAACCTGTGCATCCGAAAGAGACTCGTCCGTTGTTGTGGACCTCATTTCCGGTGTTGTCATCCTGCCTCTACTCCGCTTAGCCAGTTGCGAAGCACCGTTCCAGGGTGCTCCCTCTCACCGTATGATCTAGCAATTGCGTACTTTCCTAACTGTTTGACTTCAGAGTCAGCCTCCTCGTGGTATTTCCGGAGTGTTTGAGCAAGTTCCCGGGTGAGAGTCTCGCTACTGTCACAGAGGCGCTTATTCTCCAGCTCCCTAAATGCAGTTGCACAGTTAAGTCTAGCACACAAAGATACCATAGAAACTCTCTTATCAGAGCTAAGCGTATGTGGCTGCCTAATGTCACAGTTTAGTCATTACTCTGGAAGTGTAGTGTGCAGGACTTGAAAACTTGAAACTCACACCACATTTAAGATCTTGAAACTCTCCTCTCCCCCAGCCCTTGCGGGTCTTGTTTCCCCCTATGTTCCTGCGCGGGCTCTTAGGTCGGAATTTCTTCATCTGGCGATTAAGACCAGGTTCAGACTGACTAGGATGGGAGGTCGTTCCTTTCGAGTTCTGGCGGCAGGACTGTGGAACTCTCTTCCTGTCCATATTCGTGCCCTTAACAGCCTAACTCTCTTTAGACGTGCCATAAAAACTCATTTGTTCGTCACTGCTAACTGATTCCCTGTCTTTTCAGCACCGATTTGTTGTGTTGTGGCACTTGATCAGGCGCCAGGACGCCCCTTTGCTGGGGCAGCTGTGCGCCCAATAAAAGTTATTAACATAACATAACATAACATAACATAACATCCCCTCTCGCAGAGTAGGCGGCAGAGTGCCCGTGTCTGCCATATCCTCAAACAGGGTAAGCAGTCGAGGAATCAGGAGGTCTGTATATGCCTTGTAAAAGGCGAGAGTGAGTCACTTCCCGGCGCGCTCCCGGCCTTCATAGCCAACAATGCCAACACTATTTCCTCCCGTTCTATCAGACATACCAAGAACTTGCAGTGTAAATTAGAAAGCCAGGGCAACTCTATATGAGAAAGATATTCAAGTATGCGTTCCTCTGGTGCGGGGCCTCGTGAGGCGTACAGTGCCGAGTAATACTCCTGGAAACATTCCGCAACCTGTGCATCCGAAAGAGACTCGTCCGTTGTTGTGGACCTCATTTCCGGTGTTGTCATCCTGCCTCTACTCCGCTTAGCCAGTTGCGAAGCACCGTTCCAGGGTGCTCCCTCTCACCGTATGATCTAGCAATTGCGTACTTTCCTAACTGTTTGACTTCAGAGTCAGCCTCCTCGTGGTATTTCCGGAGTGTTTGAGCAAGTTCCCGGGTGAGAGTCTCGCTACTGTCACAGAGGCGCTTATTCTCCAGCTCCCTAAATGCAGTTGCACAGTTAAGTCTAGCACACAAAGATACCATAGAAACTCTCTTATCAGAGCTAAGCGTATGTGGCTGCCTAATGTCACAGTTTAGTCATTACTCTGGAAGTGTAGTGTGCAGGACTTGAAAACTTGAAACTCACACCACATTTCAAGTCTCACATCATACAGATTGCACACTGGTTCATGCTGTCCTGTAATGCAGTAACTAAGGGAACACTGTAGATGAAATGCACCAAATTCACATATTGAATGTTAACAACCCGAAGAGGCTAAATGGAGTGGTTTTAATTCATGTTGGAATTAGCCTACCAATAAGTGTGTCATGTGCCCCTCAAGGTTAGGTCATCATGGGAGGGTAAAAGTTTCAGTTAGATCTCCCTTTCACCAGAAAAAAATGCTGCATTCAGGCATGGAATATCCCAATCTCAAAACATTTACAATAGTGTGTGCACCCCAGACCGATTTTTCAAAGGTCGCAGGTGGCGCATCATAACAGAATCGAACACAGTCATAGGCTGATAGTTGTCATTGTGACAGTCTCAGATCATGGATTGTGTCTGCATCGCATGTAAAGTAACCGATGAGGTAAACTTCCATCAGTCATGTATGAAAGTAACTCACAGGCCGCTGATACTTTTTTGAACCATGCAGTAGGCATGTTGGCAGTAAGCAATGGAATGCATTAGACGGTCTCGGAAAATGTGACCGGCAAGGACCAATCGCTTTGACCGCAGGTACTGAAGCCTGTCTATGTGGTCTAGATATAAGCCTGGCGGTTCCCTAGAATGTTCACTTGCCTGCACTAATTGCATGATTCCAGGATATTCCCATCTATCTGCTGCTGTCCACATCGTCTGGATATGTCTCGCTGTACAGGGCACATGCCCCTAGCCTTCACAGCTGAGAAAATCAAGATGCTGGTGGACACGCTCCTGCTCCTGTACAGGCAGCTCTATGGCACACCAGAGGAGCAGGTGAGTGATGATCAAACAGCATTGTTAGTTTACATGTGCAATAGCCATGCACTTCTGGCATTGGGAATCCTAGAGAAAACCATTTAACCACTACAGCGCTAGCGGGTTTTCCCGCTGTGCGCTGAATGCACATAAATCCCACTTAACATGACAAAGTCAGCTCGTCATGAGCGCAGCGCAGGTAACGCCCATGACGAGCTGGCTTTGTCATTAGCGTGGAAGTGGTTAAAGATGATTTTAAAACTTTCAAAGTCTGTATGTAACTGTTCTGGGTAAGTACACTGCTGTAGATATGTTTGTACTGATGTTAACATCACATCACTGTTCTCATTGGAGAGATTTATCATTGTACACTGGTGAAGTACACAGAATACCACGTTGCCAATGTTTAGACAGTGTGGGCAAGCTGTTCATGACCTATGTGTACCAGTATTTGTATTTGTACATGTTGCTTGGGAACTAAAGGCCTGTCACCATGTCATCATTAGAGGTCAACTCCCTTCAGGTCCACCTGTGGAGGACCATAGCCTGGAAGATGAGCTCTGTGGAGGTCAGCCATTGGCACAGTAGTGCCTACTGCAGACAACGGTGGCAGGGCTTGAGAGGCTGGACCTGGAACATCCCGAGAGTCCAAATGGGTCTGTCACCTCCAGGCAAGAGGGGCGTGCACTTCACCCTAACCCCCCTAATGCGATGCATCCTTGCGGTGGTCTTCCCTGACCTGGATGGGCAGTTGAGAGTCAGACAGCAGCAAGGAGGGAGGGAGTATGTGCCTTGTTGCACAACATATTAACACATGCATGTGCAAGTATTTTAGGTTATAAGATGCACACTACCACCATTCAGTGTTAAAAGATGCATATGCATCAGAATAAGTAGATGCATGGTTATGCCCCTTTCATCTGGGACTTGTGAGAAAACAATGTTCAGGCTATTGACAGTAGTCTCATGCTATTGGAATCTGAACGCACGCGAACAACATGGGCATGGAGATAACCTTCAGAACTATTGTAAATGCCTGGACTGCTCTCTCTGTGGCCACGCCACCTCTGTAAACTATGTTGATATTGGATCATTCAACTGTAAAAGCCCATGCTATACAACCAGGTAGCAGGTAATGTCTAAGTTGAGTGCTTGGTGAGACGTGATTGGTAAGTGTGCCAATGTTAGGTCCCAGCACTAGTGCCCATTGTACTCCAATATATCCAATAGGTAAATTACAGGTTTGGTAACTCATGTCCCCTGTCACACTGACCTTTTACTTGAGTGAGTGTAGGATTCCATCCTCTCAATTCCAAAACTAAGTCCACCTATTTATCTTGCAAATTCTACTAGCCTTGTAGCCCAGCTGTGGAGGTGCCATGCCAAGACAGCTAAAGGGATCTGAGAGGGCTGCCAGTGCATGCCTACTCATTTAGCTACAGGCATGTGTGCACAGCTGCTACAGCGGAACTCCACAAATAAATTCTAAATCAGCATCACCATTTCCCTTAAACCTCCAGACACACATTTATTCTCCAGTGGGGCCCATAACACTGCACACTTTCTCTGCTCATTTAATTTGACTTCAGGGATTGGTGAAATACAAAGGAATAATGCTGTAACATTGGTGGAGTGTCTAAACCTATTTAACTACTCATTTATTTATATCTATAGTTTTAAGCAATTTACCATAGTTTTAACAAACAATGAATTTTATTCAGACACACCACCATAGTGGCAATGGATCTGCTAGATAGAAAATCAGACGTAGGAAAAATTACAAGACCATCTTTAATATTCCATTTTCTTAATTTTATTAAAAGCAAACTTTTAATATGTCTGACATTTAGGCATTAATTAATTCTTTATTCAGTAAAAATCTTGAACTTTAATTCAGAATAATTATTTTATATAGAGCTTGGAAAAATAGTCATTTATTTTATAAATCAGTTGAAAGTTTAGCAAAGAATAGATAGTTCCAAATTCATTCTCTCCTATCATCCCTAACTAACGCCCTCATCTTATCCTTCAGTCCTGCAAAAGAAAACAAGAAATAAATCAAAGTATCTTACATCCAGGAATCGATCTGCAATCCGACAGCACTTCGAGATGAAATCAAAAGAGCGACCTTCTCTAAGCAAAATCAGGGTTTTTTATACAATAATTTCCTAACTTAATCTATCTAAAAAGTATCTAACATCACCAACTTGGGTTCTGATTGGACAAATTTGGGATGGGTGAGCATCTCCTCACTGTTACAACATCATATTCACGGTGAATCAGCAATTTAATAAAAGGGTATTGTTTAGGACAGTCTTTGGCCTAGTCACTTCCTTGAGTGGTAACTTCCCGTTTCTTTCCCACGTTCAGAACACTCGAATGTCCATGTTTTGGCAATCATCCTGACTTCCAAGGCACAGAAGCCTTGAACTTCCCATCCGAGCACAGGTAGGTCACTCTCACTTGCAGGCTTTGGGTGCGCATGCGCAGTCCGGCACTTGCTCGCAGTTTACCAGAGCAGCCATGTTTTCACTAGGCCTCAGAGGCCACTTTTGGAACTATCATAGAAACAAACACAAATTCATGTTAAATATGGAACTAAAGCCCTTCTGTTTACCTCCCACCGTACTAATGTTTCCCCATTAGTTATTACCTAGCGAGTAAGCCACATAAATGCGTTTCATACTAACATATCCGACGACTTTCTGGCACAATAACATGTACAATAAGCACATTCATGCTGCGTTTATTTATATTTAAGCTGTGCATTAGTTCACATCACAATAACAATACAAATTAGTTAATTATATTGCTTCATGCAGGCAAAATGAGTATTCCCACGTGTGCATTTGTGTGGATCTTATACTATTGTTGATTATTTCACCACAACACACCATTAGTAAATGTTAACGTTATGGAACATTGACTTTACAAGGGGTACACAAAATTTTGTTTTGCCACATTGCTCCATCAATTCCCTCATATGGTGATTTTATCACTAAACATCTCTCAAAATTTAGAAAACTTTAGAAGAACATGTTTCAAATTCTTCATATTAGTACAATCTACACTCTAGTATCTTTCTCTTTTGTTTCTTTAAAAATCTTGTCTCTAATTTCTTCCATTTCTATTTCATTCTTTTCTCTTATCCTTGCATTTCGTTCTTGAATTGTCTTCTTTATTGCTTTTATAACATCTTTCCTACCTTTGCATATACAGCATAATCTTATCAGAAAAATCACTATCACTAAAATTGTTATTGGAATTAGTATTTTACCTATAATTGAATGACCTATTTCATGGAACCAATGCCTAATTGCTGAAAAACCTTTTCCCAATTTTTCAAGAACACCTTCAACCTCCAGTGGTTCAATTCCTCTATGTAAATCTGTAATATTTGTTATATACTTCTCAAGATTTTGACTTTTATCTGGAATATAAGTACAACAATGTTGCACTTTTAACATTCCACAGACTCCTCCCTCTTTTGCTAAAATTATATCAAGGGCAAGTCGATTTTGCATTACCATAGCTCTCATAGCAACCCTTTCAGTATCAACCATCAGGAATCCTCCTGCGGTGTCTGTTGACAGACGATCAACTATTGTGGACAATTTTCGGATTCTATTTGCATTAAACGAAATTCCCACTGCTGGTATCAGTGCTCCGAAGACATCACCTATTACTTCCATTACACTCTCTCTTCTTTTTCGACTTAAGACTTTGCCTATCTCATACTTTCCATTAGTACCTCTATCTACATGAAACATTTTAGGAAAGACCAAGCCCACATAACAGGTCCCATACCAATGGTCAGGTAACCTATAGTAAGCTCTATTCCCACAGATGAAATATATACCCGGAAAAACAAGATCATCTCCTCCTTTAAATCCCCAACCCCCTATAATTCTATAGGTGTCTTTGCATTGACCTGCACCCACAAAATAATTATCATACATAGTATTGTCTCTTCTAATGCAAAATTTCCCTAACATTGGAGTATCTATGTTCATAGCCACATTCACATTTTTATCATTAAGATTCTCATCATTAAATGTCCAGTATTTAGATTTTGCATGTTTTATTTTCTCACTTCGTTTGTAAGCAACCCTTCTTTCTTCAACCATATTCAAAAATGTTTTCTCTTCAACTCTCATTTTACATGTCAAATTATTGTTTAAAAGCATATTCATGTGTCAAGTCATCTAATTCTAAGAAATACTCTCCCATCTTTTTTGCAGGTTTTCTTTTGTTCAATGCACTGTCAATTTTTAATTTTGCAAAAATGTCATCTATATTGGAATAATGATATTCCAATTTCCCAGTCTGATAAAACAAGCTTGCAATTACACTACAAGTCACTCCATATGTGAGAGGAAGGTGGTTATAGGTCACCCCTTCTGACACTGATGCTCTCAATTTTACACAAACATAACATTCATCAACATTCATAGTTTTAAAATTCTCAAGTAATAACTTTGAAAATGTATTCTTTGTGTAGTCACTGATATACTTATCCTGATGCACCTCTGGTTTGTACACATGAATCTCATGACCTTCTCCTTTCTCACTTGGCTTATTTACACTCACATTTGGTTTCAATTTTGTTAACCTATCTTGGAAAGGAATAACAATAGCTAAAATTACCCATAATATTATCAATAATCCCATGCATATAAAGCAGCATCTACACCATTTTCTAAAAATAGAACATTTTCTTTTATGATTACTGATAGCCATTTTTCTCTAACACGATTTCTTCGACCTAGCGTCACCTATGAATTATACACCACTCAATTCACTAACAGGTTTTCTTCGACCTTATGTCAATTCTATTCTAAATTATACTATAGTTAGTTTTTCTAACAGGTTTTCTTCGACCTTATGTCAACTCCGACCTCTTCTATATTTACAATATCCGTCTCACAGGACTTCAGAATTTTTACTCATTATCATGTACTTTGAGCTCCTATCTCTTTTCCCTAAGTTGACTTCTTGACTCACGTTTTCCAATCATCTTTGGGTAGTACAGGTTTTCTTGGCTGCTATTAACCTCAACAATGGGTGGTAGGACAATATATGTCCACTCAGGTGATTTATACTTCTGGTTTGGACGCCTTACTCTTTTTGGTCTTTCCCAGTGTTTCTTTCTGGCTAGTGATTTCATTCACTTGCTCTTCTGGCTCTTTTGCTCTGTTCACTAGTTTAAATTGCAATCCACCAGTTTCTTTAGGCCAATGATCTTCTTTACAGATTTTCTTAGTCTTTGGCTCTACTGTGTTATGCTCCACTCTCCAAGCTCTTTTCCTTGGGCTTTTTCTTAATGCAGTTTCATCTGCACTGTCATCGGTTTCACTTTCAGTATCTTCAACTTTATCATTGATTATAATTTTCACAATGTATTTGTCTTCATCAGACTCAGCTTTCTTTTCTGTTACTCTGTTAGGAACACCTTCATAACTGGTACTTGAAATCTCATCCTTATCGTGAGTTATTTCCTCTTCCCCAGTCTCAGGATTTCCGTTCCTGCTTTCAGAGTTTTCAGATTGCTCTTCAGTTTTCTCTTCTTCAACAACTTTGTCTTTACTTCCTTTTGCGTCTTTACTGATGTCTGTCTTTACCAATTCTCGATTTTCAGATTAATCTTCAGAATCTGGTATCTCCACAACCTCCCTTTCACCTTCACCTTCAGACGCAGAACTGGCTTCTGATACTTCCAGATGTCGACGTTCCTGTCGATCTTCAGTATCTGGAGTTCTTTCTGTTTCAGCTTCAGAATCAGAGTCAGTTGTACTTTCACTGTCGTACGGGTATTCAGGTGCAGGCACACGAATGGTGTGGCTTGCATGCACCCACCTCTTCAGTCCAGCACACTTGACTGCAGTAGTACTGACCAAGATAACCTGCCGTGGTTTCTGCCACCGAGGTACCAAGCAATTTCTCCTGTGATGCACTTTCACTCGAACCCAGTCTCCAGGGACTAGATCATGTGCTGGATTTTTCTCTTTGGAATTTGACTCAGTTCCCACCTGGTGGAGCACAGAAGTTATCACATCAGACAGATTTTTGCAGTAATCCAGTATGATGTCATCATTAATTGTCAACAACTTATCAACAGGTACATAGGCCTGCCTCATCACCCTGCCCATCAAAATCTCATGTGGACTTAGTCCAGTTTTCTTGTCAGGAATACTTCTTAATGTCATCAGGACAAGTGTCTGGCCACTTAAGTCCTGTTGCCAAACACATTTTTGCAATTCTGTTTTTAATTGTTCCATTCACCTGCTCCACTACCCCTGAAGCCTCAGGTCTGTAAGCACAATGTAGCTTCTGGCGAATGTCCAGAGCTTCACAGATCATTTGCATAAGCTCGTTTTGGAAATGAGGTCCACGATCTGACTCAATCGTCACTGGGAAACCGAAACATGGTATTATCTCACGTAAAAACAGTTTAGCAACAGTCAACCCATTGTTCCTTCTCGTAGAGAAAGCTTCCACCCATTGGGAGAACAAACAGATTATTACAAGAATATATCTAAGCCTGTTGCATGGGGCAAATCCACAAAATCCATCTGAACCCTTGTAAATGGACCACCCTCCCGTCCTATGGTTCCCAAACTTACAACAGTTCTCCTGTTTGGATTGAATTGCTGGCATAAACACATGTGGCACAAGCTTTCAGCAATCATCCTGAACTTGGGATTATAACAAGTCTGCCTAAAGAGACGAATCATGGCATCTCTACCAATGTGGGCCTGACCATGGTACATTCGGGCCATGTCTGAAATCATGCTATGGGGCATTACTGGTCTTTTATCTTTGTAAACCCAAATGTCATCTTCCTCTCTTTGTCTGCATCCTGCTTTTAGCCAAATATCTTTTTCTTCTGCTTCTGCCTCTTCCTGTATCTCTTTCACTTCCTGCCAAGTCTCAACTACTGTGGTTAGCATTAAAGGACTCGGAACATGTTCTTCAAGATTTTCTCGATTGATTGAAATTAGATTTTTCGCACAATGCTTTACAATGGCATCCACATCATTATTTCCACGGGTAATGTAATCCTCACTCTTTTTATGGGCTGAACATTTTACAACAGCTATTTTCTCAGGTAAATGAATTACATCTATTACTGTTTTTACAAATTCAGCATTCCGGGTAGGTGTTCCTGCAGAAGTTAAATAACCTCTTTGGGACCAAAGCTGTCCATAATCATGAACAACTCCGTAACCATATTGACTATCAGTCACTATAGTTACCTTCACCTCTTTTCCCAAATCGCATGCTCGTATCAAAGCAACAAGCTCTGCTACTTGAGCAGAATGAATTCCTTTCAGGCAAGATGCTTCCAACACTTCTGCCACAGTACAAACGGCATACGCAGAACTTAGAATACCACTCTCCCTTCTCAAGCATGATCCCTCCACAAACATCACAAAATCTGATTCAGGCAAAGGTTCATCTCTGATATCTGGTCTGGGTTTTGTGCAATATTCAAGAACACCCAAACATTTGTGATCAATCTCACCTTTCACTTCTGCCTCAATGGTGTCAGGTAGCAATGTAGAGGGGTTAACGTTTACACACCTGGTAATTGTTACATTTTCAGCTCCCAAAATATTTTCTCATATCGGGTCATTCTGCTGTTGGTCATATACTGTGTTTTGGCCCTAGTGAGGAGAATCTCCACAGAATGAGGTAAATACACCCTCACAGGAAATCCCATCACTATTCCTTCACTTTGCTCCAAACTTACTCTAGTAGCTGCTACTGCTTTCAGACAACCTGGTAAAGCTTTTGCTACAGGGTCTAAAACAGCTGAGAAATACGCAATTGGTTTTCTCAATTTTCCATGTCTCTGAACCAACACTGACAATGCACATCCTTCTTGCTCACTGCAGTACAGGTCAAATTCCTTCTCATAATCAGGCATTCCTAAAGCTGGTGCTTCACACAGTTTTGTTTTCAGCTGTTCAAAGGCTTCCATCTCTGTTTTGGTCAAAACGATGGGGTCTTTGATATCTTCTTTTGTCAGTCTCTGTAATGGTTTTGCAATCAATGAGAATCCACTAATCCATATTCTACAATACCCTACCATTCCCAAGAACATTCTCACCTGTCTTTGAGTTTTAGGTGGCTGCATTCCTTGTATCATTTTGATTCTTTCTATTGTGACTTGTCTGATTCCTTTAGCAATCTTGTGACCTAAATATTGTACTTCATTTTGGAAAAACTGCCATTTTGATGGAGACACTTTATGTCCCTCCTCTGCCAAATGATTCAACAATGCTACAGTGTCAGTTACACACGCATCCTTTGTTTTCGATGCAACCAAAAGATCATCAATGTATTGTACTAACACAGACTCTCCAGGCATGCTCAAGTTTTCTAATGATTTCTTTAGCAGCTGATTAAAAATCGATGGACTCTCAGTGTACCCTTGTGGAATTCGACACCATGCTAAAATACGATTCTGGAATCGGAACACAAAAATTGGTTGGCTTTCTGGGTGCAATGGAACAGTAAAGAACGCATTACACAAGTCAATCACAGTGTACCATTCTGCATCATGGGGAATTTGGTACGGAATCACTGCTGGATTCGGAGCAATCGGGCAACATGGGATAACAATTTTATTAACCTTTCTAAGGTTGCACAATTCTAAATGTTCCGTTAGGCTTTTTCAATCCCATGATTGGTGAATTACAAGGACTGCTTTCTATTTCTCTCAGTATTCCCTGCTCAATCATTTTGTCAATTACTGGAGTTATTCCTTCAATTACATCCGCAGTCATTTTATACTGAGGAAATATTTTGGTAACTTGCACCTTCCTTTACTGTGACTTTTACAGGATCAACACCTTTCATCAAACCTATATCTTTTCCAGTGAAATCCCATACTCCTTCTTTCACTACCTCTTTCAGTTCAACAGGAATCTTTTCCCGGTCAAAAACAGGAAAAAGCTTGTTCTGCTCTGCCTCAATCATGAGCATTGTCATTTTATACAAACTATCCTCATCTGGGGTTTGAAATTCTATGCCATCCGGTGAACAATATATGGCACAATTCATTTTACACAAAATATCCCTTCCTAACAAATTAACAGGACTACTATCGCACACCACAAATCTATGCATATCTTTGAAAGTTTCAATTTCTACTTCAACTGGTTTTGTCAAGGGAGTTTTTATCTGTCTATTAGCTACACCTACAACTTGGATCAACTCTCCCGAGAGAGGAAGATTTTGAAATTCCACTGATCTAACAGTAGAACGGGTAGCACCAGTGTCCACTAGGAAAGATATTTCTACATCATTCACCTTTCCGCTCACAAATGGACCAGGCTGATCTTCCTCAAGAGTGGCTCCAAGCACACACTCTTCTTCCTCTCTCATGCATCGTCAAAAACTTTCATCCGACTCACTGCCACCCTCCTCTTGTAACCAATACACGCATTCACTCTTTGCGGTCTTTTTACCTGCTCACCTCCGCTGAATCCTGTCTCTGCACTGTATCTTTGCTGGTTTACACTGTGTTGCAGTGGCGGTTGTGGGACCGGACTTTGCTGATTTGCTATCTGCTGTTGTTGCGGTTGTTGTTGCTTTACCTCAAACTGAACCTGCGGATTCAATTATGTATTTTCCGCATTAACTCTCGGCGGACATTTACACCCTTTCTTCAATGTCCCAATTTGCCGCAATTAAAACAGGGGAACTTCTTCAATTCATCAATATTTCCTACTAATTTAGGTCTACCCTTAAAATTTCCTTGATTCCCTGCATTCTTACTCTCCATTTGCGCCACTTGTTGTTCTGCTACCTGCACTTGTGTCAACACGTCCTTTTCTTTCAACTTTTTCTGTTTTGCATCAATTTCTTCACTGCAATATTTCACCTGTCTCAATGCTTTGTCTACTGAGCTCGACTGCCATCCTATCATGCTGTGTCTAATCATATCTGAAATTTCTGGTCTCAAACTATATACAAATCTATATATAAAGTGGCTCATATCCTTTTCATTCAGTTCCTCATAACCGCTATACAGTTTAAAAACTAACAGCAATCTTTCATAGAATGAATGTACAGATTCTTTTGGCTCTTGTGTGGTCCTGTCTATTTTTACCCAATCCGTTTCTTTTGGAGGTATCTTATTTTTCAGCCATACTATCACTTGTTTGTACTTTCGCATTACATCTGGTGATGGAGCTCCTGTTACTTTATCTCTGGGATACTCTTCCCTTGGCCATTCTACAGCTATTTTGCATTCTGTCCATCAATCTGCTGGCACCACTATGTCAAACAATCCATCCAAATCAATCCATAAAACCTTTGACACTTTTACAAATCTCTCTACCTGTCGATACCGTTCCACTAGTTTCTCTCTCAGCCTAGGAAAATCATTTGTAAATGACAATATATCTTGTCTGCTCCAAGGAACATTTACATATCCTCCTCCAGGTATCTCCCTCATGGGAAACTCAGTTGTCACTGCCTCCTTTTCCCTGATTCGAAAATCTAATGTGGATTTATCGGATGTATGACATTACAACGCATGCTTTTACATCGCATGCCTTTACAACGCGGTATTTACAACGAATACCTTTACAACGCATAGTGCTTTAAGGCGCTGGATAGTGAATTGTTTAATTTACTATTCCAACTCCAGTCCCCGTGGATAGTAGGGAAGGTGTTGGATAGTAAATTAAACCTATTCCCTATCCTAGAGCACCCCCAGCGCAATGCGTTGTAATGGTTTGCGTTGTAAAAGTTGCGTCATAAAGGCACTGCGTGGTAAAAGTTGCGTTGTAAAGGTTGTTTACCGGATTTATCACTATTTTCTTCTTTCTTCTTTGCCCACTTAACCCTCCATTTACTCACATCTCCCCATTTTCGCATCAGTACAATCAGCTCTTTTATTTGTGCTAACCTCCAAGCAGTATTCATGTTTTCGATGTTTTTTTCTGGAAAATCTAATCTATATGTTTTCTGCAATGATTTAATTTTTGAAAATTCCATTCCAAATTCACTTGCCAATTCTTCTAACTGATCATACACCGTTTTGGCCTTCCATGTTATGCTTTTACACATAAACATAAGTTCATCATCCTGGTACGTTTTTAGCCTGTCTGTTCCAATAGTTCCAATAATTCATTTTTCCATATCTACTTTTAGTTTTGCCACATCCAACACTTTTGATTCATGCTCTTTTAATTTTAGAGTTTTAATCCAGTCACTCAATTCTCTATCTGATGGTCCTACAGGTGTTTGCGTTCAATCTATTTTATCTACACTTTTCTGTGGTGTTGCAGAGTCAGATTCTGCTCCAGTCGGGTATCTGTGTGACAAATTTGGATTAAAAGTCAATTCAGGTGGATTCACATTGGTATTCCGCTTTATTTCTGACAAATCAGGATACACATTTTCTTTTACTTTCTGTAAACTCTGTTGCAATGGAATTGTCAAGCTTGCCTCTTTTATTCTTTGATTCTCAAACACTGGTATTACAGGCCCTATTGTTACCGGGACCGTTACTGCTTCCATGTTTTTCATAAGATTTTGGATCAATTCATGTGCAGAACGTTCATAATAAGAAATATTTGGTTGTACATTATTTTGTTTTTCAGTACTTAACACAGTTTTGTACGAGTCTTTTATTTGTACAGGAGTACCCGTAATTCAGACCTCCCCAATCGGTGTACTTGGAATATATCTTGTTTCTACTCTTTCAGGGAACTCTCGGAAATTTGATGGTTGTCTCGGAGTTTCACTAATTCTCTCATCTGCTATTGGAGCATTCAGGGTAGTCCATAAAGAACCTGGTTGGTATGGTGGCGGTCTCCTATTTAATATTTCCTCCAATACAGCATCCTCTGGTTCACTTTCACCATAGCTTTGGTTCTCTATCTCCACATTCTTTTTCTTTTCTGTGCATTTCCGTCCCTCATATTCATCCATTAATCTAACTGGATACATGCCATCACGTTTCTCCATCTACGCATTCTACTCTCATGTGTTTCTCCCCATAAATCTCGACCTCTACCTCTTGGTCTAATATGCCTGCTTAACCTCTCGCTCTCCGTTTCATGCATCTCATCTTCCCATTCGACCAGTGCCTCAAATTGAGTTGGTCTAGGTCTCGGTTCCAGCTGCATCATCCTGTCTCTCAAATTTCTCAAAACTGCCAAGTCAAAAGATCCTCCTTCTGGAAAAGCTAACACACCATCATCCTTGGTATACCGTACCCAATTCTCCAACCAAACACACGTATGATAACCATATTTTGACATCATATAGGAAGCAGGCGTTTTTGGCGAAGGAAGTGTTTTTCCCACCCTTGTAACTACCTCTTCGTCTTTTACAAACATGTTTTTTAATTTTTTAAACCATGAAGGTTTCTTCTTGTCTCCGTCATAATAATAGTAAGCCATTTTCAGTAAATATCCTGCTTTCAAAAGACCGCGTACTACTCTATTGCTGTTCCGTAACACCAACCTACCACAGCACGGTTCACACTAACGTACCAATTAGAACAAGATACTTCACTGTAGTGCTCAACCAATAGCTTCTCCTGCTTTTCGTGATGCACCAACCAGCCCTTTCCCTGTCTTGGTCACAAGGACCAATCTCAGCGCAACACCTTTGATGTCACCAGCGCTCCGGCTTCTGCAGCGCTGACTGACCCCTCCTTTACAGGATTTTTAAAGAAGCCGTATTTACAAGATATTTAAAAAAATCAGTTAGTAACTTACAGAAAACAATACCATTCACCTGTTTCGCTAATAAAGTGATAGAATGTTCTCAATCACACAAGTATTCTGTATGTGGAGTAGACGACTCTTACCTCCACAGAATTTTAGACTCGTCGATAAAGTAGCTCTACCCTCTACCTTACCCCTCTATCAGGCAATAACGAGCCAGTTTCTCCAGGAAAAACACATACAGAGATCTTTTTCACCTCCTTAGAGTCTAACCCTGAGTTTCACATGAACGCATATTGCTATTTCATTTACACACTTTCACACAGAAATTCCTATTCATACATACCGTAATTCTGCATTTCCAGTAGGCAGCGCTTACCTCTAGCCCACCACAGAATTTCTCTATCGTTAGTAAAGTAGACGCAACTCCTTTACCCTTCTATCAAGCTCAGGCTAAGTCATACTACTCTCCCAGCAATAAGTTTTAGTCAGGATACGCAATGATCCCTATTCTTGAAGGCTAAGATTTTATAGACTGTCCTCACTATAAATTTATCCTTTCACACCTAATGTCCCTAAACAGTGATATGCGACAATACTACCGCAGTATACGACGATAAAACTTCTTTGAAACAGAACAATGCACTGGTCGACTTTACTTGCCACACTTCCTCTGCCTGCAAACAGAGGCACTAGCTTCATGCAACACTTGGAAGCCTTTTCAAGACTACATATAACATAATACGAACTCAACAGATGTTAGTTCATAACCTTGTACATTAAATTCTATATAGTACTCTATACATAACCCTAGATAATTTCATTAGCAACCACTACTCTGCTACCAAGATATAACTGCTACAGCGGAACTCCCAAAATAAATTCTAAATCAGCATCAACATTTCCCTGAAACCTCCGGACACACCTTTATTCTTTATTCTAGTCATTTATTTACATCTATAGTTTTAAGCAATTTACCATGGTTTTAACAAACAATGAATTTTATTCAGACACACCACCATAGTGGCAATGGATCTGCTAGAAAGAAAATCAGGCGTAGGAAAAATTACAAGAATATCTTTAATATTCCATTTTCCTAATTTTATTAAAAGCAAACTTTTAATATGTCTGACATTTAGGCATTAATTAATTCTTTATTCAGTAAAAATATTGAACTTTAATTCAGAATAATTATTTTATTTAGAGCTCGGAAAAATAGTCATTTATTTTATAAATCAGTTGAAAGTTTAGCAAAGAATAGATAGTTCCAAATTCATTCTCTCCTATCATCCCTAACTAACGCCCTCATCTTATCCTTCAGTCCTGCAAAAGAAAACAAGAAATAAATCAAAGTATCTTACATCCAGGAATCGATCTGCAATCCGACAGCACTTCGAGATGAAATCAAAAGAGCGACCCTCTCTAAGCAAAAATCAGGGTTTTTTATACAATAATTTCCTAACTTAATCTATCTAAAAAGTATCTAACATCACCAACTTGGGTTCTGATTGGACAAATTTGGGATGGGTGAGCTTCTCCTCACTGTTACAACATCATATTCACGGTGAATCAGCAATTTAATAAAAGGGTATTGTTTAGGACAGTCTTTGGCCTAGTCACTTCCTTGAGTGGTAACTTCCCGTTTCTTTCCCACGTTCAGAACACTCGAATGTCCATATTTTGGCAACCATCCTGACTTCCAAGGCACAGAAGCCTTGAACTTCCCATCCGAGCACAGGTAGGTCACTCTCACTTCCAGGCTTTGGGTGCGCATGCGCAGTCCGGCACTTGTTCGCAGTTTACCAGAGCAGCCATGTTTTCACTAGGCCTCAGAGGCCACTTTTGGAACTATCATAGAAACAAGCACAAATTCATGTTAAATATGGAACTAAAGCCCTTCTGTTTACCTCCCACCGTACTAATGTTCCCCCATTAGTTATTACCTAGCAAGTAAGCCACATAAATGCGTTTTATACTTACATATCCGACGACTTTCTGGCACAATAACATGTACAATAAGCACATTCATGCTGCGTTTATTTATATTTAAGCTGTGCATTAGTTCACATCACAATAACAATACAAATTAGTTAATTATATTGCTTCATGCAGGCAAAATGAGTATTCCCACATGTGCATTTGTGTGGATCTTATACTATGGTTGATTATTTCACCACAAAACACTGTTAGTAAATGTTAACGTTATGGAACATTGTCTTTACAACGGGTACACACAATTTTGTTTTGCCACCTTGCTCCATCACAGCCACTCTGCATATCAACAAAAGCAGTTCATATCAGCACAGTGTCAAAACCCTTAGTGGGAAGTGGTCAGGAATATCACACTCTCCATGTATGAAAGGGTGATGACTTTTATAGGATCAAATGAGTGTCCAGATTCCCAGATAGTATGAAGTGGAAATGCTCCACAGTGCTGATGGTACTCAAAGGGAATGGTCAGTGAGAATGATCGATGGTGCTGATGGCACTCCGTGTGGATTGTTCTTGGTAATGGTGTTCTAAGTGGGAATAGCTTGTGATGGTCGAGGGTGGAAATGTCACTTGGGGCCTGTAACAACCATTCAGAGGAGCGGTGGCGGATCAGTGCAAACCGCCGCTCCACCACTCCGCCAAAGGTCACCTCGCCTGCCAGATTATGACTAACAGTAGTCTGTAGGCGGGCGGCAAGGCCGTCCCATGGCGGTGCCTCTTTTAAAGGCGACGGTGCTTTTGAAAAAAGCACCACAATGGTACCGCATTACAAGGTTCCAGCATAGACTCAAAAGTCAATGTTGTCCAGGAACCTATGTTTATGCACAAAGGGGGGTCACATGTTATGCACCCCTGTGTGCATCCACATATGTTTGAGGTACAGGGAGGCCCTACAGGGCCCCCTCTGTTTCCTCTCTTCCAGGGTTTTCTTAGCGGAACCGCCAAGAAAACCCTGGCAGAGAGAAAACTCATAGTATGCTTGGGGGGCCACAGCGGTTCCGCCAAGCATATTGCAGTCTCCGACTGCCCCTCCACACCAGGGAATGGTGGTTCCCTGGCAGAGCCAGTGGTCCAACTGCCCAGGTCGTAATTTGGCAGTTGGACTACCGGTGCAGCAGTGTGTGGATCTGCCACTGCCGCGCCATCACGAGTCTGGCGGTCCGAGGTCCGCCAGACATGTAATAGGGCCCTTAGTAATGATGTTACTTAGGAGAGCTGGTCCTTGATAACAATGGTGCTCACAGAGGATTGTCCATGCTCCTTATGGGATCTGGTAAGAAGAGTCCAAACTAAAAATGGGACTCAGGAGAGATCATTCTTGTTAGTGATACTACTCTGTGGGAATGGTTGATGGTGATGGTATTCACATTGAATAGTTGTTTGTAATGATGCCACTTAGTGGAAATGGTCCTTTGTATGAATGATTACTCAGTGGCAAAGGTTCTTGGTAATGATGATACCCAGAGGAAATCGTGCGTGGTGGTGTTAGTACTCAGTGAGAATAGATATTGGCATTCATAATATATAGTGGAACTGATCCTCAAGTGTAATAATACTCAGTGGGGAAGGTCATTGGTGATGATGGTGCTTACTAGGGATTATGAGAGCAATTCGGTGAGGCTGCGATCATCACCGAATCATTACCTTATTATGGTCGTAAGATCACTCTGCGGAGATCTTACTAATTGGAGAAGCCAAAATATAGTGTCTCTTAGGTGTCTGTGTGGACTTGTCTATATCGGCGAAACTGCGCGAGAATTTCATGTACGCTTTAGCGAGCATAAATCAGCTATTCACACTAGGAAGATCGTAGCCCCTCTTGTCCAACATTGTCTGGATAAAAATCTTTCTGAGAATGATATCAGATGGTGTATCTTGGAATAAATAAAGAATAAGGCTGGTTTTCCCATTGAAGTAATCCGTAAAAAGAGGGAAACCTTTTGGGTTTTTTCTATGGACAGTGTGAAACAGGGCTCAATGAAGACATTCAATGGCATGTTACTCAACCTTGGTAATCAACCTAGTGACTTTAACTTCACTGTAGTAGCATTTTGACTAGGGTGATTTGCTTTTGATAGACTAGCACCACGATCGATCTGTGCCATTTGGGCGTTATGTCCTTTTTGATGTTAGTAATTTTGGTAACCAGTTTGTCTGATCTTGGCTGGTAATGAACGCATTGTTTTTAGATGGTGCAGCATCTTTTTATATCCTTTTGTTAGCAATGCTTGTTCTATTTTATACACCCTGTCTGACCATATGTAATTGATCTCGGTCAAGAGAGGCATCTTTTTCCCTATATTTTGGTAACCTTCTTGATATTGGTTTCCTTTTTTTTCCAATATTGACTAGCTGTGTGCATGTCTCCCACTCTACACCACCAGATAGGAGATAGGCAATCCTGACATCAACTTCTATGTTTATGGACCTTCATAGACGTAGCGTGTTGCGAATCCCTTATGAGTAGTGTTTCCAACTTTTATTCATTGGTGATTTGTATGCAGTTTTTGGGTACATAATCTATATACTTTTTTGACAGGGCATTAATATACAGTTGAAGGTTTTGTGAAATGCGCATTAGTGTTCTCGCATTTCACTCTTTGGGAAGGGTTTAGTTCAGGGAGACTTCGGTACGTGTTCTGCGCTCCCTATGTAAGATGGCGGTGTTACTCGGAGGGGCTTGTCCACCCTCTATGTCTAAGGTAGTGCCTCATGTCATGTATACTTCGGGACGCTTCCTCTTTTCAATATGGCGGCGGAATTCGGAAAGCTTTGTCCTCCCTTGATATCAATGGATCGACTCAGGTGTTGGTCCTTTAGCAAGCATGCGTTTTCAAGCTGGGTGACTGCAGTATTTAAAACCGACCGGCTTTCAGTGCTCTGACGATCGGGTCGACTGGAGGACGTGTGAATAGGGTGACCAACCGTCTGTAAATTTCACGGACAGTCCGTAATTTCGGCCATCTGTCCGTTGTCCATGAAGGATTCTTTAACGGACGCCATTTGTCTGTAATTTTAACCACCCACCTCCCTTCTTGACTCCAATGCTGCTGAGGTCGGGTGTAACAGACTCCGATGCTGCACCAAAGCTCAGATACCCAGCAGCATTGGAGAGTCACAGCGGGATGGCAACCCTCACACCTCCAGCCCTTGATGAGCTGTTAAGAGGTGCTTGAAGGTGACTGAGAGGGAGGGGCTGCAGCTTCAGGAGCAGGGGCATCTATTCAGATGCAAACAGCCCTGAATGCGTCATGTCTCTGCAATTTAGAGGGGCCTCACACATTCCTTTTCTGCCCAGGGCCCCAAACATCCTAGAACCGGCCCTGATAACACCGAGGCAGCACGTCATTCAAACAAACCTAGGTTCTTCAAACATGCATTCTAAAATGTGATAAAATAAAAAATGGCAAAATCACACCCACACTGATTAACAAAGTATGGAGGACAATCCGTTAAATTAGTTCTCTCGGAGCATCTCCTTTAAGTACTGTACATCACAGTGGGGGATGGCAAAACTAACATTTTGGAAAGAGAGCCTGTCTTCTCGTTGTCTTGTCCAGGAGGGGGTGAAGAGCCCTACCCCACCCTGGAAGAGACCAAGATTATCCTAGAATACTGCATGCCCACTCCTGTGTCCATCCTGGTGGATCCTGTTCCCACTCCTGTGATGGCTCCTGTCCCCCCTTGTGGTGGCTCCTGTCTCCCCTCCCGCCCTGCCTGTGATGGCTCCTGTCTCCCCCTGTGGTGGATCCTGTCTCTGCCCTGGGTGGCTTATGTCCCAGTCCTGGAATGGCTCCTGCAGGGAGGGTGAAGTTCTTGAGGGGCCTCTTCTCAAAAAGGCTCAGCTCAAAATTAATATGAAAAGGTGGGCGAGTGAGTAAGTGAAGTGTTGGGTGGATGGCTGGATGAATTAGTGAAAGGGTGAATGGATGAATGGATGAATGAAAGATGAATAGATGGATAATGAGAGAGGATGGATGGATTGATGAGTGAGTGGAAGGATGGAAGAGAGAAAAGGTAAATAGCTGGATGTATGAATGGAAGGGTAGCTGGATGGGTACAAGGGAGGATGGATGTGAAAGGATGGATAGATTGATGAATTGATAAGTGCAAGGGCGAATGGATGAACGGATGAGTGAAAGGGTGGTTGTAAAGATGGATGAGTGATTGAGTGGGTGGATGGATGAGTGAAATGATGGATGAATGGATTGATGAATTGATAAGTGCAAGGGTGAATGGATGAACGGATGAGTGAAAGGGTGGATGTAAAGATGGATGAGTGAGTGAAAGGGAGGGTAGATGGACAAAGGGATGAATAGACGAGTGAAGGAGTGAAAGGATAAATGGATGAGAGAAAGGATGGATGAGTGATAGGGTCAATGGATGGATTCATGAGTGGATGAGTAGATATATGGGTGGGTGGATGGATGGATGGAAGGAAGGATTGCTAAGTTAAAGGGTCGATGGAGAGAGAAAGGGAGGATGGATGGATGACTGGAAGGATGGATGATGGATGACTGAAAGGGTGGAAGAATGAGTGACTGGGTGGAAGGATGAGTAAGTGAAAGGATGGCTGGATGGGTGAAAGGGTAAATGGCTGCATGGATTTTTTATTTATTTATTTATTTATTTCGAAGGTTTTATATAGCGCTACTGGACCCAGGAGTATCAGAGCGCTTTACAGGCAGATAAACATCAAGAAGCAAGTACAGTTTACACAGCATTGCCAGGTGAGTAACAATTCACAATGGGAGAAATTGTCTGTCAGTTAGACGAGGGAACTGAGGAAAGAGAGTAATGAGTGAGGGAGAAGGGGGAAGGAAGAAAGAAGGGATAGAGAGGGGTAACAGGAGAGGGGGGAGAAAAGGAAAGTGAAAAAGAAGGGGTGTGTTGATGAGAATGAAAACAGAGGAAAACATCGAAATAGAGATGTTAGGTACCCCAATACTTGTTGAGAAGAAGCACCTTGAGTCTTTTTTTTGAAGAGAGGGAAGGATGGGTTACAGCGAAGATCTTTGGGGAGAGAGTTCCAGATCTTCGGGGCATTACCAGAGAAAGCACGTGATTGAGTCTTTTTACATTTGAGTTTCGGGGGATGAGGACAAGGGCATTAGTGCTTCTCAAGGACCTGGAGCAGCCCGCTTTTTGTAGTTTGTCTGAAAGGTAGGAGGGGGTGTTTTGGTGAAGGGCTTTGTGAGTAATACAAGCCATCTTGAAGGTAGATCTACCTTCGATTGGGAGCCGGTTAAGGTTTTTGAGGATAGGAGAAATGTGATCAAATCGTTTACAATCAGAGATAAGTCTGGCAGCCAGGTTGAGGACAGATTTAATAGGGGCAAGGTGGACTTTTGGGGTACCTACATGGGTGGCATTGCCATAGTCAATCCTGGAAAGTACAAGAGACTGGACAACAATTTTGAAGTCATCCGCTGGAATGAAAGATTTGTTTTTTTTAAGGTGGAGAAGGGAGAAGAGAGCACCTTTTGCAGCGTTTTTAATGTGAGGGATGAGAGTAAGATTTTTATCAATGCTGATGCCCAAGGATTTGACAGAGTTCGAGGTGGAGAGGGTGCAGTTGAGTGCTTTTATGTCGTTGATCCAGAGTTGAATCGGCAGGGAACTATTTTTGGGAGTGAAAAGGATGATTTCAGTTTTTTGGGGATTAAGTTTGAGATGATTAAGATGGAACCAGGCTTGGACTTTGTTCAAGGTATCATTGAGGAGAAGAATGTCTTGGTGGGATTTGATCTTGCAATAAAGTTGTGTGTCGTCAGCATAGAGGTGGTAATTGATATTAGCTTGTTTGAGAATAAGGGTGAGTGGTTCCATGAATAGATTAAAGAGGGTAGGGGAAAGGATGGAGCCTTGTGGGACCCCAAGTGAGACAGGTTGTGGTTTGGAGAGGCAATGACTGAGTTTGATTTGTTGGGATCTATTTTGGAGATAAGAGGTAAACCATTTGTGAACAATGCCCTCAAGCCCAAAACGGTCTTTGAGAGTTTTAAAGAGGGTAGGATGGTGGACAGTATCAAATGCAGCAGAACGGTCAAGGGGGATCAGTATGGAGGATTCGCCTTTGTCAAGAGAGCGATGGATATCATCAGTGATACTGAGCATGGCAGTTTCCGTGCTGCAGCCTTTTCTAAAACCGGATTGGAAAACGTCGAGGAGATTGAATGAGGTGATATGTTTGTCTAACTGGAAAAGTACACATTTTTCAAGGGCTTTGGAGAGGAAGGGAAGATTAGAGATCGGGCAAAGATTGTTAAAGTCATTAGGGTCAGCGGTGGGGTTTTTGAGGATGGGGGAGATTTGACCTAGTTGAAGGGATGCAGGGACACAGCCGGAGGCAAGGGAGGAATTGATGATATTAGTCCAGGTGGGGGCGATGATGTGCTTGAATTTCTGAACCAACTGAGTAGGAAGAGGATCATTGGTGTGGGAGGAAGGTTTAAGTTTTGAGATAATGTTGAGGACAGTGGATTCAGAAACTGGACAAAATTCATTCCAGGAGGCATTATTTTTGGTAGAGGTGTCTTTAAAGAAAGAGTCAGGATGGGGTGAAGTAGGGAGGGGTGGGAGGGGGTTTTGGTATGAGGGGTCAGAGGAGCAAGGTGAAGTAGGAGTATTAGAGAGAAGGTGTTGGCTAGAGGTAGATTGGTATGGGAGAGGATGAGAAGAGAAGGATAGTTCGATCGAGTTGACTTTATTCGAAAAGAAGCTGGCGATTTCTTCACATCTTTTAACAGTGGCTCGAATTTTAGGGGGACCAGAGGAGGTTTGTCTTTTAATGATGCTAAAGAGTTCTCTAGGACGGTTTTTTGCCTGGTCAAGTTGTGAACGAAGGAAGGAAGCTTTTTCAGTGAATATATGCTTCTTGTATTTGGCTCTGGCCATTCTGAGGAGTATTAGGTTATCAGGGGAGGGATGATTCCTCCAAGAGCGTTCAGATTGTCTGAGGACCCTTCTTTCATTATTAAGGTCAGAGTTAAACCAGGATTTAGGGGGTACATTCTTTTGATGTTTAAGTTTGATAGGGGCAATTTGGTCAAGCACTTGAAGGATAGAGTTATTGTAGTGATCAGTAAGGTCAGTGGTGCTGAGAGAGGGGGGGTGGAGGAGTAAGCGGGCGTTTGATAGGAGATTCCAACTCACCAGGAGGGATAAGGTAAAGATTCCGGGTATGTTTCAATGGTAATGAGCCGATAGGGGTGGGGATAGTAATGGAGCAGTTCAAGGAGAATAATATAAGGTGATGATCAGACCAGTCGACTGGTAGAATCGTTGAGAGAGAGGCCAAGTCTTTACTAGTAATAATAGCATCAAGGGTGGCACCTTTAGAGTGAGTAGGGGCTTAGCAGAGTTGTGTCAGGTCAATAATGTCCATGATATCTTTAAGGAACATGACAGATGGTTTGTCGTTATTATTCCAGTGGATGTTATAGTCGCCAAGAAAGAGATTCTTGGGGTGAGTGAGCAAAGATTGGGTGATGAGATCCGATAGTTCTTCGTTAAAGGGGATGGGATTGACGGGGGGATGGTAGATAGTATGGAGATGGATGGTGGGGGAGTTAGGAGCGATAAGATCAACGTAGAGGTATTCAAAGGTAGAAAGGTCCTGGAGGTAAACAAGTGTGAGATTAATGTTATTTAAAAAAAATTAGGGCAAGGCCACCTCCTATTTGCTTAATTCTGTCTTTCCTAATGATGGAATATCCAGGAGGTAAGAGCAAGTCGAGGATAGGAGTTGAGTGGGGGTTGAGCCAGGTTTCCGTAAGGAAAGCAATATATATGTTTTCATTTAGAATGGTTTCAGCAATTTCAGTTGCGTGGCAGGATGCGGATCGGCAGTTAATCAACATGCAGTGAAGTGGGGAGAGGTCAGGGTATTTAGTGGAGGGATCAAGGAGTATGGAGGTTAGTTGTTGAGGAGGTCTAGGAGATGTCGGGTAAAGGGGGAGTCGACTCGTTCCTAGAAGAACAGGGATAGTGGACTGCGGGAAAGGGGTATATGAGGATGAAGAGGGAGGGAGGGAGGCTGTGGGGTTCCAGGATAAGTTAACCTGCACGGAATTGGGTATGTAGCATTATGGAAGGTTGGAGTCGTGGATGTCATGTGGGGTTGGGGAGGAAAGGAGGGATCAGTGGGTTCAGGTGGAGTCAGGCAGTTTATAGGGAGGAGGGATTCGTGAGAAGAGTAATCGAAGATACCAGTGCAGGGGGAGCTGTTAATGGAGGGTGTGTGGGAGGGGGTGGTGTGTGGAGATGTGCTTGTATGGTCAGAGGTGTGAGCTTTCGTAAAGAGTGAGAAATCGGATCGTAGGGAGGAGAGTTCTAAAACAAGGGATGAAAGGAAAAGTTCAACATTAAGGAGTGATAGGGTAAGAAGTGAGGTTTGGGGTGGGTCAGGGATTATTGGGAGGAGAGAAAGGTAGGGGATAGGATTGTGGAGAGGGAGGGGGGTAACCGGGAGGGGGAAGGAGAAGGGAGTTAGGACGGGTGGGAGGTTTTGTATTGGGGAGGGGAGGGGCCAAGGAGGTGGGAGTAGTTCAGGCATTCGCTTCGGTAAAAACGTTAGTTAAATGAGGGGGAGGGATGTTCAAGGGTGTAGATGTAGGTGTGCTGAGGGTTACAGGAGAGATCAAGGGCGAGTAAGAGGGAGTGGCCAGGGGACGAGAAGTAAGAGTTACTGGGGGAGCAAGGGGGGGCGATAGAACTAGGGGGAGGATGAGGAACATCAAAGGGGAGGGTGTTACAGGAGTCCGAAGAAGTGAGGTAAAGGGATGAAGGTGTATTGTTGAGGAGAGAAGAATCAAGAATGGAAGAATCAGAGAGGAGGGAACCTGAGTCTGAGGGGAGTAGGGTGTCGATGCTAGTATCGGTGGAGAGAGTTCGAGTAGATATTATAGGATGGGAGTAGAGGTCAATGTTGGGAGAGGTGGTAGGTATATCAGAGAGAGGAGTTGAGGGGGTAGGAGATGAGCGGGGAGATAATGGAATTAGGGGATGAGAGGGTGGGAGGGAGGAGTTAAGGGACTGGTTGAGGGATTGAGATAAGGTACTAAAGTGGAGTTCAAAGATGTAGAGGTGATTTTCAGAGGATTGAATGAGGATATTGCCGGATTTGAAGATGGAAATATCAATTTCTCCAGGAAAGGAAGAGGAGGGGGTGGAGGAGAGTTTAATACCGTATGGAATGTTGCGAGAGTTAGAGATAGGGAGGGTTTGAAGAAATAGTCTTTTCCATTTAGAAGGACATTTGGAGAAGAAGATGTAGTTGGTGATTATGGAGGAATTAAGTGTATTATGGAAATCAGCAAATAGGGTTTCCGAGTGGAGACAGAGGAGTTTGCGTTTGAAGTTTTTCTTACCATGTTTGGTGAGGTGGGAAGGATAGAGGATAGACCAGGAATTGGGGCCGATTTTTGAGATAGGCGATACTGAGGAGGAAGGGGAGAGAGAGAGGCGATGCATGCTTGGGAGAGAATGGAGAGAGAGCGAGGAAGGAAGAATAAACGTTAAACCATAAAAAAATATCAGAACGGAAAAAGTGAATGGAAAGACGGAGTTAAGGAAGAGATAGATTAAGCCAGGGAAAAAATAACAGGGAAATGAGGGAGGGGAGGGTAAGATAACAACCCAAAGGGGGGCAACCAAGTCAGATCGAATAAGGCAACAAGGAAAGAAAGCATAGTTATAGGTACATTAAAAATTAAATAATAGGATTGCGAAATATGTGTAATAGACTAAAGAAGGGAAGTAAGTGATTAGGTTAAGGAGGAGAGACAAAATAACTAACAGAAAAGATATAGAAGTCGCCGCCTAGTTAATGCACAGAGTATACGTTATTATATGTCAGAGTGTTTAGGTCAAAGAGAGTTTAGATAATGCACATAATTCCAGGGGAATAGGTGACTAGATGGGTGGAGTAGAAAAACATCTAATACAGTATGAGCTACATGGACATCATGCTAAGATTACATTAATTATGCGTTGATGTAAATCAAACTGTAGTGCTTAAAGGTAAGAGAACCTATAGTTGTAAAGTGCAGCCCTAGAAATTCCAGAGTCCCTGGGTAATCAGTCTAGTCCAGATGTGGTTCTTATACCATTATTCTGGTGTAAGGTTAGTGGGGTCCCCAATGTATGGCTGTATTTGAACAGCTAGAAGTATGTTAATTGTGTATCATGCCATGCACAGGACCTTATAGCGAGTGCAGAGAGATTGTCTAAAAAATAAATACATATAGAAACTTATATATAAAATAAGAATGACAGTCTAGTGGGGAGTCATAGTATAAGGTAATTCAAGGGAACAAAAAATACAAAAGACATTTAGCTTCAAAAAATCTCAGGAGTAGTGGTCTAAATCAATCAAGTGATCAAATGTTATTTTAAAATCCAAGAAGGTAAATCCAGAGATCCAGTGATATTTAAAAATACAAAGAGGTAGATTATTGACTGCAGTTAAGAGTTATAGCTAGTCAAAGATGGCCGCAACTAAGTTAAGACAGGTCCAAGTAGTTGCTGTAGTCCCTTGTTAGTTTATATGGTAAAGTCCTGTTTCAGTTATCAATCTCATAGTATAAGGTAAATTCAAGGGAACAAAAAATAAATAAATAAATAAAAAATACAAAAGACATTTAACTTAAAAAAATTACAGGAGTAGTGGTCTAAATCAATCAAGTGATCAAATGTTATTTTAAAATCCAAGAAGGTAAATCCAGAGATCCAGTGATATTTAAAAATACAAAGAGGTAGATAATTGACTGCAGTTACAAGTTATAGCTAGTTAAAGATGGCCGCAACCAAGTTAAGACAGGCCCAAGTAGTAGTTGCTGTAGTCCCTTATTAGTTTTTATGGTAAAGTCCTCTTTCAGTTACTAATCTCCATTTCTGTCATTTGCAACGGGGGAATATGCTAGAGGCAAGATGGGTGAGCAATAGAGTGAACAAAATGGCTTGGGGCAATAAAAAAATTCGAAAATTCGAGTGCCACATACAAACCGCTCGCCGAGGTCATGAGATATGAACAACTAGAGGCTCAGGTCGAGAGCTGAGGCGGTTGTAAAAGTAGCCGGAAACCAGATGGATGTCCCCGAGTCAGGTCACATATCAGGGCATCCTTGAAGACTCCAGCTACAAGGCGAAGGGAGAGCCTTCTGCCTATGAGCCGGAGCAAGGAGCTTAAATCGGAGCTACGAGCAGAGCTCTGCTCGCAACGTGGGGTTCAACTTGAGTATGAGGTAGACTCCTGGCTCACGAGAAAGCAGATGACCAAAGCACGGAAGGCGACAGAGAGGGCCATGTTAAGCCTGAAGTTTCCAAGAGGCCCGTAGCAGGATGACACTCCGCAGCTTGCTCGGTTGAGGCTCCACGAGACGAGCGCAGTGCGTCACAGGCATGATCCGGCTTATTCTTTTTCCGGAGACCCGCTGTGCGAAAGAGGCCGCAGTCCTGGATCGGTGCAGGCGCTTCCTGGGCTGATTGCTACTCCGGAGGCCCGCTGTTGCAGAAGAGGGCACAGGACAGAATTGGTGCAGGCACGCTCGGTTGAGGCTCACGGGACGGGCGCAGTGCGAAGCAGGCGTGTGAATGGATGGATGGGTTGAAGAGTGGATGGATGAGTGTACAGATGGATAGGGTGAAAGGGTGGATGGATAATGTAATGTAATGTAATGTAAAAAGAACTTATAAAGCGCAACTAACACCTGGCGGTTTCTTGGCGCTGAGGCATAAAGAAAACAGACAATCCGTGGGGCTGAAAGCATTAGTTGTAGGCGTTACAGAACAGGTGGGTTTTTAGAAGGGACCTGAAGTGGGTATGGGGGAGGCTAGTCTTAAGCCTAAAGGGAGGGCATTCCAGAAGGACGGGGCAAGAAATGAGAACCTCAGTCCTCCCTGTTTTTTACGTTTGAAGGTCGGGGTTTTGAGTAAAGCCAGATGGGAGGAGCGGAGATTGCGAGAGGGAACGTATGAATGCAGTGATGAAGAAATAAACAAAGGGCCTGTGCCGGCAAGGGACTTAAAAATAATGCAGCCCAGTTTGAACTTGCACCACTCAGAAACAGGAAGCCAGTGGAGGGATTTTAAGAGAGGGCGTACATGTTGGTATTTGGGTTGATGGTGAATGAGCCGTGCGGCCTGGTTCTGGACCAGTTGTAGCCTCCTTAGTTGGTATGCCGGTATTCCAACATAAAGGGAATTGGCATAGTCTATCCTAGAGATGACTAGCGCCAATAGGGCCAGAGTGAGGGCCTTAGTGGTCAGAAAACGGGCAATCTTTCGAATTTTTCTCAACTGGAAAAAGCTGGAGGAAACTACCGCGTTGATCTGGGGTTTCATCGTAAGGTCGTTACTAATAATGACCCCAAGGCTTTTTACTGAGCTGACAGGGTTGGGGGGGGCGCCCAGCCTTGTGGGCCAAAAGGTGGAATTCCAGGGATTAGCTACGCCCCCGACAAGCAACAGTTCTGTCTTGTCGGGGTTGAGCTTCAGATGATTCGCCCCCATCCAGTCGCTGATGTGACAAAGGGTGGTTTGAAAATTGTCGATAGATTGGTCCGTAGAGTTGATGTCGAAGACCAACTGGATGTCATCCACGTAATTAAACGCGGTGACACAGCTGCCTCGTAAGGAACGAATAAGGGGGGTGAGGTATAAATTAAAAAGAAGAGGGGATAAGGAGGAGCCCTGCGGGACGCCGCAGGCTAGCTCAAACTCGTCCGCAGAAAACTGAGAGAGCCGAACCGCCTGACGGCGGTTGCTCAGGAAGGAGCGGACCCAGGCTAGGGCAGAGCCCTGGATGCCGGCCTCTCTGACATGGCCGACCATATCAAAAAGGCCGACAGATCCAGGAGCACCAAAACCTGGCTGATGTTGGAGTCCGCTCCTCTCCACAGTTTCCCCATAACTGAAAGTATAACAGATTCAGTGGAGTGATTGGGTCTAAAGCCAGCCTGTTGGGAATCGAGGAAGTGAGAGTCTTCGATAAAGGTGCTCAGGGTATTAGTCACATGGGACTCAAGGACTTTGCTGAGGTAGGGGAGGAGGGAAATGGGACGGAAGTTACTCATAATCGCAGGGTCTGCTGTGGGTTTTTTGAGAATGGGCATGACGTCAGCGCGTTTGAATGACCCGGGGACAGTGCCAGAAGAAAGAGAGTTATTCAGCAGTGCCAAAGGGGGGGAAGGACAGGCTGTAAAGGCCTCGCGAAGGATATGGGGAGGGCAACAGTCAGTGGGGGATCCAGAGGCGACCTTCTTAAGGAGGGCGGGAAACTCTGTCTCCGAGTTTGGAGGGATCTGGGTCAGCTGCCTGGAGTTGGGGGAAGGCAAGGTGAGGTCGGACCCAAGGGGGTGAGGCGGGGCTGAGGATAAAATACTGTTTTTGATATTGACTATCTTCTCGACGAAGAAAAGATTTAGGGAGTCACAGAGTGCACAGGAGGGGAGAGGTTTAGCGGTAACCCTATCTGGGTTTGACAGCTCCTCCACGATAGAAAAAATATCTTTGGTTTTGGTGGCGGAGTCAGCAATCTTGTTTGAGAAATAAGTTGTCTTAGCTTGTAGGACCGCTAATTTATAATCTTTGAGCAAGGTAGTGAAGCATAGTTTCATGTCTGGGGCGTAACTACGTCGCCACTGGCGCTCGGCCTGCCTAAGGCCCAGCTTCAGGGCTTTGAGGTCTACCGTGAACCACTTTTGGGCGTCGTGCAGGCGTCTAAGTTTAATCTGTCTGAGTGGAGCCACGATGTTGCTGGCTGACTCCAGCCAGTGTGTGAGGGCGGAGGCTTGGGTGTCGATGGAGCCAGATTAGAGGGGGTGGAGGCTCTAAGTAAGGTGACAAAATCGCTAAGATTGGCCTTGTTCCAATTCCGGGCCTAAAGGTTGCCTTCCAGAGGTCTACCAAGGCTGGAAATGGCCGTAATGGAGAAGGAAATTATAAAATGGTCTGACCATGGGCAGGGTGAGATGAGGGGGGCAGATATGTCCAGGTTGGATGTCCAAACCTGGTCCAGAATGTGACCCTTAATGTGGGTGGCTGACTTTATGTGTGTCAGGCAGTTCAAACTCGATAGGAGATCGGTAAATGAGATAGAGCAAGCATTCTCCTTTACGTCAGAAGGCCAATAATTAAAATCGCCTAAGACCAACATTTTTGAATTGTTAATGATAAGTTGGGAAAACATGTCCCCAAACAGTGTGGGAAAGTCAGGCTTAGGTTGAGGGGGGCGGTAGACTAGAACACAGATAAATGGGGTGGTTGAGGATTCCAGTCTCGGCACAAGATAGTCGACCGAGGGGATGCCGACTGAAGTCAAGGCGGAGAACCGGGTGGAGTTTTTGATAATCGCTGCTACCCCACCTCCTGGCCTCCCGGGAGCTCTGTTTGCCTGGAGGATGTAGTAACCAGCGGATGGATGAGTGAAAGGATGAATGAAGGGATGGATGAGTGAAATGATAGATGGAAGGATACATGATGGATAGGTTTGCAACTGGTTGAATATGTTTGGATATGGCTGGGCTTACTTATATATTATTGTGCAACCTCTGATGTGTCTGTAAAACTTATCCAATTGTCCTGAAGTTTTGTCCTGAATTTTGACCTCCTGTCCTGAATTTGTGTCCTGAATTTTGACCCTTTGTCCTGAATTTTTACACTCACCGTCCTGAATTTGCGCCAGTGCCATTTGGTCACCCTACGTGTGAACTTTGTATTTGCGGGTGTTGATCCACGTGAGAGGTGAGGAGAGACCGTACTCTAATTGTAGTGGGTCCTGTTGTGTATGTCATATGTTGGCTAGTGTAAGCATAAATGTGTGGGGGTATCTTCGTACCATTAGACTGATTTCCCTACTGACTCAGGGTGATTTAGAGCTTGTCTTTACGAACGCTATTGGATATGTTGATATATTTGCAAATGAGTACATTGCCTAATCTGAAGATTCTCTTGCATCAAGATTTACATGTGGCATGGTTGATATTCTCTAGAATAATATAGGATGATGCCTACTACTACTGAGAGTTGAAGGAACAGGACCTAGCGTGGACGGTGTGACATATGGAGGTGGTTTAGAGGTAAATACCGCCTACTATTTATTTGAGTGCATTAGGGGGCACGCATAGTGATGATGGATTGTTGTTTTTTTGGTTTACAGTGGATACTTATTGACAAAGGATACTGTATATACATGGAAGTTTTGGAGATGCTTTTGCGTCGTATAAGGTAAATGAGCTTGTTCTCTCGTTTTTCTTGGCACTACCTAATAGACGAGGGAATAGTTGTTGACATATATTGATGGTATATGTTTTTTCAAATAAATTCCGTATTTGGAACACTTGACAATCTTGATTCCCTGCGCACATGAATTTGAGAAGTTTCTGCCTTCAGAAAGGTAGCACCGCTGTGTTTATTTTTCAACTACTCAGCTACTTGAGTATGTGGTTGTCTCAATGAGATATTTATGAGAAATTTCCTCTTTTTGTTCCTTGCCCTCACAGGATAGTAGAACGTGTTCCTGGGGGAACTCTCCTTGTGAAGCAGTGTTGGACCATCTTCAGTCGTGTTTCAGGTAAGACACAATATGACTGTAGAAGATATCTGCATGTACATATGGGTAGCCCTACATAATGGTGACTTTACGATGGGCGATAACCTCTGACCTTGGGGTTATCTTAGATCGTTGAATAGGGGCAGCAATTAGCTTCTACTCATACAGTTACCACATTGTTGTGGCTTGTTCCAAGTATGAAGTAGTGTTGAGCGGTATTATGAGAAATTGTTTGCTCTGTTTATTCCGTTCCTGCAGGATAGTAGAGCCTTGTTCTGTGGTAATCATCATGAAAAGTGGCAAAACTCTGTCCTCAATTATTGCAGGATATATGAAACAAATAGTTCTACCACAGTAGATGAGAGTGGAGGCTCACTACTAGTAAGTATTGAGAATTAAATGGGTCTCGTGTTCATGGGCCTATGAATTTTGGTCTATTCCTTTTCTTTTGTTGACTTGTTAGAAATTGCACTATGTCTCAAGCATTTGTGTGTCTGTTTGTTTTTTTGTTTTGTTTTTTTTAAAGACCTTTATTGTATATCACAGCGAGTACACAGCTTAAGGCCTACAACTCAACTGGGCCGGCTGCGAAGCTCATAACTATTTGGTACATCTATCGCTATGACACAGCCCTTCACCCGACAACAATGGTCCGGCGGCGTAATGTTAAAGTTGAAGCGTACTCAGGTTTGTAACACGCTTGCGGAGACAATGCCAGCCTTTCATTTTCAATACAGCAACAAGAGCAACATATAACCAACTCCCTCCCCCCACTTCCCTTAGTAACCCCGGGATTTCAGCGTTACGGTGTTCACCACAATTAGTAACAAGTACCTCTATCGAGTAAAGCACAGTTCCTCACAGTTTCACTTAACGCCAGAACAGCGTCAACACGCAATATTTATGTAAACCATCATTCAACAGGCAATGGCGGAGTACAGGTGCAGTGAAGCGACCCCAACAGACACCGAAGGACCAGGAATAGCAGCACATGCCTCTCCAAGGCCAAGCACCAACCTCCATCCTGCGGATATCTGTGTAAGACCTCACCAACCAGAAGGTGTCCAATAACACTCATGCAGCAATCAGCAGATACCAAAGATTGGGCACTACAGGAACACTATTCATCCGGGAGATTGGACAGCATATAAGTCGTATATGGACCCCAAATATCTTTTGGGCGCGAGGCAGCAGGTATTTCTTCATAATAACAGGTTAACTGATCTCTACAGTATGCTAGCTCCTGTAACCAGGCTTTAGCTGCTGGGGCCCGCCTCCCCCCCCAACAGACCGCCACCCTTCGCTTGGCTAATTGCAACGCTATTGTTACTAAGCGCTCACTCCTAGTGGCACTCCAGAAACAATCCCAAGCAAACACACCCGCAGTAATTTCCACCGACGTCATGTCAGACAACACCGACATCACTGTGGTCCAGAATGCAAACACTCGATGGCACCCCCAGGACAGATGCATAAAGTCTGCCCCATCCTGTCCACATCGCAGACAAGCATCGGATTCTCGCAGACCATATTTCGTAAGTTGTACTGGGGTATAGTACCACTGGTGCAAGAATTTGTAATGTATCAGTCTAAAGTTATCGTTTACCGCAAAATTGCCAGTCATAGTGCAACACTCATTCCATTCATCATCTGTCAGCGGGTCCAGCAGACACGCATCCCAACGTGCCCTAGCTACCCCACTCTGTCCTCCCTCATCTTCCTGTGATGCATGGTATAGCCGCGAGATCAACTTCACTCGAGACTTCGCCGTATACATCGGTTGAAGAGCCCTTAGTACAGACGGTTCATGAGGATAAGAGGGATAGAGGTCGCGTATTGCCGCACGTAATCTAGCATAATTAAATGCAGCCATTGTATTGTTAGCCGCACGATCTAGTACAGTCTGTAAAGCAATAAAGTGGCCCGCCGGAAAAACATCGCCCATAGTTAGTATCCCAGCATCTCGCAAGACCTGCAGAGCTCCCACCTCAGAGGACACAGAGACGTTAGCATGATGCAGTAGAGGCAGTGCCGGGGCGTATAGAGGCAATCTATCTGAGCGCCTCCCCAATTCCCTCCAAGCCTTAGCAGTACTTTGCACCGCATCCACCTCATCTCGTTCATACACCGAATGAGGGTTCACCACCATCGCCTGTAGAGGCAACGGATGCAGTGCCCCAGCTTCAACTGCCACATGAGGACAGTATGGCGGCGCCGTAATCCAGTAGGAGGCAAAATGTGCCTGGGCGCATAGGAAGTACAGCCGCATGTCTGGTACGGCAAACCCTCCCAACTCATAAGGCTTGGTCAATGTGTCCCACTTCACACGTGGCTTCTTTCCCCCCCACACCAGAGTGATTAACAGAGATTGTAACGTGGAAAAAAAAATGTGATTTCAAGACAATGGGGATATTAACAAAATAGTATAGGAATTTAGGGAGTACCACCATCTTAATGAGTGCAACCCTATCAGCAAATGAGAGGGGGAGACGGATCCAACGACCCACCTGGTCTTCCAGCTTTGATATCGCCACTCCATAGTTGGCACGAATCACTTCATGGGTGTCCCTATGTACCCAGATCCCCAAGTACCGAAAAGGGTCACTGGCCCACTCTAATGGGAACTCTAACTGAAACAGGTGTGTAATGTCAGTCAGGGGCAGCACTATGGATTTATCCCAGTTTATTGCTAAACCAGAGTAGCGCTCGAATCTTAAATACTCCCGAATCACCCCATCCAGATATCTATCAGGCTCCCGCACATACAACACCATGTCATCGGCATACATGGATACCGCTAGTGGTCGATGTTGAAACCGTAATGCCGATGCCGCGTGACGTTGTCTCAAGATACAGGCCAAAGGCTCTAACACGATAGCAAAAAGTAAGGGCGAGAGGGGGCACCCCTGCCTTGTGCCTCTTCTGATGGCGAACGGTGCAGATACTCGACCATTCACCCTAACTCTCGCCATTGGTTCAGTATAAAGTAAGGAAATCCAGGATGTATAAATATAAGGCACCCCCATGCGATGTAATACAGCTATCATATATCTCCAAGCTACCGAATCAAACGCTTTAGCAGCGTCTAGAAGAACCGCCACCGCAGCAAGCTCTGGTTTTATGAAGAACCGCAAATAAGGTCCTCAAATTATGTGTGGTAGAACGCATGGGCACAAAGCCTGATTGATCCGGTAATATCATAACCGGCAATAGCAGTCGAAGGCGCGTAGACAATACTTTGGCGAATATTTTTACATCAGTGTTCATCAGAGGTAAGGGACGATACGACTCACACCGGTCCTGAGGCTTACCAGGTTTCGGAAGGGCCACCAGAAGGGCCTCTCTCATCGTCGCTGTAAGATTTCCCTGTTCTAGTGCCTCCTCCCACACTGCCGCCAGATGAGGCAGCAGCAAGTCCACATATTCTTTATAAAATTCAGACGGCAATCCGTCAGTGCCTGCTGCCTTACCATTAGGCAACGCCGCAATCGCCTCCCTGAGCTCACCCTCTGTTACATGATGCATTAAAAATTCTTGTTGCGCCTTCAAGAGCCAAACTAACGCTATATCATCCAAATATTGCGCTAATTCATTTTCATCCGCCGTATCCCTGAGCTCGTACATCTGTGTATAGTATTGTACAAAACAATCTAATATGCCATCCGCCTCGGTCACCACTCCATCCCCATGCTTAAGTTCTTGCACCCCACAGTGTCTGGCCCATGGGGTCTTAATTCTGTCCGCAAGCCCGCGCCCCGGTCGGCCGCCTTCCCCATAATACCGCGCACTGGAGCGTTTAGATAGGAAGTTGACCTCCTGCTCTGCCAATTCGTTATATTCAGAGACTTTCAAGCGGATGTCCGCTAACAGGGAGTCCACCGATTGTTGCTCATATTGACGTTCCAAACCTAATATTTCCCGCTCCAATTTGTCCATGGAGTCCCTCAGTGACTTGAGTACGCCAGTCTGCAAACCAATACATGCCCCGCGTATCGTCACCTTGAAGGCTTCCCACACTACACACATATCATCCACTGACCCCACATTCCTGACAAAATAATCCTCAATTACCTCTCTCAAACTTTCACGCATCACCTGATCCAGTAAAGCCCCAGACGGCATGCGCCACGTAAAAGGTGCAGGTACATGCGATGGCAACCACATCTCCATATGTACTGGGGCATGGTCTGAGAGTGTACGAGGCAGATGCTCCACCCCCTGCACCCAGCCACTCACCTCCCTCGTCACTAGCCAGTAGTCCAAGCGCGACCAAGTGTCATGGGCAGAAGTGTAACAGGTGCCTTCTCTCTTCCCCGGATGTCCAAGCCTCCACACATCCACCAGTCCCAGCTCAGTCATACCATCCCGCACTGCACCCACCGCTCTCTTAATCTTGCATTGCCGATCATCCTTCCTATCCAAGTCTCGCTCCAAAGCCACGTTCAAATCACCACCACAGACAATGGCAGACGGAGGGAGGGCATACACCTTATTCCATAAATTGACATAAAACTCAGGATCGTCAACATTCGGTCCATAAACATTGATCATCGTTATGAGCTTGCCACATAGTTTTCCTTGCAAAATAATATAGCGACCATCTTTATCCACTTCTTCATAAAGACTCACAAATTGTACATTTTTCTTTATCAATATCATGACTCCACGGGCATACGAGGAGTACGCAGTTGCCAATCTCGTTCCCGCCCATCATTTAGCCACAGTCTCAGCTGCCTGCCCCCCAAGATGTGTCTCCTGCAGGAACGCCACCTGCACATTATGTCTATTTAAATACGCCAGCACCTGCCTAGTTTTTTGTTGTTTATTTAATCCTCTCACATTTCAAGTGATCCAAGATACCTTTCCTCCCTTAGTCATAGGAACCTCCTGAGTATAAGACGCTATGCATAATTAACAGCAAACATCCCAACTTAGTACAAAAATACAAGGTACTCGTCCTCCAGCTCCAGTAGTGAACTTGGAAGAGACTCATGCAAAATATGCAGCCTAAAAAACCTCCGTAGGTCAAGAAGCGTGGCCATCCATAGTGCCTAATCCCGCAGTCAATCCACCCCAACCCCCGCCCACTTCAGCACCCCCAACCTGCCGAAGCCCAACTCCGCCCTCCAGCCCCTCTCGTCCCACAACAATCATAGACTTAGAGTACTCTTGAACTTTCCCATCCAGTCCCCTCCACCCCCCACCCACCAGCACCCACCCCCCAGTTTCCCCCCCACCGTTCCAACTGCCAGTAACTTGTGGGGAACTCCCATACGTGGGGGCATAGAGGTGCTAATCTCCCGTATCTGAAATCAAACAACGGGAGGTGACCAAGACTCAATCTATAACATCCTACGTCTACCACTAGGGACCAGCATCCAGCCATTATTATAACGCTGACCATCACAGTTGAAGAGGTGGATGCTAGTCCCAAAATCATATAGCGTACTCCATCACATCTCATTTACAAACCATGTGATGCCAACCTATAGTTGACAACAGCGCATATGTCGCATACTGACCTAAAGCAAGCAATGGAAACTACAAGTATCGATGATACACATTCTGAAGAGTTCCAATGAACATCCGTACCAGTCCCAACCCAAAGGATATAGCCAGTGTGGCCAACCACCACACATTTTCATTCCTCCATTGCATGTGCGCCCTCCTGTCCCGCATCAGAAGCTCATTTGCACTTCTTCTGTTTCTTCGCATATTCCAGTGCAGCTTTCGGTGACGTAAATATCTTATTGTCCGAAGGTGCACCTATTCGCAGCCGGGCAGGATATAACATGGCATATGGGATCTCTTCTTTCCTGAGAAGCTGTTTCACTGCAGTGAATTCTTTCCTTGCTGCCTGCACTGCAACTCCAGCCTGCTACCCTGATAGTCAATAGTGCCCCTCTCCCGGGCCAAGCGGAGCAAAACGTCCCTGTCTCTGTAATTTAAAATGCGGGCAATTATCGGGCGCGGCGGCGCACCAGGCACTGGTCTCTTAGCTAATGAACGATGGACACGCTCCACAATGAACATCCGGGATAACTGTTCAGACCCAAAAATTTCCACGAATAACCTCTCCATAAAATCTTCCATTCTTCCCACATTTGTCGATTCCGGCAGCCCCGTGACGCGGATGTTGTTGCGCCGGGACCGCCCTTCCAACTCCTCGTTCTTCGCTTGAATAACTGCTAATACCCGCTCCATGTTGAACACCTTGTCCTTAACCGTGGTCATGTCATCTTCCACGGTGGATATCCTTTGCTCCGCCTACCCCATTCTCTCATTCTGCCTGTCAAACTGCGTAGCCATATGGTCCAGTCTATGATTCACAGCCTCCATCGTGCCCTCTATAGATTGTAAGGTCCGCTGCATCGCCAGAAGCGTGGCCTCCAAGTTCGGTGCGCCCCCCGATGCCTCCGCAGATTCAGTGTCAGGTGTGGGCTGAGAGGAGGTTGTCGCAGTTTTGCGCGTGTCAAAGCTAAGCTTCGGCTGGTTCCGCTCCGGCCTGCCCATTCTCGTCAGCCCTCCAGTGGGTCCTCAACTTAGCGGCAATAGGACCCCCAACACCGTAGCCCAAGGGCACAGCCAAAGTCTAGGCCAGGCCGCACCTAAGGCACTCCAGGTAGCGCAGCCTCACAGACAGCACTCTCTGGCCTACTACCAATTCCAGGCCCAGCACTCCAAATAGATCCGCAGGCCTTGCCCCAAGCGCAGGAATCCACACCTCTCACCCACGCTCCACTATGTAAAAAGGCTGTATAGGAGCAGGTCGTCTCACATCGCGCAGATCCCAGTCGCCCTACAGCATACCACAGTCCATGCCAATGCCTGCAGCTCCCGCGCACCAGTGTACCACAAATCCCTGGTGTCTCAGTGGCAGGCACCACGACCGGAGCAAGTGGGCTCAGCTCACCACCCAGGCCAAGCTCCCTATTCCCAGCAGCACTGTCCGCAATAAAGCTCTTCCCAAGGCCTCCGGGCGCTCCCTCCTATCCAGCAGCTTCAAGCCAGGAATTGGGGCAAAATATATCCGATCTCCAAGGGTTAACACCACATTTAATATCCCTGCCAATCCACAGTATAGAGGATCAAAACTCTCAGGCCTCCTCCATTTCTGCCGACCCTAGCGACCCAGCAGTCAGCTACCGGCCCAAGCCAATCCAGACTTCACGATACTCTCTGGGGGCGATCCGAGTCTCGGGTCCCGCTACCCGGCCGCACACAATACCCTCCAGCGTCCGCCGGCCCAGTGACAGTCTCCGTGTCCCCCCTACCCTCGCCCGCCACAGCTCGCACAGCCGGGCCCAGCGAGTCCGCGCGCCACCTCCGCAGCTTTGGCCTCACCTAGGCCACAGCCCCACTCACCGCAGCCGGCTCAGGCAGAGTCGGAGACCCTCCGGCAGTCGATATCTTTCTGGATTCTGGGGCAAACTTCGGCAGTAGAACCCTGTGCAGCCTCCGCTCCAACAATCGCCGCTGTGTCACAAGCAGCGTCGCCCTCCGTGGCCGACCCTCAGCCACCAGGCCCCCAGTGAGCTACGATCACTGCAGGTCACGCCAGTCACCATGCGGCGGCCGTCTCTGTCAGGCAGTCGGGCCTCTTACGCACGATTCCGGAGTTCGCTGCCCCCCGTGGTCAGCTCAACAGTACTCCGCGGATTGCAGGACATGCGGGGCCACCGTCAAGGACTGTGGTAGACGCTGGATTCAGCAGATATTAAACGGATTTTAGCTCGGTCCGGCAGAGCCTCACATAGGTGCGGCCATCTTTCCGAGCGCGCTCTAGCGCCCCCCCAAGCATTTGTGTATCTGTGATGGTTCACTCACAGCATATTGGTGGTGATGTAAGTATATGTTGGTTGTATATGTATAAACCAATAATAGCCCTGAGTAGGTAGAGGCCTAGTGAGTTATTCATATATTATATGTGGTTTCTTTTGAATATCACTTCAGTATATGTGAGACAACTGAGTACTTAGAAGTCAAAGCCATGGTAATTATGAGAATAGAAATTTTTGTATTTTTTTTGTTTGTTGAATAATTTGGTCCAATTGATAATTTTACTTATTGTCTGACATTTTGACATGAGGGCCAGGATTTTTCAAATTTTTAAAATATTTTTTCAGGTTGTGTTTCCCTTTCCCGGGTTGAGCGACTCTTTTAAAGCTTTATATCTGGCAGGTCCCGAAGTAGGTGGCATTTCATCGTTCTACAGCCATCGAAACGGGACAACCACTGCCCTGTTAGACCCTGCTATATGCAGTTATTGCACTTTGGTCACTTATGCTACAAAGTCATTCTGTAGTAACAAATCCCTAGATATATGGAATGAATGTGAAGGTTGTTTTAGGTATGTATGAATTTGGTATGAATGGTGGGTTGTGAGTGTGTTTTGTGTCTCTCTACCTGGGGTTGTTTCTTATATATTGGTTTTTGTATTCTTCATTGAGATAGAATTATATGACTCTTTGTAAGACCTTGCATTGAATTATGTATATATTATGTGTTTAAAAAAAGATTTAAAAAGTTGGTATTATGATGAAAACACTTTTGTTAAAAGAAATGAAGACAAAAGAAATTAAATAAAAATTATATTTTTGTTAATCATTTGTGATTTGGTCATTTAGAGATTTAGTTGAGCTCACATTATGTATTTGTGGAAAAGGAATATAGGTCGAGAGGGAGATTGTTTCTATCATCGTGTGTTTCCTCCCCTCTTCTCCCTGACCTGTTAGGTTCTCTTAGAGGGGTCCCCCGCATAGTTTACCAAGGATTATTCATTGTTTTGATGGTGCCTTTTGGAATAGTTCAGCATTATGTCGGTCTCATTTGTGATAGTAACAATAGGATTCAGTCGCATGGTCCCTGGCGCTAATGGTACTCAATAGAAATGATACATGGTGCCACTGATCTTCAGTGGGAATGGTCAATGATGAATGTAGCTTTCAAATGTAATCTTCCTTGGTGATGACTCTACTTAGAGGCACAAATCAATGTGGCTAATGGTACACTATGGAAGTGGTCCAGGCCGGTGAGGCAAAGAGGAGAAGTGTGGCTCACTGGTTAGAGGAGGCAGACCTGGAAGCAGAGGTCAGCCCGGGACCAGGGTTCAATTCCCGGCTCGGCGGGGTCTTGAGTCCTAAAATGTCCTTTGACTCGACAATTCTCGCTCCGGTGCCTACTCGATTCACGGGTTCACTCTGCGACTCTGGGCAATAGCTTGCTTAATCTCCACAACGGCCCCTCGCGGCGGGATGCCTGGCTTTCACCTTGTGGATACCCTGCCAGGGTTATCTCACAGGGGAATACCAGGACGGGTTCCCTAAGCAAGCGCTTAGAAACCGCTCGGTGATTTGCGCTATATAAATTCCTGTACATTTACATTTACAAAGATGGCGGCTATTTGAAAAAAGATATTTTGCGCTCCTTCCGGCCGGGTTCTCACCAGATGATTGTTTAATTCCTGGCACTGTAGGATGTAGGATGCTGGGAGCGTTGCTTTCATGCTTGCACAGGCTGTAAGGCAGCGAGCGGTGAAAAGATTGATGCCATTGGACTGAGTTCCTTGGTCACTGATTGTTTGAGTGGTTTGCTGGATGTCTTGGAAGGTAGGCACCGCTCTACGTAAGGAGTCAACCAGATGCCTCTCAATACCGCGAGAGCCCCGAAGACCTGTGGCGCCAGTCAGTGAGTTTCAAGAGTGGAGATGGGTATATTCCAGAGCTGGTTTTAGAGTCTATTTTCTGCACATATTATTTGCTTGATCACTACTCTTCTTTGTGTTGTTTTCCCTTCGCTATTGCTCCACCCCATGCGTTGGTCTGTGCAGGGGTGTTGTTTATCAGCCCAGTGATGAAGCATGCCACAATTGTGTGGCTTGTGGTAAATAAAATATTACCCTGTCATAATTTCTATGAATAAACAAAGTGTCATGCATTAAATGAGAGGCAGAGTCCGTGGTATCCGAGTCAAAGGGCTTTATTCCAATAACTCGAGTTAAGGGAGAATCTGTTCCATCACCTCTAAGGTTCAGGAAGGGTCTTCTAAACATTATTTTCTGATTACATATTTATACGTGCAATCTTGTACATAGGAGGAGCGCTCGAGGCAGAGCAAGAGAGAAAAGAAGATAAGAGCATGTGGGCGTGCATGAGGGTGTACACTTGATGAGTCATAGGTGAGTCATAGGTGGGTGGATACATGGAGGGGGGTTGCATGGCAGGCTTGGAACTTTGCCCTACTTGTGCGTGCAACTTGATCATGACGTGCAACTGACGTGTGACTGGGGGGAAAGCTGACATTCAGTCTAGTAGAGAGGCCTTTAGTGTCAGGGCGACCAGCACGTCTGGTATTATCTGATATCTTGAGTCCGGGGATGTTTTATCTGAAGCAAAGGTCGCTCATCACTAAGAGCCAGAGGGGGCATATATTTCTTCGTTCATTGCATGGGGGCCGTGGGCTTTCTACGGATGTAAGCTCTGTAATTTACTTAAACGGAGACAGAAAGGCTAGGCCCAATCTCTGCAGACGGGTTCTGTTTACCTTCTTCACTGGGCAGGAATGTGATTCTGTACAACAAGCAGATGACTATTTTGCAAAACACTGTCTTGGCACTCCGTGCTGGGTCTCTTTCAGCTGAGCCAGAGGTATGCGAGGTCAGGGATACGTAACTGCAGCTCTCAGAGTGTCTGGAGACCTGGAGCCCTAATTCAGAAACAGGCTCAGGCTGAACCACAAAACGGGTTCATCGTGATTTATTTAAAAGTGCACAATGCAAATACATGGGCCTTAAATGCTAACTTAATATTTCTTACATGGGAGACTTGATGACTGGCATCCTAATGCAGGACGTAAATACAGAGGCCTTGTTATTCAGGCCACTACGGGAAAATGCATGCATGACATGCACATACATTAAACATAGGGTACACGCAGGGGACATATTGGTCATGTAAAACTTCATTTTCCTCAGGCTGAAGGCAGTTTTTAAAACCAATTTACTTTGGAATTAGTCTCTAGGAGTGAGTTATAGTTTACTCCTACTTCCAATTGTGCGTAGTTGGATATTTTCAGTGGAGGTCGAAATAGGAGTTCTTCCTCTTCCCCCTTATCTGAGTGTGATTAAAACGGAGAAATATAGTCATATTTCAACCTCGTAAGATGATATCTACCATGCTACATGACATTACTCATAATATACATACATTACACGCTCCTAGGCTCCAGACTATGCAGCAAGGTGAAGCATCAAGCACAAACTGCATCTACCATGACAGCCAACTACACAGTGTACACAGTCTTCTTGAAAAAAACATGCCTGTCTTAGAGCAATGATGCACATTTTTTGCCAGCGTAGGCACCAAACCTTAAACACAGAATCAAGTGGACAATAGGCCCTACACTGTCTCCAAGCAGTGTAGCCGTGTGGTGTAGTTAGACTACCAGTAGCACTGTACAGCGCAAGATTTGCACATGACTCTAACCCCTTGTGTATTGTCAGCATAGTTGACACTCTGTACTGCCACGTGTACACTATTATGTCTCACATTGATATCCACTCACTAGCCTTCCAACGGCAGTACAAATGGAACAACATTAACTCAAACTCTCACTGCCAAATATGTGTGACTGAAGTACGCTACAGATACAGGTTGTAAAAACAGACATGCATCAGTTCAGGATAGGCAATACTAGCCAATAACAGAGACAATACATGATTGTGAGACATTTGTCAACTCAATGGCCAATTGAATATCGTTACTGTTGAAAATTCATCACCATCATAGCCTTGGCACTCACAATGACAAAAAGTAAGCAAATCACAGAGTACTGCAAACCTGTAGGTGTTGCACTGTGTCAGTCATATCAACCAATGTTGGAAATGGGATCCCCGGCTGGCCAGGGCTTTCGCCAAAGTCAGTCAGAGACCACCACACCCAAGTCAGGGCAAGGGAGTTACACGCCAAGATAACCCCTACTCACCCTCTAGGTAACGTGGCGCGAGCAGCAAGGCTAAACTTGGAGGCGATGTAAGTTAAGTATTTGCGCACGCACCCCAGCAACAACAACCAAAGGCCCACCACAAAGGAAACTCCACACAAGGTTATATGAAAATAGCCTTTGTATTACACCAAAACACATTAGATAAAACACACACTTTACAATGTGCCAGAGGCACGGGCAGAATTTACAAGGGATTATTTACAAGACAGGGCCACCTGGACCACTGTCAGGAATCAGAAGTAGCACTTTCAGAAATAGCACTTTTGCATGTAAAATCTTTAGCACAAAATAGCACACAACCAGTAATCACTGGTAACCAGGACCTCACTAGCACCACCTGTACTAGGGAGAAAACAACCACCTACACATCACAATACCTGTGGGGGTGGAAGCACATAACACATGATGCAATGCATAACATTCATTCAGAGGTGTAAGGGAGGAAAACACATGATGCATCACAATACATTCAGAGGTGCAGAAAAAGTACAGTTGCGCCAAACTCACATAAGTCACCACCTGTGACTGTCCCTAGGCCCTCTGGCCTTGCTGGGGCTAGGACGCCCTGTGTCCAATGTCCAGGGTCCTAAACGGAGCAGTTGCCCACAAAGTGCTGGGCAACTGGTGCAATTGAGGGGGCCACGTGGGGAGCCTTGTGGGCTCAAGCACACTGGTGGGCAAAAGGAAATGCCCCCTGGAGCCTCCTCTGGGCTCTAGACACATATGGAACCCAAAGAGCCTCTCTGGATTCAAAATGAATCAATGCAGCCCCTCTGGGCTGTGGGGGTCCCTCACGGGGGACCCGGAACACTGGGAGTGCCTCAAGCCTCTCTTAGGCTGGAGCACAAATGCGGGCGTGTTGGAGTCCCCCTCCTGGGGACTCGAAGCACAAGGAAATGCCCCCTTTGCCCTCTTAGGGCCTTAAACCACAACTGCCAAGAGCCTCGCAGGCTCTCAATAAACGAATTGAAGGGAGAAGGGGGCCCAGGTCACGGGGGCGGCACCGAAAGCGTGCCCGACACACCCCCCAACCAGAGGTGTGGCGCCGCGGCCAGGGCGACTGACGCTGGAATCTGGGGACCACGGTTCGATCCCCGGCGGCAGGTTAGCCCAGCACCATGTGACTCTGGGCAATAGCTCGCTTAATCTTCCCGACGGCCCCCAGCGCCTAGAGACCCTTACGGGTGATTGTGCGCTTTACAAATGTGGACTTTATTACTACTTGATTGTATGTCAAGCAATGGCATGTCTCTTACAGTAGACAAGGTGTATCAGTCAATCAGGACACACAACAGAATGGATATAAATGCGAGCCATCCTCTGTCATTACTCTTAACTAATTGTACCCTTCCTGTCTTTGCAGATGACCATGGATTTGACCTGAAGCCATGGGCAATGAATCCTCTGAAAAAAACCCAGACTGAACCCCAGCGGAGGTACAATCATGCCCTAGCCAGCACCTGTTCAATAATTGAGCAGAAATTTGGACTCCTAAATTCCCGCTTCCGGAACCTGGATATGTCTGGGAGCCGATTTCTGTACTCATCACCAATGGTTTTGAAAATAATTCTTGTTTGCCTCATATTGCTCAATATCTGTGTAAGGACAAATGTACCATGGGTTGATGGAAATGAGGAGCAGCAACTGCTGGATGATGAGGATGTTTAAGATGAGCAGCCACATCAAACACTTCCAACATTAGCCGCGCCATGATGGATGGATCATATTATTGGCAATGTTTTCAATGATGGATGCGTGACTTAAGTGACGTCTCAAAATTATGACACATAACTGTGTCAAAAAAGATATCAAGCAAAACATTTGGAGCGGTGCACTACCCCAGTCCTTTGTTACAAGTAACAACAGGTAGTCAAAGTTCTTGTGGTGAAAAAATATATATTTATTAAATTTTTCATAATGGTGCAAAGAGTCTCAGCCAACGCGTTTCGTTCATCTGGGTGATCTTCGTCAGGGTGTGTGATTGCAAGAAGTACGTATGTAGACAGGACAAAAAAGTGTTGTCGAAAAGGCAGTAACAGACCACGATAAATCCAATGGTGTAAAAGGGCCTCCTTGATAAGTACCCCACGTATCACACTGGAATCGTGTGAGGAACCGGCTCCTTCCACTTTTCGCCTCTGGATACATCGCTGGGCGAATGCGGTTTGTAGGAAGTCTGACCTCCTCCACTATGGTGGCATTGAAGTTGGTGTAGCACATGATTTCAGTTTTTTGCTATGTGCCTCATTTACACATTGATGAGTAGTGGTAGCATTAAGAATGGCTCATATTACTTTTTTACTCAAAATAGCCATGCTTCCATGAAAGTGAGAGGAATGCTGTGGCAATAGTTCTGGGATGATCTGTGCACCAGTGCTATCTGTGACACTGAGCTGGCCACACACGTGTTAGTGTCTCCTTAGGTAATGAGTCCCAAGGAAGCATAGAGATAATGCACATGACCGTAGCCCATCCATATTACTCATATGATGACAAACCAGGTGTGCAGATCAGCTCCAGAGGTGCTTCTTTCAGATCAAGCATTTGTAAGGTACAGTTGTGATGGCCCATTACAGAACGTACGTTACACATAAATGGGCCTATTTAAAAAACCCTTGCGCCGCCAAGATGTCATTTCTTCCCTTATCAAAAGTGATACACCGGCAGTGCAAGGGCCTGGTAAAAAGCCTCAATGTTGTCTTCAAACCTCTGTGGGAGTGCAAATCACAAGTAATGGTGATGCGCAGCTGAAGGAGGATGTGCCCTGTGCTAGCCACCAAGACATACAAAATGAACATTTGGACAGAAGTCTCTAATGAAGGGGCAGTCTGTTGAGTTATAGTGGCCCACCTTACCAACAAGAGCCCCGACCGGCGACAGAGTGTCACCTTTCATATGTAGAAAAGTGATGCCTCTGTGGAACAAGGGCCACGCAAATTAGCCCCTTGGTATGATTCACATAAACATGCACCCATCACCCATGGTACAAATGTGTGTGCATTATTGACATTATTGGTATTGTATTGGAAGGGACAGCGCTCAGCACAAAGAAATTCCAAGGCAGAGTAGAACACATTGGTATGTGTGCATAGGAATGCAGCACTCATACAAAACTGAATGACTCATGGTGACGTGCTATGATCCTCCTTAGCATACGTCTCCAGGGTAGTCATGCATTAATGAGGCCTGTCATGGTGCACACAGCTTAGCTAACCTGTGAATGTGGCAAACCATATATCGCTGGTCTTGAACAGCATTTCCCATGTAAAAGGTATGGCTCCTTGATGTCCACTATGGCTATGCTGTGCTTTGCCCTGGCTTACCTGACTCCATACCTCGGAATACATAGCAAACCCTACATGCTGGCTTTGCATGGCCTCATGGAGCTGTTTTTGAGGCCAGAGCCACTGGAGCCATCCTTACATATATCTTTGCAAAGAGGACCAATGTATGTCAGTTTGGAGCCAACTCACATGGTTCTCTATCCAAGGGTATGCCAGCCTGTATCTGACACATCTCACCATATCCCATACATGTTGTTGTTCAATACCCCCCAAATACTTAGGATAGCATAGAACATGCCTGAACTATTTCTGGTACTCTGCAGCACTGACAGATATACAACTCACTTAACTTTAAGAGCAAGTACGCATAATGTGTGATGTATTTAGCATGCTCATTTCCTTGTGTCAAAATTAAGAGGGCATGGGTATTGCTATACCTTGCTAAGTATGGTATGTGAGATATGTATGTGCAGAGACTCCTCTCAGTTAGCTACTATTGTGAAATTTAGTAGTGATGAGGTTGAAGAACTGGCTCTGAAAACTGGCCAACAGGTGCATATTTTGGCTCATCATATGTATGTACACTTCAGACTACCTAAAGTGTATAATTCAAGCATGTGAACTGTGACATTTGAATACTTACAATCTAAAGAGTTATATAGCCAATAGCTATGATTATGTACTGTGCTACTGTTGCATATAATATATATGTTCACATTTAAATTATGTGTTTTACATGTTATGTCTTGTAGGTGGACCACCACCAAACACAGTGGATGGGTTCAAGGACCCGGACTTCACCAGTGAGTGGCTTCATCAATGCAAATTGTGTAGTGCAGGGATTGAGTGTGATTTCAGATGCTCTGTGAATTGCCAGATTCATATGCATCCCTATTACAAAGAAAGTCAGTTGCACATGCTACGATATTGGGAGCATGTAATGAGCAGTGGCATGGTCCACCATGGACTTACAACAGTTCAGATAGGAGAGGTTTCATATGTCTAAGTGTGTTATGAGGTACTTATCCAGCATCCATTGTTACATATAATACCTGCAAAGTGTTCAAGATAGTTAGCAATGTGTCCTGATATGGGTCACGTTGTGAGACAATATATGTACTTTGCAGACATTGCACATCTTACTGTGTTGAATGCTAATGGCACAAAGGCCATCACAGGATGCAGAAGGCACACTAATGTTCATCCTAATGTATCCTGACTAACCTAATACAATGGATTGGACACTCCTTTTCAACTCTTTCTCTACACTATCTATCTTTAGACATTGTTGAGCAGTGCACATGGCAATCATGATGGGAATGGTACAAAGTGAAACACATGTATTCACCTACGATTTCTCTGTGTGGATACATCATCAGACATGCTTTGGATGGATGTTGTGGTCAATACATATAACAGAATTGAAGGTTTTTGGACTCACACACTGATGCCTGCCCTCTACACAGTCACATTGTTTACTTGTCAACCCAATGTAGTTTGCTTGCTGGTATCCGTGTGAAGACCCTGGACTTGTGGTGTGACTCAATTCACCATTGACATTGGCTGCATGACACCTGTTGCACTTAATGCTTGCAACCTTGAGGAACCACTTGCTAGTGAACACAACCATAGATTTCACCAAATATGTTTCCCTCTAACTGTCTAGCATTGTCCCTGAAGCCAAACAACACATGTCCCTCTGGGAAGTAGTTGGTGTCTTTCCCTCACATAATTCACAATGGTCAACTTAGTCCAGACTCCAACAGAGAGACAAAACACAGGTAGTACTGAGTGCATGTCTTTACATGTGCAAATCATGATGCAGCTCACAGGTACAGTTCATGGACAACATCACCAAAATATGTTTTGAGCCAGTGGATGTCCGGGGGGAACATGTCATGGGACATGTGGAGGAGTGGAGTGCTTCAGTGAGGAGGATGACCACAATGTCATAAGGGAGGATAAGCCACATTGACAGTCCACAAATGGTTGAGATTACCAGGACAAGAGCAAAATGAAGAAGGTGGCAGCTGATTTTCCCTGGCATGTTCATAGGCACAGGGCAAAGGAGAAACTGGGAGTGTGGCACTGATGAATGCTAATGAAAACTTTTTTAATTGGAAAGAGGTGTAGTCCACATTTTCCTCCTACTATGATGTATGTGGTGTCTCCCGTTAGGTGGGGTGTTATAGATGCAACAGCCGAGGGAGTTACACACCCATCAGGGGCAAAAGATGTGGATACCGTGTCTGCAGCATAATTCATCCGTGTCAACACATGAGGCAGCACAGCAATGTGGAGGTTCTGTTGGTTTTGCAAATAAACAGCAACATCACAGTAGTAGGCCGCCATGGCAGCTAAGTGGGAGTAATGCTTCCACTACATGGACTCCAAGATGGTTCTAACTGCCCCCAGCGGGTTGGGGCCACCTTGCTGATGCCACTTTGGCAGAAGATTTGTTCATGCTTCTGCCTCACGACACCAGCGATGTCAGATGGGGACTGCTGGAGGCCACAGAGCAGAGAGTAGGTGACTCTAATGGCTGCATTGTAGTTCCAATTGGGACAGAGGCACCCACGGGCTGCCTCTAGGTTGGCCTCCACGGTCTCCATCCCCACCCGCACCGGGTCTACCATCTCCCACTGGACTCCTACCACAGTATATGGGAAAGTAACCTGTGGGTCATTAGAGAGCAGGGTCCTGGGTGGGGTGGCAGGCGGTGCCTGTCGGTTGTTAGGTCGGGGTATGTGGAGAACTACAATGCTGTTAACCCTCCCTTTGTGTGGGGATGCTGTCCCAGTGAAGTCCAGAAGATCTTTGGGGGTTTCCTGGTCAATGGTTGACATCCTGTCAGAGCTCCAAGCGTACCTGATTTGTAACCACCTTGACTGTACTTGCGCGGGAGCAGAGATGATTAGGCTCAGGAACTCGATGCCAGTACCCGAATCCCAAGAGACGATGGTGGCAGGTCAGTAAGAACCTCCCCACATCATCCTCAGGGAAGGGGGTGTGGATAAAACAACAAACAGAGAAGAGACTGGTCCGGAAAGTTCCCTCAGACTACTTCCTTCAGAGGGTCTGCGTATTGGAAACCTGTAAGAGGAGCACACCATTAGTTCTTTTCTTCCTACGCTACTCTAACTCTAGTTCTCGAGTTTAATCTAAAACTCACTTAATTATTTTTCCGGACCTTGCCTCTCTTCTATGGAATGTGCCCTTTTTTCTCGTCTAGTAGTCGTTGCTGCAGGGAAGACAAGAGTGGACGGTTAATTCCTTACTAATGCTATTCTATGTTCACCCCTGATACTGCCTTCTTCTAAATATACTTACTTGATTAACTACTTGAGAGGGCTGCTTTGGGGGGGTTCTGTAAGGTTGTTCAGAATTGAGAAAAAAACGTGGAGCAGGACCTTACTTATAGATAGTCTTTAAATTAGCAATGACTTAAGGAGGAATGTTCTGGCAATCCTTGTTTCCGACTTTTTCACACAAAGTTCAGGAAATGATTTCTCTTCCCCTTGCCATTCAACGTTCTAGAGAAAAAGACTTTTCGTTCTTCCTTTCGCTCTATGCTCGATTCTTCTTACTCAGTGTTCAAAAGAGTTCTAGAATTTAGAAGTTCAGAATATGCACTTGACAATGTTAACTATGACACTTTGAATATCTTCTGTTTGGCCAAACACTAGTTATTCGACACTTAGCTTTCGGTCGTTGACTGACACTCTGTTCACCGAAATTTTCTTCTCCACAGGAATTCACTTTAACTCAGGACACACTTCGACGATTCTTCGGAGGTTCGCAAGAACTCTGGAAACTTGGACTTGGGAAAAAGGGGGGCCGTTATTACGCGTTTGAATTAACACGCCGTAATAACGTTTCCTCAACACTCGCGATAATCGCAATGGAGTACTTCAACCAGGATACTTTAATCTAAGGATTCGAGAAATTCACCAACGTACGCACACAGGTTCTTCTTCGCTAACAGTTCAGGTGAAGTGCGTAGTTTCTAGAACTTGCGTCCCGCTCATACTCTCCACACCAAAACGAGGCTTAAACAACTAGAGCGTCAACCTCACAGCACCACGGCACAGCGGCCGCCATTTTGTCTCTCCAAAATCGGACCCTCTTCGACCATGATAACTCTGTGGATCTTCGGGCTTCGCTTTGGGTTGAGGTTGAACCACACACTAATGTATCCACATGACGGGTTCTGACAGTACCCCCCAACAAGGCAGGCTCCTTCCCTCTGGGCTTGGAGGGGTAGCGTTGGTGGAAGGAATGAACCAATCTGGGAGCGTGAACATCTTCTTCCAGTTCCCACGATCGCTCTTCAGGCCCATAACCCTTCCAGTCAATGAGGTAGTACAGTTTTCCCTTGGAGAACTTGGAGTCCAGAATGTCTTTTACCTCAAACTCCGTTCCCGTCTCCAAATGGATTGGCTGAGGGGGTGTTTGCATTCTCAGGTCTGCAGAAGTTCTCTTTAGCAGTGAAACATGGAAGACAGGATGAATCTTTAGCCTAGGAGGAAGCGTCAATTGATAGGTGACAGGATTGATTTGTTTCTCCACTGGGTAAGGACCAATAAAGCGAGGTTGGAATTTTCGATTACCTTTTAGTCTCAGATGTTTTGTGTTCAACCACACTTTATCCCCCACGGACAGTGGAGGACCAGCGCGTCGCTTCCTATCAGCATAAATCTTATACTTCTCCTTAGCCTTTTGCAGATTGTCTGTTGCCTGTTGCTGGGTGTGACTCATCTGGGACACCAGGTCCTCAACGGCTGGGACTGCCGTTTCCATTTGTCGGATTGATGCATTTGGATGTCGTCCATAATTCAAGAAGAAGGGGGAGAAACCCGTGGAGCTGTTTCTTGCATTGTTATGGGCGAATTCCGCCGACCACAAGTAATCGGCCCACTGAATTTCTTCCTTCAGAAGGAATAGTCGAAGATACTGCTCCAGCTCTTGATTCACCCTCTCTGTTTGCCCATCTGTCTCTGGGTGATAGCTCGTGGAAAACCTAACTTCTGTACCTAGACCCTTCATGAAAGCCTTCCAAAAGTGGGATACGAACTGGGTACCCCTATCCGAAATGACCACCCTGGGTATGCCATGGATCCTGACTATTTGGGAGTTAAAATGATCCGCTACTTGTTTAGCTGACGGAGTCCCTTTTAATGCTATGAAGTGGGCCATTTTTGAAAAAGCGTCTACCACCACTAGAATAGTGTCATAACCTCTACTCAAGGGTAAATCGGTAATGAGATCAAGAGTCACTGTGTGCCAGGGATAAGGAGGGGTGGGGAGGGGTTGCAGAAGCCCCTTAGGTGCTTGTCTTTCAGACTTTCCCCGTGCGCAGATTTCACAAGCCTTAACATATCTCTCGATATCTGTTGACATCCTAGGCCACCAATAGTGTCTCTTTATCAGCTCTTCGGTTTTGTTCTCTCCCTTGTGTCCCGCCAGCTTATCATCATGACACTCACGCATCACCTGTTGCCTCAATTCTGTTGTAGGCACATACAAGGCCTCCCCTTGATATGGCAACTGACGAACGATCTTCCTGCCCGGTTCTTCTTTAACCCAATTTTGCTTGTCCTCCGGACTCATGCTCTCTGCTATGGCCTCTTGGACATTGATCGAAACTGTGGCCCCAATAAACTTGTTCTCAGGGATGATCGGTTGAATCTCTATGGTCGTCTTTTGAGGGTCGGTATCCAGTCTGGAAAGTGCGTCAGCCTTCCCGTTTTGTGCTCCTGGGCGGAAGGTAATTACAAAGTCGTAATCCGCAAAGTACAGGGACCATCTGAGTTGCCTTGGCGTGAGCGTTCTGGCGGACTTCAAGAACTTCAGGTTTCGGTGATCTGTGAATACTGTGACTTGATGCTGTGTCCCCATTAAATAATGCCGCCACTCCTTGAAGGCATCCTTGATAGCCAGTAGTTCTTTCTCAGTGATGGTGTAGTTAATTTCCGCCGGGGTCAACTTTCTAGATCGTTAAGCTACTGGATGTAGTTGACCTGTGCTCTTGTGACGCTGCGATAGGACTCCTCCCAACGCCTGGTCCGACGCATCAGTTTCGACATAAAACGGTTCCGATGGGTCAGCATGGAGCAGGACTGGTGCAGTAGTGAAGGCTTCTTTTAAGTTTTGAAAAGCCTCCTCGGCTTCTCTCGACCACTCGAACTTTATTCCTTTCTTTAACAGCCTGGTAAGGGGTAGAATTTTCCCGGAGAATTCTCTGATGAATCGCCTGTAGAAATTGGCAAACCCAATGAAACTTTGGACCTCTTTCACACTCGTTGGAGATTTCCAGGTGGTTACGGCCTCTATCTTCCTCGGATCCATTAAGATGCCAGACGGGGAAAGGACAAATCCCAAAAATTCGACCTGGGAAACGTCGAAGGCACACTTCTCCAGCTTTACAAATAGCTTGTTCTCTTGTAGTTTTCTCAAAACTCCTTTCACCTGCTCGTGGTGTCTCGTCACATCGGAGGAGTAAATCAAGATGTCATCAATATATACGATGGCACACTGGTCGATGAACTCCTTCAAGACATCATTAATAAAATGCTGGAAGGCAGCTGGGGCATTACATAGCCCGTAGGGCATCACTTGGTACTCGAATAGGCCGAATCTAGTTCGAAAAGCCGTCTTCCACTCGTCACCTTCCCGCATCCTGACTAGGTGGTAGGCCCCTCGCAGGTCTAACTTCGTGTAGACTTGAGCTCCTTTGACTTGGTCCAATAACTCCGATATCAAGGGCAGGGGGTATCTGTTCTTCTTCGTTATCCTATTGATTGCTCGGTAGTCAATGCATGTTCTCAAGTCCCCTTCCTTTTTTGGCACGAAAAATAGGGGCGACGAGACAGGCGACTGCGAGGGTCGGATGAAACCATTCGCCAGGTACTTGTCCAGGTATTCTTTCAGGTGTTGGTTTTCCTTCTCAGTTAACGCGTACACTCGACTGCATGGCAAGTTGGCTCCAGATTCTAGATCAATCTTGCAGTCGTAGGCTCTGTGTGGAGGTAACATCTCGGCTTCCACTTCGTTGAACACCCCTTCGAACTCTTTATACACCTCCGGGACCTGGCGGGTGTCTAAGGCGCACACAGAGTGCTCTACAAGACTCAAGGCATGAGCTGGGTTTATTCCTTCTCCATTATTCCTTGAGACAAAACAATTTTCACAACAGTAGTTCGAGTCCATGTGAACGGTCCTGGAGTTCCAGTCAATCGTGGGGTTATGCTCCGTGAGCCATGGTAGCCCAAGAATTAATTGAAACTGTGGAGCATCGATCAGGTTGAACTGGATCAGTTCACGATGGCCCTCTGCGGTGATCAGCTCCATCACCTCTGTGTGGCTTATGATGGGCCCCGACGATAGGTTAGTTCCATCCACGGCGCGGACTGGTTCGCTTTTCTCTTTTTGGATGGCTCTGATTCCCACCTTGTCCGCAAAACGCAAGTCACAGAAATTTCCCGTCGCTCCAGAGTCTACCATGACAGAGACTTCGGTCAGGACCGTTGATCGGAACATCACTCTCATAGACAGAATCAGATGCGGAGCCGCCGCTTGTAGGGTATTGGCCACATGGTGTCCTTTTGGAGTCTCTTCAGTAATCGCACCCACCCGTTCAACTCCAGCCACAGGTGGTGCCGCTAGTTTTCCTTCGGCTTGAAGGTTCCTTTGGGTTTCTTCGGACAGTTTCGGACAAAATGCCCACTCGAACCACAATATATGCACAGGTTGTTCGTTCTCCTTCTTTCTCTTTCTTCTTTCGTTAGTGGCCCTCGGATGGTTCCGATCTGCATTGGTTCTACTCCGGAGTTTCCTTCGGAGGTTCGTGTTCCTTCTGGACGCGCCCTGTCGAATCTGGGAACGACAGTCCGGAAATCTTTTTTCTTTTCCCCCCGACGCTCTCCTTGACGAAAATCTATTTCTAGAACTAAATCGATGAGGGCCGATATCTCCGTTGGGCGATTTGGAATTTGGGCCAACACGTCCTTCAGCTCGTCCCTCAACCCACGATAAAACACTGCTGCTCGTTTGCTTTCTGGCCAATCTGTCTCCACCACCAACTTGTTAAACTGCGCCAGATATGCTATTAGGTCTCGATTGCCCTGTCGTAGATCTAATAATTCGTTGTCCACAACTTGGGAGATTCTCCTGCGATCAAATATTCGAAGAAATTCTTGTTTGAAATTTTCGAAGTTCCTCAACAGCGGGTCTTCTCTGGTGACTAGAGGCATGGACCAGGCCGCTGCGTCTCCGCTCAAATACGAGAGAATGAAGGCTACTTTGGACTGCGCATCAGGGAAAATCGATGGACGGCACAGGAAATGCAAGGAGCATTGCGAGAGAAATATCTGTGCCTTCTGTGGATCCCCACTAAACCTTTCAGGGGCGGCTAGGGGGATAACTGGAGACAGGGAGTGTATGACTTGTGTAGTTGACCTGTTTGTCGCTTCTAACACTGGGTTCATGGCCTCCCGCTCTAAACTACTAGTTCTGTGTAACCTCAGGGCTAGCTCGGCTGTTTCTTTTCGGGCGTTTACTACCTCTTGTTTTAAATTCTGATTTTCTGCTCTTACTGCCCCCAGTTCCTTGTGGATTGCCTCTAGAATCGTCCCTAACGATTGTACATCTATTCCTTCGGCCATCTCTGCTCAGGTGCAAATATTACTTGGGCACTTCACTCTGTCAGAGCTCCAAGCGTACCTGATTTGTAACCACCTTGACTGTACTTGCGCGGGAGCAGAGATGATTAGGCTCAGGAACTCGATGCCAGTACCCGAATCCCAAGAGACGATGGTGGCAGGTCAGTAAGAACCTCCCCACATCATCCTCAGGGAAGGGGGTGTGGATAAAACAACAAACAGAGAAGAGACTGGTCCGGAAAGTTCCCTCAGACTACTTCCTTCAGAGGGTCTGCGTATTGGAAACCTGTAAGAGGAGCACACCATTAGTTCTTTTCTTCCTACGCTACTCTAACTCTAGTTCTCGAGTTTAATCTAAAACTCACTTAATTATTTTTCCGGACCTTGCCTCTCTTCTATGGAATGTGCCCTTTTTTCTCGTCTAGTAGTCGTTGCTGCAGGGAAGACAAGAGTGGACGGTTAATTCCTTACTAATGCTATTCTATGTTCACCCCTGATACTGCCTTCTTCTAAATATACTTACTTGATTAACTACTTGAGAGGGCTGCTTTGGGGGGGTTCTGTAAGGTTGTTCAGAATTGAGAAAAAAACGTGGAGCAGGACCTTACTTATAGATAGTCTTTAAATTAGCAATGACTTAAGGAGGAATGTTCTGGCAATCCTTGTTTCCGACTTTTTCACACAAAGTTCAGGAAATGATTTCTCTTCCCCTTGCCATTCAACGTTCTAGAGAAAAAGACTTTTCGTTCTTCCTTTCGCTCTATGCTCGATTCTTCTTACTCAGTGTTCAAAAGAGTTCTAGAATTTAGAAGTTCAGAATATGCACTTGACAATGTTAACTATGACACTTTGAATATCTTCTGTTTGGCCAAACACTAGTTATTCGACACTTAGCTTTCGGTCGTTGACTGACACTCTGTTCACCGAAATTTTCTTCTCCACAGGAATTCACTTTAACTCAGGACACACTTCGACGATTCTTCGGAGGTTCGCAAGAACTCTGGAAACTTGGACTTGGGAAAAAGGGGGGCCGTTATTACGCGTTTGAATTAACACGCCGTAATAACGTTTCCTCAACACTCGCGATAATCGCAATGGAGTACTTCAACCAGGATACTTTAATCTAAGGATTCGAGAAATTCACCAACGTACGCACACAGGTTCTTCTTCGCTAACAGTTCAGGTGAAGTGCGTAGTTTCTAGAACTTGCGTCCCGCTCATACTCTCCACACCAAAACGAGGCTTAAACAACTAGAGCGTCAACCTCACAGCACCACGGCACAGCGGCCGCCATTTTGTCTCTCCAAAATCGGACCCTCTTCGACCATGATAACTCTGTGGATCTTCGGGCTTCGCTTTGGGTTGAGGTTGAACCACACACTAATGTATCCACATGACGGGTTCTGACACATCCCCATCATGAGTGAAGTCCGAGACAGCATGCTGGCGGGGAGCTGAGGGTTCAGCCTCTACAATGAGATGGGGAAAAGCTATTGCTGATCTCTTTTAGATATTGGCATGAGTAATGCCATTGTCAATCAAGGAATAATACATTTCACTTTCAGTTCCTCATTGATCCATAGGACACCTGTTATGCAAGGATATGGATTGCAAATTTCACTGTCTTTCCTTTTCTGATGACTGGATCTCAGCATTGTCCTCAATATCAATGTGTGTCTACTCTGATTGGTTGAACCCTGTCATACTAGTCAAATACGATGACTGACGTTCAACCAATTTCATCATGACAGAGTTGGTTATCTGCAGGGTGCCACACATTGTTTTAAACAGACCCATGCACTTGTGTGTATATGTCACCTATGTCTGTTCCCAATTTTTTCCTGGCAGCTGAATTGCTGCCACAGAGTGAGGGGACCCAGATCATACACTAACTCCCATGTCCCTAGGACACATACATTATGCATGACCATATCCAATGGTGTGACATGCAAGGTTATACAAGAGTGATATGAGTCAGGTAGCACTCCACATAGTAGTTGTGCTGGGGATGGTGACATGTACCTACCCATTTTCTGAGACAACTGGGCCCATCTACCTCAGCCTCTGACCTTCCCAGACTTGTGAGCTTTGTGGTGGCTAAGTAGTTCTCCCTATACTTGGCAGTTCCTGTATGACATCCTCCGACTTGTACATGTGACTCAGTCAGACAATTTTGGACCAGATTTTCTCCTGGCACATACTACATCTTCCCCCTGGTTCACATGACATGTTGTATGTAGTACCACAATGGGCACTTGTCTCTCATCCCTTACCAGCTGCTACGCAAGTGAGACCACGGTCAAACACAGTAGTGCAGGTGTATTTGTGAGGGTACCTTACAGTACACATGTGCCTTCTCACCTCCTTTTAATGCAATGCCTCCCCATTCAGACAGAGTGGCATGCACAACAAGCACCTACAATGCACTACACTAGTAAGAGCCCACCTGGGCCAAATATCATTATTCATTTTTACACACATGAGGATATATTTACAAGGTCATTGTGCCACCAGAGTGTCACTTCTCATAATGATCCCATTGTGCAATTCCCTGCTCCATGCTTACAAGGTGGCTGTAAGGCACTTTGCTCTGCATGGCTTACTGCCACCTTGTAAATATTGCACCTTTTGACAACGTTTTCTGCAGCAAAGGGGCATGCAATGTGTGCTGCAGTAGCCGTTCCCACAAAACATCCATTGCTTTTTGGCACTGCCCAAGATTTACAAGTAATCGTAAGTCTGAGGCTGGGCCTAACAACTAACACCTTTCAAAAGGAGTTTTTAGAGTGGGCCAACAAGGAGAAATACTTTTATTGTCACTCTTTTTTTGCTATTTCTATGCAAGCTACATTCTGCAGCACACGTAGACGGAGCAAAACACCATTAGTGATTGTTTATTTGCAGGAAGGGATGCGCCTTATTGACTGGAATACGTGGCACCCCTTTCCAGGTCACTTCAACAACAGATAGCAAGGGGTCAGCGCAAATGCAAACTAAGTTAAATTCCTACATGGTGAATAGGGGGAAAAGGAGTAAAACTACTAATGTGTTGTGGAAAATACACATAGGGTCTCTCATCTCTGTGAAAAGATTCCCATCAGTCACCACTCGGATCCGCCCTTCATCATCTGGGATCCTTCACCCTCGAAGGTAGATTGTGAGACCCACTGTGGATTGGCAGATGTTTAGAGCCTAATCCTACATGTGGTGCCCAGTGTGAGGAGAACACATGATGTATAGTGTGGTGACTGGAAGCAGTGCTAAAAGTGAAGTGCAAAGTGAAGTTGTGAAAAAACTATAAAATTAGGTAGGGAAGAGAAAAAATATTTATTAAGATTGTCTTCAATCCTAAAATAAAAGGAGTGCGTAGTGGTGTAAACAAATAACCACTAATAAGGATGGAAGGTCGACATGTTTCTGCAGACTAATTAGATCCACGTGGTATCTAGCTGCTTCCTCAGGACCATTACCGCTACTGCTTATAAAGAAATAAGTGAAAAAGATAAGATATCACCTGAGATATAGTGATAAAATCCTTCTCCTGACTGTGTAGTTCAAACCAGGATGTGGATCCATTCCCAACGAGACACACATATAGGGAAAAAAAAGTGCATAAAAAGTTGGATACAGAACACTGTATTGAAACAAATCTGTCTAACACAGAGTGATCTCATTTAATGACGGACGTGTCGTATCTTTCATATAAATATCATACACATCCGTCCACAGGCACAAATATTGTAGCTGCTCACTTACCAATTAGGCAGGAGAGAAAACTCCCACCTCACCTGGCTACAGCGCAGGTAATTGAATATTTCAAAAAGGGGGGATAAGTGCACAGCACCAACTGTTATGATTTGCTACAATTTCATCCGTTATGGGTGCTCCGTAGGTGGCGGCCAACGTCCCTGGGCGCCTGATGATGAATCCGAATGTTGTGTCTCTAATGGGACATTAAAGACATCCCTTTGGGCACACCTGGTTCTCCTCAATGTGAAAAGAGGATTCCACACAAATTGTTCCTTGATCATGTGTGTGTTTTTATTATTGTTACTGTTCTTCTTTTATTTCACTACGCGCAAAGTCAAAACAAGAATTTCAGAGCACAACAGTTCTATTAGATGTTGTAAACAGGCAACTAGACTGACTACACATTTCATTGAGGTCGGTCATCTACCCACAGATCTGAAATGGACGGTCATCAAACAACCTATGATCCCACCCCACATAACTGTCATCAGTAGTTTCTTATTCAAAAAAGAACAAAGATGGGTGTATAAACTCAAATCTGATAAAGTGGGCCTCAATGAGGACATCCCGTGGATGTCACTCTAATGAATAATGATTGAGACATTGTCTGGTGTCATGATGGTTATAAGAGCTATTCAGCTTCAGATGAACGTAAATTCAATTATATATTGATTCTGAATATTTGTCTATTTTACAGGGGTTTTACCCTTTGTCCTGCTGAACCATTAGGAGTTCTAGGAAAGGATAGTCATGTATGATGTGCTGGCAAGACAGTGCAGTATTAGGTATACACTTTAGAGAGATCTCTATATGGTACTGTGCTGTCTGCCTTGCCCTGCCTTTTTCCTGTGTAATCTAACATGTCTTGACCAGTAATTTTTACTACAGTGGATTTACTGCACATCGAATTCCTATATTACTCTAAGGCATGGCTACATGCATTCTGGCACTTCGTTTCTTGGAGATATCAGTATAGCGGCCCCTGTCTGATGTAGTTTTCTCAGGGTGCAATAGTTGCCCTCTAAATGGAGGTTAGAAACGACTTTGCGATATATTAGATACAGCTGTTTGCTTATAATCCCTTAAACAACTGACACATTGAATACGACAGATAAATGGTTGAATAGTGACACAAATGTGTAGTTTTTTCAAAAGAAACTACCTTTCCCATGACGCTATGCGCGTCGCGCATGGACTGACGTCATCCGGGCGCCTTTTGGACGCCGACGAAGCAGAAATATAATGTGTGTTTGCGCGCCGCGTCGGTACCTCCCACGACAGCCCAGAGGGACGCCCGGGGTACCGACGGACAGGTAAGCGCTTGCACGACCCGCTAAACATTTGGGCTCAAGAATTCTTTCGTGTTTGGTATGATTGCAGAGGGTGCGGGAGATGCGTGTGAGTAATACCGGTCTCTCATAACTATTAGATACCTATCTGTTTGTCGTCTCCGCAGTTACAGAATGCGTCCTGGATGCTCTCATTGTAAAATTGGAGGCTGTAGGCTGGTATGTGGGCGTGAATTATATACACGCCACCAACTGACCTCTAAATACAGTTCTTTGTCGGGTCACAGCGCGACCACAGTCCATGTCAGACATGAAGAAGGGTTTCACTAATCAGATGCACCTGAATACACATATCTCGGTGCTCACACATAAGATCCATATAACGATCAGATTTCTTTTATAATTAGAGGAATGGTGTCAAACCCTAAGTATTTGCTTTATTACAAAGTGACAGCACTGTACAAATATCCAACAGTGCACTTCCTAAATGTTATTTGGACTTAATAGCTTTTGTTGGAGGGGAGTGACACCTTGTGTGTCCTAACTTTCTTTTCATTTGTTTTTCGCTACTCAGAGCGGTGCCCTGTTTTACCTGCGCTGTAGCCAGGTGAGGTGGGACTTTTCTCTACTGCCTAATTGGTAAGTGAGCAGCTACAATATTTGTGCCTGTGGACGGATGTGTATGATATTTATATGAAAGATACCACACGTCCGTCATTAAATGAGATCACTGTGTTAGAAAGATTTGTTTCAATACAGTGTTCTGTATCCAACTTTTTATGCACTTTGTTTTTTTCCCTATATGTGTGTCTCGTTGGGAATGGATCCACATCCTGGTTTGAACTACACAGTCAGGAGAAGGATTTTATCACTATATCTCAGGTGATATCTTATCTTTTTCACTTATTGCTTTATATGCAGTAGCGGTAATGGTCCTGAGGAAGCAGCTAGATACCACGTGGATCTAATTAGTCTGCAGAAACATGTCGACCTTCCATCCTTATTAGTGGTTATTTGTTTACACCACTACGCACTCCTTTTATTTTAGGATTGAAGAGAATCTTAATAAATATTTTTTCTCTTCCCTACCTAATTTTATAGTTTTTTTCACAACTTCACTTTGCACTTCACTTTTAGCACTGCTTCCAGTCACCACACTATACATCATGTGTTCTCCTCACACTGGGCACCACATGTAGGATTAGGCTCTAAACATCTGCCAATCCACAGTGGGTCTCACAATCTACCTTCGAGGGTGAAGGATCCCAGATGATGAAGGGTGGGTCCGAGTGGTGACTGATGGGAATCTTTTCACAGAGATGAGAGACCCTATGTGTATTTTCCACAACACATTAGTAGTTTTACTCCTTTTTCCTCTTATTCACCACGTAGGAGTTTAACTTAGTTTGCATTTGCGCTGAACCCTTGCTATCTGTTGTTGAAGTGACTGTTCCTAGGGATAGTAGCATTGCTGGGTCGTTAATCCGTCCCTTAGACCCTCGTCCTCCCTGTTTGGTAATACCCCTTTCCAGGTACCAAAAGAACAGCTGTAAGACTACACTGGAACATATTGCCATGAAGCAAGGGTGCCAACACTGCAGGGATGATTGTTTGTGTGCAGGAAGGTGTCCCTTCTTGCACTTTACCAATCGTACCTGCAATGCAGGTACCCTTGCATTATAGGGCAAGGGCAAGGGCAAGGGCAAGGGTGCCTGCCTTAGTGCACAGCAGTTCTTTTGGCACTGGCACGTTGGTGAGCACGGGGGTGCCTCATATTCATGTCAATAAGGCACATTGCTGCATTTTTTAAATGACGCAGCTCAGCGCAACTGATTTGTTAGGTGCGACGCGCTGCAACAATCATTGCAAATATGCCCCATGGTTCTATGGTGTACATCACATGTATTCACCCCCACACCAAGTCAGATTTACTAAATGAGAGGAGTTCAAATGGTCCCTACCATGGCGGCTGAAACGTGAGTGTTCAGACCCTGCACGCAAGGACTGCTGCATACAGTGTAGTTTAGGACTGTCAAAATATAGACATGAAAATTAAGAGCGGGCAGGCCCGAAATTTGTACCTCAGGGAATCTTTGATTTTTTTTAAGGAGAAAAGGAGGACAATATTCTAATAGCCGTGTAGCATGCAACAAGTGGTGTCCCATCTATTAAATTTCCGTCCCCATAATATTGGCCCTTGCCTTCAGATGGACCAGTAACACTGGAGTTGGTCTTTAATGGCTGAACAGTTTTCAACAGGAATTACCTGCAAAACATAGTAAGGGACCCCTTATTTAGCTTACAATAAATATGTGTTTATCATGCTGCAGATTGGGCAAAATGAGTAGGTTCAGATGACTGAAGGATTCCAAAAAGTTGATGCGGCCTCTCCACATGGTTAGACTTTCCTTTGGTTTGCAGATAGCGCTGTACACCCTTTAAACTGTTTTGTATGATACGCCACTCCATATATTAAAACAGTGACTTATTACCTTTATAGGTTGCGTCAGCAACGTAGCATGCATTGACAATGAAAAATTTATAAAATAAATTGAATTGAACAATGAAATAGCAAAAACACTTCACTAAATAGGCAGTAAATGTAATTGAATAATTTTCACTGGAGTAATTGAGACGCTGAATGCTTAAATTAGAGTACTGAGTCAATGGGTTTCGGGGTCCCATCGTATTTTCGTCAGGTCAATCAACTCAATTTGGTCAACAATTAATAAACTTCAAGCAGATATTCTATGGCATTGGATTGCATTTACAATTACATCCCTGTAGCTTGATCGACTATTGGTCATTAGAGGGCACTCTGACTCTTCACGCGTCTATATAAGTTATTGAAGGAAGTTTTAAATCGAAAAGTAAGGAAAACACACACAATTGCTACCTGGGCGCATGTGTTTTATGAGTGTGCCGCTTTGTGGGTTACGTTAAGTCCAAGTCGTGACCATTCAAAAATAAACGAAGAAAATAAAACCCTTTTAGATCCTTTTATTTAGCTTCAGCTAGTTACTGTTACCAAGCATATCTAGCTCCTTAGGCAGCCCCTAGATAGGTTTTATACTCACCCAACAAAATAATGGAAATTTGACAGACTGACGTGGCGGAATCCAAGATGGCGGTTTGACGCCGGTTCAGAGTAGCAGCGTCCCTTGAAGGCTCCCGGCTCCCTGCCTTGCTGATTTTTCCTACGGGAGACAAGATCGGGCATTATGAAGAATTTGGAAAATAAAGGAGGAAAAGTATAAGGGATTTAATTCCTCGACGGAGTACGAAGGGCTGACAGCTACAGACGGCTACTGGATGTTCCGTCTCTTCAGTGGCTGGTGGAGGCGGCGTCTGCTCCTATCTGGTCTATCGAGTATACGGCCGCCCTGCAGACCTGGGATCAATCAGCCGGGTGGGTTTTGCTTTGCTGACAGCCTCGCGGGGAGTGAAGACATAGGTACAGCTCGGCCCGCTCGATGCTGGGCTAGCGCTACAAACGAGGATGGATCCCAAGATCGGCACCAGAGCCACTCGAGCGGGGAGAGTTACTAATTCAGAGACGCCGACACCTCCTTCTCTTCCCGCTGCTACAATGGATCAAACCACCTCGGAAAAAAAAACTGGCTTCTGAGAGGACGGCACAACTAGCCGGTAAGCAGCTGATACGCGCTCCGCTTTTTGTTGTGTCAGAAACTAACTCCATAGAGAGGAACGGTGGCAATATTGTATCCACTATTGTAATTTCGAGCAACAATGTGTCAGACTGTCCTGATCTAGGAGAAGCAGTGACATAGTGCCCACACCGCCATTCGCTCCCGCCCGCTTGTACAATGCACAATTACAATTCCCACCCAAAGGAAACTCAGGAGACATATTTGTGGGAAAGAACTGCTGCAGGTTTACTTCATACAACACAGGTATGACGTTATGGTGGGTCATCTTACGGGCGATCCAAAGCAGGCAGCCCCTCGCTGTCCCACATGCCTAAGGAGCCATCTTGCACGGCGAGTCGATGCTCTAACGGTGCAGCACATTACCAGCTTCGTTATACTCCCGCCCCCCCTGTCAGGGCGGAGCGGTGTGGCACACCCCCGATCGGTTCAGGCCCCCGACCGCCCGAAGGACTAACGGGGTGCCGTCGCGGTTTCCCAGAGCCTCCTTCGGCTCCTGGTCCTTGGCTCAGGCACCCTTCCTGTGCCAGGCAGAGGTACCCTTACTGTACCCTTCTGCCGCAGAGGTTCCCTTACTGTACCCGTCTGCTTCCAGATCGCCCTGTACTCCGCCACAGCTCTGGAGGAGGCCCCCGTAGATGACAGAGCCCCCCCCACCTACTTAGCTACTTACATCCTGCCTCTTGTACGTCCAGGAGGAACATATCCATTCCAAATCTAGACAAGTGTACCCCGTCTTTGTTGTAGTACCCTTTGGTTTCTTCCTGTATGGGTGTATGCCTAATGAACCCCAGGCCTCTCCTTTGACACCTTACCCGGACTTTGTGGAGGGGTTCGGGGCCCCGCTCCCACCAGTCTATGTTTCCAACCTTTATCTCCCTTACCGGCTCCAGCTGATGTGGGCGGCTGTCTCTACCCTGGCTCCAGCTGATGTGGGTGGCTGTCTCTACCCTGGCGAGGCACAACACTGGCCATATCCCACCTTGGGGACTATCCTACCATGGGGTAAGTGACTTAGGAATCGGGTGTCCTTGTGTCCCTCCGTAGCCAAGTTATGTTGACTCCACGTTCTTCACAGGTTATTGCACAAAAGCCCACAATTACTGGCCGCTACCACCACTGCCTAGCTCCTGACTCTAGCGCAGGTGTTAATGACTGTCTTGGAAGGGCTTGAACTCGATCTCTTGGTGCGAGCTTGCAACCTTGATGCATCCTTGGTAGTGCCGGCCCCTACCGGTCACAAGCATAGCTAAGCCCCTGCTGAAATCACCTGCCTAGATGAAAATCGAGATGGGCAACTTGGAACACTATTACTTTCTCACTATGCACTTTCGGGCATGGTAATACTGCCTCAGCACCTGAATACCCGCTAAATAAATCCGGCTCAGGCTGCGCGCTTACTAGTGCACCTAGCCCGGGGCCCTCCACTGCGTGTGAACCCTGCAGTTTGGGTTAAGACTGTTGTTGTCACCTGCCCACATCACCAACCGGGCTGGCTGTTGGCTTAGTCCATGCTCCCTAGTTGCATAAACTAAATGAGCTACCATATCGCTTCCTTGCCTAGCCAACTGAGAGCTACCCTCCCCCATCTATGTCTGCCCGGTTCGCTACTTCCCTGTGTGGCATTTCCATCCTTTCGATGCACCACGAGTGACACTATCTAAGAATGACACGTTATTGCAGGGCGTCCCTTGCACAGACATCTAGCATGTTCAAAGCTCTCCCAGATCTATCTGACTTGGATTTAGCCACTAACTCGCTTGCTCTAAAGGCACCAAAGAACGCCAAGCAGAAGGCTGTTGAAAAAAGCTGGGCTTCAAATGCTGAATTGGTCACTATCTGCAAAGTGTCTATCATACGCTGCAAAGCGGGGAATTCGATCTCTACCCTCCTGTCGGCTGACCTGACCTCCCCTCGGGCCCACCCCTTGAGTGCTGCCTTGATCCTGAATGAACCTGTGGGGTCCTCGGCCCCGGTAAGCTTGGTGTCATGTTTGAAGCCGCCAGGTGGCTGCACACCCATGAATGTGCCTTGCCGGCCTCCTTGGCCCACACCACAAAAGCCTCAACCTGTTCTACTTGCTACTAAGTCAATTGAATATATAAAACTCTAATCTCCTTAACTATGCAGGTGTCCTCCCAGTGTGTTCTTGTGGCTTGAGAGTTTGCCATATATGCAGTATTATCCTTCTACCTGGTTGGTACTTTGTAACATGCACACGTCACTTTTGCATTGTAACACACTGATTGCTACCTCTTGTATTGTGTTTTGTTCCGGTACTTGCCCCAAGTGTCACCATTGCCTACGTGACGTTTGTTCTTGTGTTCGAGTGTCCACCATTTATTGTAGTGTTATACCTCCCCTTGTACTTTGTATATTCTTGTAACTTGCACACATGTTACTTTTCCTCCTGTAACGCACTGTTTGCTACCTCTTTTATTGATTGATCCGCATCAAATTGTCCACGGGGCCCGTCAACCAGCCACTAATGAAAGTAATGATAATAAGTGCGCTCTTTTGAAGCTTATGCAAAGCTTCCCCAGGCATGCAATTGTAGCCAAACAGAAGCAGTGAGTTCGCCATACCTTTACTGAAGTTATATTCCTAACATTTGTCGGCCGTTGGGGTATTCACGGTCTTATGGTCGAGAAGGGCCCTCGTGCACTACCATGGTTACCCACTCTCTATGAAGCATGCGGCAAACTGGATTTTAACTATAAAGTGCATCGGTTCAACAAAGTAAGCGCCAATATTCAAATGAAAGTGGGTGCTAAACAAGTACTGCTGGGTATCTATTGTGTTCTTGAGTTAGCTCAAATGAATTTAAACAGTACCCTAGGTAAACCGCAGCGCAGAACTGCAAATATATTTGGCACAGCCCACCTTCAGCGAGCGCAATTCATAAATGCCGAGCGTGTCTATAATAGTAGCACATCTTCCGGTTATATCCTAATCCGCCTGTTCGCCCACAGGAAAGCCCTCAATAACGTGTCAACAACCTTTCCTTTCGTCACAAGATTGTTGTAAGCAGGGCCTACGGAAGACTCGTGAATCAAATGTATCACAAATTATCCTGTCCACAGTATCTACATAACTAATGCTGGTACCCATGAACGTGTGTTGACGTAAATACTGTGAAAAAGTTCACGGGGTTCTGGCGGGCAGTTCTGAAGCACGTGAAAGGCCCCTGCAGCAAGTACTTCAAGCGCGACCTTTGGAGCTTTGATCTATATGCGAAGGGGGGCACAGGGCTGGGATTCACCCGGCTTAGGATGGGGCAACTGTGACATTGTATTAATGATGTGCTCATTTGCAGAGGTCTATCTTAGGGCTTGGAACTCACCAGCAGTAAATATCGTGCACTCGTAGGGGGCTGTAAATAAAGACACAAATAAAAACACCCAAATACCTTTAGTCAGCCTCATACAAGGAGCCAATCAGAGGGCGGTTTATTCAACTGTGACATTGTATTAATGATGTGCTCATTTGCAGAGGTCTATCTTAGGGCTTGGAACTCACCAGCAGTAAATATCGTGCACTCATAGTGGGCTGTAAATAAAGACACAAATTAAAACACCCAAATACCTTTAGTCAGCCTCATGCGAGGAGCCAATCAGAAGGCGGTTTATTCAACTGTGACATTGTATTAATGACGTGCTCATTTACAGAGGTCTATCTTAGGGCTTGGAACTCACCAGCAGTAAATATCGTGCACTCATAGGGGGCTGTAAATAAAGACACAAATTAAAACACCCAAATACCTTTAGTCAGCCTCATACGAGGAGCCAATTAGAGGGCGGTTTGTTGTTTATAAAATTTGGGGCGTGTCTACGCGGCACATCACTTAACTGCTGAGCCTTTGAAAAAGGAGACCTAATCCTTGATACGCGTCAGACTGAACGGCCTTTAAGCTGCGCCTAGATTCTGCTTGTGGGAGCATGTCTGTACCAAATAAAGGCTTTAGAGCATGCTGCAGTTGGAGTGCCCCTCATTCGAGGGCAACCTTTGGAGCTTTGATATATATACAATGTTTGCAAATTGAATCTTTTAACTAGATTAGAGTGGACATTACTCAAGGAATGGGTATTTGGTACGCTAATAAAACACTGCCCGCCTCTATCCAATCAAATCCTCATGCATTTATAATTTTGTTGGCACCTCAACTGACCTGTACAATTTAGATGGCTTGTTCTGATATTGCCTGAGGAGAGACTTAATAATTGTTGGGTGGCATTTTTATATTTACAATGTAGGCCTCTACTGTTGACTCCTATGCTTTGGTCCCTGAACCAGCCTAACAGAATCGCAAGAGAGAGGGGCCGGTTTACACTTCAATGTGATGTCATTTCCAAACTACTTAGCAATTCTTTGTGCGTGTGCTTAGAGGCTTGTGGTACTACTTTCCTCGTACCGTTCAGACCATGGATGCTGCAGCTTTCCCAAGCGCCACCTAAGCCTGGCGAAAGTAACGCTAAAAAGAAAGAACATTCACCCAACTGAGTCAGACTGTGCCGTTTGGAGTTATCAGTACGTACTGCACCTGTGCATTGGAAACCTTAACTAAGCAGTGTATCCGCTTCCTCCTTTTAGCAGTAAGCATACCTCATAACCAGCGCATATTTGATGCTGGGAACGGTTATAAATCAAACCAGTTCATTAAGGCAGAGCTATGGTGATAATGACCTGACCCCGCCCACCTGAAGAGCGGGCACCAGAAGTGTGTGGCGGGTGGCGGGAGCAGGAAGTGGCCTCGCGTCCAGTCACCCTACTTGGGCGGTGCTCAATAAAGCACGGCGGGAGGGTGCGCAGCTTACGAGGGGAGTGCTCACTATTTCCTGGAGCAGAGAGGCGACAGTGTACAACAACGCCCCCACCTATCCTAAGAGAGCGTAAAGCGCTATTATGTTCCCAGCTGGTGAAAGATGGCGAAGTCGGACAATGGGGCAGCGGCATTACTGGGATGCGATGCAATCATGACAATGCGAGAGCGGGTATCGAACCGCTTTACATCTCAGCACTCATTCCTTCTGGTCGGCTCGGGGAGATGAAGTGAAATTCCCAGAATCGCAGGATTTGTGAGCGTCATTGCCGAGACTCGATGTAGTATCCTGGTTTGGATACCATGTGCCTTTTCCATTAACCTGTCTTGCTGCTCAGCCTACCTGGGTGAATGGTAGAATGTTGAGTGTGTGAGGTAATATGGAATGTGTGGTGTGCCTGGTGGATAGATGACAGTTGGAAGAGAGGGCTGAGTAACAAGAGAGCTGCTCCTGGTGGGGCTTAGGAGAGACTTGAATGATACTTAAATGATTACCTGATTTAACCTTGAAACCTATCAATAAACCATCTTCAATCAATACCACTCGGCTACAGATCATCTTATTACATTTGGCGACGTTTTGGACTTACTCACACGGCTTGCAACTTCAAGGATCTACATGAAACCTCATCATCAAGATATTCAAGTAAGGAAAAAGAATTTCTTAAAGCTATTTGAACTTTACTGGCACCCCTTAGTTAGCCCCACCAGTGACCTACCACCAGTCGCCCTCCAAATTGGATGTGCCAGTCTACGCCTGCATACAAGTTAAGTGTGCCAGTCCCAGTACAACGCTTCTTCCTACCTGCTCCTACTTGTTATTAAGGACATTAAGTAGCTAATTCAGATGAGCGTCTGGGACTACCGTAATTTCTACCTTGCCCACTTACTGCCTGCATACGGTTTAAGTTTGCCAGTCCAGGTCTATAAACAGCATAACGCTTGGTTTAGCATTAAGGACTTTTACTGTTTTCTTCCTACTCGCAGTTTCTACTTTGCTGCCTCCCTACTGCTTTCCGAGAATAGAAACGAGAGGAGGAAAACAGAACCTGGGCAAGAATCAGTCACCTCTGATTTGTTTAAAAAAGGGTATTCCGAAGGAAAAAGACCCTGACTCAAGAGGCAAATAGAAGTTCAAGCTGACTCGAACATTAAAGAAAAAGATACAGCTGAATATTCATTTGCAAACACCTTTGACATTAGTAATTCGAGTTAAATCAAAAGAGCATCAACTTTATTATAAAAGAGCGTCATCTTTAACCTGCCACTGTTAAATTTGAAACAATTTAAATATGCTAGCTCTGCTACACCCCTCAGTACCTGCTTTGCTGTCATTCGTTTTTGAAGGAGAAAGAATGTGTGAAGAGAAAATATGGGTTTTACCTACATGATTCCGGAATAGAGGATTAAAGGGAAGAATTCTAGCGGATCAATGACTAGTGCACTACTGCCATCTACTGGTTGTTATTTTATTAACACCACAAGTCATCGTCACACGATCTTCATTTTTACATAACTCCGGTGTGGGCATATTAATTGTAAAGGTTGCGATTACATGGTACAGGCAAAGTTTGAACAGCTGTGTAGAGGCGGTAGGATAAGTCGGTTCATACGCGAGGAGTACTTTTATTGGTTTTACATAGGCGCGACGTACAGTTTTATTTTACGTTTGTTCGCCTTTGACTATTTCCCTCGTGTCGACAGTTGAACCACCGCCTTCCATTTCAAATCAATACACGAACTGTTCAATGCGCACTCACACCGAGAGCGCGCTGCCTTACCTCAATTCCATGGTCTTTGACATCGGATCTTCGAATGGGTATGACGTCTCCTCTATGAGACTGTATACAGAGCGACGTTGGAACACTTCTACACTCCTTGAGCCACCCGGCTTTACGTGTATGACGTACCGCCATCTTATTTCGAACTCACCGGATATCATCATTTCAACGATACATACACTAATCTTTATTTAATTATAGGAAGCACATCTTACTTCTGCGATGCGCACGCTAATTATTTATAATTAAATATAACACATCTTTCTTCAGCGACGCGCACGCTAAATTTATTAATTAAATACAGCGCGTCCTATTTATGTTTCACGCAAGCTAGATATAATTAATCTGGTACAGCACTTTGCCAGGTCAGTGATACGCACGATATCTGAGTAGTTGTTAATGTTCACCAATGGACACTATATTTGTCAACTTCTTGAGGATCATTTCTCAGTTTTTCGCTATAGTACATGGTGAGCAACAACTTCAAGTAAGTTATTCCACAGTTCATGGATACATTTCACCTGAGCTTAAAGTCTGCATTATTTTACAAGTAAATTTTAATGAAAGACTGTATTTACAATATGTTCAAATGCCAGCCTGTATTCCATTGCGGGTTATTTACACGAGTTTTAGAAAATATAGCATTCTAAAGTATCCTGAAAACAATTAGCATTCTAAAGTTAATTTGCTAATTTTGAAGGTTATTTTCACAAAAGTTAAATAGCATTCTAAAGGTATTTTGCTATTTTATATGTTGAAAAACTAACCTGTGTTCCATTAGAAGTTATATACAGGAATTTAAAGAATAGCTTCTAAAGTTAATTTACTATTCTAGAAAATTATAAATATAGCATACTAAAGTTAATTTGCTATTCTAGAACATTATTACGTGAATTTTAAAAATAGCATACTGAAGTTAATTTGCTGTTTTGTATAGTAAGTTAAATACTACTATACACATGTATAATATTAATAGTTAAATGACACACGTTAACATATATGGTCATAACTGTCACAAAAAATTGACCATACAAATTTACATTAATTCTATTCTATGCACGTGACTGTCATCTATTTAAATTATAGTTAAATGCTACGCATTAGCATATATAGAAATGACTGTCACAAATTTGTTCATACAAGTTTGTAATTATTTCTATCCTATGCACGTAAATACTATCTAATTATTTTATAGAAATTACATACATTGCATATGACTTTAATGTTTAAAACCTACATATTCCTATTTAGTGTACGTTGTGCACACGTCACTTTATAGGAATTGTAATTTATTTAAGTTCTTTTTGGGTGATTTTCTCGTTCGCATATTTTAATTGTTGACTTTTCCGTTTCTTTCACTTTGCTGGTCTGGCCAACTGGCATGTGTGTGAGTTTCGGTCATTTCTATTCATTACATCTTGTGAATTTCATTGCGAAAATATTAATTGCGAAATATCAATTATTCCTGTTTTCCGTGTAAAGGGGGAAGGGGTGGTCGAATTGTATACTTTTATGTTTTATGATAGTTATGTTTTACAATGCTAGTTCAATGCTCGTTTTTATGTTTTACAATGCTAGTTCAATGCTAGTTTGTTTAAAGCACAACTCTTTTCATTTGTTTGTTCCTTCTAAGGGGGAAGGTGGTGTAGTATCCTGGTTTGGATACCATGTGCCTTTTCCATTAACCTGTCTTGCTGCTCAGCCTACCTGGGTGAATGGTAGAATGTTGAGTGTGTGAGGTAATATGGAATGTGTGGTGTGCCTGGTGGATAGATGACAGTTGGAAGAGAGGGCTGAGTAACAAGAGAGCTGCTCCTGGTGGGGCTTAGGAGAGACTTGAATGATACTTAAATGATTACCTGATTTAACCTTGAAACCTATCAATAAACCATCTTCAATCAATACCACTCGGCTACAGATCATCTTATTACACTCGAAACCGGCTCCTCCTGGTCTGAAGTCGAGCGCCCTTGCGTATGGCTTCCCCCTCTCCCAGTTATAGGGGGGAGGGGTCGGGATAACGCAAATGAAGAGATGACGGACACAGCCGCTGCTTCCGCCCAACCCCCTCGTAAAGAAACATCCCCACTGTTGATTTACTCTGGCAACTAACACAAAGAAGGGGCCGTAACCAACAGTGGGAGCGTGCTCGGATCCCAGCAACCCCGGGCGTGCAAGCGAAAGAGGAAAACCACAGTCTTCTCCTAAAGTAGACTATCTTGTGATACGGCAGCTTAAGAGCAACAGATGAGCTTAGTCATCAAAACACATGATACCACATATAATACAAGGAACGCTGTTTATTCCCTGCCAGATAAGACACTACGGTTAACAACCAAAGAGGACTGGGACAAACACATGATACCATATATATAATACAAGGAACGCTGTTTAGTTATTTGGTGCTAAACGCCTGTGGCAGGGTCTCTATCCTATGTAATAACCAGCGCATATGTGATGCTGGGTGATAACAACCAAAGAGGACTGGGACAAACACATGATACCATATATAATACAAGGAACGCTGTTTAGTTATTTGGTGCTAAATGCCTCTGGCAGGGTCTCTATCCAATGTAATAACCAGCGCATATTTGCTGGGTGATAAGAGTTACTGCAAAGCCCCCCAGCCGCAAGCAGTGTGAATAAGATGCTATATCCCAGGTCAAACAGGATTACTTTAGAAGCCATCCCAGATTCACTGGATGATCATTCAACTACACTAGAAGTCATTTTCACATCATCAGACATCATCAAGCTCTTGAAGTCATCAGCAGAGCTGAGAAAAGTGAGCCTGATGATTTGAGGATGATTTGAAAATGAGTATCTGATGACGCCATAAAATGTGATTATTCCTGATGAACAGAGGATAAGCAGTTGATGACTTCTCAAGATGAGATGCTTCCTGATGATTTGAGGATGCTTTAAAGATGACTATCTCTTTACTTCATAGGCACTCACAACATTAAACTGGGTCTGGTTTTTTGAGGAGGGCTTGCTTATTACTTTCTCTGAAATGCTTTAATTTTTGTTACAAAAAATAAAGCCTTATAGATAATTTCAGAATTATTTGTTTATTAGTGAACAACGAATACTGTTTAGATATTTCACAAGTATTCATTTACATACAAATAAATGGTGCTTCATACTAATAGGTTCTTCACACACCAGTAAGTAGAGTGTAGCATGCTGCCTTATAGAAAGTGGTTATTTAATATTAACATTGAACATTTATGACAAGTCACTAATGGGCAGTCTCCCTACCCTAACTTTTACTCTGATATTCTTTCTTTGCTTATCTCTACTCTTTTTTCTGTTTTATTCCGCAGCTTCATTGCTGAGTTCATTTATCATCACACAATGTTTTCTCTTCTGGAAGGAGGTCTTTTGAAGCTTCAAAAGGAATAAAAGGGTGTTAAGCATCTGGCCTCACAGCGCTATTTCTTTAGTCAAAATGCTGTACTTTTGCACGGTATTACACAGTCGATGGCAGTTTGTTTGCAAAACTTTCTATAAGAAATAGGTGCAAATATCTAGAATTATTTTTTCCTGAGCAGGTGCTGGGGGTTTCTTTGGTTTGTTCCCAGTGAAGAAGCTGGCTCAGAAAGAACCAATTATGCTACAGAGGGACCCCAATGCTGTGGGCTAGCACCGCCTTACCCCCATTGCATCAATACTTTGTTTTCCCTTAGCTGTGGGAAAATAGAGCTCTGTGGCTTAGAGGGACACACATGTCTGATTGTCATGGTGCATTAGACTGCTGCAGGCTATTGGTAGGCTGGAGTGGCATGCTACTCATAGCACACTTCGATACATCGGAAAATTGCTTGTCACTGCAGTCGCATCAAAAGGAGGCGCAGGCTGCACCATGGCTGCATTGAATTCCTTTCCTCAGTCCTTGCCAATGAGCCACTCCACGCCCAACATGTAACCCTATACTGACTCAAGGCAGGCTCAGAATACCATACTAATAACTAATTGCCCGACAGCAGCAGAATCTCAAAGTCGGATGTTTACAATCAATCAGCAGGCAAGTGATTAGGCTCGAAATCGGAAGGGCTGGCATAAATGTATTTCCACTCAAGTAAAGAGCCCCAATATCTTTGGGACAAGTTTATGCTATATAAATAACTGGAAACACAGGGATATTGACCTCTGCCTTTCTTTTGGTACAGAAATGTCATCAGAGCGAGGCAGAATTGTTAATCGGTTTATGTTTTAAAACTTTCACTTTTAAAAGATAATAAATAATACAATTCACTAAGGTAAATCGATTCAGCCTCTAAAAAAATACATTCACTTGAACTATATGACACAATATTTTATTATATCATGATATTTCTTGTCTGCTAACATACAATTAAAGATAGCAGAGAAGCACTGCTGAAGAGGCCGGAGGTGAGGATGCAGTTGAAGAAGTGGGTGCTCTTTACAGCCTGCCAGCACTCTGCTGCAATAATGAATTCTGCCACAGCCTCAGCAGTGTGTGTGCAGACCTTGCAGCAAGCGAAAGTCGCTCCCGGTAAGTACTACTATTACGCTGTGCTGACCGCGTGTGTAGGCAGTGGGCACAGTAAGTTCCATTCATAATTCTAATATCAGACTGATTGACATGTCTGCTGACTCATCCTAAGACTCGTGCCGTGGGATGCTGGGCTCAGCTGACTGCAGTAGCAGCTGAGACCCTGCCACACCGGCTGCCTCGATCTGTGACTGACCTAGTCAGTGGCCTGCAGACTTCCGTGCACTGACAGAACTGTTGGGGGGGACGCACCTTCTTCTTTCGTTCATTTTACGGCACCTTCCGCCATAGCATCGCACTGTGCGCCAGTTTCTGTCTCACCTCACTGGACCGATCTGTGCAGTTTAAGAAGTGTTCTTCAGTGTACGGCGATCTCCCCGTTTGTTGCGCATGACTGTCCCACACTCCGTACCCTTTGCAGTCATGCGCTTCTGGCCCCCCGCACTCCCCTTGCTATTAATTCTCGGGAGACGGCACACAAACTAACGCCATTAAAACCTTATAGTGTCTAATGAGAAACAATTAGGTAGCAGAAGCACTCGGATTGGTTTGGGGACAGTGTGGCCGTCGGCGCTGATAAGTTTCATTTTAGCGCATCGCTGCTCAAGGATATTTAGATTTAGATTAAAAATCGCCCCGAAGGAATGGAGTCAGTTGCTGTATCCCCTTTTTAATTATATCTTAGATACTGGCCAAATTCCAAAATCATGGCAGGGAAGTATAATCATTCCGATTCATAAAAAGGGAAGTAAAACCCAGGCAAGCAATTTCCGTCAAATAGCACTTATGGACTCCGTGGGCAAGGTATTTGCAGCAGAAATCTTACACCGCCTAAAAGAATGGGCCTTCACGACTGGTCAGATACCGATGTTTCAAGCAGGTTTTAGACCTAAACATTCGGTAACTGACAACATCGCAGTTATCCAAACCATCTTTGACAAATATATAACACAAAAAAATCAGGTTGTATACGCTGCTTTTATAGATTATTCAACGGCGTTTGACCGGGTAGACCGACCAACATTGTGGGAAAAATTGAGGAAACTTGGCATAAATGAGCAACTACTACAGTCTATAATTAGCTTGCACACCAATACTTGGTGCCAAGTTCAAATGGGGGGAGAAAGAGGTTACACTGAAAAAATCAAAACTGAAAACGGACTAAAGCAAGGGTGCCTCCTAGCCCCAATATTATTCTCCCTCTACCTAAGCGACTTGTGCCATTACCTGCAATTAGGCTCCAATCTACCTCCAAAAATTGCTGATAAAAAAATAATTGCTTTACTGTATGCCGACGACATAGTGTTGTTGGATCTTACCCCCTTCGGACTACAAGCGTCACTTGACATTCTGCACAAATACTCCAAAGAAAACTATCTAGTCCCAAATATTCAAAAAACAAAAGTGCTGGCTTTCTCGGGAAGGAAACAAAGCGCAAGATATTCCTGGAGATTAGGAGGGGAAAAGATAGAAGAAGTTAAGGACTATCCTTACCTTGGCAGGATCCTTTTAAAAAACTTATCTAACACAGCGCAATTGAATAATTTGTCAAGGAAAACAGATATACATGTCGCGGCCCTTCTGAGACTTTATAGCGCAACAGGGAATATACATTTCTCCTCTCTGATAAATCTATATAAAGTAAAAATATCTCCTGTACTTTCTTACGCGATGGAGTACATCCCCATAAAACAATGGGCTTTCATGGACCGAAAAGAGGGGAAGATCTTAAGAAAAATTGTGAAACTGTCAGATGCAGTCCCTGTCCAAGCACTGAGATTAGAACTATCAGTGACAAGTTCCTATGCAGTAGCAATTGCAAATGTAATAAGGTGGGCCTACAACTTATTGCACGCAAAAGAGAACACATTAAGAGCACTGTTGAAAAAAGAAACCTTTGAGTATGATGCTAAAAAGCAAGTCTTCAGAGAGAATATGGTTGAAGCATTTCGAGTAGCAAATATTACCGTTGAAATGCTGTTAAATTGGTCACCAGCACAACTAAAACTATTTTTAAAATGCTTCACCCCAAAACTCAGCTACGAAGCGGACTCTCGACACTGCACCAAATTATCTACCTATAAACCATTTATTGATTCCTTAGAATTTAAACAGAGTCGGCCTTATATTGGGCTAACCTTAACACATGGTGCAAGGAGAACAATTGTTATGCTTCGACTGGGCATCCTCCCCTTACTTTCATTTACCTCAAGATGGTTCCCGGGGGAATCGGCTTTATGTACATTGTGCGCTGGGGGGGATCAGACTCTGGAACATGTTCTATCTGTATGCCCGAATCAGATCGTAGTTTCTGCTCGCACTTGATTTTTGGCACCAATATATCGCTCTTGTAGAGTCACGACAGTGAGAGAACTTATCGCTCTTTGCAAGCAACCTCCGAACGAATTTGTTTGTTTTAATTTGTATAAATTTCTAAAAACGTTTTTATCTTTGTATTAACGAAATTGAATCTCTTTTTATATGTAACTTGTATAATATATTTTGTGGTCCTCTGTTGAGTACCAGAACAAATAAAACTTTTTGACTTTTGACTTTTGACTTTTGACTTTTGATATTTAGAATGTGCACTACCATGACGATGGAATCTGTCTGTCTCGCAGCCTAACTATTGTTCTAACAATGTCTCTGTCTGTAAATCAGTCTCTTTCTATGTCTCCTCATTAATCCATCTCTGCCCATTATTGCCCGTCGATCTGTCAGTCCCGATTGTGTAATAAGGTAAACACAACTACAAGTTCCAGAATGCAATGTTGAAGTGCCTTGTTATGCACTTCCGTTGGCGCCGGAAGTGATGTCATGTCGGAGCGTCGGGCACTCGTTAGGTCAACACGCATGGGTCAGCAAGATATTTACAAAGTGGACATGGCGCCTGTTCAACCTCTTCCTCTAGATTATTGCAGATGCCTTCAGTGCTTCTCGACCATTTGCATGTTTGTGTGGGAGAAACCTTTATCGGGACAGGAGTAAGAGATCGAATTACTGCTTCACAGGTAATTGAGGGACATGTGTTTTTGATGGTTCAGGAAGGTTTCGCTTTGTTTAAATCAGCCCTCTAATGAACAAGCATTGGCATAGCCAATAGGTCTCGCCTTTGGGACCTTATAACTATTTATTTATGGCTAAACCCTTATAAGGTCCCAAAGGCGAGACCTATTGGCTATGCCAATGCTTCTTTTAATTCCGGGTGCTTTTTTATTGTGAATGGTTGCCATGCTTTTTAATTAATCGTGGAAATTGAAATAACCTTAAACTTACAAACTTCTGAGCGAGGTATTTTTTTTGTTTTGATCTCACATTCATTTTTTCCAATTACATTCTTTTTCATCTCTATGCATGGAATTGTTCTGGTAATACATTATTTTTCATGTTGTAAGCAATGATCCAGGTGTCATTACAGTTTGGCCTGAGAATGGGCTTGGTGGCCTCTAAATTAATGGGACCCTTAATTTGTATAAATGTAATTGATGAGTAATCTAGTGAATACTTGCTTTTACGATTTTATAACGCTGCAATTTGAACTCTCGTTGAATTCCGTGCTTTCAATTTACTTTCCATCACATTCATAGATGCTTGCTCAATTTCCTCCAAAAGCTGCTGTAAAAGGCACTGTTTGGTGTCACCATTCTAAGATTTTTTTGGGGCGGAGCCAACTTAGGGGTGTGTAAGGGGTATAATTTGCCTTCCCCAGCTATAAGCGAGAGCCGGTCCCACACACACAGGGCCTCAAGCTTGGTCGGGGTTGGGTGGAGGGGGCCTTAGGGAGGAGCAGAGTGGGTTGTTATGGCGGGGGATAATGCAGGACTCTCCTCTGGGAAGGGGTTAAGGGTGCATCAAAGGTAGTGAGTTCGATGGGATACCACTCCCCGATACCAGCAGTCTATGAGGGTCCCTCTCAGGCCCTTGCAGCACCTGGAGTAGCAAGAAGGACTGCTGTGATGCCCCCTTTGTACCTCAAACTGTGAAAGCTTCTGTGTATTTAAGGTTGTGCACGTTCTAAAAATGTACAAAAGTAGTGAACAGGATTACTTTTTAAATACAGACAACCCTAACACTACAGCAAACAACGAAGTATCCTTTGTAGCTCAAACCGGATTGGAATATATCCTAAGAGACCTGGCAGCACTGCATGTGAACACGAGGCTTGATTGCCTTCGCTTTGGAAAACTGCAGCCCAGGGACCTCTTAGGCACGCTGGTTTCAGACTTTGTCCTATGAAGATGCAAAGCACATCCCTCCAGAGGAAGCTTGGCCTCATTGTAACAGGTGTATTTTCAATGCACTGCATGGATTGTACCAAAGCTCACAAGAGCGGAAACTAGTTGTAGCACAAAATATACAGAGGCATAAATTATCGGTGGTGCACATGGTGCATCGGCACCAGGGCCTAGAGGTTGTGGGGGGAGGGCTGCCTATTGTGCACTGGTTGCTACATAGTCAAATGTCCCCAGTGCTACTGATGACACAGAGGACAAGGGTGTAGCTACCAGTTGTGCAGACTGCGCTGTGGTACCAAGGACCAAGGCCTAGCGGTGTGTGTGTGTGTGTGGGGGGAGGGGGGAGGGGGGGGGGTTACCCAGTACTTGTTGCAGATAGACTACAGGCCACTTGCTCTGAATGACAAACACTTGACCTGCACTATATTCAGTCTTGGGGTGGAAAAGTGAAAGGGTTAGGGAGGACAAAACCGAGGATAATCAAGAAATAGACCAATTCAAAGAGAAAGGAAAACATGAAAGGAAAGGAAATGGTGAAAGAAAAAAAGGAGGGCAATAAGTAACAGAAAGGGAGGACAAAAGGGTTAGCAAAAAAGGAGAAGGAAGAGAAAGGGCCCACAAATAATGAGGTCAGAGAGAGAGCAAGAGGAAGAAGATGGAAAATGGAGAGCGAAGCAAATAAAAGATAGATAAAAAAGTACCAAAATACACATACAACAATAGGTGAGTAGGAGAATGAGAACAGGTAGATTAAGAGGAAGTTGGCGCGAGAAATTTATGATGCACGTTGAAGACTGAGAATATAGGCGGCTTAGGGTGAAGAGTAAAAGGAAAAAGAAAAGAATGGATTTAAGGGGAGCGAGGAAAGAAAAAGTGAGAGAAGGCAATAAGGATAAATGTGAAACTGGAGAAAAAGAGAGGAATGCATAGGCAGCTGAAAGGGTGAAAAGATAATGCGAGAGGACTGAAGATAGGAAAGAGGAAATGACAAACAGAATTACTTGGAGACTCGACCCTAACATTAGTGCAGCAGGTACAGTGACACCAGGGTCCAAGGATGTGATGGGCCTTTTGCACCCAAATTATGTCACACAGCTCTACCTATGCACCTCAGTCCTGGCCTGCAGCAACCACCCCCACACACAGCTCTACCGATGCACCTCAGTCCTGGCCTGCAGCACGCCCCTACACACACAGCTCTACCGATGCACCTCAGTCCTGGCCTGCAGCACGCCCCATACACAAAGCTCTACCGATGCACCTCAGTCCTGGCCTGCAGCACGCCCCCACAACACAGCTCTACCGATGCACCTCAGTCCTGGCCTGAAGCATGCCCCCACAACACAGCTCTACCGATGCACCTCAGTCCTGGCCTGCAGCACGCCCCATACACAAAGCTCTACCGATGCACCTCAGTCCTGGCCTGCAGCACGCCCCCACAAAACAGCTCTACCGATGCACCTCAGTCCTGGCCTGCAGCACGCCCCCACAACACAGCTCTACCGATGCACCTCAGTCCTGGCCTGAAGCACGCCCCCACAACACAGCTCTACCGATGCACCTCAGTCCTGGCCTGCAGCACGCCCCATACACAAAGCTCTACCGATGCACCTCAGTCCTGGCCTGCAGCACGCCCCCACAACACAGCTCTACCGATGCACCTCAGTCCTGGCCTGCAGCACGCCCCCACAACACAGCTCTACCAATGCACCTCAGTCCTGGCCTGAAGCATGCCCCCACAACACAGCTCTACCGATGCACCTCAGTCCTGGCCTGCAGCACGCCCCATACACAAAGCTCTACCGATGCACCTCAGTCCTGGCCTGCAGCACGCCCCCACAACACAGCTCTACCGATGCACCTCAGTCCTGGCCTGCAGCACGCCCCCACAACACAGCTCTACCGATGCACCTCAGTCCTGGCCTGCAGCACTCTATCTATCGCCCCTCACTCTATCTATCTATCGCCCATCACTCTATCTATCTATCGCCCCTCACTCTATCTATCGCCCCTCACTCTATCTATCTATCGCCCCTCACTCTATCTATCTATCTATCGCCCCTCACTCTATCGCCCTCACTTTATATATCGCCCCTCACTCTATTTATCTATCGCCCTCACTCTGTCTGTCGCCCCTCACTCTATCTATCTATCGCTCTCACTCTATCACCCTCACTCTATCTATGACCCTCACTCTATCTATCTATCGCCCTCACTTATCTATCGCCCTCTCTCTATCGCCATCACTCTATCTATGTATCGATTGCCCTCACTCTATCTGTCTATATGTATATCACCCTCACTCGATCTATCTATCACCCTCACTCGATCTATCTATCACCCTCACTCGACCTATCTATCTCTCTCATTCGATCTATCTATCGCCCTCACTCGATCTATCTTTTGCCCTCACTCGATCTATCGCATCACCACAGCATCACTCAGCACCACCAGAGCATCACTCAGGGGCACCACAACATCACTTTGCGCTACCACAGCATCACTGAACCCCACAGCATCACTCAGCTTCACCACAGCATCAATCTGTGCAATCATTCAACAACAACTGGTTCAAATATGTTCTCTCAATGTTTCAAGCTGTATTACAAATGTCACAAAAAGATGTTAATATTTCACTTCTGTTGTATTTTCGTCACAATAAAATACTGAACATAATCTTCACAAAAGTTATTTACAAAAGTTTAAGCTATTGCCATTATAAATTATAATAGCTTTTATTTAAGTATTAATTATAAAAAAAATAAAAGCTATTGTTATTTGTAATATCAATACATCTAAGTCCCGTAAATACAACGCATATTGCATTGCAAATGCTATAGGTGTCCCATTTGCAAAAGTTAAAACTATTGGCATTGTAAATGACAAAGCTATTAATTTCCCTATTTTCAAAACCAACACATAAATACAAAATGTGTCATTTACAATACCAATAGTTCAAACTTTCCTAATGTGCGACCTATTGCATTGCAAATGCTTGTTTTTGTTAGGCAGGGTGAGATTAAGTGATTTGCCCAGAATCACAGGATGTTGAGAGTCTTGCCGAGACTCGAACCCGGTTCCCCAGTTTCAAGATCAACCGCTCTAGCCGTAAGGCTACATCCTCTAAATCTAAGGATATATTATGTAGTAGTGATAACGATTATTTTGTTTGCATATATAAATAAATGAATGTTGATAACTGCAGCCTGTCCTAATAAAGGAGCCTGTTATTGCTATAACACGCTTGTGGTTGGCTCTTTATTGCACGAGGAGTATAGTTCCGGCACAAACCAAGGCGCCAGAGCAGAAAACGATTTGGGCCAGATAAGGCTCAACATCCTGCTCTCCCACCACTAGAACCTGCACTTCTTTGTTTGGGCTTCCTTAAATCCTAAACGTGGATTGGGGATCACTAGCGCCTAGAAGTGGGTTTAGTCTCCAGCAGCACCTCGATGCAGGTTTCCAGAGGTATAGACAGATGGGCATTTCTGCAGAAGGATGCTCGGGAGTCTTGCTGTGTAAATGAGCCTTACCTACTGTATAAACTACACCATGAATGCTCCGCATTGCACAACCTCTGGGATTGTTTAATAAGTACTGACATTCAGTGTTCCTCAAATATGTAAAGCGCTCCGACGCCTTTTCCAAGAGCCAAAGCGTTACCTAAAGAATAAATAAATAGCGACCATCAAGGGACTCTGGCCTGGCTGCGCCTCCTAGTGACAGGAACCGGTTCGACACCAGTCCTTCCCCGGTGAAAGGTCAGAAAGAGTGGTTGGCCGTGAGTTGCCAGAAAACAAGCAGAAGCCCCAATAAACTGCCTGAGAGCCAGATAGTGCCAGCAAGTACCTGTTGAGCTGCTTTTACCGCACATTCAAAGGCTGTACCAAAGCCAGCCAAGATAAAACCACAAGGAAAACTGGCATTATAGCAGCGACTGGCATGGAGAAGAGTCATAAAATAGAGGGAACATGCCTTTACGGCGCACGCACCATTTGTCAGCCTGAGTGATCACTTTCACGGGGGCTTTGATGTTTTCAGTGAGCCGCACAGCCACTGAGAACATCAAATCGGCAGCGAAAGGGATCACACACACCCTGTACTGCCCCCCCTCTCTAGCCTGTTCCTTCTTCCTCCCCATTCCCTTTGTTGCTTCCCACGACCAAGACCCACGCCCTCCTTCTCTCTAGCCTGTTGTTCTCCCTCCCACTCCACCCTTTGTGTTACTTCTGCCTTCCCAACCCGGCCCTCTGTTGCTCAACCGCATCAGTGAATCAGTTGGAAAAAAAACATTGTTTATGCCATTTTGTAGGCTGGCGTATGTGGAATGCTTGCTTACACTAAGACGCAACCGTTAAGACATAATGCCATTGAAACATATATGCAGCAGCCTGAATCACAGAAACATCTGTGTTGCAGCCTGTACCAGGCAAACATCTGTACTGCAGCCTCAACCCCTTAAAAATATGTGCTGCAGTCTGCACCCCGAAACATGTGCTCAGCAACACCGATAAATGCATCTCCCCACCTAGTGACATGTCACTACCATGACCCCTCACTAGCCTCGCTCACAAACCTCCTGTCCACAATACCTGGACTGTATCCAGGGCCACTGGAATCATGCGGAAGAGGAGGGTCAAATCATGCGGCAGGGTTGAGTAATTTATGCAGAAAGAAAAGGCAAACTGTGAAGCTTAATGGGGCACATTTTGTAACGGTATTACTTGATTATTTCGTAATTTATGGGTCGAGTCTGGGCAGTGCATGCGCTGCTCTGTGAGGCATGCTGTATTCGGGGACTGGAAGCTCCACACATCTTTAATTGGTTTGTGTCATTGTTTACTGTAAACTGTGGCTGTTCATTGGTCAATAGGCATCGTAGTCCCTCCCGATCTTCCCTGTTATATGTGTTGTTACTCTGTAGGCTCTAATTACTGTCTCCGAACACTAATTTCGACATGCTCTCTCCTAACTTTTTTTCTTTTTTTATAGCATGGGCTCTGGCATTGGAATTCAATAGGTCTCGCATTTGCGACAATTTAAGCTATTGGCATTGTAAATGACTGCCTTTTATTGATCTGTTTTAAAAACAACACATAAATAAAAGGCATTTTCATTTACAATGCCAATAGCTCTAACTCTCGTAAATATGAGATCTATTGCATTGCAAATGCTTGTTAATACACCCAGTCTTCTTCAGCCTCGCCTCTTCTCCCTTTCTGTGCTTCTCATACCCTTTCCGTTCATCTCCCAATTTTGCTTACTTCATCTACTTAACTGCTGTGACAAACCCCAGCAAAATCGACACAATGGTTATCATCGATGGTTTTGGGAAATCCTGCAATATATTTCTACATAATGTAAATCATTTGTATATTTTTTATAAAGTATTTGTTTTTTATTTCGTATGGTTAATAAATATGCATTTTTGATTGGGCTTTGGCAGCGCGCAAGCGTTGCTGCAAGCAAGACCTTCTGTAATCGATACAACTGCTTTATTCCTGGCTACAATTGGTTGTTTCCAGCGTTTAACTTCTTTGCTGACTCCTGTCTTGTGTTCACAGTCAATGCCTCACCTCCTTTCCTCTTTATATCCAGCCCGTGTTAAATAAGGGAAACAAAAGAATAACAGTAGTTTTTCCACTCTCTGTGGATCAGATAAATCAGATAAGTAACTGTCCTCCTAACCATATATAACATCATCATCCTACCATATATCTGACAGATGAGGATTCTGTGGTTAAATATATCTTTCTTCTCTCATTGTATTCTGTACAGGACGAGAGGCTGAAGAAACTCTGGCGTGAAGAAACAGAGCTACACAAGCAGGTACCTCCGGCGAGTGAACATGGATGCGGACAGGAACTCGGAAGAAGAGATCAACGACCTGTAAAAGGAAACCCCCGTGAAGGAGCCGTAACATGTCAGAGACGTCCAATCAAGGTACCATGAATTCCCGACTGCGGGACAACAGGACCCAAGGAGGTAAGTTGACAACACAAAGGGAGTGCGGGAAATGCTAGACAGATCTGTGACTGAACGTGAACCACGTTCTTGTCACTGACTGACCAATTTATCCACACTTGACTCCACCCAGCTCCCTGTCTGCAATAGGAGCTGGCTTGACTGACAATGCCTGCACCCTGCTCTCCTTGAGCCTTGTTCTGTCTAATGCTGGGTGTTTAGGGCCTTGGTTTTTGTGAACCAGCTTTTGCGTCATAGATTATGGTCATCTTAAGTATTACCTGTTTTAGATGTTGAAAGGAGGATGTAGAATGGCTCCTTGTTCAACGAATTTGAAATGCTTTGATAGTTATGGAACAGATAGATCACTGGTATCCTGGAAAAGCTATCAATCTGCCCTGATAGTATTTCCAGAGGCATATTTGTTTGAATGAGTGGTGAAGGGGCTTGGTGCCACAGCCATGCAACTGTAAAGGGACAATATTGAATCAGTCAACTGTTAAATGCCAAACTTGTCACTTCCCCAAGCTGGAAAAGAACACATAGGATATCTCTCTCCTGTCTGGATGTCTTGGACATCTATTTCTGACCTGCACCATCACTTGGCTATGTGAAAGCCACTGCAACCGTGGCTGTGCATTGATATTCAGTCTTACAAAAATGTTTGAACCCTTGCAGCGATATTAAATTTTTTATGCTACCTTAGCAAACATAATAAAGTATGTCCATGTGCTAATATATAGTGAACTCCTAGTTTTTCCAGGTTTTTCTCAGCCAGTAAGACTAAGCATCTTACAACCTGAAAAAAGAAATGGCAACTGGTGACCTGACATTATATATCCATTGTCCATGGTCTGGAACACAGAGCTGTGCCCTGTTCCTTACGATCATGAGTCCATTAAGTTATGTGGTGAGTGCCCCATTCCGCATGGCGGTGAACAATGCCATGGGACAAACTTGCCTTGTTTTGCTCTTACTAAGCATGGCCTCATGGCTCTGTTTGCACTTGTCAACTGGTATTGGAGGATTCTGTTGCCCAAGCATAACCACACTCATCCACTACTGGCACTATTTCCACTCTGATTGATTTAGGACTATGAAAATGCATGAATATACATACAGTGTTAAAATGTATGTTTGCATATGTGGTCCTGGTTCATATTATTGTACACGGGCTCCTTCACACTTAACAGCCATCTGCAAAAGAGCAATGGGGGAGGAGTTGTAACTCATTGAGAATTTGCGTAACAAATGGCATGCAAATCTGGCGCTTAGCCTTGAGTTGGGATTTAATTTCAGCTCTCCCAATAATTTGATCAGTTGCCCATTTCCTAGCATTAGGTTGTAAGCTCCTATTTGGATTTCTGGTCAGTATGGTAATTTTTTAGACTGCTTTCCAAATAAGAATACTGTAAGTAGAGTTCAGGCTAAACATGGCTGCCTCCATGATGGTTTTGTAAATGAAATCTGGTATTGATTGCTTTCTGTTTGCAGATGAAGCGTGACAGCGTCTGGTGAACAGCGTCAGTTTCTTCACTTGGACAGGTGAGTCTTCTTTCTTTACCTCCTTCCCACCTCTTCATCAATGCTTTGCTCTCACCATTACCTCTTTGACCAAGTAACCGTAATGTTAAACTTAGGAACCCTTGAAACCATATCTCATCGGCACACTATATGAAATAAAAGGATTGGAACATTTTATTGGCAGCCCTGTCCTATTAAAAACCTAAAATAGTGGTGTTAACATGATACTTATGTATTTTAATTTCTTTTTCCTCCAGACTCTATGAAGTCTATGTGCAGGGATGAAGGCTGGCCATCAATGGACAACAGAACTATGAGAAGGAAGCTGGCTATAATGATTTGCAATACTGGAAGAGGACTAAAGAAAACTCCGAATCTAAAAACAAAAATTGAAGTTGCTGGCTTTCATTAAGCCTTTTTGTTCTTTTTTGTATTATTCTGGCATTTTTCCCCTCTTGAACAGTGTCCTGGACTTTCTCTATGTTCTCTTGTTCAGTATCCTGGCTCCTATGAGGCCAAAGGTGTGTTTTAGATCAATAAAATTACATCTTAACACATCCCCTTTGATGCTTTTTCATTTAACCATTACTTTTTTCAGTCTTTTGACACTGGTCACCACATTAAACAGCTTCAGCTATGCTCTGTACCTCAAAGTAAGGCAAGTCCCAGTGAGTCAGCAGTATGGGAGTAGCTGCACAAGTTGTTAATCTTATCTGAATGCAAAATATAACATTGTTGAAGCCACAACTTTTGTATGCATATGGTCTTGCTACAGCACAAAGCTGCTAGCCAGAAGGAATCTTTCTAAGATTTATTTTGTACAGTGCACCCATCTCACAGTAGAGTTTAAAAAATAATCTTTCCAGAGTAGGAGAATATTGATGTTATAATTGGGACCAGATTTATGGAAGTATTGTTTTTGGTTTGTTTAAGCTTTATAATGCGGACTTGACACACAATCTTTTCAGGATTTATAAACCAGAGAAAATTGGTATTTGTTACAACACTCATCCACATGGGAAAAGTTTTCAGGTTTTTCTAGGCATAGTATTTTTTGTACTGCAAGGGGGCCCTTCCAGTAAAAAACCTAAGCTAGACACCTTTGCACCATAGTGCAAACACATGTGCATGGTGCTCGACTGCCTAATGGTGCAGTGGTGCAAGGGAGAGGGGTAGACATGGCACTTTCCTGCTCTCTCCCTGTGATGCAACGCAGCAAATTTGGGTGTTGTGCTGCGTTAAGTGACACTTTTGTAAATCTAGGCCTTACTTTAGAACTCATGGCATTGCAAATAATTCATGGTATTGTATAAAGAGGGCATATTGCATCCAAGAGGCCTGTTTTTGACAGGAAGGTTCATTGAGGAGGTGATCCTCTAAATATTTCCCTACCACCAAATCCATATTCCTAAACTAATAGTGGGACCCTGCAAGGGAATACTGGCAGTCGGCTAATGTGCTTGTAACATGGAATTTTTAAGGTGTAATACAGCCCGTAATGATTTATTATTGATCCACAGCCATTCTAAGTTAATCATTAAATCACCTGGGAGCTATCTACACTTGGCCTGCCGTTGGTATAAAAACCTGCAAGAGTTTTTCATAGCCATCTTAAAGCCCTTATGTAGTCATTGTCTAGTAATCCACGCTCATTCTGTAGTTGTCCTAATATAATCCTAAAGAATCTATGCTCATTTTTGAGTTATCATTACATTTTATCCTTGAGTAATCCACACTCATCCTGAAATTATCATGGGGTAATTCCAGAGTAATCCACTTCCATCCTAAAGCGGTAATAGGATCATGCAGGAATAATCCACAATCGTCCTTAAATTGTCTGGAGCCCATCCTGGAGTAATTCACACTCATCCTAAAGTTGTCAATTTGTATTCGTGGAGTTGTAAAAGGTAATCACTCCCTGCCAGTGGAAGTCATCAGAACACCATCCTAGGATAGTTTTTGTGATTACAGTAAGAGAGTCATCAGAACACCATCCTAGAATAGTTTTTGTGATTACAGTAAGAGTCATCACGTTTACATTTTTTCCCCTGTGGGCAGACTTCAGGATGGTTTGGGATGATGTCCCCAGATAATTGCAGGAGAAGTCATCCAATGACTTCAGAATCACTCCAGGATGATCTTCCTTTTTGACCAGGGTATGCGCCCGAACAGGGAATTGAACCCCGGGCCCATAGCTTAAGAGTCAAATGCTCTACCGACGGAGCTGTCAGGGCTTCAGCGCATGGCCCGCTGTACGGTGGCTCAAGATACTCTCAACCCGGGATACAAGAGTGGCCACCGCCGGTTCTGATCAGATTAATTAACTGATCTCGCCTCGAGTCGATGAGGGAGGCCTCTTAGTTGCCGCACCGCAGCAACTCAACCGGCGGCCATCTTAAACCGACTGGCCTCCGCCTGCCCGGCCACGTGGCACCCTACCGCGGCCCCGAATCAGGCCCAGCCGCCCCTCGCCCGAGTCCCCTCCTTACCGCAGTGCCGCAATTTAAAAACCCCAACACGAGATCCTCGTGGGTGGCCACCTCCACCCCCCCGTGGTATCCACCACAGGGCCCCGTACTACCTGGATCAATACCAGGGACAGGGCCAGGGGGAGGCGAGAGAGAGGTAAACATACCTGAGGAGTTGACGATACGACAGCTCCGGGCAATGCAAGCACTGCAGCACTCGAGGGGGGCGGACGGACGCAGCTCGTGGACGGAACAGCGCAGAGTCGCGGGTGACACAGGAAGGAGAGAGGCCGAGCTACGGCCGCCGAGGTATAAGTAATGGGGTCGCCCCTCCCACAGGTAAGCCCTCCCCTTGGCCGGTGAGAGGTGGATGCGGGGAGGGGCGCCCCATAGGTTGGCTCGAGCTAGCCGGGTGGGACTAAAGCGCTGCCCCGCCCATGTTCCCCTGCGGGTCACGCGGTCAGCGGCAGTGTCAGCAGCAACAGTGGTGGGAGCGGATAAGACCATAGGTGATAAAAAACAAACAAATCAACCACTCATATTACCTAAGGCTCCCGTTAAAGCCGCTGAAACTGCTAAATTGGCGGAAATAGGAAATTATGTTGGTATACTCATTTGGAGTGGGGAGAAGAGAGTTGGTGATTCCTTGGATGATGAGATTGTTCCTGGCAGTAAGGATATGAACAACAGTAACATGGAAGTATTAACCGAACTCCCCTTGCAGTCTGGCTTAGTCATAGAAGATCAACCATCCGAAACTGTAGACCTGCCGGAGCTGCTGGGTTCATTTACAGAGGAGACGGAACAGGTCTTCAGTGCTGACTATGAAGACGAAGACGAGGGCTGCAGGGCGCTGTCCGGTACTGTTAAACCTTTTGGGCGAAAAAAAGGAAAGACCAAGGCCAAAAACAAACTCAAGAGAAGGGAATGCGAGCGCTTTAAAATAAATCTCGCTTCCAATCATGCTATCTCATCTTCCAACTTACTCATAAAAACCAATAAGAGATGAGAGCCCTCTCCGAAAATGGATTCAAGCCAAGGGAGGTGTTAAGAATATGGTTTTGCGCCTGTCTGGCGCTAGCCCTAGGGAAAATACTGATTTAAGAAACTGGGCTAATTCTATGGATGATACCACCCCCCCATACTTCCTGCTAGCACAAAATCATCTTGTATGGTTCAAACCGAATCTCGTCCCCAATTTGATTCTTCAAACAAACAGGAGCTTAGAGGGTAAAGCTAGTCATAGGTCACCCCCACTCATAATGCATTCAATACAAATATAGACCTAGACTTTTTAGGCACATTATAAATGTATCCTTTTCTGGTACACCTTTTATTGTATTATAATTACAAATTTACTCCCCTATTTTTAATTCTCTGGGTAGTTGGTATAGCCTGGACTAGTAAAAATGTCTGATAATATTAATGAATTAATTAAGCTCAATTATGACTCTCTGTTAAAGGAGGTAGCACTTTCATTAAAAAAATGGCACAATATCCCACTTAGCCTAGTTGGACGGATTAATTTAATTAAAATGAAAATACTACCAAAATGTCTTTATTTATTTCAAATAATTCCCCTCCGCCTTAATAACCTTTTTTTTTAAAAAAATTGGACGGGATATGCAGTAGTTATATTTGGGGATACAAAAAAGCTCGCAGATCTTTGAAGTTACTGAAACTTTCAACTGAAAAGCTAGGGTTACATTTCCCGGAATTTAAACTTTATTTTTTTGGTTGTCTCCGAAATTTGCTTAAAATGGAAAACTTTCTCTTCTTTTTTCAATTTATGTTGGGTTCTGACTGCAATCAGTTTTTGGCTAGAGTCCACAACCCAAATTACTTTAAACGTGTAAAATTTAAGACCGCCAGGGAGATTGTAAGAAACTGGATCTTGATCTCGACTTTTAGCAAAACTTCTTTCTTTCATTCAGAACTACTGCTATGGGGTAGTCCAGGACTTCCTGAAATTTTTTCGGATGGTGCTGGGACCTTATCGTCTAACTACGGTATTAATACTTTAGGTGACTAGTATGGCCCTGATGGATTACTTGATTTTAAATCACTTAAACTTCTTTATAAACTGAATAACTCAATGTACTTAAAATATATGCAAATTTGGGACTTTTTAGTCCGGAAAATGAAAATCAATGAAGTAGATGACTCAGATATCATGACTTGTCTTTATTCGGATAAGACTAAATCATTAATTAGCAAGGGCTATAAACACCTAAATCGGATGAAAATTGATGACTGTATTAAACTAGCGGCTAAATGGACCACCAGAATTGATCTCAATATAACACCAAATCAAATATCCGATTCTCTCTGTCGCATCAACCGAATGGTTTAGTCTTCTAGTTTAAGACTTCAGTCATAAAGAACTATTTGTCAACTATATTACACTCCGCAAAGAATTTCCGGCAGGTCATCAAATAATACACTTAATGACCGTTCTAAATGCCCTAAGTGTGATCTCGTGGCAGCTGATCTGGAACACATGTTATTTACTTGTCCTGAATTATGCGAGTTTTGGAGAGGAATAGAAGGTATGCTTAATCAGAAGCAGATTACTTTTTCTCCTCTCTCAGCTCAAATTGTATTGTTAGATGTACAGGAGTTAAATAGTCCACATAATGATTTAATTACTATTTTAATCGCATGTGCAAGATTGACTATTGCTTGGATCTCTCCCGCATGTCACCGAGCGGTGGGCGCTAGTTAATGAAATCTTCTCGATGGAACTAGCAATAGCTAGAGTAAGGGGTTTACGTTCTATTAGGAAACAGGAGAGAATCTGGGGAAGTTTTTGTAAACATTAATTATATACTCCTTTTTCGTTTTAGATCTGACTTGACTTTAATATCTATGCACCTAGGACATATTTATATGTTATAACAATTATGAGAATTATTTGTTCAGATATGAATTTTAACTCTGTTTTATTAGTCTTTACTTGATTCTCTTATTGTATGACAAAATGAATGACTTTTGGTTTTCTTTTTCTGTCTGTTTCTCACAACAAACAAAAAAAAGAGGAAATTTGACAGACTAAGGTCTTAGTCCTGAGTCGAACCAAACCCATGACCTTCAGCTTAAGCCCGTCTCGATTGCAGTCACTTAACCCAACGAGCTGTCTCACCAACTGGAATGAATAAGTAAGTGAGTTCCCACTCATTTACAAGGCCTCTTTCTGTTATAGAACATTGCAATGTTGAGAGACCCAGTGAAAACAATGGAGCTGTAGTGGACTATTAACCCTATTATAGGCCTGCTGCTGTTAACTTTTTAATTCTTTCATCCACAGCCTCTGGCGTTCCCTCTCCCCTGTTTCCTCTGTACGTGAAGTTAGGCAGTGAAACGAGGGAGATAAAGGGGGATATTTCCAACAAATGGTGATATTTATTGCATTTTGTGTGAGATTTTTTATTGCCTACAAACTCCAGAATCTATCACCGTATTAGCGGCGTATTAGCAACATGCCGATAACAGGCGATAGCTTCCTGTTCCGGCAGAAATGGACGGGGATAGATTTAGTGTGACAGTGAAAAAAAAATCCCCGCTAATGTAAAAAAAAGTGGTGATGCGCCAATGAGCGACAGAATACGATCGCTACTTGGCACCAGAACTGCATTTATCATGTTCAGCTAGAAAATGCAATACAAAAGACCCGCCCAGGTAGAAAAAATAAAATAAAAAATGGAAAACAGCAGAGGAGCCAGGGATGAAGCTGGGACCGGTGCAGAGGCCACAAACAACCCCACAAACACCCAGGAGGACCAGCCAGAGCCCCTTGTGATGGCCAAGAGGAAGAGGAATCCCAAGGTCAACCAGCAGGAAAACCCGGTCCTGATTGTGGAGGTGACTGAACACCAACAAGAACTGTTTATCACCTCCCAGTTACATTGGCAAGAAATAAAGAAATATGGCAGGACATTATGTCCAAGGTGAATGCCATTGGAGAGAGGAGGAGGACAGTGGATGACTGCAAGAAACGCTGGCATGATACCAAACGCAAAACCAAGGCAGAACTAGCAGTTAACCTAAAAGCAGCAAAGCAGACTGGAGGTGGGAGTCCACTGCAACAGGAGGAGCTGGATGAGTTAGAGGAGTCATCAGTGAGGAGACAGTGGTCAGAGTTGTGGGCCAGGATTCTGCTGACCGTGACCAGAGACAACAACAACAACAGGGTGAGAAACAATCAGGGACTGGGGTGATGGGGGTGGATGGGCCCAATGGCACCCATGTAAAATTAAATTTATTGCAGTGCATACCCACAAACTAGGGTGGATCATGTCCCGGATACCCTTGTCGATGGTGGCACAGACACATATCACCCTACTCAAACAATACATTGCAAGACACATATTGGTGAGCACACAGACTTGGAAATGTGAACAGAAAAGTAACTCCAATATAGTCAAAGATCAACATCAGACCACTAAATAAGTGCTACATCAAATGGCAAAGTGGCACATTAACTTGAGATGCTGCAGGGTGGCATAATGCCCCCCTTGTCTAATCCCTACGCCCAAGGACACATCTCTCTCTGATGACAAAATGAGGATGCACTGTGAATGTGAAGGATCATGTGCACAAAGAGGCATGCCACCACCAATGTCAGCACACCTGCAACATTATGCATGTGTGTCTGAGTTGTGTGCAAGGTTGTGTATGTGCAGTAAAGTCCACCTATATGCACATGCACATTCCTGCACACAGCTCAGACACACATGGGCTATGTTGCATGTGTGCTGACATTGGTGGTGGCATGCCTACTCGTGCACATGATCAGTCACTTTCACAGTGAATCCTCAATTTGTCATCAGAAAGATGTTGCAATGTGCAGATGAATTGGAAAAGCATGGGAATGAGGCAGTGGGGAAATTCTGTAAACCTCATGCATTTCCAGGCAATGTGCCCCCTTGCCTGTTCATGAGATGCAGTCCTGTGTACATCAAGTACAGCATCACCTAGTGAGTCTGCATACCACACACACATGCAATGTCACAACAAAGTAACCGTGTAGGCCGCTGGATAAAAGATGCACATCCAAAAATGCACACAAACAGCACACTTCAGTCAAAGGGCGATGGAATACAATGAGCGGGGGGGCTATGCCTACAACACCACAGCACTTTGACAATGCAGATCAGGAATGTGTCACACAAATATGTACTGCATGCCTTGTCTGTGTGACATACTCAAAGAACCACAATGTGCCACAATGTGCCTGTAAAGCAGTATGACAACCAAAGTATGACAACAAGCAAGGATAGCAAAGTCGCAACAATTAATGACAAAGGCCCAAATGGCACACTCAACCCTTAGGTCTAATTGCACCCCTCCACCCCCAAGTGTACACATCTGCCATACAGAAAACAGCATTCCACATCAGTCCTGATGTGAGTTGCCCATCACACCATCATGTGCAATTAAACATAACTGTTTGGTAAGTCAACTCAGTCAGTGAACACATATGCAGTCAGGTAGTTATCACCCACATGCTAATCCGGGCTTTGAATCCCAGAACCAGGACAGCATGTATCATCCATGTCAGCAGCTGCATGGTACATAAACAACAAACACACATCACCCAGGCATTTGCCACTCAGGTGAGGGTGGTGGTGACAAGGCCTGAGCACCATAAATAGGCATCATGAAATGCATATAGATCAGAAAACTAACCACTTACACACCACACATGGGGTCAAGCTTGAGGATAATAGGTGTTGACACTGTCTGTTCAGCCAGCAATAACAATAAGAACACACCCTGCAACACATTTACAACGGGTAAGTTAACAGAAGGGCAGTAAGCAATGCATGCAAGATAAAATATGAAGGACAACATGCACACAAGACAAAACACAATTGACAAAGCTGCCTGGATGTCCATGTGTACTACATAGTGCAGCACATGTTGAAACAGCAAGTAGGCTCTCATTGCTAATGTGCCTAAAGGGGGCTCTCCTCATACATAACTAATCTGGCACAAAACATATTACCCTGCAATGCTGCATGTCCATGTGCCACATTGACAAGACAAGTGACAGTGCATGATAAATAGCATACCTGCAGGCACAACATATTAGCATGGTGCAGGCCACCTCACTGAGGTGGCTGAGTGTGGACAACATCCTTAAAGGAGCAGGTCACACTCTGATACATCCTCGTGTACATACAACCCCTGATGTAAACAACACATTTGATGTCAAACAATGCACACGTCTCCAAACTCTGACTAAGACCCATATTCCACCCAGTTTACAACATCTCATCATTTTAAATGCACAGAAGTGAAAGGATCACTGGCTGAAAGGTGTAACGGGCAGCAAAACCAAAGCTGCAGGTGCCACCATCACACAATGCAGTGCACACACATACAAATCTGAGCTCATCAACATTTACTACTTTGTGGTACAAACTGCATTACTCACACAAATGAACAGAGGACACAACTGGTGCCGCCTGTGTGTAAAAATTGCAGAATCACATTTGTCATAGCTGGAAACTGTGAGATGGCAATGTACAACAACAACATCACATCTGTGATGTCCTCAAAATTATCACTATCCCGCAACAAATAGGCATCTCCTCAAAAACAGTCTGAATGTACACTATCCTGCAGTCTGCTTGTAATGTCCCACAATGTATGATCATACATGAAAAACACTGTTGAACTGTATCTCCCCTATCACATTGCAGAGGGAGAGACATCACCTCCTGGACAGCAGACTGCTCCAACCTTCACTGATGACGAGGATAATTACCCCAACATAAATCAGGATGAACTTCAAAATCTGCTAGACTCCTTCAGCACCCCTCTTCCAGAAGGAGGGCAACACAGCAGCATTGCGGCAACCCCACACCCTACACACCAACCAGCAGCAAGCACCTCCCACCATAGCTGGCTACCAGGACATCGAGGACCCACATCTGGCCTTCCAATGCCTTGTGCTACAGGTCCAGCGGGAGATGGCTGAACAGGTGTGGGTGGGGTTTGAAGGCTGGTGGGCAAACTTTAGGCCATACGTGGGTGTCTGAGTCCCATCCGGGACCACATACAGAAGATCAAGGACACCCCCAGCCCGCTCAATGCTCTCCAACGGTCCATGGCTGACATTGCTGGAGTCATGATTCTGAAACAACAACAACTGTCTGGTCAGAATGGCTCCAGCAATGTCAGCCAGGATGTGGGCAACATCCGTCAGATAATGGAGAGCATGGACCCGATGCAGGCACAAGATATGGCTGCCATGGCTACACACCAGCGCAATTTAGCTGGAATATATCATGCCCTGCACCTGCTCATCACGTCATTGCTGCTCCAAGCTCTGGCGCAGATGAATGCTACTGCTGCTTCTCCATCCTCATTTCCGCCACCTGATGTGTCAGTGCCTAACAGTGCTGCACCCACTATACCACCTCCCACATGTAAGGCACATGACAGAATAGATGTACAAAGAGGAGGATTATAGTGCATTTGTGCTAAGGAGAAAGCAGTAGCGTCCATCAACGCCAAAAGGCCCGTTTCTTCTTGGTGCAGGGCTTACTATCATTACAAAAGGGGATGATGGACGGAGCATTTGAGCAAATCAAACACTCACCCCCAGTCAACTGATCTGGGTTTAATCCATCACCATTCTTTAGCCCACTCAGCCACCCCAGTTCAGACATGGCCATATGCAAATCAGTCTGACCCTGTGCCTCATGGGAACAGTCCAGCCCGAACTGCCAAGCCATGTCTTCCCTGGACCGGAAACAAGCATCCTGGGACCGGTTTCGGATTCATAATCCTCATCAGCCAGGCTATTTTGAATCCAGTGGCCAAGTGAGCAAGGGACTCACGTCTGAGCATACCCTGCGACACTTCAGGTGAACAAAGCGATACAAAAGGGGATGATGGACGGAGCGTTTGAGCAAATCAAACACTCACCTCCAGTCAACTGATCTGGGTTTAATCCATCACCATTCTTTAGCCCACTCAGCCACCTCAGTTCAGACATGGCCATATGCAAATCAGTCTGACCCTTTGCCTCATAGGAACAGTCCAGCCCGAACAGCCAAGCCATGTCTTCCCTGGACCGGAAACAAGCATCCTGGGACCAGTTTCGGAATCATAATCCTCATCAGCCAGGCTATTTTGAATCCAGTGGCCAAGTGAGCAAGGGACTCACGTCTGAGCATACCCTGCCACACTTAGGGCGAACAAAGCGATACAAAAGGGGATGATGGACGGAGCGTTTGAGCAAATTAAACACTCACCCCCAGTCAACTGATCTGGGTTTAATCCATCACCATTCTTTAGCCCACTCAGCCACCCCAGTTCAGACATGGCCATATGCAAATCAGTCTGACCCTGTGCCTCATGGGAAAAGTCCAGCCCAAACTGCCAAGCCATGTCTTCCCTGGACCGGAAAAAGCATCTTGGGACTGGTTTCGGATTCATAATCCTCATCAGCCAGGCTATCTTGAATCCAGTGGCCAAGTGAGCAAGGGACTCACGTCTGAGCATACCCTGCCACACTTAGGGCGAACAAAGCGATACAAAAGGGGATGATGGACGGAGTGTTTGATCAAATCAAACACTCACCCCCAGTCAACTGATCTGGTTTTAATCCATCACCATTCTTTAGCCCAATCAGCCACCCGAGTTCAGACATGACCATATGCAAATCAGTCTGACCCTGTGCCTCATGGGAACAGTCCAGCCCGAACTGCCAAGCAATGTCTTCCCTGGACCGGAAACAAGGATCCTGGGACCGGTTTCGGATTCATAATCCTCATCAGCCAGGCTATCTTGAATCCAGTGGCCAAGTGAGCAAGGGACTCACGTCTGAGCATACCCTGCCACACTTAGGGCGAACAAAGCGATACAAAAGGGGATGATGGACGGAGCCTTTGAGCAAATCAAACACTCTCCCCCAGTCAACTGATCTGGGTTTAATCCATCACTATTCTTTAGCCCACTCAGCCACCCCAGTTCAGACATGGCCATATGCAAATCAGTCTGACCCTGTGCCTCATGGGAACAGTCCAGCCCGAACTGCCAAGCCATGTCTTCTCTGGACCGGAAACAAGCATCCTGGGCCCGGTTTCGGATTCATACTCCTCATCAGCCAGGCTATCTTGAATCCAGTGGCCAAGTGAGCAAGGGACTCACGTCTGAGCATACCCTGCCACACTTAGGGCGAACAAAGCGATACAAAAGGGGATGATGGACGGAGCCTTTGAGCAAATCAAACACTCTCCCCCAGTCAACTGATCTGGGTTTAATCCATCACTATTCTTTAGCCCACTCAGCCACCCCAGTTCAGACATGGCCATATGCAAATCAGTCTGACCCTGTGCCTCATGGGCACAGTCCAGCCCGAACTGCCAAGCCATGTCTTCCCTGGACCGGAAACAAGCATCCTGGGACCGGTTTCGGAATCATAATCCTCATCAGCCAGGCTATCTTGAATCCAGTGGCCAAGTAAGCAAGGGACTCACGTCTCACGTCTGAGCATACACTGCCACATTTAGGGCGAACAAAGCGATACAAAAGGGGATGATGGACGGAGCATTTGAGCAAATCAAACACTCACCCCCAGTCAACTGATCTGGGTTTAATCCATCACTATTCTTTAGCCCACTCAGCCACCCCAGTTCAGACATGGCCATATGCAAATCAGTCTGACCCTGTGCCTCATGGGAACAGTCCAGCCCGAACTGCCAAGCCATGTCTTCTCTGGACCGGAAACAAGCATCCTGGGCCCGGTTTCGGATTCATAATCCTCATCAGCCAGGCTATCTTGAATCCAGTGGCCAAGTGAGCAAGGGACTCACGTCTGAGCATACCCTGCGACACTTAGGGCGAACAAAGCGATACAAAAGGGGATGATGGACGGAGCATTTGAGCAAATCAAACACTCACCCCAGTCAACTGATCTGGGTTTAATCCATCACTATTCTTTAGCCCACTCAGCCACCCCAGTTCAGACATGGCCATATGCAAATCAGTCTGACCCTTTGCCTCATAGGAACAGTCCAGCCCGAACAGCCAAGCCATGTCTTCCCTGGACCGGAAACAAGCATCCTGGGACCAGTTTCGGAATCATAATCCTCATCAGCCAGGCTATAGATCTACTGGACTAGGGAACAACTACTTGGTTTCCGCCCCCACACTGCCTCCTCCTGTATGCACGGGATGATGAGCAGCGACAGGGTATGCCCTCATTGCAGCTTTCGCATGACTACTATGCCGCGGGACACTACGGAGCAGGCACTGTCCTGCGGCCTCCTGAATGTCAGGTCGTTACGTAAACACAGGCTCGATGTGTTCGAGCTGATTACGGAAAAAAAACTTGATTTACTGTTTCTAACTGAAACGTGGTTAGATCAGTTTTCCGACTCTGACATTATTGAAGCTACACCGGAGAATTACTCCTGGGTCAGGCAAGATAGGCCTGAGGGAGTGGGAGGGGGGATTGCGATTATTTTTAAGGACACTTTGGGTTGCTGCTTAGAACGCACGCCGATCATGGAGAGTGAGGCGGGTCTCTTCTCGATTAAAATTAATGGGGCCATGACGCTTAATGGATGTCTGGTATATCGGCCCCCAGGGGCCTGCACTAAGTTTAGGGAGAGCCTGTTAGAAAGCCTCATGGAGGCGACCCTGCGCAGGGATAAATTTCTCCTTTTAGGAGATCTCAACCTGCACCTCAACTGCCCTGAGGCTATCGGGGTTGAGGATTTTGGTCGGGACATGCTTGCCCTGCAACTGGACCTGAAACTTAAGTCGCCTACGCATCGACTGGGACACCTCCTGGACCCGGTCTATGCTAATTGGGAAGGTGTGGAAGTGTCAGGTGTTGAACCCTTTCCCTGGACCGACCACTTCCTGGTGGCATTCTCCATACAGAGTAGAAACTCCAACAAAACCAGCCAGGTACCCGCTAACTATCTTAGGAGGAAGTGGGCCAAATTCTCGGTGGCAGCTTTTAACCAAGCCCTAACTAGGGACGGTTTGCCAGGGGGTGAGGACATAGAAACAGCTGTCCTCAATCTGAATCAGCGCATTACGGCAGCGCTTGACCAGACAGCCCCACTCTGCCGCCCTACTACTACAGGCGCTCGGAAAGATCGCTCAGCTCCTTGGTTCAGTGCTGAGTTGAGACTGACAAAGGCAGACTGTAGGCGGGCAGAAAAAGTCTGGAGGGTGTCTTATGACAACCAGGCCAGGGATCTATTTCTGGAAAAAAGGCGCATTCACCACAGGCTGATAAAAAAGTCTAAGGCAGCCTATTTTGCGGAACAAATTCAGGGGGCGGAAAACTCTGCCAAGGAACTTTTTGGCATCTATAAATCCTTGACGTCGGTGCAGGCATCTACAGAGCCGGAGAGCTGCTCTACGGAGTCTTGTGACCGAATTGCAAACTACTTCTCCGCTAAAGTAGAGAAGATTTATTCAACTTTCCCTATTCGGCCTATAGGGCTGGACCTAGAGGAAGCAATAGGGCACACAGAGACGGCAGGGCATATTACACGCTTTTGCACCCCTCCTCCTGAGGAATTATTAGTGGTGTGCCGCTCTGTAAAAACAGGTTCCCCGTGGGACCCGGTGTCGCCTAAACGCTTGGCAGACAGTCTGGTAGTCCTGGAGCCTTATATAAGGCATATCCTCGGTGTATCTTTCGGGTCAGGGAAGCTGCCGGTCGGATGGAAACAGGCGGTGGTGCTCCCGCTCAGGAAGAAACCACATTTAGGCTTCGAGGTATTAGAAAATCTGAGGCCCATCTCCCTCCTGCCTTTTCTGTCAAAAGTGGCGGAAAAGGTGGTTAATATCCAAATTATGAAGCACGTAGAGGAAAGGGGACTGCTCCATGCGACGCAGTTTGGTTTCAGGCCACGTCATTCCACTGAGTCCGCCCTCCTCATGGCAACGGAACATCTGAGAGAGGGCGTGGATGCAGGCCAAACTATGGCTCTGATCTTGTTGGACCTCAGCGCGGCGTTCGACACTGTAGCACACAACATCTTGCTACAGTGTCTGAACAGAGGTGGCATCTCTGGCACCGCGCTGAGATGGATCCAAGACTTCCTCAATGAGAGAAGTTTTCAAGTCAGGCAGGGAGACTGCTATTCTAGGGGGGTGCCTTTGGGCCAAGGCGTGCCGCAGGGCTCGTCCTTGAGCCCTACCCTTTTTAATTTGTACGTCGCGCCTGTTGCATCGATCGTGGAGAGTCATGGCCTCCAACTAGTCTCTTATGCCGACGACACGCAGCTGGTAATCTCCCTGTCGCAGGCGCCCTGTCTTGCTGCCGATGGCTTCCGCTCGTGTATGAAAGATCTTGCCGAATGGATGGCCAACAATTGCTTGAAGCTGAACGGCAGCAAGACAGAGGTGCTGGTGGTAGGGAGAGCCCAGTCTGCCTGGTCGCCGGCATGGTGGCCCTCCTGCCTTGGCCCCACCCCTACCCCGTGCCTAGAGGCGCGCAATTTGGGGGTGTGGTTTGACGTAGGGCTCACCTTTGGCCCCCAGATTAATCGGGTGGTGGGAGTCTGCTTCGGGATTCTGAAGAAGCTGAGAAAGGTCCTGGACTTACTCCCGCTGGAAGCACGTCAAACCCTGGTTCATGCCCTGGTAACAGCTCGGGCGGACTATGGGAACCTGCTGTACCTGGGAGCGCCAGAAAAAAGCATGGCCCGGCTGCAAGTGCTGCAGAATGCGGCTGCACGGCTGATACTCAGACTGCCAAAAAGGGCGCACTCTAAGGCGGCCCTCCAGCAGCTACACTGGCTCCCTGTAAGGAGAAGAGTGGAGTATAAAGCCCTATGTACCTGTCACCGTATTTTGAATGGCAGGGCACCCGTCCCCCTGACGAATTTGATTGAAGCCTACATACCAACACGGGCACTTAGATCAACAGGGGGTGGCTTACTGAGGACCCCAAGAATCAAGAAGGCCCGCATGGGAGGCAGGTCTTTCAGATATTTGGCGGCAACTTACTGGAACAAACTGCCAACGGACCTGCGTCTGGAACTAGATGAGGCCAGATTCCGGGCAAAATTAAAAACCTATCTTTATAGCAAATAAGGGCCCGTGATGTTTTTGCTCCCTGTCATCTGTCTACTCCCACTCTCAGCGCGTGGACACGCCGGTGTGCGTAAGCGCAGCGCTCAATAAATGTCCCAATAAATAAATAAATAAAAATAAAATTTTGAATCCAGTGGCCAAGTGAGCAAGGGACTCACGTCTGAGCATACCCTGCCACACTTAGGGCGAACAAAGCGATACAAAAGGGGATGATGGACGGAGCGTTTGAGCAAATTAAACACTCACCCCCAGTCAACTGATCTGGGTTTAATCCATCACCATTCTTTAGCCCACTCAGCCACCCCAGTTCAGACATGGCCATATGCAAATCAGTCTGACCCTGTGCCTCATGGGAAAAGTCCAGCCCAAACTGCCAAGCCATGTCTTCCCTGGACCGGAAAAAGCATCTTGGGACTGGTTTCGGATTCATAATCCTCATCAGCCAGGCTATCTTGAATCCAGTGGCCAAGTGAGCAAGGGACTCACGTCTGAGCATACCCTGCCACACTTAGGGCGAACAAAGCGATACAAAAGGGGATGATGGACGGAGTGTTTGATCAAATCAAACACTCACCCCCAGTCAACTGATCTGGTTTTAATCCATCACCGTTCTTTAGCCCAATCAGCCACCCGAGTTCAGACATGGCCATATGCAAATCAGTCTGACCCTGTGCCTCATGGGAACAGTCCAGCCCGAACTGCCAAGCCATGTCTTCCCTGGACCGGAAACAAGGATCCTGGGACCGGTTTCGGATTCATAATCCTCATCAGCCAGGCTATCTTGAATCCAGTGGCCAAGTGAGCAAGGGACTCACGTCTGAGCATACCCTGCCACACTTAGGGCGAACAAAGCGATACAAAAGGGGATGATGGACGGAGCCTTTGAGCAAATCAAACACTCTCCCCCAGTCAACTGATCTGGGTTTAATCCATCACTATTCTTTAGCCCACTCAGCCACCCCAGTTCAGACATGGCCATATGCAAATCAGTCTGACCCTGTGCCTCATGGGAACAGTCCAGCCCGAACTGCCAAGCCATGTCTTCTCTGGACCGGAAACAAGCATCCTGGGCCCGGTTTCGGATTCATAATCCTCATCAGCCAGGCTATCTTGAATCCAGTGGCCAAGTGAGCAAGGGACTCACGTCTGAGCATACCCTGCCACACTTAGGGCGAACAAAGCGATACAAAAGGGGATGATGGACGGAGCCTTCGAGCAAATCAAACACTCTCCCCCAGTCAACTGATCTGGGTTTAATCCATCACTATTCTTTAGCCCACTCAGCCACCCCAGTTCAGACATGGCCATATGCAAATCAGTCTGACCCTGCGCCTCATGGGCACAGTCCAGCCCGAACTGCCAAGCCATGTCTTCCCTGGACCGGAAACAAGCATCCTGGGACCGGTTTCGGAATCATAATCCTCATCAGCCAGGCTATCTTGAATCCAGTGGCCAAGTGAGCAAGGGACTCACGTCTCACGTCTGAGCATACACTGCCACATTTAGGGCGAACAAAGCGATACAAAAGGGGATGATGGACGGAGCATTTGAGCAAATCAAACACTCACCCCCAGTCAACTGATCTGGGTTTAGTCCATCACTATTCTTTAGCCCACTCAGCCACCCCAGTTCAGACATTGCCATATGCAAATCAGTCTGACCCTGTGCCTCATGGGAACAGTCCAGCCCGAACTGCCAAGCCATGTCTTCTCTGGACCGGAAACAAGCATCCTGGGCCCGGTTTCGGATTCATAATCCTCATCAGCCAGGCTATCTTGTATCCAGTGGCCAAGTGAGCAAGGGACTCACGTCTGAGCATACCCTGCCACACTTAGGGCGAACAAAGCGATACAAAAGGGGATGATGGACGGAGCATTTGAGCAAATCAAACACTCACCCCAGTCAACTGATCTGGGTTTAATCCATCACTATTCTTTAGCCCACTCAGCCACCCCAGTTCAGACATGGCCATTTGCAAATCAGTCTCACCCTGCGCCTCATGGGCACAGTCCAGCCCGAACTGCTAAGCCATGTCTTACCTGGACCGGAAACAAGCATCCTGAGACCGGTTTCGGAATCATAATCCTCATCAGCCAGGCTATCTTGAATCCAGTGGCCAAGTGAGCAAGGGACTCATGTCTGAGCATACCCTGCCACATTTAGGGCGAACAAAGCGATACAAAAGGGGATGATGGACGGAGCGTTTGAGCAAATCAAACACTCACCCCCAGTCAACTGATCTGGGTTTTAATCCATCACTATTCTTTAGCCCACTCAGCCACCCCAGTTCAGACATGGCCATATGCAAATCAGTCTGACCCTGTGCCTCATGGGAACAGTCCAGCCCGAACTGCCAAGCCATGTCTTCCCTGGACCAGAAACAAGCCTCCTAAAACCGGTTTCGGATTCATAATCCTCATCAGCCAGGCTCTCTTGAATCCAGTGGCCAAGTGAGCAAGGGACTCACGTCTGAGCATACCCTGCCACATTTAGGGCGAACAAAGCGATACAAAAGGGGATGATGGAAGGAGCGTTTGAGCAAATCAAACACTCACCCCCAGTCAACTGATCTGGGTTTAATCCATCACCATTCTTTAGCCCACTCAGCCACCCCAGTTCAGACATGGCCATATGCAAATCAGTCTGACCCTGTGACTCATGGGAACAGTCCAGCCCGAACTGCCAAGCCATGTCTTCCCTGGACCGGAAACAAGCATCCTAAAACCGGTTTCGGATTCATAATCCTCATCAGCCAGGCTATCTTGAATCCAGTGGCCAAGTGAGCAAGGGACTCACGTCTAAGCATACCCTGCCACACTTAGGGCGAACAAAGCGATACAAAAGGGGATAATGGACGGAGCGTTTGAGCAAATCAAACACTCACCCCCATTCAACTGATCTGGGTTTAATCCATCACCATTCTTTAGCCCACTCAGCCACCCCAGTTCATACATGGAAATATGCAAATCAGTCTGACCCTGTGCCTCATGGGAACAGTCCAGCCCGAACTGCCAAGCCATGTCTTCCCTGGACCGGAAACAAGCATCCTGGGACCGGTTTCGGATTCATAATCCTCATCAGCCAGGCTATCTTGAATCCAGTGGCCAAGTGAGCAAGGGACTCACGTCTAAGCATACCCTGCCACACTTAGGGCGAACAAAGCGATACAAAAGGGGATAATGGACGGAGCGTTTGAGCAAATCAAACACTCACCCCCATTCAACTGATCTGGGTTTAATCCATCACCATTCTTTAGCCCACTCAGCCACCCCAGTTCAGACATGGCCATATGCAAATCAGTCTGACCCTGTGCCTCATGGGAACAGTCCAGCCCGAACTGCCAAGCCATGTCTTCCCTGGACCAGAAACAAGCATCCTGGGACCGGTTTCGGATTCATAATCCTCATCAGCCAGGCTATCTTGAATCCAGTGGCCGTGTGAGCAAGGGACTCACGTCTGAGCATACCCTGCCACACTTAGGGCGAAAAAAGCGATACAAAAGGGGATGATGGACGGAGCATTGGAGCAAATCAAACACTGACCCCCAGTCAACTGATCTGGGTTTAATCCATCACTATTCTTTAGCCCACTCAGCCACCCCAGTTCAGACATGGCCATTTGCAAATCAGTCTCACCCTGCGCCTCATGGGCACAGTCCAGCCCGAACTGCCAAGCCATGTCTTCCCTGGACCGGAAACAAGCATCCTGAGACCGGTTTCGGAATCATAATCCTCATCAGCCAGGCTATCTTGAATCCAGTGGCCAAGTGAGCAAGGGACTCACGTCTGAGCATACCCTGCCACACTTAGGGCGAACAAAGCGATACAAAAGGGGATGATGGACGGAGCGTTTGAGCAAATCAAACACTCACCCCCAGTCAACTGATCTGGGATTAATCCATCACCATTCTTTAGCCCACTCAGCCACCCCAGTTCAGACATGGCCATATGCAAATCAGTCTGACCCTGTGACTCATGGGAACAGTCCAGCCCGAACTGCCAAGCCATGTCTTCCCTGGACCGGAAACAAGCATCCTAAAACCGGTTTCGGATTCATAATCCTCATCAGCCAGGCTATCTTGAATCCAGTGGCCAAGTGAGCAAGGGACTCACGTCTAAGCATACCCTGCCACACTTAGGGCGAACATAGCGATACAAAAGGGGATACTGGACGGAGCGTTTGAGCAAATCAAACACTCACCCCCATTCAACTGATCTGGGTTTAATCCATCACCATTCTTTAGCCCACTCAGCCACCCCAGTTCAGACATGGCCATATGCAAATCAGTCTGACCCTGTGCCTCATGGGAACAGTCCAGCCCGAACTGCCAAGCCATGTCTTCCCTGGACCGGAAACAAGCATCCTGGGACCGGTTTCGGATTCATAATCCTCATCAGCCAGGCTATCTTGAATCCAGTGGCCAAGTGAGCAATGGACTCACGTCTGAGCATACCCTGCCACACTTAGGGCGAACAAAGCGATACAAAAGAGGATGATGGACGGAGCGTTTGAGCAAATCAAACACTCACCCCCAGTCAACTGATCTGGGTTTAATACATCACCATTCTTTAGCCCACTCAGCCACCCCAGTTCAGACATGGTCATATGCAAATCAGTCTGACCCTGTGCCTCATGGGAACAGTCCAGCCCGAACTGCCAAGCCATGTCTTCCCTGGACCAGAAACAAGCATCCTGGGACCGGTTTCGGATTCATAATCCTCATCAGCCAGGCTATCTTGAATCCAGTGGCCAAGTGAGCAAGGGACTCACGTCTGAGCATACCCTGCCACACTTAGGGCGAACAAAGCGATACAAAAGGGGATGATGGACGGAGCGTTTGAGCAAATCAAACACTCACCCCCAGTCAACTGATCTGGGTTTAGTCCATCACCATTCTTTAGCCCACTCAGCCACCCCAGTTCAGACATGGCCATATGCAAATCAGTCTGACCCCGTGCCTCATGGGAACAGTCCAGCCCGAACTGCCAAGCCATGTCTTCCCTGGACCGGAAACAAGCATCCTGGGACCGGTTTCGGATTCATAATCCTCATCAGCCAGGCTATCTTGAATCCAGTGGCCAAGTGAGCAAGGGACTCACGTCTGAGCATACCCTGCCACACTTAGGGCGAACAAAGCGATACAAAAGGGGATGATGGACGGAGCGTTTGAGCAAATCAAACACTCACCCCCAGTCAACTGATCTGGGTTTAATCCATCACCATTCTTTAGCCAACTCAGCCACCCCAGTTCAGACATGGCCATATGCAAATCAGTCTGACCCTGTGCCTCATGGGAACAGTCCAGCCCGAACTGCCAAGCCATGTCTTCCCTGGGCCGGAAACAAGCATCCTGGGACCGGTTTTGGATTCATAATCCTCATCAGCCAGTCTATCTTGAATCCAGTGGCCAAGTGAGCAAGGGACTCACGTCTGAGCATACCCTGCCACACTTAGGGCGAACAAAACGATACAAAAGAGGATGATGGACGGAGCGTTTGAGCAAATCAAACACTCACCCCCAGTCAACTGATCTGGGTTTAATCCATCACCATTCTTTAGCCCACTCAGCCACCCCAGTTCAGACATGGCCATATGCAAATCAGTCTGACCCTGTGCCTCATGGGAACAGTCCAGCCCGAACTGCCAAGCCATGTCTTCCCTGGACCGGAAACAAGCATCCTGGGACCGGTTTCGGATTCATAATCCTCATCAGCCAGGCTATCTTGATTCCAGTGGCCAAGTGAGCAAGGGACTCACGTCTGAGCATACCCTGCTACACTTAGGGCGAACAAAGCGATACAAAAGGGGATGATGGACCGAGCGTTTGAGCAAATCAAACACTCACCCCCAGTCAACTGATCTGGGTTTAATCCATCACCATTCTTTAGCTCACTCAGCCACCCCAGTTCAGACATGGCCATATGCAAATCAGTCTGACCCTGTGCCTCAGACGTGAGTCCTTGCTCACTTTGCCACTGGATTCAAGCAAGCCGGGCTGAAGACGGCTGGAATGCCAGAAACCGGTCCTCGGAAGCTTGTTTCCGGTCCAGAGAAGACATGGCGTGGCAGTTCGGGCTGGACTGTTCCCATGGGGCACAGGGTCAGACTGATTTGCATATAGCCATGTCTGAACTGGGGTGGCAGAGTGGGCTAAAGAACGGTGATGGATTAAACCCAGATCTTTTGACTGGGTGTGAGTGTTTGATTGATTCAGATGCTCCGTCCATCACCACCCCCTTTTGTACTGCTTTTGGCCGCCATAAGTGTGCAGGGTATGCTCAGACGTGAGTCCCTTGATCACTTTGCCACTTGATTCAAGCAAGCCGGGCTGAAGACGGCTGGAATGCCAGAAACCGGTCCTCGGAAGCTTGTTTCCGGTCCAGGGAAGACATGGCTTGGCAGTTCGGGCTGGACTGTTCCCATGGGGCACAGGGTCAGACTGATTTGCATATAGCCATGTCTGAACTGGGGTGGCAGAGTGGGCTAAAGAACGGTGATGGATTAAACCCAGATCTTTTGACTGGGTGTGAGTGTTTGAATGATTCAGATGCTCCGTCCATCACCACCCCCTTTTGTAGGGCTTACTATCATGCCACGGAAATTCATCTTGCACTGTCTTTCACTGTCCCCTGACAATCACCTTGGACCTCCACATGGACTGCCATATTATATTTTCTTACCACTGACACTTAAATCAGACTGCGGACTGAACTCTGCTTCTTCCCTCGGACCTGTTACCAACAAAGGACTCTGGCTGGCCCTCTAACGGGCATCTATGCAATATATGCTTGTATGGCCAAGCACTGGTCCAGTCTTTATCCTTTGAATGTAAATAAAATGATTTAACTCACACAGATGGGTGTTGTCCATGACCAATCAAATATAGAAGTCTGTAAAAAGTTTATGGACAATGGATCCATCAGAAGGTACACCAAGGGAAATATGAGCAATGTACATCTTTTACCTGACTCAGATAGGCAGTGAGATAGCTGGGTATGTGTGTCTGTGCCCTCATTGCTCCAAAACAACAATCTAGCAATTTACCAACCTAGCCCTACGTCCATTAAGAGAAAGGCATGTGTGCTAAAATGTCCAAGTCTGTTGCAGCCACAAGTAGTATCCCCCTTAACATTTGCAAACAAATATCTCTTGGCATATCTACTCACACTGTACGGGCTGGACAAAGACTGTTGTGATGATGTGCATTGCATGTCACATCCCAAGATGTTGCACACCATATCCACATTGATGAAGACTTGGAAGGGCATATGTCTACCATACACATATGGAACCACAATGTCTGCCTCAGTGAAGTAGAGTTGCAAATAGGGACTCACCGCAAAGCGCAAGGCGTCAGTCAGCCCCTCCCTGTAGACAAACTATGGATACCTAATTTTGACCCCTCTCATGCTGTGACCATTGTGAGGGTATCGGGCAATGTGTCTAGGGATGTGTGGTGCACTGCACTCAGTATATAGTCAGATGCAAGGCCAACATTTCAAGAATGCTTGTTTCCGCTCCAGGGAGGACCTGGCTTGGCAGTTCGGGCTGGACTGTTCATGGTGAGCAAAAGAATGATGGATGTAACCCAGATCTCCTGACTGGGGGTGAATGTTTTGATTTGTTCTGCATTCCGTCCATCAATTGTGTGTCTTTTACATTTCAAGGGTGGCATCACTATGAGCCGATGGTAGAAGTAACAGCTTGGGCAAGTGGCTATGACACTATCACTACAAGGAGCAATGCAACATTTACACCCTTGTGTTCAGCAGAACAGTGTGCCCGCACCAAATGTTAGCTGGGACTAAATCATAACTTCACAAGTTAAGTGAGTCACAAAAGGCTTTAGAAGTGAAGTCAGTATACCTAACAGCACTAATCCTAAATGCCATTTGTGAATACCGTAAAATATAAAGTCATCACTTAATCTCAGATGACTTTTGTGAATCAGGAACACTGTTGTTCCATGTGCTGTTCACAATGGTTACAGAAATGTACTAAATCATGCATGGCCCAGAGATTGTGCATCTATGCACAGGAACAAATTTTTCAAAGGAAGCTGACACACTGGCACTACGCAGCAAGTGTGCCAAGGTATGTGCAATGTAGATGGTCTCAGCGCCAGGAGCATCTGATATGCAGGTGTGTAACAGAATCTGTGGTACCCAGCGCATACATGCATCTCCATGATGGATAACAGTAGCTAACTGTATTTACTCTCAATGCCATGTCCCTAGGTTGTGTCGTAAATGGGTAACAATGTGCTGTCCAACTCCGTGAGTCAAACATAGGATGTAGACCATCACAAATGACTGTCCCTAGACTAGGCTGTAAATCCCACTTGCCACCCTGTCATCCATGCAAGTTTACTATACTCACATCTGAGGTACCCTGACACAATACATCCTGCTAACTAACATGTCATGACCAGACTCACAGATTCCAATGGCTTGTCAAGTGATGGTATGAGTTGCATACAAGGAAATAAGCCACACTCCCCAACATCATCCCTGACGTAAATGCAGGCAGAAATCCAGAATAGTAAACATTTATTAGAACAGTAAAAAGAATGAACTACCCTAAACTAACACTGATCACTAGAACTACTACTAAAATCTAAACCAACTAGAAATGTTTAACTTACCTAAACTATCCATCCTAACTAATCCTACCGACACAACAACATATCTTAGACTTCAACCCGCTTCCCACCATTAAGGCATGCCACGAGACAGGACAAAGAAATCTAAGCTATACATAAACTAACTACACATGTAACCTACGCAAACATATTTTTTTTTGTATGTATATATTTTTTTTTTACAACAAATACTTCAACCCCCACCCAAGGAAAAGGAAACGTATCCCAAAATATGGCATAATAATAAATGTCTAAAACCTACCCTAAAAGCTAACACTAACTATAACCTACGCTAAAACTACACTACCTAACAATTAAAAGAACTAACCGAACACTACCTAATGTCAGAATTTACAAACATTGGGGGAAGGGTGAGAGGGGAATAAGGTCCAAAATGTCCCAGCATCATGGCAGTCCAATGTGTTTTTTCATGTCGGTTATGTGTCTATTCAGATCTGACATTTCTTGCCTGATCTCTGCCAGAAAAACATTTTGGTCGTGCAGGATCCTCCTGTCCCTCACTGTGAAGGGCACCACTGATGCCAGAGGAGCCTGAGATGGCCTGTGTGTCAGTTGTTGCAAGATCGGGCACTGCCTTCTATGTACCTTTCTTCCGTTCCTCCTGGTGTCTTTTTGCCATGTTACTCTTTTGCCACCATCTTTACATGCTTGAATCGGTCCTTCCTCACCTGGAACACATGTTGTTCGGCTGGCATCATGTTGTCTGTAAGATATCAACAATGGAATTTTTGAGTCCTTTAGACTATGTCAATGTTCTCCATTCACATCTGTAATACAAAATCACTTAAACATGAAAACCTACACTCCAACGTAACCATGTTAAGTCAGAGAGTGGCCTGGACTACGAAATGTTGAAGCCTGGATCAGTGACTACATACTGGGGAGACTGACATGACAGTGCATGGCATGGGACATGTACTGACACAACCAAATGAGACTGACAGTGTCAAACGATGGTGCCATGACATAGCCGGACTGAGGGTGATATATACAGGCAATCGGAGGAGGGAGTAGCACCACCCTCATCCTCTCCTGTGACACAGTGCTGCATGATATGTACAAGGCCCATGTGCAGGCCTGTGTGTCCCCCAACAACTGTGTGAAGTTCATCAAGTCAGCACCAACACAGGCACTCTTGCACAAGAGTGCAAGGGTGTCTGTGTGCCAGGGTGCTTTTTAATGGTTTAGAGGGTTACCCTACCTGCACAGGAGCAATTCTGCGACAGCCCCACTCACACTTTCAACTATGCTGCATCCTGCAGCACACATGTAAACTAGGGGTGGGCAGAATTTACGTAATCGCGTTACGCAGATCTCCGAGAAACGGTAAAAAATCTCCATGAACACGCAGAAATTCCGTGAACACACAGAATTGCTTGTTCGCGATGCTTTTTTACTGTTAGCAATCGCTGTTTCCATGCTCAAGGGGAAAATATCTCGCAAACACGCATTTGAGAACGCGAGCAAGCAAAAAATTTCACGAACTCGCGAGACGCAGAAATTTGGGCAATTTCGCATTCTCCGTGGAACGCAAAATTACCCAAATTTCGCAAACGGAACAGAATTTACAGCCCAGGCCTAATGGAAACCCGTTGTGTGGCTGAACGCTGACTTATACATGAGTCGCTGTCCCGCTCTCCAACACTACAACACAATTTGTGAAGTGCTGCCACAGAAAGGGGGAAACAGTTTCTCTAAACTCTCACTCAATTATGCATGTCTTATATCCACTAATCTCACTCCATAGTGAATCAAAATACGCAGGCCTTTACAACGTAAACAGTCACAATGCCTTCCCCATTGTAACGGCACCCTGCAGTCATGATGCTTATGGTGTTGTTAGGGGTAATGCTGTCTCACAGATAGCATTGGAGAGCCCTGCATTGTAAAATATGTGGCACAGCAATGAAGGCAGAGCTAGAGCATGTGAGTTAAATGCGTGCAGAGTTATGACATCAATTGGTACACAGGAGTTCCCACACCTGATCCTGAGTCAATTAGGGAATGGTCTCAAGGAAACAGCTTGTCAACACCATTGCAGTGGCCAAACATGTCAATAAGATTCAAAGAGCCACCTTTGCTGTGTGTTTGGGGAACATGCTATTGATATGCTTGGCTCAAAGATACACACTGCCACTTCTTTGAAGATGGCATGCAGCATACCTGCAAATTCACTGTGCCGAACGGTGTCTGCACACTTACAGACTGAAAAGCACTGCCTCCTTGTGCATCATCGGGCACACTTGCACAGTCATCTCGGTCAAGGTTGTACACGCATTCCATGTCTTCTGATAGTCATAAGTACCCCCACTTATATGTCTCCTCTCCTGTAAGTGTGCTCTGCAATCCACAGGCATGTGCTATGGTGACAGAACCCATAGACCTAGGGGCATATTGACAAGGAAGTGGCAGAGACAGGCGTTAGCCTCCTCGACTTAACGCCTACCTGCGCCACTTTGGAAACGCAAGCCTGAACCATATTATCAAGGATATGGTGCAGACTTGCATTTCCCCCTGCAATGTCGCTAAGTCTCACAACTTACCACCTACACAGGCACCCTTGCACCAGCGTGCAAGGATGTGTGTGTGCAGGGGAGGGTAGTTTCTGTACAAGAATGTGCCCCTTCCTGCACATAATCAATCCTTGAATACCATGTTGTAACTTTCATGTATGCTGCTTCGTGCAGCACACAGGAAAGATACAGTATGTAATATTAAAATATTTTACTGTATTTACTGGAAGGGCCACCTTCCTGTACATATACAAAACATGTAATTTTGCTGTTTCCATGTGTGCTGCACCAGACAGCTCACATGTAAAAAGCAAAAGTGATGAGAAAAAAGCATTCATCCTCGTTTAGCCAGATTATGCCCAGGATGTCACTGGTGTTAAATTGTGTGCTGCCATCTATCAACGCCGCACTTGCACATAGGGTTCAGCATCAAATACAATGGGTGTTGCTGTGAACACCAACCGCAACACCCACTGCACACCCCTTCACCCTAAACACAGCGTGAAAGGGTGCCTTATTAACAAGGAAGCGTTAATACACTTGAAGTGGATTAACACAGCTTTGGTCAGGATGCAAGGCCCCTATTGCCAAAACAACTTCAATGGAAGTGGCGTTGTGTTGGCGATAGTGTCTCAATGTGTATCACTGACACTGGATGGGCAAAGTTACAACTGTGAGACAAATGCATTGCTCAACCTTCACATACCGATTTGTGCACACTTCTGACTTCCATAATACATCATCACACTGTAGGCAAGGGACATGTGATACACACCCATGCTGCATACTACTTGTACATCATTTTACCCAGACATCCATGACACCGCACTATGCCAATATTTGATGTCCAAACTCACCAGTGGCGTGTGGTTCCTCAAAGCTGTTGATGTCCCCCTGTGTGATTGGTGGCCAACCATCTGTGAGCCAAGAAAATAAATATGTGTTGATATCAGCCATTAAATCATATGTGTCAAATTCCTCATACCAATCATCACCATAACAAAAAATGCTACGTAAACTTAGAGTTGCGTTTCATGTTGGCTACATGATTGGGTCCACTTTGACTGCCATTCACACCAGACCTGTGAATGCTGAGTCGGGGCAAACACGACTGTAATACTAGCTAACATGCACATAATAGTAGTGTGAGACCTCCACAAGCACCATTACCAAATTCATCATGATGTTATACATGCTCTTTGTTCGATTGCATTGCTGCAGAGTGCAAAAGGCAGTTTCACAGAGGTTGTTGGTATATGACGATCTGGATATAACAGATTTCCTTTGACCATTTGTTCCTATAAAATACATTGTCACACAGCAACTATGTTCACAGGGCAGCATAGCTAATGTACCACAATTCACGAGGACAGCATTTTAACTCTACCTTTTGGCCAGCACACAGCTCACATAAACAATTCCTTGCATAGTTCATGTACAGTCATCCCTGCCGTACACAAAAAATATTCTGACTGCACACACTTTTTGCGCAGGTGCGCCAACTATGGCACTACAGTGCTAAGTGTTGCTCCAGTGCAGTGGGTAACACAGAGTAGCACCCTATGCTTGTCAATATGATGCAGCGTTGTGTCTCGGATGTGCCAATATTATTCGTGAGTGCATCACGTCTCCCACCTCACTCAGCATCCTTTTTCACTGTGACACCAGTTTCACACATGTCCTAATTTTTTTCATTCAAATTCAATGTGGAGCTTGTACTTTCCACCTTGTAGACCAGTCATGATACCCAGGTAGTCCTGGATGTCAGCTTCAAGGACCAGTAGATCCTGCCAGCGTTGCTTCCACTGGCACACCGTACGGTCCACTCCAAAGAACCAGCGCATCGGCACTTGCACACACTCCCACCTCATCTTCCGCACACTTACATTGTATCCTTGAAGGATACGGCCTCCCCTCTCCAACATCAAGGGCAGGTAGAATTGTATCATCCACAGGAAGCCCCTCAATGACCGCTTGGACATCCTGCCCTCCCTGCCCCCAGCCGGCATCACCCTGCACACCTGTGAGCCCACAGCCAAAAAAAAAGAATGCTCTAAAATATCCCCAACAACAACAAAGAAAGTTAACTAGACAAACACCCAACAAGATTGAGTACAAGAGATGAAAAACACAAAAAATAAGGACACAACACGTCACAGACACTATCAACAGGACACAGCAACACTCTCAAAATCTCAAAAATGCAGCTCACACCACCAAACACCTCAAACTCTCTCCACAATCACCAGCAATGTGCTCAAAAGAGAAAGCAAAAGTCTGGACACAAAAAGGCTCATGAGTAATATTTTGCATTGTACAATGTCTTGAGCAATGTATTTTTCCATCGGGCGTATGAAAAAAGCCTGGCATTATCATTTTAGCGGCCGGATCTTCATGCTAACAGCAAGTTCATACACAGACGTACAGTCTTAGAGCAAAATTAATTTTAGAGACCCATAACAACATGAAATGCTTGATGAGCACACAAATGACACACTAAATATAATATTTCACAACACGTGACACCCTAAATTGCAATTTTCACTCCGGGTGACACCATAATTGCATATTTCACAACAAATTAATCAATTAATCAGGGGAATTGTTAGTGGGTTACTTACCCGTGGGGGTCACAAGGCGCTGGGGGGTTCGTAGATCTGTTGGCAAAAGAGCAAGCACTTGAGGGGCTTCATGAAGGTGTTCAGGGAGGGGGCGTGTTTGATGTCTGTCGGTAGCTCAGTCCAGGTCTTGGCTGCAATGTGAGAGCAGGATCTTCTGCATACTCTGGTTCTGTGAAAGCAAGGGGTTGCGGCCAGGGAGAGTTTTGTAAATTGAAGTTTTCTTTTAGGTACGTGTAAGTTGATTCTGTCATTGAGGTATTTGTGTCTGTTGTTGTGTAGGCATTTGTATGTGTGAGATGAGGATGTTGAAGCTGACTGTTTTCTCCTCTGTGAGCCAGTGGAGTCATCGTAGGTGTTGACTGATGGGTATGTGCCAGGGGATCACGAAGACGAGTCTGGCAGCAGTGATGTGTATTGTCTTGAGTTTGCAGAGTATGGACTTGCTGATGCTGGCATAGAGTGCCTTTCCATTGTTCAGTCTGCTGGTGATGAGTGAGTGGGTGACTGTCTTACTTGACTCAAGGGGGATCCATTTGAAGGACTTGCAGTGGATGCGGAGTGTGTTGAAGCAGCTGTAGATGACGGCGTTGACCTGTTGGTTCATGTTGAGTGATGAGTCGAGTATGATGCAGAGTTTTTTAGCATGGTCTGCAGGGGGGGGGTCTTCTGAGGGCCGTCAGCAACCTGGTGTTGTCCCATGCTGCAGGGGTGGTTACAAGGATGAGGTCAACTGTCTTCTCGGGGTTGAGCTTCAAGTAGCAGTCCGTCATCTAGACTGCGCCGTGTTGCATTCCTTTCTGGAAGTTTTTTTAGGCGGTGGTGTGGTCTTTGGTGGGGTAGAGGATGAGCTGGGTGTCATCAGCATGGGATTGGATGTTGAGGCATCCTATCCCATGTTTGTAAGGGGGGCCATGTATATTTTGAAGAGGCTCAGGCTCAGTGATGACCCCTGTGGGACTCTGCAGGTGATTGTCATGGGATAGGAGATGAAGTGTGGCAGTCTGATCCTTTGCCTTCTTACCGTGAGGAATGATTTGATCCAATCCAGGGCTGTACCTTGGTTGCCTGTGTCATGTAGTCTGGTGACTAGTGTGAATTGGGAGACGTTGTTGAAGGCTGCTGAAAGGTCAGGTAGGATGAGGTCTGCGTAGTATCCTTGGTCCAGGAGGGTGTTGATGTCATCTCTGGCAGCAAGTGGGGCGGTCTCTGTGCTGTGCTTGCTTAGGAATCCAGATTGTGAGGGGTTGAGGATGGTGTTTTCTTTGATGAATCTTGTCAGTTCCCTGTTGACTGTTTTCTCTGCGACATTGGCTGCGAATGTGAGGAGCGAGATGGTCCGATAGTTCTTGAGGGTGGCGGGGTCAGTTGTGTGCTTCTTGAGCAGGGACATGACTTTTGCACGCTTCCAGTTGACCGTGAAGGTGCATGTTTTGAAGGTGATGTTGATGTTGCATAGTAGTTTGTGTGCGATGGCAAATGTGGCTCGGTGGTAGTTCTGAGGGGTCCAGGGGTCTGTGTGGGCCCCCGAGTGGATGCCTTTCATGGTGTAGGCGGTGTCTTCATCGGTGCCTGGTGTCCATTTGGAGATGGTGGGCTGATTGGTGTCTCAGGGGTGCAGGTGGTCCGGCTGCTGCATCCAGTTTGTGGTCCACAAATTTGTCTTAGTGGTTTATGAATTTGAGGTGGAAGTGGGTTCCAAGCTAATTGCAGTTGACACCATAAAAAGCATCTTTCACCCCATTTCACACCCATGTTTCATCTTTCATCCCTTTTAACACCCATTTTTCATCTTTTACCCCATTTCACACCCATATTCAATCTGTTACCCCTTTTAACGTCCATTGTTCATCTTTTACCCTATTTTACACACATTTTTCATCTTTTACCCCTTTTAATGCCAATTTGTCATTTTTTTACCCCTTTTAATGCCCATTGTTCACCTTTTACCCCATTTCACGACCATTTTTCATATTTTACCCCTTTTAAAGCCCATTTTATATATTTTACTCCATTTCACGCCCATTTTTCATCTTTACCCCATTTCATGCCCATTTTTCTTCCTTTACCCCATTTTAAGCCCATTTTTCATCTTTTACCCCATTTCACGCCCATTTTTCACCTTTTACCCCATTTCACACCCTAAATTTCATTAATTAACACAACAGACACACTCTAATAACTTGTTGACCCAAAACGACACCCTACAATTTAGATTTTTGCACTTAGGACCACCTATATTTCATGATTTACACAAAAGGACACACAAAATATTCGAGTTTGGTAGCACAATTTACACCAATGAAAGTCTACTTTTGCATATTTGACACACTGAAGAGCATCTCTGTACTGAGGAGCCATTCCCACCATTTATCATTATTTTGTTTTATTTATATATTTATATAGCGCACAACTACTCGAGGGCGGCTAGGCGCTTGCCGAGTGGGCACAAAGAAGCACATTAAAAACAAGTGTTGAGTGTTGTGGTGTTATTTGCACTCATTGTGCAACATACTCTTTTCACAGTGATGTACTTATACAGGACAGTAACATGCAGACAGGGCATGTGTGTAGTGTATTTTTATTGACACAAACCATGATTGGGGTCATTTTGCACTGATATACATTTGATGGGGACTGTCACAATGTGACGTGCTCAGTTGAAGAAATTGTTTATTATTCGGTTCCTTTGGGCAGTTCCTGCTGTCTTAACTGTGGGAGTGCCCACCTGCCTCATCTTCATCCTGGTCATCATCTGGTGCAAAAGAAATGTGGTTCAATGGAGCATTGGTGCGAATACATATATTGTGCAATACGCAACAAGCTAGGATGATTAGTTCACCATTTCAGGGCTGTACAGCAGTCTGCCACCTGTGATGTCCAGGCTACGGAAATTTGACTTTAGCACACCAAATGTGCGCTGCACAATGGACCGGGTGTGTCTGTGGGCTGCATTATACTGCTTCTGTACCTGGGATGTGGGGTTTCAGGGGGGTGTCGTCACCCATGGGCAGAGTACATATCCTTGATCACCTGTAACATGTGATGGAGAGATGTGTCCATTATTGGTTGTACAGGCTGATGTTAGTGTTGATGGTTTTTCTGTTGTGTGATTTGTGCTATATTGGATTTCATGTCAGCCATGTGTCGCTTCTGACTGATTATTACCAGCATCAATGCTAATTACGTTGCCTCACAGTTGCTCCTCCCGACTAGACCCAATTTGATTGTGTGTGCTGCGCGGTTGCATTACTGGCACTCCAACTGTGCAACAATGTTAAGGCTATCTGCTCATATCCACAGGCCTAACACACACACCAACAGGCACCTTGGCTCTCCAACCATCTAGCGATAGCACTCATCCGCCCTCCTCAAAGTCAATGCCATGAAACCTTTTAAATGGTAATAGGGCACACAAGACATCCACTATCTTAAACAAAATTAAACCCTTTATTCCTGCCGATGACTTTAAATCAGTGGTACAATCATAGGTCCTATCTAGACTCGACTACAGTGATGCCACTGTCTCTGGAACTCCTAAAGTCCACCTAGCCCCTAACAAATCCTTTCTTAACCTTGCTGCCAGGCTTATTACTCACTGTGCAGTTTGATCACATCTCCCCCATCTTCAAAGACCTTAAATGGCTTCTTATTGAAGGCAGATCCACTGACAAGACTGCTTGCATCACGCACAAAGCCCTCCATCAAAACACCCCATCTTACCTCTCTAATAAACTCCACAAAGCGGGCTAGACTAGAATTATGAGGAGCACTAACGCTCTCATCCTAGTCCAGCCCGTACTAAAAAAAATCTACACAGTCTTGCTCCTTCTCTGGAAATGCGCCCTCTGTATGGAATGCCCTCCCTAAAGAACTACGTTGCAACCCCTCCTACCCCAGCTTAAAAAAAGACCTCAAACGGCTCCTTCTCAGCAAATACTGGGGTCCTTAATACATTATCACTGGACACTTATTCTCACCCCTGCCCTGACTGAATAGATCCCCTCTACTTTTATCTCTCCACCGTTCCATCAAACTCTTTTATTTACGACCACCTCCCCCCTTTTTATTAGCAAAGATAACCTTCTTCCACCTTCTTCCCCCTTTCCCCTCACCCTGCTCAGTAGCCCTGCACTTTCTCTCCCTCCCTACCCATCCACTAACTAACCTTTGCTTTTTTCCACTCCTACTATCTTCGATATGTTGTTAGACTTATGTTGTCCTAGTTCATTAATTAATTTTCAATCATGTAATGTTTTGCCTTGTTTTATTACTTCAATGTATAAAAGTTATATTGCAATTCTGTATTACCAAATCCTCTAAAGCGCGTTGATACTCTTGGGTCCAGCCAGCGCTATATAAAACCTTTTAAATAAAAGACAAATAAATAAAAGACATGGATCACGTTCAGTTCTGATGCTGCCGCCAGACCTGCCCCACCGCACAACACATGCTGTTTTATGTCCAAAGCTGCCACAAAACAACACTCAGCAGCCCCCTTTCCTGCAGGACCAACTGAGGGCAGGAGGAACGCTTCACCCACACCATCAACATCATCAGACGCGAGCCCCTCCACTCCCTGAACTACGTACTCATTCCTGAGCGGAGCCTCCAACTCACATACCACGACAACTCAAATCCATTACAACATGGGAAATGTTTGCTGACATCAGACTGTTCCAAATCTTCAACACACTGAGCCACAAGGCAGGGCACACCTTTGACACCTTCTTTGCCTGTGTAAACTTTGACTAGTTCATCAACACCACTAAACACACATGTAGTGACCACAAACGCATACACATTCTCTTCGGTCAACCCCAAGCCACCCTAGACCACATGCGGACCCACACAAAGTTAGTGGAGCTCAGTCAACAAGGAGATGCTATACCCACCACCATCAACAGCAACACCCACAACGCTGCAGTTGTCACCAATGGCGCTAGATCGCATTTTACAGACATGTATCTCAAACTGTGCATACACACTTGCACCACTATGCAACTGCAACATACAGCGTGCAAGAAATGCTACCTCGATCACCAACAACCTCAAAGATGGCAGATGCATCTGCTGACACATAGAGAAGAACTGGTGCAAGATTGGGATACCGTTAAACATCACCACCTACAAGGACACAAAGCTCCTATTCTCCAGCAGCAATACGCCCACACACCAAAATGGGCTTCCAGGAAGGATTGCTGTCAGTTGCAACATGGATATTCAACAGCTGGGGGATGGTTTATGCAGAGGAGACATGAGTCCTCATCCTCATAATGAAACCATCAGCATGTGGCATCACCTGATGGGATAACAGCTTCAGCAGCCCCCCCAGCCTAGGTACCTAGGCACTGTATTTGACTCCTCCCTCTCCATGAACCAAGCGGTCTATGCAGTGGCCTGCAGCTGCTTCAACTGCCTCTGCATCCTCCATGCAACCTTCACATGGATCATCTCATTGTCAGGTAAGACAGTCACCCACACAGTCATTTCCATCAGGCTGGACTACGAAAACACACTATATGCCCACATGGGCATGTCTGCACTCAGCTTAGTCCTGACTTTCTACCACAACACCGACACACTGGGCTTTGTGTACATACTTTCCTTATGGATCGAGTCCCTCCATCTCACATACTTGGTTCCCACCTCTTCCCACATTTGCAAATGAGTTGCAGAGGGGCTAAGCCTTTGGGGATGGTTTGTCTCCATAGCTACCCACAGTTCCCACAGTTTCTTGTATTGTTGGGTCTGGTAAGTGGGCAGGTTGATTGCCAGGTTGTATGTTGGATTGTAACATGTACATTCTAACAATTGTGAGTTGCATGTATGTGGAGTTTAGGCGTGTGGTGTGTTAAGTTAGTACTTACCAACACAAACTGCATTATTGTATGTGCCATCCTGAAAGCGCTGGTTTATTATGGACTGCCGGAAGATGTAGGAATCATGCCCACTCCCTGGAAACTTGGCTATGACATCGGTGAACAGTCGCCAGTGGACCACTATTGCCTGCACATTCATAGAATGGGTGTCCTTTCTGTTGTAAAATATGTGTGCGCTTTCCGCAGGGGGCACACATAGGACATGTGTGCAGACAATTGCGCCCAACACCTGCAGGAATCTGGCTATGGCATGAAAGCCTAGCTTGGTCTCAATCTGTCCCTGCACAGTGTTGGGGAAGTGGAGGTGCTGGGTTATCAGGCTGAGTATACCATTCAAGACAGTCAGGAGGAAGATTGAAAAGGCTGCCTGTGAAACTCCATTGACTCTCGCCGTTGTTGCTTGAAAGGTCCCAGAGGCCAACATGTGCAGCATAGCCAGCAGCTTTGTCTACCGAGGGAAGTTGGTTCTCCGCTGTGTTGGTGCCGTCAGCCTGTGGGCTATGAGGTTCAGGATGTATTGGATGGATGTCCTTCTGAGCCTGCAGTGGGCAATGACATCCTCTGGTGTTAGGCCTGCAAGGCTGAGACGTCTGCGCAGGGCCTGATGTCTTCTTTGGTGCTGCCTCGGTGGTGGTCCTGGGGGGGAGTTGGCAGTGGCGGTGGTGGTTGTTGCCTTTGTGGAGTTCCAAGCTGAATGATTAGTACCTCCTCGGCATCAGTGGGTCTTCAGGTGGGGCTCTGAGCTACTCTCCATTATATACCTTCCTTTATAACCATTACTAGACCAGCTTTTATCTGGTCTTAAGTTCCTGCAGCTAAGGGGTCTTAGCGCGACTTTTTTTATCGCTTCGCGGGTCTGGGCCATCATTGCTAATCGTACAATGTGGTGTAAGCGACTTTATTTGAGAAATTTTGAGAATGAACACCTACTTTGCATGTCATCAGCTATAACTATCGCTGGCAGGCAAGGCGATAAAAAAACGGCTTCTATCGCTGGAAAGCTGTCGCTAACACCTGTTAGCGACAGCTTGGTAATAAGGCGTTAAAAGAAAATGCATTTGTGCTGCTAACTCGGCCATAAATAGCTTGATAATATGCCCCAAAGTGTTATATTTCCTCTGTCCTTTCTTTTCCAGCTAACATTTACAATTGCTGCATCTCTGTTCATTGGAATGTTTTTATATCACTGTGCCGTAATGTTTATGGTCTGTAAAATGTCACACGTTGACCGTAATTGATGTTAAGAAATAGCTGCACTACACTGCCTCTAGAAGAGAGATTCAAGTTCTGTGCTTATAAAATAGACTCTTTTGACTAGGAAAAATAAAGGGGCAAATTCACAAAGAAATGGAGCAGCACATCACTGCAAGTAATTTAGCAGCCCTGCACTGCATCATTTAAAAACTACAGGGAGGCAAGAACATAGTATTTCTCTTGCACTAAAGCTAAAAAAGACTGCTTAGTACCAACACAGATATTCCTGCACCATGGTGCAAGGGTGTTTGTAATGTAGGGATGATTGTTTATGTACAGGAAGGCACATAAACAATCAATAAAGGTGATTTTCTCCTATCTGTGCTGCAGAATTACATATTCTTGTAAATCTGGGGCAGCGTCAAAAAGCATTGGGTGTTGCAGTGGAACGCCCACAGCAAAGCTCATTGCACAGCCCTATCGTGCAGGTACCTGCGTGAAAGATTACAATATATACAAAGCAGTGTAAAGCCATGCAAAGTGTCCATCACGCTGCTTTGTAAATATGGAGTAGGGCATTGCGCCACCAGAGCATCCTAAAAAGTGATGCTCCATTGGTGCAATGCCCTTGTAAGTTTTATGCCCCAGATAGTCTTCCCGCTACTTCGACTCCATGACTCTCACTGTCACAGAGCCTCAAGAAGGGAATACGTCTCCCTTGCTCTTGTCCCCTCACCCCTGGTCTGCGAAACAAAGTGACACACTGTAGCAGAGCCAATGGACTGTCCAGGGCTGATTGCACAGCACCCTTTCTGCTTTCACAGCTCTCACTGTGCCTTTATATCAGTAATTTCGAGACACAGTCAAGCACACACTCACTGAACAATGTAAAGCACAGTGGGGACTGTGAAAAAAGAGTCATGAAAGTGGAGAGCGGGATGGGGCAGGGGGGTTGTGTCTCTGGGGAGCCGTTGTTTTTAAAGGATAAAAAGAGGATGATATTCAAATAGCCATAGAGCATGCAAAAAGAGCTGTCCCAGCCATTAAAGTTCCACTCCCATATTATTGGCCCTTGCCTTCAGCTCAGACCAGTAACACTGGAGTTGGCTTTTATTTAGTGGCTGGAATTGTTCGCTGCAGACAATTTTCAACAGGAGTTACCATAGTTTGATGCAAAACATAGCAAGGGACCCCCATATTTGGCTTACAATAAATATGTATTTAACATGTTGTAGAATAGCAAAATGAGTAGGTACAGAGGACTGCAGGAGTCCAAAAAGTTGATGTGGCCTCTAAACTTGGTTTGGCTTTCTGTTGGTTTGCAGATAGCGCTGCACTTTCTTTAAAGTGTTTTGTGTTATACACCACTCCATACATGACATAGATAGAACAGTGCTGTATTACCTGGTCTTGGCTTTAAATGGTTGCCTCAGCGATATAGCATGCATTGACAATGAAAAATGCACAATATAAATTGAACAATGAAATAGCAAAAACACTTCATCAAATAGGTAATAAATTAAGGGCCATATTACCAAGCAAGGGCGATACATTATCGCCGCTTTTATCGGCAGGAAACTACCGCTAAAGCAGCGATAACGGGCTTGATAATATGCCCTTGTGAATTCCCATAGAAGCCTAGGTTAACACCAGAACCTGGGATTCTATGGGAATTCACAAGGGCATATTATCAAGCCCATTATCGCCGCTTTAGCGGAAGTTTCCTGCCGATAAAAGCGGCGATAATGTATTGCTCTTCCTTGATAATATGGCCCTAAATCCCATAATTTTCCCTGAAGTAATTGAGAAGCTGAATCCTTAAATGAATGTATTGCACCAATCAGTGGGTTTCGAGACCCCATCGTATTTTCGTAAGGTCAATCAACTCAATATGGTCAACAATTAATAATCTTTAAATAGATATTGTGTGGTATTGCATTGTATTTGGAATTTTAGCCCTGTAGCTTTTTCGACCATTGGTCCCTAGAGGGCACTCTGGCTCTTCAAACGTGTTTATACATTAATTGAAGAAAGTTTTACATCGAAAAGTTAGAGCAACACACATTTCTTTTCTACCTGAGAGCACAATTCTTCACATGTGTTTTATGAGTGTGCTACTTTGTGGGTAATGTTACGTTCAAGTCGAGACAATCAAAAAAATAAAAAAAATACAACACTCTATATAATTCCAGCAAGTCTCAGTTTGTTTCGCTCAAACCGCATAAATGGTCGTGAACTGCTACGTCTCTGACCCAGCACGAGGTATTTCCAAAAGGTTCCTATAGTGAGAATGGCACAGAAAAGACACAGACTAATCAGATTATGCTGGAAGGCTGCTTCTCTCTCAATGGCCCCAAACCCCATGGAGTCGACGTCTGCATGGAGAAGTGTGGTACGTGTTACTCACCCAGGAGTCCTGAAATGCATGCCATTGTTCGTGTATATACTTCTTGTATCATACTGTGGGTGAACGACTTAGGGCCTGATTACACGTTTAACAGTTTTACAGCAGGCCACTACACCTGCGCCCCCACCAAATCTGTGGTCAGACTGCCCGCAAGATTCTGACTGGAATACAGGTCAGGCAGTCATACTGCGGAGGTCCCACGGCAGTGTGTATCTAAGGCACATGGGTGTGCTTAGACATGCACCACCATGAGACCACCACCACCAGTTCCTGCATGGAAAGAAATGCAAAATGTTGTGCGTTTCTTTCCGTGCAAGAAACAGGGGTGCCAAAATACAAGGGGCACAACATGTGCCCAACTGCATGCACCCCCATGCACAACAGCAAAAGAGTTTCCTCACTGCCACCGTTTTCATGGCAGGCTCAACACCATGAAAAGGAGGACGGTGAGGAAACTCTTAATATGCTTGGTGGTGTCGCAAGCACCCACAGCCTATTGCAGCCTCACTATCTAAATCTGTACATTAACATCTAAATGAATATCTCACTGTCTGTAAGAGCAAAGGCTTTTTTTTAGGCTTCAGTACAACTGACTTGCAGAATGTTAGAGATATAACTAGTTTGTGAGTATTAGTGAATGTATAACTCCATCTCTTTGTCTGTCAGTGGATAAAAGAGACCATATATGCTTTGGAAACGTCTAGTTCACCTGCATCATGGGAGCTATAGCGTATCTCATGCTTGCAATAAGAGTGTGTGCATGCAAATCTAAGTTACTAAAACTCAAAACAACAACTTTCACTTTTTTTATGCACAACACACCATGCTTTATGGCACATCTACAATATTTCACATTGTCAGTATGCACAAGTAAACCTGACCCACGTTTAAACAGTGCATGTTTAACTATGCCTAGCAGCCTCCTACTACACATGTGACTTAGTACGTGCTTAAAAAAAAAATTCACCATCTAATCATATACAAACTTGCCTTATAATTTCGAAAGAGATACGCTAAAGAATATCTAATATACAGCTGGCAAGCTTTAAAGGTTCATGATTCAAATAAGCCTGCAGTACATTTTTCCTTCTTTCAATTTTAAGTGTTCTTGTCCTCCTTTACAATGGAATAAATAGGACTACATCTCCCAGAATGCAAAGAAAAACATACTCTGTGACCAGCAGATCATGTATACACATATACAACTTTCACATCCACAAAGACTCTATTACATATAACTTTAAACATTACACTGCAAAGTTTTTTTTCTACCATTTAGAGAATAAAGTAAAGCAGCACAAGGGGATATGGATCACCTTGGCAACACATTGTGAACTAACTACATAGTCACCCACTTTTCAGCAGTCATAAACTGTGTCTTAGTCTCCTAATAATAAATATATAAAAGCACTCATACTACCAGTCAAAAAACATCTCATTTACTTTAAAGACTTATATATACATTTCAGACTTTTTTAAAAAACCTCACATACACATACACCTTCTTTATCAATATTCTTGCTTAAAATGAAACTTAATTCACATACCAGAAGATTGAGTTCTGGATCAAATAGCTGTTTTGCTCTTATTAGATAGATGCAATAGTTTTAGGGTTTGTACAAACTCAGCATAATAATGGCACAGCACTCTCATACAAAGCAACCATAAATGGCAACCTATTCAACTTTTAACTGTCTGATACTACAGACAGCAGCAAATTAAAACATTCCTTTCATAGTTGAGTGCTGTAACTACACTTCTCAATCGTTATTATGTATTAAGCCTTTCACTCACTTTTACAAAAAAACACCAAAATGGATGCCTAATTGTGCATTATAGTGGCTTCATCACAATCAACGTGACGAATTTGCAAAAACAAACGTGAGTTCAAAAACATATTTAACTTCATACTTTTAATTTTAACAGTACACTCCTTATTTTTTAGCAAACCCTCGCTAGGAAACAAAACCCCTTTTACAGTAAAATTGGTCTAAACACCTCACATTTAAAAGACATAGTGAACTGTGTCTTTAACACCCTTCCACCAATATACTCTTAGCACAGTCTCCATACCAACCTAATAGAACGATTAGGTCAAAAGTTCAGGTCAGGCCTCTGAATTCCCAAATAGTCTCACTCACACTGTGATCTTAGACACATGACAGTATGCCTTGCAATTCAGCAAAATGATTACTACAGTGAAAAAAGTCTAGCTAGGAGTGCTGTTTCACATTTTAGGACAGTGCTGTGGTGTACAGGCAATGCAGGGGCTCAAGGTGGGACTAAGAATGTAGAAATGAGAATTCACTGAAATAATTTCTACATGCTACTGAAAAAGTTGGTATGCAATTTCTACAGCACACCCAGGATCTTTATTACACAGCATGGAGACTATTTGGGAATTCAGAGGCCGGACACACATGCTGCTTTGGACTTTATAGCACTAACTGTCATAAGGAATGACTCACTCCAAGACTACATCTTTTGCCATATTTTAAAACACATCAACTAAGCAAATTATTCTGCCACATTTTTCTGAAATGAATTCTCACTCACACTGTGATCTTAGAGACATGACAGTATGCCTTGCAATTCAGCAAAATGATTACTACTGTGAAACAAGCATTTGCAATGCAATAGGTCTCGCATTTACGCGAGTTTGAGCTATTGGCATTGTAAATGGCCATGCCTTTTATTTATATTTTGGTTTTTAAAACATAAATAAAATGCATTGTCATTTACAATACCAATAGCTTAAACTTGTGTAAATGCGAGACCTATTGCATTGCAAATGCTTGTATTATGCCCTCACCGGATTTTACACACTTTGGCTTGTGCCACTGTGGTTTCAGAAGAGAGGCCAGGACTTGAATGGGAATGGAGCATGAGATAGCTAGTTCACTTCAGGGCAGGACTGGGAAGACCCCGTGGTAGGGCAGTGTGCGCTGCCGCAGCCCATGCTGTACCAATACGTGCACGGGCTGTCGTGTGTCAGCATTGCTAATCCCACTGATTGCATAAGAAGCGTTTGTGTATATTTTTTGTGATTTATAAGGACTCTCAATCAAAGATTAACTGGGGGAGAGAGAGGAGGGAAACAAACACTGCTTAGCTTTAAAAGGACCAAATTGCCTCTGCTATTCACAGGCCCAGTAGATGGCTTTCAAGCCTTTTGAATTAAATACAAAGTAATTTTAAGGACTTATTATCTGAGAAAAATTCAAGAAGAGAATTCGAGGGACCTTTGGGAGTCACAAGTATTCAGGGCGACAGCTCGATGCAGAATTTTCAGGAATACACCAAAGCCGCTCATATGGTGCAAAGACGCAGCCTTTTCATCATGCATTGCATCATAAAAGAAAAAACACATATTTCTTAGATCATATTTACAGTGCTTTTTCCACTTTGAAGCAACTTCAGTGCGCCCGCCTTCGAGAACACATGAAAAACACATTTAAAATACAAACGGGACTATAAAAGAATGAACATAGGGAACCATGTTTAGGAGTGGGGTCTAGTTTATTGGCAGCGCCACTGGAAGTAAGCAGCAGGAGATGACCAAATTAAGCGGCCGTGGTGACTAAATTATTCGGCAAGAAGAGGCAAATTAGGTGGCATAATACAGCACATTTTGTGATAGAATGACTTCAAAATGTTGTCATTTTCACTATTTTTATCAGTGTTTTAGCAAAGATCTCACCTCAGTACCAATAAACTACTGAAAGACGACCAATCCACTTTTGTGAAGGGTTTTCCACTGCAAGGCAACATGGCTTGCTGTTTTAAATTTTTTTTTTAAGTAACTTGTTTGAGTTAAAAACATTTTTTCCCCCAAAATCTGTAAATTATGCAGCAGATTATGGATTGTATAGCCCATGCGCCAAATTCATAATTATGTGGAAAACGCTGGGGGAAAAAAATCACATAATTATAGTTTCCCTTATAGGAAGGTTTTCTGATCCTGGTTAGTTTGATGGGCGATAGAACTGGGACTTTTTCATGGAAAATTCAACCTTACAGCGCAGGACCCCCAGTGGGTCCAAACACTAGCATGTCGGGTGTGCCCTCGTGTGGCACTAAGGTGGCGGCAGCTCTACTATGGGGGCTCCCTGCGTGGGCTCAAGGGCTAAAGACGCGTTAGCACCTGCGCACATAGAGAGCGACTTAGATAGTGTGTTAATGATGGAAAGTCCTAAAACTTTGTTTATTCCTATTTCTTTGTATTCCACCTGGCTCGGGACCTGGTGATTTGTGTGTTTCCGGTACCAGGAGGTGTTCTGGTGTCAGATCTGGTGAGGGCGTTTGGCTGCAGACTCTCTGGTCCCTCGGACGCACAGTGCAGCGTTGTGGAAACGGGCCACTTCCACGGAACAAGCATTGGAAATGCAATAGGGCTCGCATTAGGAAAGTTTGAGCTATTGGTCTTATAAATGTTTTTTTATTTATGTGTTATTTTTTCAAATAGTTAAATTAATAGCTTCATCATTTACAATGGCAATAGTTATAACTTTCGCAAATGTGACACCTATAGCATTTGTAATGCAACATGTTTTATATTTACGTGACTTAGATGTATTGATATTACAAATAACAATGCTTTTAATTTTTTTAAATAATTAATAATAGCATAAATGTTTGTAAATAACTTTTGTGAAGATTATGTTCAGTGTTTTTTATTGTGACGAAAATCATAGAACAGAAGTGAAATATTAACATCTTTTTGTGATTTGTAATAAAGCGTGAAAGCTTGAAAACAGCTTGAAACATTGAAAGAACATATTTGAACCAGTGAAGCTATGGTGGTGCTGTTGTTGCGCTGAGTGATGCTGTGGTTGCGCTGAGTGATGCTGTGGTTGCGTTGAGTGATGCTGTGGTTGCGCTGAGTGATGCTGTGGTTGCGCTGAGTGATGCTGTGGTTGCGCTGAGGGATGCTGGGGTGGCACTGAGTGATGCTGGGGTGGCGCTGAGTGATAACGTGGTGGTGCTGAGTGATGCTGGGGTAGCGCTGAGTGATGATGTGGTGATGCTGAGTGGTGGTGTGGTGGTGCTGAGTGATGCTGGGGTGATGCGGAGTGATGATGTGGTGATGGTGAGTGGTGCTGAGTGATGCTGGGGTGGTGCTGAGTGATGCTGTGGTGTTGCTGAGTGATGCTGTGGTGGTGCTGAGTGGTGCTGTGGTGGTGCTGAGTGGTGCTGTGGTGGTGCTGTGGTGGTGCTGAGTGGTGCTGTGGTGGTTCTGTGGTGGTTCTGTGGTGGCGCTGAGTGGTGCTGTGGTGGTGCTGAGTGGTGCTGTTGTGGTGCCGAGTGATGCTGTGGTGGTGCCGAGTGATGCTGTGGTGATGCTGAGTGGGAGATGGGGAGAGGGAGAAAAAGGAGAGGGTAAAGAGAGGGAGAGAGGAGGAGAGAGGAGAGAGAGGGGGAGAGAGGAGAGAGAGAGGAGAGAGAGAGGAGAGAGAGGGGAGAGAGAGGGGAGAGAGAGGAGAGAGAGGGAAGAGAGAGGAGAGAGAGGGGGAGAGGGAAGTGAGGGAAAGGGAAAGAGGGAAAGGGAGAGAGGGTAGAGGGAGAGAGGGAGGGTAAGAAGAGAGTGGGAGGACGAGAGCGAAGGACGGAGGGGAGAGAGAGAGGAGGGAGAGAGAGAGGAGAGCAGGCAGAGGGGGAGATGGGGAGAGGGAGAAAAAGGAGAGCAGGGGGAAGGTAAAGAGAGGGAGAGAGGAGAGAGAGGGGGAGAGAGGAGAGAGGGAGAGGGGGAGAGAGAAGAGAGAAGAGAGTGAGAGGGAAGTGAAGGAAAGTGAGAGAGGTATAGAGGCCTGGCTACGGGCGTACCGAGAGCCACCAGAGATGGTGAGCTTTTCCACGAGTTAACGGGTGATAGTCATGATGATTTTATAAATGATGCAGCTGGTTTTGAACATTGTGTGGGCTGGCAAGGCGAGTTCATGTAGTTCCATCAGTATGGGGGGGGGGTGTTCTGCCCTAGTCCCTAGATGAGACATGTTGCAGCACGTAAGGTGCCTTTAAGGGGTGTCAGTGTGGAGTCTTGTAAGCATTACCACCATCCTGGGCTGTATAAGTGTCCGCACTATAAATGTTAGAGTACGAAAATGGTGACTGAACCCAGGTGCACGGCTGCAGAGGAGAAATGTCCCTGTACTTCAACATAGAGATGGGAAGTAATCAAAGAACATCGTTTTTCCTCTTAAAATCCTGACAACAACAGGGTGTGATTGAGCAAGACATTTTATCACGTTGAGAGCAATCAAGCAGTTGGCGAAAGGGTCTTGGTCGAAAACAATTTGCAATTTCTGTAGCTATTGAGGAAAAAATCCGAAAGTCAGGGGACATGTGAAGTCCACACAAAGACATCCAAGGCGCATCAAAACTAAAGCGACAATTTGGAGACCAACTGCCCTGATTGCATATATTAAAAACAAAACGCCCATCCACGTATTAAAAAATATCACCTTTAGCACTCCAACAGACAAAAAAGGAAACCAGCACGCAACGCTTCCTATAGAACTGAATCGAATCGCAGCTGCACAAGCTTTCCAGCACACGCCACGGTAAGGGCAAGCCAGGCTCACATGCGCCAAGTGCAACGCACTTCCAGTTTGACACATTCAAGACGACTCACAGCAGCATGAATTACTGAATGAAACCTCAACAAAAGACATTATTTGCCGCAAATCACGGATTCATTCTTGTTCGGCTGAGCCCTTGATCAGAGATTTTTCAGTTTCAAGAGGACAGGATTTCTTTCTCACAGACTGGAATAAATGAAACCTGTTCTTTTTTTTTTAACTCAGAGCTATTTCTGTTCTTTTTTTTTACTTTGTTTATATCAGATTATCCAAGTAATGTTATTATTTCTTCCGCAAAGTGTTTCCAGGTGCAGAAACTGAAAGTACGACCGGCCGGCCGTGAATAATTAGGGGATGAGAAATGCGCTGGGAGGAGAAATGCAGAGCGCACGCTGAGAAGCTTGTGGGAGGGAGGCTGGGCTGCCTTTGATGTGGTAATGCGAGGCAGGCAGGCAGGCAGGCGGCTGGTGGCATTGTGCACACGTTTTTTAGGGCTTGCGCTTGCGCAATGACCTAAAAAGCGCACATGCACTGCATGGAATCGCCAGTGGTTAAACTCTGGATAAGCCACTATAGAGCTTCGCCAGCTATGCGCAAGCACATCAGCAGGCGAGCCCTAAAAAAGGGGCAGAGGTAAAAGAACAACCTAGCCCTGTGATTGGATAAATAAAACTTGGTGCATTCATATTTTTGATGGCATTTTACATACTTGGGTGAGAACTCAAAAATACCTGAACAGCAAGGCTTCGTCTCATGATAAACACTGGTTCACAAGCCAGCTAAGACAGGTAACATAGAGGAACTCAGCTGTGCACTGCAGCTGAGTGGACAATATTATGTTTCGGCAAGTGTTTGGGCACAGAGCTTTTCTGAGCTATCATGCAAGGCATGTGGAATTGGATTATAAGCGTCTCCTAAAGGACAAGGGCTATTCAAGGCTCGAAGAGACTAATAGGAGCAGCCTTTTATGCACTAGCTGAACCCTCTTCACCTACACTAATTTAGCTCTGCTTGGAGGCTATTCCATTAATCCAATCGCACTGAGAAAACTCATGCGTAACGGCCTCTATTAAACTACTTTCCAGACCTCAAATAATGGTAGCAATGCAGTCCCTTACATTACTTTAACTGTCCCACAGATAACTATGATCTATGAACCATAGTTGATATTTACAAGTTAATACGGATGAAACCTTTGCACCTTAAACTTTCTCCAGGGGCCATTCTGTGTCTCACCCACAATTGTTGCTGAAATGTGCTAAGTCATATGTTAATCTTGAACGCCCATTTTTTCCTTCACATTTCAACTAAGCATGCAGGCCAGATAAGTATACATTGCAGACCAAATAATCACAATATCATTTAAAAAAGGATTTGTAGGAACCATTGCCTTTTGCTTAGAGACACTCACCCATGTTCCAAAGAATTTAAGAGTTGGCACGTTTTTTTTAATATCCTTGGTTATTCAGTTTATTTGTTTTGTCAATAACCAATGTTTTCATTATTTTGCTGATTCTTTAGTTTCCTTAACAATATATATGCTCTATGAGCCAAAAGACCCTAAGTCAGGCAATAAATGAGAATTGGCACTGGCTGTTGGTACAATGACACGACTTGGACAGGCTTAACTGTCTGAACACTGAACGTGCTCGATTCAATTATACGTAATATATTCCTCACTTTTCACCCCAAAGATATTTCACAGAAATGAAAACAAAAATGATCTAGAGAAGAAACAGTTTTGCTAAGAGAGCAGCTTCACCCTGAAGCTGTATGTAATGTGTAAACAACTTGTTTAATAATTCAAATCGAGTGAGGGTGGGAGCAGCGCCAACCTATCAACGAAAGAAACTTCACACTTCCGCTTCACTTTCAAGCATGTCGCTCATTCTGCTGCCTATCACTCTGATTGCCTATTTTAAATGACCAAACTTTTATTAGGGCTACCTACCCATGCAAACATCACCAACACCAATTAAACAACCCTTTGGATTACTGCCAGCTTTCAGCAGAATAGCAACACAGGTGCATGTTTACATCTTTCCCAAAAGACAGCAAGATGGTGTTGAGGCTTTGAATATCCAGAAGATGGTCACTGGGTCTCAGAGATCGGTAGGAGACGCCTCGTCAGGGATAGTAAGTGCTATATAAATGCAATTACAATACAATAGTGGCTCAACGACTTTACCTTTTTGATTTCAAGTATAAGGTGACATTTACTAGTGGTGTCTCTTTGACCTCCAGTCCACTGCAGTTTGCCTTTCAAGCAGCTCATAAATCTTTATAATGGGCAGTGGGACTTCTTGGTTGGTGGTGGACTGTGTAGGGTAATGTGCTCCTGGGATATACGCAGCGAGTATATACTAGTGTACAATTATGATTGCAGTGCATAAGGGTGGGGAGAGCCACCCTCTTCCCCAATGTGTGGATAACCACTGATAAACCAAAGCAACAGTCCCTTGAACAAGCTGACAGTTTATATTATGTATCATTGATAAAAATAAACAACACTGTTGAAACAGTCACTTCAGTTTAATCTAGAGATCCTTAGCCAACACGTGTTACGTCGCACTTAATTGTGGTGCGCAGCGACTTCATCAGGGCTCTAATCTCTTTGGATCGATCCTCAGTTCTGGTTGTATTTGCGATCCGGAATGGGTTTTAATACTCCAGTGATATTTGCACAGTATAGGGCAACAGAGATTACTGTGTCCAAGATTTAGTGTATTCCAGAATTATTTTGTTAAGTGTGGATCTTGTGTGTATAAATCATAAATCCATCATGAAAAATGTCGACATGGTATAGTAACCCCACTCCTTGGGGGTTAAGTGAGTCCTCTGGCCAGCAACCAAGTCTTTGCTGGCGTAAACGTAAACCATCTATGCAGTAGCAGGTCTGCCGGAGACACCTTTCCATAAACAGTGTCCTTAGCCAGTAAATGGCCTTTAAAGCTACTGCATTATGATGGGTATTGTGTAATCTGCATTGGTCCCACATGCAGAGCGTGGAAGCATGCCAATGCTTTTGATATTTCTAACAATGAACTGCAACTGAGCACCAGGGTATACTGTAATAATCTGTATACTGTCTGGATTTGCCACCAGCTCTCTGGCCTGGTGCTAAACTACTGTCCTAATCTACACCCAAGTTCGACCTACGTAGTGCCGCTTGCTCATCTGTCTCATGCACCTGGCACATCCAGTGTACGGACTCATTCCACACCAAGGTACAGTGTGTATAGAGAACTGTGAATAGCTGAGGGGGCTCTATGTCCCTACTGCAAACTTACTTGTCTCCTTCTACAACTGGGTGTATACACTCTCTCCAGACCTGGATTTACGCAAATATTATCCGTGATTGGCTGCTTCCTTGCTTTTAGTCTTCATCCATTCTCTATCCTGTTAGCCATCCTTAGGTCAGCCCCGTTAATAGTAATGTAGGGCCCAGAGTCACTACTTGTGACAAGCCTTCAGTGAAGCAAATAAAGACTTCTTGTTAAGTAATGTGTACTTCTCGGAATACTTCTGTGGTCCTCATCACACAAAGCACCAACACATACCCACTTCTTCACACAGATATGCCACTATACACCATTTCTGTTACAGGCAACTGCCACGCCACACTGAATGTTCCTTCTACAACACTACTGTAATCTCCCAATTCTGACTAAAACAATAGACCAACCCAACCTACTCTCTTCCTGTTGGATGCTCCCATAAGGTACCAAAGGTGAGCTAGCAACACTTCAAGGCCACACAAGAGATAACAGTGTGCTATATAAATAAACAAAAAAAATAAATAATGTACACAGGGAGAAGACTACCCATGGCACATCTGCAGCAGCGTAGCATGGGGCAATAAATACATTATCTATTAAGTAGAAGCCCCCCCCCCCATTCTCTGCTTCTTATATAATATGTTTTAATATATGCCAGCATGATAGCTGGAAAATATGACACTTACTCCTCCCTCCAATTTTAGTGACTAAGCTACGTTGGTGCAAATCTGGGGATACTGAATCCTGAAGGCTTGGATAGAAGTACTGGAACCCCCCTCTCCAGTTTCAGAAAACACCTAATCAAAACCCCCTGAGGATGTCAAAAATACACGTCTGCTTATCTGCTGTGCTTTTCGTTGTTGTGAAAATAGATACTTAAGAAAACAGAAGACCAATTCACTGTAGGGCAATCGGTTTCAAAACATGACAAAAACTCAAAATAAAACAGCCTTTAAAAAATGTCTTCCAAGTAGCCATGTGAGACCTGCTTAGAATGTGCAAGACTCACACAGTCAAGGAGAATGCCACCTCCACATTCCAACAAAATACAAATTGTATAAGTTTTGACAACAAGCAGCTCAATCAATCAAATGCGAGTTTAGAACAGCGCCTTGGCATAAAATGACTCAAGCACCTTCCTCCCTGGAAAACAGTGGATGGTACAAACGTGTCCCTGTTCACATGCTTTCTTGCGGTTATGAATGTAAGGCTGGAGTGGATGTCAACAGGTAGGTAGTGTGTTCCCAACAATCTCCCTCTGCCTCCTAAGTAACAATCAAACCTAACACAAGCAACAATAACTGTCTAAAGCAGATGGGATAAGGCCTAACTCAAGAGAAGCCTCTAGTTTCACGGCTGGGTTTGTACCGCTACGTCACAGCTTACTTGATTAATCAGAATAAATACATAAATCAATGCCTCAAATACTTTGGGGTCATGTCAAAATGACCATAACTTTATTCCCAAACTTATTTTTAAGTTGAATGTTCTTTTTGATATTTTATACTGGAAAGAAAAGCAAAAGTATCATTCATTGGGTGAGGTTGTTTTGTTGAAGATCTAAACATTACTCTGGCATTTAAAAAATCCAAAACATTTTATGTTTGTATTCATCCACAGAATACATGTTTTAAAATATGGTTACATATGTCCTTTTGCTAGACAAGTGGACATAGTTTCGAACAACCGACGTCTGGTTGGAACATGCTGTCTAAATTTACTCACACACAACAATCTGGCATCCGACTGGGCCATGTACCCGTCCTCTGACAGGAAGGCGCGCAGGAAGGTATGGCTGGATGTTTACAGCAGAGCACGTGCTAATACCGTGACAGAATAAAAACATTAAAGCGTCTTCTGTCGCTGCAATGCAACTGAGCATAGGAGGATGGTTGCAATGCGCAGGAAAAACGGACTATTTGCCATGATGACATTAAATACGCACGCGTGCAGGTACACACGCTGAGCCAACCTGCTGCAAACACAAGACCAACAGGCAAATGAGAAAAGCAGATTTCCACAACTCAAGCGTCCCCTCGGTTGACGAGTCCAATCTGCATTTTACACTCCCTCTGGTTAACACAAGAGCCTGACATTTCTCATTCAGTACTGTGCATTTAAAGGTGATGGTAAAACAACATTTTAATACGTGCCAAATAAAACTCTGAACGTTTAAAAGACTTTGGCCCTATTCTCTCGGGGTTGTTTTGGGAAGAGTCCGAAAAAGAAGAAAGTACAGAACAAAACGTTAAGATGCGTCACTACTGCTCCTGCTAAGTATCTGCATTGGCAGTGCACATACATTGTCTTTATTTATTTATTTATGCGTTTTTATATAGCGCTGACTTTACCCGAAGGTGTCAGAGCGCTTCACAGTAGGAACATAACTGATACATGAGAACATTACAAGTGAGCAAAATACAAAAGCAAACGTTACATTAAATGAAGCAAAAATGACAAATCGTGAGCCAACAAAATACACGAGGTAGCAAACGGTGCATTACAGGAGGAAAAAGTGACGTGTGCCGGTTACAGAGGCGTACAAAATAAACATAGAGGTATAATACTGCAATATAAGGAGGACACTCAAGCACAAGAACAAACGTTACGTAGGCACTGGTGGCACTTGGAATAAAATGTGATATAAAAACGGCCGTGCTCGTTGGCAATGCCAAGAACTAAGCGAAACACCGGGACACAACAGAAGGACACTTCTGGAGCAGAGTGAGGTGCTCAGTTGTCCAGACACCAGTCAGAAAGGGTAGATGTATATCCCCTGCTGCAGGAGCAGTCCACAGATCTGCCCAGCGAGGGGACACTAGTCTGACTCCCAAACAAAGAGGCAGGTGGAGCCTACAGACCCGGCAGCGCAGGGTGTTTCTCAAACAACAAGCACAGCGTCATAGATACCACACTGAAAAAGAGGCCACTGGTGCGAATAAAGCGGGGCTTACCTGTTTGAAAGAAGCTCCCCTCACATTCCACCTCCTAAACAAACCCTGCTCTTGCGGCGGAGAAAGCCTTCTGCCGGGTTTAAATGTCCAGTCCTCGGAAGCACCAGGAGAGACTCCAAGCTCCGCTGCACAGCGCTGTCCACAGGAAGCGCAAGCAATACTTTGTGTCTGGGGCCCTAGCGCGCACAACGAACCCCGTGATGTCACGGCCGGGGAACGCGCGGAATGTGCGGCGGCCGCTCGCTCGCTTTACCCGCCTCCGGGACTTCGGTTTCAAAGAGGAAGAAGGGAGCTGTAAGGAGCCTGGCCACCACGCACCTGGACTTTCAAACTCGGAGCTTGATCAGATGGGCAGTGTGCTTCAGTTTTATACCACTTTTTAACAAGCGCACGCCGCCGCATGCCTTCACAGCGCTTGTCGGCTGGCTCGTGCACAGGTCCTGTGCTAACGCGAGGGAAGCTGACGCTGCGCCGTACGCGCTCACAGCGCTTGTCGGCGCGCGGCCAGCTCCTGACGCCTTTTTTTACACCCCACCCCAACAGGAATCACCAGCGCTAGCTCGACCGAAACCAGTAAGCAGCTCCAGATTTCACCCCGGAGACTAGAGGGAGTCTACTCTGGATGCATGGGGCTACAAAAAACGAGAAGCTACACTCGGGGATTGCACTTTGGACTTCCATTGCAGTCCTGAATAGGTAAGATCTAACTATCGTCAAGTAAGTACGGGGGAGGGGTGTGTGTGCGTGTGTGTATCTGTGTGTGTGTGTGTGTTTGTGTGTGTGTGTGTTTGTGTGTGTGTGCTTCCGTGAGTGTGGCTGTGGGTGCGCGCGTGATTGTGAGAGGCTGCCGCTGTGAATGTAGAGCAAGATATGTGCACGGCTGGGGGGGGGGCGCGTCCACGAGGTGCAATCGGCGCTCATGCCCCGGTCTGTGGTCCCTTCAGAGCTGACTAGGCAGCAATAGGTCTTTCGCTGACGCGAGACCTAAAAAAGTCTAGCTAGGAGTGCTGTTTCACATTTTAGGACAGTGCAGTGATGTACCGGCAATGCAGGGGCTCAAGGTGGGACTAAGAATGTAGAAATGAGAATTCACTGAAATAATTTCAACATGCTACTGAAAAACATAAGTACTGGTGGCCCGGCTCAAATCAAGCACTGCAGTACTGTAGCTTCCTGTGCAGCACATACTCCATACACACATTGTCTATACATTCAAATTGACACTCAATTCAACATCTATGTCCCACATGGGTGAGCTAAAAATCTGGTTGCGGTGAACTGGCTCACCAGTGTAAAAACTTAAGGGGAGCATGTAAGCTATCAGGTAAAGGGGGCCTCATTTACGAGAAAGTGCTGCAGCACAGCACAGCAGGCACCTTGGCAGCACTATGCTGCAGCACTTTCAAAGCACAAGGATGCAACATATTTACAATAATATGTTGCATTCCTGTGCTCTCCCCTGCATTGGTGCACAATGGGCTGCCACGCCCTAACACAGGTGCGAGGATGCCTTCGTCAAGGGATGATTGTCTATGTGCAGGAAGGGTTCCCTTCCTGCACATAAACAATCTGAAATGGAATTTTTCAACTTCTGTGTGTGCTGCATTAGCTCACATAGAACTTGCAAAACGTAATTTTTTTAATGATTGTTCATGTTCATTGTTCAGGGACACCTTCCTTCATGAACACAATCGTTAATGGTGCTCGCAGAGACAAGAGCAAAAAATTAGGATAAATAAAAGTATTTTTCTCTCTGTGCCACATTAATGCCTCCTTTTGAAAGGCGTTAGATTTTGGGGCTGTCAAGATTTACAGATCCTTATAAATCTGGGGCATTGTCATGAAGCCATGGGTGTCGCTGGGAACCCCCACACCAACACGGATCGCACGCCCCTTTGCCACAGAAAAGTGCATTGCAGAGGGCCTTCTTTGCAAGGCAGTGTTAATCCACGCAAAGTGAATTAGTGCAGCTTTGTAAATATGAGCTAGCATAGAGCGCCACCAGATTGCCAAAAAAAGTGACGCTTCAGTGTCGCTAGGGGCTTGTAAATATGACAGTAGTTTACTAATTGCAGGTCTCCGTGTGAAAGTTTTCAAGGGACTTCAGACAATCGTATTCTAGCTGCTTAATACTGCACTTTCCAGTGTACACATATATAATTAGCTAAGGAGTGATCTTTATTTGGAATATTGCTATTAAAATGTGCATATTAGGTGCTGGGGAAGTGAGCTTTTGCTAAAGGCTTCCCTATTGGCATCTCTGTGTAACGTAATTTGTAGCGCAGTTTGTGAGAGTAGGGAGTGTGGAAGTGAGTTTTACGTGAAAGGAGTTCGAGATGTTTCTGGTTCATATATATGAGGTGCTTGACAGTGTTATGAGTGAGATCGTTTTTGAAGGTACATATGGTATGTGCGTATTGGGTGCTCGAGAGTGCACCTTGCGTCAGTGGCTTTTATTGTTGTTATCTGTAACTTAGGTTCTTTCACGTTACTTCTGCTACCTGACTATGAGTTGAGGTGCGTGGCAGTGCACTTAGTAAAGAAGGCTATGAAGATAGATTTGGTCCGTGTATACAAGGTATTCAGGAGTACACCTCGTGTGGAAGGCTTACCTTCTGGTACCTGTGATATTAATTGCATGGAGTGAGGCTTGTGTGAAAGGCTTTGAAGGGACTTCTGATGCCTGTCTAAGGTGCTTTGTGAGAAAGGCTTTCCTCTGCAAAGATACATTCTACAGAGGAGGCATCAATCGTCTACCCCTATAGAAATATGTCATCCCCTTTTCCACGACTTTACCAAAAATATATGTAGGTCCCTATGTAAATCCATGCACCTGTGGTCGGATGGAGGTTCTCATCCTAAACCTCTTCCTAAAAACTGCCATATATGGTGCCCTCGGTCGTGCTCCACATGACTCTCACGTCGAACCTCTAGCTCCGTTCTCCCTCCTTGCTAGAAACCCTTTGCTTGTCATTTTGTTCTCATTCGCCCCGGTGCGCTGTGCAGGAGCAGGAGGGACCAGCATTGTCTCAGTGTTTATTTTGCAAAGGATGATTACTTTGAGTAATAGTCCCTTCTAATTATTCCATTGTCCTGCACTAATGATGTTTGCAAACCTGTTCATCCACAGCTGGTTAGGTGACCACGATGTACTGTTTCATAGTGATTTCCGGCACCGCGCGGCTTTCACGCAACCTGACATCAAGGCAGTGGTCCAGTAGTAGTCTGGCGCCCAGGGGCTGGGAGATGTTCATTTTCTGCTTGCGAGGCGGGGAGTTTGTTTTTGGAAGAAACGGTTTTGGCTGGCTAAAGGTGCGTAGGCTCCCACGCAATCTTGGCGCTCGCAGCACTGCTTGTTGCTTGCACCTGCCCGGGCCGCCATTGCGTGCTGTACCAGGGGGAACTTTTTTCATCACCGGAGCTCTGCCTCCACGGCACTTTCAATTTAACGAAGACTGAGGCAGATGGTTGCTCTACTTCTCTTGTTTTTCTACCTGAGCTGGTTGGCGATTCTCTCTCTTGATTCTCCTGACTTCTATTAAAAAACTGCTCTCAATATTAGGTGCGTTTGTGTTTCCATCCCCCCCCTACCAAATCACTTTCGCAAGTATGTACTGTGTCTAGTGATGTGGTGGTTGAGCTGACTGATTTGCCTTCCCCACTGATCTGTGATGTTACTTTGGGGACTAAGGCCCAGATGTAGGTAAAATAGATTTACCGATTTTTAATTACCGAATTTTACCGATTCGGTAATTAAAAATCGGTAAATCTAAGGGGTGGATATGTAGGTATTCCAGATGTGCTGGAATACCGATTCTGAAGAATTCGGTATTTACCGATTCGGTAAATACCGAATCGGTAATGCCCATTCATTCCTATGGGCTTTGAAGCCCATAGGAATAAATGGGCATTACCGATTCGGTATTTACCGAATCGGTAAATACCGATTTGCACAAGGGTGCAGGGGGTGTCACTTTGACACCCTCTGGCACCCCCAAAACAGGCTCGGGTGCCATGTGGCAGGCATACATGCCCTAAGGGCAGGTCTGCCTGTCACATGGCATAGGTGTGCATGCACACATGTGCATGCACACCGGAATCGGTATTTTACCATCAAATTGGATTTGATGGTAAAATACCGATTCTGTAAGGCCTCTGGGACTCTGAAGAGTCCCACCTACATCTCGGTGCCTCAGAATCGGTAAATTTACCGATTTTTTATTTTACCGAATCGGTAAAATTACCGAATCGGTAATTTTACCGATTCTTTAAAATAATGCCCCCTACATACCTGTCACCCATATACCGGTCGGTAACGGCCGAAAATCCCGATTTTTCGGCCGTTACCGACCGACCTACATCTGGCCCTAAATGATTATACTTCTTGGCGAACGTGAACACCCTTCAGCTGGAGTAATCACGTTCGTCTCTTTTTAGTTTTCTGGTTTTCCGTTGTTTACTATGAGCAACATGATGTTGGATAATGTCATTTAAAATTAGGTAATTCTTAGCCGTGATATCTGGTAAATTGAGGTCATTCATTTCCGATTCTAGCTTACCTATATCTTTTTGTAGCTGAACAACCATCCTTTTTTCCCTATCAGCGATAGGGCAAATATGACTACTAACGAGTAGTGCTGGAAGGTAAAACATGCTATTCACATGCAAGTGCAAAGTTAAACACAGCAAAGGCAGCTCAATATGGCAAGCAACTCATATATGCAACAAAATTAAAATATATTTCTACCAAACCGGCGAAACTTCACATTCATTTCCGAAGTTCACAATAATACCACCGATATCCAACCATGTATGTAAAACCCAAAGCATTGCGCATGTTTTCGAAGTTTACACACATGTTCTTTGTGTGTCTGGAGAGGAACACAAAGGAGTTTATGTGCAAATGGCCTTTTGCAGTACATTAGCAGTGGTGGCTGGTAATTTTGACAGGGAAGGGGGAGGGCGGCCCACAAATACACACACACTCACACCCATACATTCACAAACACGCACTCATGCACCCATTCATAGCACTCATTTACACCAAATTCATATGTTTATACATACACGCACACACCTAACATTCAAAAACACAAAACTTACCTCTCCTGCAGCTCAGAGAAAGGTAAGCCTCAGAGGTCCTAGGAGGGGTGGGACTGCTGCTTTCCGGTATAGCCAGTGAGGGAAGGCAGCAGTCCCCTACTCTTCACAGTGTGGGAGGGGTTCGGTGAGAGTTGCTGACCCGACCCCACTATGAGAACGAGGTGCCACTGATTGATATTCAACCCAGGGCAGTCAGGGCTTAAATCTGAAGTGCCCAGATCTGAGGCAATCAGTGACGCTCCCCCTCGTCACGAGAAGCAGGGCCTTGAGGTACTCATGCCAGGCTGAGGAGGTCACACCCACAGGGCAGTGAAATCCTCAGCCATACAAAGTTCAGCTCAGGTGGCCAGGAGCCAACATATTTACAGGGCACGCCAACTGGCCCTGGCAATTGAGTCAGACCGCCACTTGGGGGGGTTAAAAGTGCAAAAACCTGTAGCTGCCTTTGTTACAGAGGGCCGATAAAACCGGCCCGGGTAACAAAAACAGCCCCCAGGGTTCCAAAACCACCCCCCACCCTGGCGGCATACTGGGGAAAATACCTGTGCCTGCTACGGCCAGTCCGGCCCTGCATATTTAGCACATATCTAGCTACTGGCTGCCTGACCTGAACTAGAAGAGTGTCCTGCAGGCTGACCTTTGCTCAGCCTGACCGAAAAAGGTGAGGGGGCGTGGCCCCTTCACCCATATGGGTGGGCCGCAGCTGAACATTAATAGTAACAAATAGTACTCCTACAAAATGCTATTCGGTAACCTGCATACAGATGTAAATGCCTCCGTCTCTCCTATTTTTTATATGTAGAGCTCTCCACTATAACTGCGGAGATCTCTGCACACATATGCCTGCGTTTAGAAGTAAATGTGGGAGGAACGGTGGCGTCGCTGGAAAATGTGGAATGCTTGCTACTAAATGGGAGTGGTTAAGGGAGGAGTAAGGAGGGGATTAGCGATGGTTAAGGAGCGGGTTATGAAACGACATGCACCAACCCACAAAACAGCAACCCTATTGATGTTCACAGACTCCATTTCTATAGGTACTTGCGCTTTAAAACCCCATTAGGCGTAACAAGCTCTGTATAAATACAAACCTCTTTCCCTTCACTATACCGCCACCTACCCTTCTCTACCCAAATAACTGAATAACATATCCACTACTCAAATTTCTTTATATTTTACTATACTCATTTTCAACACTAATCCTTTGAGTTCCGGAATGGTGTGCTACTGCCAGAAAAGCGCTTCAACATCCATCAGGGGTAACAAGTGCTATATGAATGCAAACCTTTCTTCCCCTTTTATCCCTCCGCTATCCTTCTCACTCCAAATAACTGACTAATAACCACCACTGAAATGACTTTAATATTTCACCATAATAATTCACCACTAATCCTTTATAGGCTTCCTGAATAGGATTCAACACCCCTTCAGGGGTAACAAGCGCTATATAAATACAAACCTTTTTTAACTCCTCCATCCTTCTGCTATCATTCCAAATCCAAATACTGACTAACCTATCCACCACTTAAAATGAACTTGCATGTTTCACTATACTAATTCAACACTAATCCTCTATGGGTCCAGGAGTAGCGTGCTACCCGCAGAGAAAGCGATTCGACGCCTCGTCAGGGGTAGTAAGCGCTATATAAATGCAATTACAATACAATACAATACGTCACAGAGGTCTTTTATTTTATTTTATTTTATTCTTCTTATGTTTTCTTCAAATGAGTGAATATATATCACATCAAGCATGTTTCAACCTTTCTATAATTTATTTTTACTTAGATTCCTAACTGAATATATGCTAAATGATGATTAATAGAGTTGATAAACTTTAGGTAATTAATATTGCAGCTGTACTGACTTAAACTGATGGAGAGACAAAGTTGTATTCAAATTAAATATGATAAACGTACCAATAATTACCAGGTTACACACATACTTCCATACATCAAGTATACAGACTCGGATAACAAGTTATGACTTTTGGAAATACCAAATCAAGAACATTGCACTTGATTTTCAGCAAGAGATTAATTAACTTATTTTTACAAACTAGCCATTAATACTGACAAGGGTGGACAGGGGGGTTCTTTGCTTTAACTATTTATATGGAAGTTAGGGCCCGATGTAGGTCGGTCGGTAACGGCCGAAAATCGGTATTTTCGGCCGTTACCGACCGGTATTCAGTAAATGGTATGTAGGGCCACATATTTCACAGAATCGGTCAATTTACCGATCGGTAAATTTACCGATTCTGTGAAATACCGAATCGGTATTTATTACCGATTCTGTAATTTTGATATGTAGGTGGGACTCTTCTGAGTCCCACAACCCTTAACGAATCTGTATTTTACCATCAAATATATTTGATGGTAAAATACCGATTCCGGTGTGCATGCACATGTGTGCATGCACACCTGTGCCATATGACAGGCAGACCTGCCCTTAGGGCAGGTATGCCTGCCACATGGCCCCCAAATCTTTTTTGGGGGTGCTAGAGGGTGTCAAAGTGACACCCCCTGCACCCTTGTCAAAATCTGTATTTACCGATTCGGTAAATACCGACCGGTAATGCCCCATTCATTCCTATGGGCTTCAAAGCCCATAGGAATGAATGGGGCATTACCGGTCGGTATTTACCGAATCGGTAAATACAGATATTTACCGATTCGGTAAAAGGAACATCTGGATGTTCCTACATATCCACCCCTTAGATTTACCGATTTTTAATTACCGAATCGGTATAATTCGGTAATTAAATATCGGTAAATCTATTTTACCTACATCGGGGCCTTACTCTCTATAATTTTCAAATTAGAAAGTGATAATAATTAGAGCACCGTAGCACATAGAGTCAGCCCTGTACATACAAACAGCAAGTTTACAATTCATTCAAAGATGGCTGCCATAGGGATCCTTGTGATCGGGGGCAAGATGGCAGACGCGGCTGTGTCCGGCTGAGTTGGGCGGCGTAGCTCTCTCCCTCTCGCCTCCCTCTCCCCGCTGTCTGTGTCATTTCTGAGACTAGTGGGATTTCATCACTTTGTTATCTTGCTACTGCATTCGGCTTCCTACCTCAGGATCCTGGGACATGCTTTTTGACTTTTTCCCACATTGGTGGCTGCAATCTCGGCTGGTGCTGGGAAGAGGTCGGCGTCTTCTCTGGCAGTCTGGCGGAGCTTCGGTGCTGTATACACTGGGGTCTGCGCGGTGTTTGGATCTTTCACTTTCCCCACGTCTGGGTAGCTCATTTTCCTCGCTGCGGGCTGGTGCGCTGGGCTGTTGCCAAAACCAGACAAGGGTTATCGGGATAGGCACCATGGCGCCCAAGAACCCCAGCAGTAGTTCAACTAGGGGGCCAAGGACAGGGCCGCTTCCGCGGTTGCTGGGACCACGGCGGCTGTCGGCGGGAATGTACTCGCTCCTGGTGCTGTAACGAACGTGTAGACGTGCGACCCTGGTAACCCCCTTCTGATTGCCTCGGATTCCCTGACGGCCATACCACGCCAGAAGATTTGATCGCCGTTTTACCTGCCCTCGCGATTTTGGAGGAGCGGTTTGTGACTAGAGAAATTTCGCCGAGTGGAGACGCTGTGACTCACACCTTCGTATTGCGCCATTTCAGATTCGATCCCCGATTCTGATTAGAGCACGCGAATTCCCGTGGACTGAGTGTTTCGACCACTCCTAGTTCATGGTTCGTGATCGTGGAACGGTGGAAACGCCTATTATCATCAAGGTCGCTTGATTAGCGTGAATTCGTCCTCTGTGACTCTCCCCTAGGAGTGTTTCGACAATGCATCCTTTCCTCTGAGTTGTCCCCTAAGATCGCTCTGAGCACAGGAAGCTGATACAATATTTTAATGTTTCTTCATCCCCCTCCCCTCAGTTTTTTGCCCTGAAGAATGTGCGGCTGTCCATCGGGCCGTGCACCGAAATGCACGTTGGCATTGTTTTACTTGTGTCTTGATATTGTGTAAACCTATTTCCAACCTTGAGTCTGGAAGTGTCCCAGGACACTATTGTTATCTAACATCGGGCTATTTGAGAACAATGTATTTATGATGATTGGTGAATGAATGATGATTTCTGTGAATGAGTATATGCATTGGTATGTGTATGCTTGTTGAAGTAGTATGAGTGATTTGTTTAGGGGAAATGTGGGATGTCCTTTGAATCTTGATATTATGTTTCCGCTATCTTTATGTTGTATCAATTTGGTTTTCTAAGAAATGTGATTTTTTTTAAATGAACAAACAATAATAAAAATATGAATATCCTCATATAATGTGTTGTCTCGACATGAGTTGTTCATGTTTCTGGTTTCTGTGAGCCTATACCTGCCATATATGTATTGAGGACTCTTTTTGAGCCTGTTCTTTAAGTAAGTGGGGTAGACTACTTCTGTTTTTTTAATTTGACTGTTATTTCCCCAGCCAGTCTACCTCTTATCCCTTCCTCCAGGGTGCCCTTTCTGTATTATTGACCCCCTTCTGATGTCTGCTGGGAGCAGTGGTGCTGAGGCTGCTTTTGAGGCTGCCTCGGAGCACTCGGAGGCGACGCAGGCACAGCACAGTAAAGAAGAGTTAGGGTCTTCTCCTGTCCAAACCGGTGAAATGGCGGAAACCATTGGGGTCAAGGGGAAAATTCCTGGCATGTTTAAAAAAAGGTACAGAAGCCTAAAAATAAGGTAACTACTGATAGTACTTGCCTGGACTCTGTTGTAGATAAGACTGAACTGTCGGCAGCAGTAAGCTCTTTAAACGGCACGCCTCCAGCTAGCAGTAAGAGTGGTAATGCTAGTAGCGGCCTTAGTATGGTGTTATCTGGGAGGGTGCCTCCCCATGTACCTCAGCCTGGGGGCTCGCTTCACCATGCTATTTTCAATCAGGATGCAGTAACAGTGGGAGATACAGGAGTTTGCTCTGGAGGGAATCTAACTTTCAATGGCAGAATTGCGGACGTTACTAATTTTCAGGAGGGGGTCTTGACAACGCTTGCAGACTGCGTTGACAATATCATTAAAAATCAGCACAGTATCGATCACATGACTGAAGCAATGATGGAGGTTGACTCTGGTGATTCCGCTGGCCAATTTTACTCAATGTCTGACCTATCAAATACATCTGATGTTGAGAGTACAGGAGGGGATTGGCCAGATGATAAAAGCTTAACAAGCTCCGGCCTTGTGGAGGATGAAGACAGCAGTTTATCAATGATTGATGGGGGAAACACTATACGGAAAGTTAACATCCCCTCAAGAGGCCACCCTGATAGCGAATGGTCTCCGACCCTAGGCCCTTTTTCTGTTGAACCTGACTCTGCCACTCTGGCTACAGCGAATCTCGGTGGCAAGCCTTCCACACTTAGTGAGGAGCGTGGTGGTACGGAGATTACTTTAGCCACTGTCTACCATGCAGTAATGCTTTATCGGGAGGAGACAAGAGCAGAAGCCTTGCGAATGTGAGGGGCAGTTCGCAAGCTGCAAAACACGGTATGCAAAGTTATGAAAACCTCTAATGAGATGTCTGCGCGAATTGATGTGGCAGAAGCCAGAATTTCTTTAGTCGAGGATGAGATGGTTCAACAGAAAGTCAAAGTTACCTCTTTGAGATGACATTAACTGGAAGCTGATTGATCTTGAAAATCGTTCAAGAAGGAACAATCTGCGAGTTTTTGGTTTCCCAGAGGGAAGTGAAGGCAGTGACATTAGAAAATGTATTCAGGAACTGTTCTCTGAAGCCTTCCCTGAACTGACACGATGGAGTCGGGAAGTGGAGTTGCAGCGAGTGCGTTGATTCCCCTTTCATAAGCCAAACAGCACTAGGCAATCAGATGGGAAACCAAGGCCTATATTAATCTGTTTAAACAATTTTTTGGCACACAAAGCTTTGTATGATTTAGCCAGGCCAGACCGAAAAAGAAAGGGTAAGGGGTTAGATTTCTTTGTTCGACCTGATTATTGCCAAGCCACTGTGCAGCAGAGGTGGCATTTGAGACAATTGATACCTTTGTTTCAAGCTAAGGGAGCCCAGGCATATTGGCTGAACCCCTCAAAACTAAAAAGTATCGATAAAGAAAAAACACAGTTTTTTGTTTCTGATATTGCCGCTAAAGACTTCTTGGGATCCATTTAGGATTACTGTGTGCACTTGTAAGAATGTTGGTATTTTGTGGTTGTGTTTTTCCTTTTTTTTGTGATCCACAGCTTGTGGGGGGGGGGGGGTCGGGAGAGGGCAATTTAGCCTTTCTCTCCATCACCTATGGGGACTGCTCAGTCCCTATGCCTCTTTTGGGTGGTTTGTTGGGTGGGTGAGGGTGGGTTAGTGGGTAGGAGTGGGGGGATGTGCGGGGGGTGAGGGGGCAAGGAATAGCAGAAACATTGGTAGATTCATGAAGCCGAAATCGGCTTGCAAAGGGCCAGATTCTGAGAATCGGGCCCTTTGCTAGTGCAATTTTTGCATTTGGGATTCATCATCCCAAATGCAAAAATCGCTATTTGTGAAATCGCATATTTGCGAGGAATTGCATTTAAGGAATCTCTATTTGAGATTCCTTAAATGCAATTCATGTAACAAATAAAAAATGCGAATTCGTAAAATTGGGCCGCTATTTACCGCAAATTCAAACCTCGTGGTAAATAGCGGAAACTTAGAAAAATGCACTTAAGTGCATATTTCTAAGTTGTATGTTACACACACACATGTCCTTGGGACATGTGTGTGCGTAACACCAGTGTCCAATGTCATTTCAGGGGTGCAACAGGGTGTCCTTTGGACACCCCTGCAGCCTTGAAATCGCAAAATCAAAATGCGAATCGCTAATAGCGATTCGCACATTGATATGTCTTCCCATTCAATCCTATGGGCCTTTAGGCCAATAGGAATGAATGGGGAGTTATTCCTTATATGCGATTAGCAATTAGCTAATTGCAAATAAGGAAGCTGTAAGATTCGCAAAAAAATTAGAGATTGGTACATGAATCCCGTTTTGCGGGTCTGTAATAGCGATTCCTTAATAATCGCTATTACAGACTCGCAAAACGGGACTTTGATGAATCTAGGGGATAATGTTCTAAATGCAAGTGAAAACCAAAATGCACTGAATAAAAGGTGTAAAAGCTCATTTTTTTGGCTAATAGTGGGTAGTGGTGTTGAAAAACTTGATGTAGCCATGCTAGGACAATTTGTTTACGAGAATGGGTAGCATACGCTTTTGGTCTTGGAATATTTGCGGGCTTAACGATAAAAAAAAGAGAGGAATAATGGCTCAATTATTGAGATCAATGCGAGTTGATCTATTATGCGTACAGGAGACTCATATTCCGTGGAATGATAGAAATTGGCTTAAAGATTTGGGATTGGATTTAGTTGGATGTACAAGACAAGGGACTAGGACAAGGGGGTAGCTATTCTTAAAAGATTTGGTTGGGGTAAATGTAAATGTGTAAAAGAAGATACTCTTGGTCGCTGGGCTATTAGAGAGCTGTGTCTGGATGGTTCCTCTTGGACAATATGTACAATATATGGTCCTAATTTAGATGATTTAGACATGCTGAACCATCTCAGTATTGAGTTAGCGGCTTGGCCCGCCCCATTAATTATGTCTGGAGATTTAAATCTTCACCTGGACGGGTCGGTGGATATATCCAGTGACTTTGTGTATCATTTTGCAGAAAAATAAAGATTTTAAAGCGACTAGAGGGCTTATTAAAAAATTCGGTTTATGTGATGTACGCCATGTAAAAGGGGTGGGTAGTCCACGAAGTACATTCGTTTCTATACTTCACCAAAAGTATCTTCGCCTAGACTACTTCTTCATTATCGTAGGATTAGCTCATAATGCTAAGTTCGATATATTGCCTAAAATAATTGGTGATCATAATCCGATTACTTTAGAGTTAGAAGCCAATCTCTCCCTCTCCCCGAGTTCCTGGACCTTTGAACGTGAATTGTTATTCGATCAACAATATATTGAATATATGGGGAAATGGATCGCTGATTTTTTTTTAATTAATCGTTGCTCGGCCTCTATCCCTATGGTGTGGGACGCTTTTAAATCTGGGGTACGAGGAGAAACTTTAAGCTTTTCAATTAACAAACAAAGAAAAATTTGTGATTCATTTGATAATGAAGTGAAGAAACTCCGGGATATTGAAACACTACTTATGTCACCAATTATTAGTGGAGGGGATACCGACTTGATAATGAAGGAATTAATTTCTCAGAAGAAGGGCCTTTATGAGAATGTTGCGACCAAGCTAGCAACAAAAAATGCAATTTACAAAGCCGAGATGTATGAGGTAGGTGAGAATTCTGGGCGAATCCTGGCAAAAAGGTTGCGACAGAGAGAAGTGCTGAATAGGATCAATAGTATACAGGATGAAACAGGATTCATTTACGATAAACCGTCAGAAGTACTTGAGGTTTTCCACCAGTTTTATAGTTTATTGTATGCGGATGAGGAGATAAATGGAGGCAAAGATAGCTTATTAGATTTTAGAGCAGATATGGAAATATCCTCACTATCAGCTAGTGAGAGGGATGAATTGGATAGTGCTATTATATGGGAGGAAGTTGAAGTCGCCCTGACCTCACTGGCTGTCGGTAAGGCGGTAGGCCCGGATGGCATCCCACTGGAATTTTTTAAGGTTTTTCAATCGGTACTTAAGGATGAACTTTTAGCGGTAATTTTAGAAGGCCAAAAGGGGAATACACCACCGTCCTGGTGTGATTCTATAATTACCATCTTTTTGAAAAAAGATACACCACCTTTGATGCCCTCCTCGTATCGGCCCATATCTTAGATAAATGCTGATAGCAAATTATATTCCAAAATATTAGCGACAAGATTGTCGGGGATAATTGCACACAGCGGACCATGTTCGACGATTAATTGCTCTGATTGACTGGGCGCAAGCCACTAATTCTGTAATGGGAGTAACCCTGTTGGATGCCGAAAAGGCATTTGACAGGGTTTCCTGGTCATATTTGTGGGACATTTTAGAATTAAAGGGATTTGGGTCCGGAATATTACGTGCTCTGAAGGCTCTTTATCAGTCCCCAACTGCTTGTATTCGGTTTGACGGCTTAAAATCTGCTCCATTCTCAATTTCTCGCGGGACACGGCAGGGGTGTCCCTACTCCCCACTTTTATTTGCTTTATATATTGATCTTTTTTTGAATAAATTAAATGTAAATGACAATATTAAACCTATCTCTGTAATCCACATAAATTACCGTGCGCTTGCTTACGTGGACGACATTGTTGTCGTTACTAGCGACATTGGTACAGCACTTCCCGCTATTAATGAATTAGCATTTCAATTCGGCTCATTCTCAGGGTATAAGTTAAATATTGCGAAAACCCAAATCCTGCATGTTGGAGATAAGCCTCCTGTTAATATAATCACTGTGTCGGAGGTGCTTATTTAGGCATTAGGATTTCTTTGTCGGTATGTAATATCTAACCCTGGGCGTAGTGGGCGGAGTGGGGCTCCGCGGAGCTACGTGAAGTGGGCGCACAACTACGCCCACCCACGCACTCCGCGTAGCCCCACTCCGCGCCGCCCGCCTCCCTCCCGCCCTCACTAAATACATAAATAAATGAATAAAAAGCTTTTAAAAACACTTACCTTGTCTGCCGCGTCCCCGGGGCTCCCTCTCGCCATCCTGCGATTCGCGCCGCCACCGAATCGGATCCTAATGCGCATGCGCGGGCGGCCGCGCATGCGCATTCCTCACCAGAAATGCGCATGCGTGGCCGCCCGCGCATGCGCATTAGGATCCGAAATGGCGGCACGCATCGCGGGACGGCGAGAGGGAGCCCCGGGGACGCGGCAGACAAGGTAAGTGTTTTTAAAAGCTTTTTATTCATTTATTTATGTATTTAGGGAGGGCGGGAGGGAGGCGGGTGGCGGCCGGCTACGCACCGTCTGCGGAGCGCGCGTAGTGCCGCCTGGCTACGCCGGCTACGCAAAATGCGTAGGGGACGGCACTCCGTGCACTCCGTGCACGGAGCGTAGCTGGCCGCCCACCCTTAGTAATATCCCAGAAAATAACATGAATGAGGTCTTGACAAAAGTGAACACAACATTATAGAGATTGGATCATCTGCACCTATCGCTGTATGGCAGAGCAAATGTCTTACAAATGCTGGTACTGCCAAAATTCTTGTAAATGTTTCGTACAATTCCTATTACATTTCCTATGGTGTGCTTTAGGAAACTTGAAAGAATTTTGTCCAGATTTCTCGGGGGATACAAGAGGCCAAGAATAGCGTATAAAAAGCTAGTGCTGCCGAAAGAGCGTGGTGGGTGGAGGATACCGTATTTTTTTTACTATGATATGGCCGCAGTATAGCAATACATCAGTCCGCTAGTAGTGGGTGATAGTGTAGTGTAGTTCCTATTATCCCAATAGGCTCTGCGCATTGGAATAATATCTTCAATAGTATAGACCTAGGGCAGAGGTTAACTAGGTCTTCTACCGACGATATTAGACTTAAAGTTTTGTGTTTGCCAGCTAGCTCAGAGTTCACTAGAAACTTTCTCGAATAGGCAAGGAGGATTTTAACCTCCCTGGATAGACAAGAAGGGATTTAGTTTCTGACAACCATAGAACATGACAACTTTGCTCTCCCCTAATCAAGAGTGTATCTCTAGAGTCGTGCGAAAACAAAAGACAACTTATTTTACTCAGTCAGTACGTGCATTCTTAGTTTCACCAGTTTGTAGAGAAATAAGAGATGGGCGTGGTTCAATAAAAGATGTTATTTATTGATCAGTCTCTTTTCTCATACAAGAGAAATGAATCGCTATTATTGCAATACTTGTAGTTAAGTAAAGTGCATACAGTAGAGACAGAATTATAAAATAATACTGTAAAAGCATTGATGTGGTTTCTGAGCCATATGATACTTTAAAATGGATAAAATAGATACATACATATATACATTTGTCTAATCATACTCAACTGGTGCTTCTAACCACGCCTACCCCAATGTACCTGACCTAAGCCTAATACGTGGGTGGGAGTAGCTAAGTAGCATTTTAAGTTAAGTTTGTTTTGCCAAGGGACTGACTAGAGAATTCTCTGCGAGGGGTTATTCAGTTCTGTACCTGAGATCTAGAATGATGGAGGGCTGGTATCTCTTATCCCAGGTCTTGATATTCCAGCTGCCTGCGAGGGCTGCTTGGAAGCGCCGGAGCTGGATTTCTCTGCAGGAGAAAGGCAGCGTCTCGTTCTCAGCGCGTCAGGAAGTCGGGGCAGCGTCTGTGGGCTTCGCTCTCTGCTGGGCTCCTCAGCATGTCTCGCTGCTCCAATCTCGTCACCACCGCATGTGTTTGCTTAAGGTAATGTCGGTAATATTTATACCTGAAAGGTGCCGAGATTGACGTAAGGATGGACATATATACGTCAATAAGGATGTCATATGAACGGGCTCGTTCGCACATTCTTTTGCTGAAGTTCTCGGTGAAATCAAAACAATGGCTATGGGAATTTCTCAGGTCGCTGTAGGTTTGATTTGTTTTGAGAACTCCGTATGCCTTATCAGGGGCTGGAGGAATATCGCTTGTCTAATTAGATGGCATGCGTTATGACCTAATCAGATAACGCGCTTCTGTGCCGTGGTGTGGCTTAATCAGATAACGGTTTTTGCACCGTTGGATGGCTGCTAGTTAATTATTAACCAAACCAGGGTCAGGAATAGGGGAATCGATACAGTACCTATAGGAATACATCACACCCACTCCACGTAGACTATGTCCATATTTACAAATCTAGGCATAGTGAATACCAGTAGCGTTTGTGTATACCGTACCACCCCAAAATACATTTATATGCATTCCGAAAATTGGATTTTATAAAATATACGAAACACAATCACATGTACTGTCACGTATACTATATGCACAAGCAGTCTAATAATGCTACTCATATGTTAAAAATTCAGCATATTCTAAATGCGAAAACCACACATGAAATGGCTCTTAATACAGAAAAAAAAGTGCGAGACCATTTCATCACAATCATAAATTTATGTATAATAGTGCTAGCATAGCGAATGTCTTGTGACTACCTAAAATAGAAATTTAGTTCTCTAAGAATAATGTCTACTTTAAGCAGAAGATAAGTGTCCCAAAAAATCGTAAATATTTTGGAATTGGGGAAAAAAGTTCTTGTTGTCTGGACAATGATGAGAAACTTTTTCATATCACTTTTCTTTAAAAGTTGAAGGCCAAATTCAGCATGTAGGGAACTCCGAGTGCTAATTTGCTCAAAGTTATTCCTGCTGTTCTGGTGAAAACATCATATCATTTAGACTGTTAAAAAAACTATCAACAGCTTCTTGCGTAAGTTCCACTAACTCGGAAAAAGTTGTTACCATGCATTCATGAGTCTGAGCATGATTGCCTCCATTGATGTTTTGATCAGCATAGCTGACTGAAGGTCGGACCTGATTGATGCTGCTTTCATCTTGTACTTCACTACCCCTCAATCGTAGTGGTGAAGACTCCACGAATGCCGTCATCAGGATTGGTAGCCGCTGGGGGCAGCACAATGCATGAGCCGTTACCGGACCCAACAAGGTATCTGCGTCCATTGGCACATCCGATTGTAGTGCCAGACAGGTGTCCAACACGCATTCTTCGCCGCATAGCAAGCACCTTAATACAGGCATAACACAGCTTTGCCACATTGGTCTAAATGAAAGAAACCAAGTCATGTTCAGGTCCCGAAGCCGTGCTAGTCCAAGGACTTTAGATATGCGGTCCCGGTAGCCAATGGCTAGGATCATTTCTTCCCTTGTCGCAGGTGTTTTGTCTGTGACATGGTTTGCCATAGCGAAATAACAGGATCAAAAATAGAATACCCGCTACTAGTCCTAAAAGGAGAGGAAGTCCGTCAAAAATGGAATGGACAAAGTCTGGAAAAATACCCAGGATGGCTTTGAATGGAGTTAAAGCACCCGAAAACACTGCTTTAAATACACTGGAGATACCAGTGGTATCAGAAATATTTAAGATTTCGTTCAGTATTTCTGCGAAATGTATGGGGGAATTAGTTGATAATAATGAATGAATCTCTTCTGTTGTCCTTGCAACTTGGAGATCATACGTTTCTTTTGATGACGTGAGCCTGGTCGGCGTCTGTAGGAGCACAGTCTTCATTCTGCTTAAAGTATCTATTCGAATAGAAGCAATTTTCAAATCGGGCCATAACCTTGCCTCCCTGTCTGGAGAATCGCTGGGGAACAATACATGTTCACAGCACATGACCAGTTATGAGATAAGGTTTTCCGGGCAGCAAACTACAACATCTGCGATCTACTATTAGAATGTAACTCCCGTTCGAGAGTCTCCTAAAGAATGGGTCTATTTGTGTTGCAGGTGTGCCTAGCTGGTAACATGAAAGGTTATTCGAAGTCCCTTCACAGGCTCCATGCAAGCTAATACCCTGACACAGAAATGTACTGCTCAGTGATCTTGCACAATTATCGCCACTGAGAAACACTTTCTGGCCTTTATTACTGACACATTCGTGTGTATAGGGCAAGTTCCATATTGACTTAATGTATCCTTTACCCAACCTTTCATACTGGCCTGCCTGTATATATTTTTGGCAGAATTGAAACTGGAAAGTAGTTATCGGAATATTTATTATTCCATGTATTATCCATTCAATGACAGGTCGTTCTGACATTGTCAATGGTAATCTCTCAAGTTTTTCAATGCTCAGAATTGTATAGTCAGCACCCTTCTGTGCCAAACTGATTTGTTTATCAGTGAGGTTAAAGATATTAAATAATGACGTTGTGTTGATTAAACGCCAAGGCACATAGCCAGAACGCAGATTTTGTAACGTCCAGCCAAGCTGTACAATAGAACGCAATTGGGACTGACCGTGTTGTAACATCAGTAAGTCTTGCGATATTATATCGATTGCTGAAGACACAATGCTGTCCAGAGAATATATTCTGGAGGACAGAGTCATTAACCCATTGTCCACCACAGAAAGTGATTTTTCCAAATTAATACGGTCAATTTCCCGTATTTTTTCTGCTGTCTCAATTTGAGTTACTTTCCAAACTTCGTTATAAGCTGCATATATAGAGGCCGCTATGAAACGTTTTTGACGCTGTTTGCGTGGTCCCAGTATGAAATCACGCAAGTCAGCACCTTCTGTAAGTAAAGTTAGGTGTTGCTTAATTTCAGCCAGTGTGGACGTTTGTAGCCATTGAAGGCAGAGCTTGCCCACGCTGTAGGTGGTTACTATCCCTGGATGTTGTCTTTGGGAATATCTAGGGTCTGGCCTAGTCAATGTGAACCCATGTATTTATTTTGTTCAGGAATCGGTCTTGACAGTTATTCGTATCTGTGGGCCGGATCAACCATTTTTTCCATTCAGGATGTGTTCTGTTTTGGTTTAAAATATGGTTTACGTCTATCTCAACATCTATAGAGCTATTAATGTTCACTGTTGGCTTTGGAATAGACGGTTTGTTCAAATCTTTGATTTTGGCTAAGCCAAGACAGGTAGTTTGTTGAATAGTGTCATTCAAGAATATAATTTGTTCTGGGATCATGCAGGCTCTAAACAATGATTCTATACCTTGTACTTGCCAATCTCTTGTACCCCAAACAGTTTTTGCTTCAATATTATTGTTCCAGAAATCAAACCCAAATGTATTCATTTGTTCAAAGAATGAATCGGAATATATCAATTTTGTGTTTGTAAGCATGGTCTTCATACCTGTCTTATTTGACAATTTGAAATAAAATGTTTCTGCATTACTTGTGTTAAACCCTGAAAAGTATGAATATTTATCATAAAATGTTTTCGAGCTATCTTTAGGAGGAGTAGCACAATGTTCCCATTGGTTATAATTTAAAACATTTCTAGGTTGAGCAGATTCATGTAGATAATGGTTACCATAATGGTTGTAGCAGAACATCTGATCATAATTAGACGAACCCTGCAAATAATCATGTTCTGTGAATTTAGCAGACATCACAAGATCAGACATCATATCATTAATACTTTCAAAGTCCCAATCATCAGCAAATGTGCTTGGTTTTACAAAGTCACTCAATGAGATCTTGAATTGGTGTGGATACTTCAGGATTTCAACCGGACCATAGATTTCATAATCAGTTTTGTCCCATGCTACACCGCCTGGTATAGGATTGGCTGTGAAGTTTACTGAAGAAAGTTCTCTTTTCTCGATGTGTGAAGATGTGTGTGGTTTAAGGACCAAGTTGATCTTCTGGCTTGCTGTGTCCATTTTAGCATATTTTCCTTCAACGAAATGTCCCAAGCATAATACCATGATGAGCCAAAGAATGAGGATAAATGCACCGAAGGCCACCCAAAATTCAATCCATGGAGAAATCAGATAGGTTTCTTTCAGCTGTTGAAAAAGTTCCTTAGCTTTATCTTTAAAAGTTTTTGTTGATGGCTGTTTCTTAGGTTCACTCAGATTTTCAGATGAATCATCGAAGTTGATGAAGTAGCCGGATGCTGTTCTGTCAATTGTTCCAATTGCTTTTGGATTTTGCTTTGTTTCATTAGCAAAGTCTGCAGTTACATCATCATAGGTTGTTGTTTTTTGATGAAAAGCTTTGATTTGGGTTTTAAGAGGTTCAAGTTCCATTGCTTTGTTGCATAGTCCTTGTAGATTTTCCAAATGTGATCAGTCTTCCAGTTTGAGCCTCTGTATTTGTAGCAAACATTGGTGTTCTGCTACTTCTCGGGAGTCCACTTGGCCTACTATTTGTTATCGGCCACATGATTGTAGTTTTACCAGGTCGATGGATATGACTCGGTTCTCCTTTTTACCAGCAAGGGGCGGTAGTACTACTGATCTTGTCCCGTTGATAGACAAGACAGGAACTGCTTTTCTGTAAGAAGGCCCAAATTCCTTCTTTACCGCGATCTTTTCTCTGACTAGATCCCCGACTTTTGGAATCCAGACAGGCCTTGCTGGGACAGGTGGTTTCTCTTCAGTGGTTGTTGGCTGTTGTTTCAACTTTATGTTGCTCAGGTCTTTCCTTGTTTCATTTAAGTCCTGTAAAATAGCCAAACGATCTTTGATATCAAAGCTTTTGTCTTTAACCACTGAAGTCTGACTATCAAGATCTTGGATCATCATTCTAGTCCCGAACAATAGTTCGTACGGACTGAACCCTTTCAGAGAATTCCTTGGCAGGTTATTTAGACTACGTTGGACACTTATTAGATGTTTGACCCACCCAGCTCCCGAACCTAATACCTTTTATGTTATAGATTGCTTTATGTCTTGGTTTTTTCTTTACACCATCCCGTATCCCTCAGGAAGGAAGTGAAAAGAGTCCCGCTATGCAATGCTCATTAGGCCACGCTTCCCCATAAGCTTGAAGGCTAAAAGGAATACATTAGTCAAAACGTAGCATGCTCCTAGCGTATATGCCATTATAGACTCGCAAATCTTTTTATAACAGTCCAGACGTCAGCCGAGCACTGGGGTCTACATTATAAGTGTAAATTAGTCTTTTTATGTTAATACAACGCATTTTCATGATGGGTACTTTCATGTTCTTGTTGTTTATCTGGAGCGAAATGCCATGGCAATAGTCCTCCTCGCTCGCCACTGCGATCTCTGTTGCAGTCTGGGCAGTTTTTTACAAAAATGTGATGATGCAGGCTCATGCCTGGCCACCAGTACACTGATTGTAATTCATCCAGAGAATCTTTTTGCTTAAGGTGTCTGAGACCCTCACCCATATGTGCGTCTGCTATTAACAAGCCTCTCCTGTCCGTGTTTGGAATTACTCTATCCCCCACTCCAGGGATTCGAGCAAAAGGGACTGAGTTTGCATCGATTATGTATGTATAATTGAGTGGGTAATTGATCGGTAGTGCTGAGCAGTCGCCTTTTGCTGACGTTTTTACTGCCAGCACTGTTTCACCGTCAATGTGTTTTACTGCACGCTTTTTTGTAGCTACGGAAGCCGATTTAGTTGCTACCGCTGTGGCTGTCTCAGCCAATGAATTCCCTGCAACGTGAACGCCATCACGCTGATGACTCAGTGAGTGTATCACGTGAGTTTTTGGTAGTTCTTTCTGTAAAAGAGCTACTTGTTCCCAATGCAATTTTTGCTTTATTGTTGCAGCTGTTTCATCTTTGTAACCGTTTTGAATCCATGTCTGCAAATCGTTATTGTATGATTTGACGCAGTAATACGAATCGCACACTATTAGTGTCGGGAATTCGCGATCGGCATTTTCTAGCGCCATCTTTAAGGCTATTATTTCAGTTTGTTGTTCTGAATTATTTTCCACTGAGTGTGTTTTTGTGAGTAGAGGTCTTAATTTACCTCCGCGCCATACTTCTTTCACAATTTCGCATGTGGCTTTGTAAGCCAGCTCTCCCCAAACTGAGGGCTGAGCATGACCGTCTGTATATATTACACAGGCGTACTGTCGTAAAGGCAGAATGTCGATTGGCAGAGGGTATTCTCTCTCATATTCTAGATATTTTAATTCTTTCATTTCCGGGTCAAAATAGTATTTTACTTTGTCTGTAGCAACAGAATTTACCCATTGTATCCATTCTGGATTCAGTGCAGTTGTCGGTAAATTACATGGTGTTGTTAATGCCTCAAAAGCTGATTCTGCTGTTCTGACTGTAACCTGTCTACCGTCTGCTTGGTATTTTTCTTTTGCTACAGCTGTTTGAACCGCACGAACAATGCTTTCCTTAATGCTAAAACTTTTTTCAGCTTTTGTGTACAAGTGTGATTTGTATGCTATTGGTACCTTCTCTCCCTCATTAGAGGTCAGGTATGTGAATCCGCATCTTCCTGGGATGACTCGAATCACAAGGTTGCGTGTATTCTCACGTGTTTGTAATTTTGTTTTAACTAACATATCTGTTTGTAAAGATCTCAAAATTTCTGTGTGTTTTTGAGTCCAATTGATTCTTTTCAAATCTGGTTTTATTAGATCATAGAGAGGTTTAATTCTCTCTGCATAATCTATAATGTAAGTTCTTCCGAAATTTAGGAAGCCTAGAATTGATTGTAAGTTTTTCAGTGTTCTAGGTGCTTGGATTACAGCACATTTCTCTAGGAAATTGTCAGCCAGGCTTTTGCCTTCACTTGATAGTTCATATCCTAAAAACAGGACTGTTAGATGGGCAATTCTTGACTTTTTAAAGTTGAATTTGTAACCCTCTGCTGCGAACCCAAGTATTATGGTGTTCACTCTTTTCAAGTGAGTATCCAAGTCATCATCTGTTAGATAGATGTCGTCGACATAAGATAATGCCTCGTCATCATATGTTTGTAGTAATTCTGTTACTCTCGCTGAGAATAATCCTGGGCTGTTCTTGAACCCCTGGGGCAAACGACAGAATTTTTTTTGCGTGCCATTTATTGAGAACGCCGTCAAATATCTGCTCTTTGGTGCTATATTTTGACAAAAGAATCCATTAGAAATGTCTAATGTCGTTTTGTATTTTTTGCGCACTATGTTATTCATTAGCGCAGCACTATGCGAGTTCTGTACTGCAAATGTTTTGCAACATGAGTTAAGGTGTCTGTAGTCCAAAACAAGACGATATGAATTGTCTGGCTTGGAGACAGGAAACAAAGGGTTGTTCATTTGTGAGGTGCAAGTTTCAATCACCCCCTGGTATTCAAGTTGGTCTAGGATCTCTTTTACCTGTTTTTTAGCTTCTTGCTTAATTGGGTACTGCCTCTGTGCAGTAGGTTGTGATTTTAACTGGATCTTGTGAGGAGGAGAGTCATCATCCCATCCCACATGATTTTTATATAAGGCAGGGGCTTGAGCTACTGCCCACTTTCTTGCAAGTGGATATTTTTTATGAATTGGAATATGGTTTGAGAAGGCAGGCATAATTATTTCTTCGCCATGTGGGCACTCCCTGACAAACTCTGGAGGCCAGTCTCGTTCAGCTAGAAGGATGTCATAGCCCTTGGACAGATTATCCCAAAATAGTCCCCTTATTTTTCTAGTCTTATCCCCCTCTATACGCAATGTTATTTCATATATTTTATGAGGTTTGCTAACTCTGGTATCTGCAGTTTCCACCTGAATGTATTCATTCGTGTCCACTGTCTCCAGATGATTCATAAGGACTTTGCGAGCTATGCTCACTTCTGCTGCGCTGTCTAGCATTGTCTGAGCCCATTCTCCGTTTTTCAGCTGTGTCCTCAGTATTCTCGGCATTGTTGATTACTTTAATACTGGCTACCTTCTTTTTTGGAAATTGTAATTTTTTATTCAGATGAGCAAGTTCTTTGTCTTTGGACCTGACGTGCTCTTCCCTTTGTTCTGATCGTCCTCTTCTTTCCGATTTCTGCGAGGAAGTCTGAAAAGATTGAGAGGGACGTGTATCAATATCTTGATATCTATCAGGTTTTTTTTATATTATCCCTATTTCTAAGGTTGTATTTTTTCACAGAGGGCTCCTTTTGGGGAGACTTGCGTCCTTGGTCAGGAGATCTTTCTCTCCACCGAGGAGACCTTCCTCTGGACTGGAATCTTTTTTCTTTAGGATTGGATTGTTTATTTCCATCCCAGGTCTTTTTCTGAGTGTTTAAATTATTTTTAATAAATACTTTTTCAGGACTTTCAACTAGTTGGGGTTTTACTGGTATTCCACCCAAACTATCCCTTCCTAGTTCTTCATATAATTTTTCTATGATTCTGGCAATTTCAGATGGTTGGTCTGCTATATTTGTCTCTTTTAACCTCTGGCGAATCGCCACATTTGCTGCTTCTCCCTTTATGTTGGCTAATAATATTGCAGAGACCTGCTTGAAGTCTTTCAGTAATTTCATACCGAGAGTTAAAGCGGGTTCTGGACCGTATTCATCTTGAATCTGTTTTAGCACATCTGGTATTACTGATATGGATGGTACACCATGTGTTTTTGTGTAAATGGAAGCAAAGACTGTTCCCCAAGTGTCACAGTCCTCCACATGTGGTGCGATTCCCATTGGAAGACAGATAGTCAGAATCCTATGTTTCTCAACAGGGGTGGTATCTGGAAACACCGCCTCTATTTGAGTTATTTTTTGTGCTAGCCAGAAAGGAATTTGTTCCCGTTTTGCGGGTACCTTACCTAGACAGGACTGTATGTTCTGTGGTGTAATTTTATTTGTGTTCCCCTGATGACTGGTCAGCTGTGGAATTTTAATTGCTGGTTGGATTGTTGAAGTCCGCATTACATATTGGACTAACTGTCTATGTATTTTTATTAATTGTTTTAGCTGTGCTAAAAGTTCTGGTGCAGGCATTTCTTCAATGTCTGGATGTGGTGTGTATCCGGCTAGGACCGGCCACGTTGCTCCTGGTCTACCTAGTGGACCGAGCCTGGTGATGTGATTATTATGTTTTAGGGCGCCATTAAACAAGAGCAGGTGCTCTTGGAATTTGAGTGGTATTTCCACCTCCTCGAAAGGAGTGTACTCATTAGGAGGTTCCTCTATTTTGTAATAGTGGAAGTCCTTTGTTACAGCGTTTGCTGCTGGAAAGTTTATCCATGAATAGAATACCTCTGTCTGCCGATATTCGTGTGCCTCAATTACGAATATGACTGTACCACCTCTTGGTGTCAGTCCATTTTCTATAAGTTTTAATGTTATAGTTTTTCTTATGTTGACCGGGATTAGTATTATATCCGGGTCATTTTCCAGCAGAGTATTGTCTGCTACTAGGAGTTCAGCTGCTAATCTAGCTGTCTCTCTTTCTTCTTCAGTGTCTGACATTTTACTGACATGAAGGTTATTCTGTTTGTTTGCAGATCAAGTTTCCACGGAATATAAAGATTAGATGCACAATATTTTGGAACAGTGTATCCTTCAACGTTGACTAAACCATGAACCATACATAGGAGTCTCCTCCTGCGAGGTTTGGCGGATATGACCTTTCACCCACTCCAGACGTCTTTGGAGTATTATGGGAAAAAGGGGGTCTGTGTGAAAAAGCACGACTGAGTTACTCTAATGTCTTGCGTTAGTTTTATCGCCTATCCAAACGTTGGGCGCCATGTAGTGTAGTTCCTATTATCCCAATAGGCTCTGCGCATTGGAATAATATCTTCAATAGTATAGACCTAGGGCAGAGGTTAACTAGGTCTTCTACCGACGATATTAGACTTAAAGTTTTGTGTTTGCCAGCTAGCTCAGAGTTCACTAGAAACTTTCTCGAATAGGCAAGGAGGATTTTAACCTCCCTGGATAGACAAGAAGGGATTTAGTTTCTGACAACCATAGAACATGACAACTTTGCTCTCCCCTAATCAAGAGTGTATCTCTAGAGTCGTGTGAAAACAAAAGACAACTTATTTTACTCAGTCAGTACGTGCATTCTTAGTTTCACCAGTTTGTAGAGAAATAAGAGATGGGCGTGGTTCAATAAAAGATGTTATTTATTGATCAGTCTCTTTTCTCATACAAGAGAAATGAATCGCTATTATTGCAATACTTGTAGTTAAGTAAAGTGCATACAGTAGAGACAGAATTATAAAATAATACTGTAAAAGCATTGATATGGTTTCTGAGCCATATGATACTTTAAAATGGATAAAATAGATACATACATATATACATTTGTCTAATCATACTCAACTGGTGCTTCTAACCACGCCTACCCCAATGTACCTGACCTAAGCCTAATACGTGGGCGGGAGTAGCTAAGTAGCATTTTAAGTTAAGTTTGTTTTGCCAAGGGACTGACTAGAGAATTCTCTGCGAGGGGTTATTCAGTTCTGTACCTGAGATCTAGAATGATGGAGGGCTGGTATCTCTTATCCCAGGTCTTGATATTCCAGCTGCCTGCGAGGGCTGCTTGGAAGCGCCGGAGCTGGATTTCTCTGCAGGAGAAAGGCAGCGTCTCAGTCTCAGCGCGTCAGGAAGGCGGGGCAGCGTCTGTGGGCTTCGCTCTCTGCTGGGCTCCTCAGCACGTCTCGCTGCTCCAATCTCGTCACCACCGCATGTGTTTGCTTAAGGCAATGTCGGTAATATTTATACCTGAAAGGTGCCGAGATTGACGTAAGGATGGACATATATACGTCAATAAGGATGTCATATGAACGGGCTCGTTCGCACATTCTTTTGCTGAAGTTCTCGGTGAAATCAAAACAATTGCTATGGGAATTTCCCAGGTCGCTGTAGGTTTGATTTGTTTTGAGAACTCCGTATGCCTTATCAGGGGCTGGAGGAATATCGCTTGTCTAATTAGATGGCATGCGTTATGACCTAATCAGATAACGCGCTTCTGTGCCGTGGTGTGGCTTAATCAGATAACGGTTTTTGCACCGTTGGATGGCTGCTAGTTAATTATTAACCAAACCAGGGTCAGGAATAGGGGAATCGATACAGTACCTATAGGAATACATCACAATAGAGCCCGTATTTTGCCTTGTCATGCCCCGTCTATTTTCGAATTTGGTATGGGTGAATTAAGCAAAGGCTGTTTGGTCTCAATAATTGAACCCAGCTATTTAAAAAAAACAAGATTTAAAACTCTAAATGCAGCTTATGTGGTATGGAAATCAATCAAACGTCTGATGGGGATCCCGAAAGTAAATAGGTATACGCCATTTACTGCAGCTGAGATACTCCCATACATCTTCAGAGATCAAATTTCAAGTGGGTGGAAGTATAAGGGGATCCTGTGCTTGGGTGACTTATTACAAAATGGGGCAAATAGCCTCGTTGAGTGAGCCTCAAAAGAAGTATGGCTTAGTAAGGCATGATTTTTAAAAATTTCTTTAGATTCGCAGTTTTATGAATTCTGTGGCCTCTGGATCAGAACAGCAATGGAGGAAAGTTTCTCTTGTTGACAGTATGGGGAACAAGACTTCTATTGGTGATTATTATTCCTGTCTCACTACAGCACTACCAGATGATCTTGAGAGCGGCAGCTTACGTGGGTAACTAAGCTGGGTGTTCAAGCAGTTAATATGGCTGAGTCATTGAGGTTAGCAAATTTGGTTTTACTGACAGGGAGGATGCGTGCTCAGCACTACATGGCTATTTTCGATTTGTACTATACGCTGAAAAAGGTTGCTAAATGGAGCACTACTGTAGGGATTACATGTAATAGATGCTGTCAGTATGCTGCTGATGATATACATATGTTTTTATGTGCCCTAAGTTATCTGTATTTTTTGCCTCAATTAAACAATTTTTAAATTTGATATTGGGAACACCAGTAATTATAACTGCTGAATTAGTATTGATCGGTGTTAGCTTAGAAGTGTTCACCCAACTTAGGTCAGATGCCATTGAATATTTTGTATTCATATGTATGGCTGTGATACGTGCATGCATTACAAACGAGTGGATCAATTCGGATCCGCCCTCTTTCCTTAGCTGGTGTGCTCGTTTATTAGCGATGTATAATCTAGGAATGGCTATATATAAAACTAAGGGAAGTAGAAAGAGGGCCATGGGAGCAAAGATCTGGACTGCTATAGTTGACTGGATTTAAGTTAAAATTCTTATCTCTGCTGATCTTTCTTTTTAAAGGCAAGTTGCGAATTGTCCAACATGTTATTTACGTGTTTTTCTTGCTTCTCTGTACTAATGATTGCTTTGTTTTTTTCTGCATTCCTTGATCAAATAAAATACAACTTTAAAACTGTTAGTGGATTGGTCCAGATACGTGTGAACAATTATCTTGCTTCCGTCATTTAAGCATCCACAAGAACCTGACAACTGTGAGCGTACTCTGCATCGAAATTTAGAGGTGGCGTCGCGGAGGAGTTAATTCTATGTCAGGACAGGAGGCTCCGATTATGCTTTCTCATTTCTTTATTAGAAAAGCTCAGCAGCCAATAGAAAAACAGTATATAAAAAATAAAACTACAAAACCCATGAACCTCTGGGTATCACATGACATATAATAGAGACACTGATATAAAAGGTGCCATAGAGAATACCAAATCCTCTTTCTTTGCTGCTCCGCAGCCAGTTAAGTGCACTTCTTATGTATTGTTATTCAGTGTTATTACTGCATGTGATTTTTGTACTTGCTGTGATTGATGCGTTCCAGCGCTCTGTGTTAGTGCTCGACCGGTGCTCTGTTTATCCTTAATTCTGCCGCTTTGTTTGTTTTTGTGTTTGCGGGTCGCTTCCGCTTTCGGGAAGCTTGTCTGGGAGCGCGCTCCTTGGTTCAGGCGCTACGCGCCCGTGCCGTTATTTGCTGTGGAGCGGGAGTTTGGGGGCAGAGCAGCTTGCGCGCGGTGCACGTGCGCGTCTCTTCTTTCGACTGACAGGCGGCCGTTCTGCGCATGCGGCAGCCATTTTCCGGTGTTTTCGCGTTTCTACCGGCACCGGAGCATGGATTTGAACGGCGAATTCCCCTCTTTAAGCCCCCAGCCGGCAGCTTCCCCAATTTACGCCCAGATTACGAAAATATTGAGTTTGGGCTGTATAATCTTGTACCATTATGAGGAGAATGACTATTACTATGAGGATGACGCCTCTGGCTCTATGGAGCAGGATTTGGTTGAGGCTCTGGATCAGGGGGTCCAACAGACCATTAATAAGGCGCTGGTACGAGCAATAACTCCATTGAAGCGTCATTTGTCCAAATACGCCCAACAGCAGGGTTGGTTGCCAACTTCACGTGCTTCGTCCAAGTCTCCCTCTAACCCCCATAAGTCAGATTTTCAAAAGTTGGTGAGATCCTTGTCTTCTGAGCAGTCATCTGCCAAGTCCTCAGTGGGGGCTTCCACGTCCCAGGTTCATGATACTGACTCTGATGATACACATTCCTCTTCATCCTCGGATCAGGTTGATCCTCCACCCTCCAAAAAGGCTAGTAAGGAGCGTTATGTTGATGCTCCCACGCATCCTCTCCTTCTCACTTTTGAGCCTTCGGACATCATTCATCCAAACTCGTCTTCATGGTTACCGTCCCCGGCTGTCGCGGAATATGTTCAGGCACATATTCGCCGGCCCTTTGAAAAAGATGCCAGGGCTCGTCTAAGGTCTGAGTGCCCTCATCCTGATCTGGCCGACAATTTGGCTGACACCCCGGAGGTTGACCCTACCATGGTCACATACCTTAAAAAGTATGCTAAGGACCCAAAGAAAGGAATTGACCTAGCATGGCGTTCCTGCCAGGATAAAGTGCTGGATTTATTGGGTCCTCTTACTAAGATCTTGGGCCTAGGTTTTCAGGCCAAGGAATCTTCAGGTCTTGTAGATCCAGATGACTTGATCGAGTGGGCCCAACGAGCCATTTGTCAATTGGGTAATGCCAATTGTGCAATTTCGTGTGAGCGTCGCTGCTCCATCCTTCTGAAGTTGGACCCAAGGTTGGCGGAACTGTCTTCATCCGAGTCCGGTCCGTTGGCTCAGGGACTTCTTTTTGGCCATCCTTTCCTGAAAGAAATTACAAAGTTTGTGGCTACCTTTAGTGGGCTCGATAAGGCTCAAGCTTGTTTGCGAAGAGCCTTTCGACCGGTTTTTGCCAGGGCCGGATGACAGAGGAGATGCTCGTTCGGCCGGGGATCTCAGCAGAATTCCCAGCGGGGATTCCAGTCCCAAAGAGGCGGAGGACAGGATGCCGGTTACAAGAACCGATCAAACTTCTACCCCTCTCGCAAGGGGAGAGGTCAGTGTAAGAAAGGAAGATTCAGCGGCAATCAGGGAGGACATAACGATTCCAACACTTCAGGTGAGGTTGATTCCAGCTTCGGAAGTTGTATTGGGGGGCAGAGTCCAGTTTATTCTGCACAATTGGCGTCTGATCTCCAACGATGCATGGGTGCTGGAAACTGTTCAAGGTTATAAGGTAGAATTTTACCAGCCCCTGCATCAATCCCACCCTCCAACCCCATTGGTTTTCTCCCTTCAAGATCAAAAGTTCATTTCGGTAGATATAGATTCCCTTCTGGAAAAAGGAGCGATTCTTCGAACTTCCCGCCATCCCAAAGGGTTTGTGAGCACAGTTTTTCTGGTTCAGAAGAAAGGGGCGGGTCCAGATTAGTGCTGTATCTGAAGGATTTCAATGGAAGGGTGGTTTATCGCCATTTTAAGATGGAAGGCATCCACCTGTTTCGAGATCTGCTTCAAAGAGGGGACTGGATGGTCCGTCTCGATCTCAAAGATGCGTATTTGTCAATTCCGATTTACAGCCCGCATCGTCGGTTCCTGCAGTTCCAGTGGCAGGGGAGTTGGTAAGAATACAAAGTTTTCCCGTTCGGCCTCTCGTCAGCACCTTGGTGCTTCACAAAGCTTCCGAGGCCCATCGTGGAATCCTTGCGTGCTCGGGGAGTTCGTCTAATTATATATCTGGACGACATTCTGATCATGGCGGATTGTCCTCGCACACTCATGATGCATCTAGAGTGGTCTAACACACTCTTACAGTCTCTGGGATTTCTGGTGCATCCTCAGAAGTCTGTCTTCCTTCCTTCTCAGGTGATGGAATTTCTGGGCTTCCAGGTCAATTCCCTTTTTTGTCTACTCCTCTTGCCCAAACAAAAGATTTGCTACATCAAGAGAGAGTTGAGTTATTTTCTCTCCAAACAGCTTGTATCGTTGAGATCTATAGCTCGAGTAGTCCGTTTGTTGGCATCCTCGATTCAGGGAATTTTCCCGGGTCCTCTACACTACCGGGCACTTCAACGTTTGAAGATCCTTCATCTCCAGAAAGGCCTTCGCTAATCAGATCTGGTTCCTCTTTCAGAGGAAGCGAGGTGGGAGATGCAGTGGTGGTTGGACCACATGGATGCCTAGAATGGGCTAGCATTGTTCGGACCGTCTCCAGAGGTGGTGATAGAGTCCGATGCCAGCCTGTGGGGCTGGGGAGCCCGGTGTGGACCGTTGTCGACGGGGGGGTCGGTGGTCTCAACAGGAGTTGTCTCTCCATATAAATTGCCTGAAACTCCTCGCGGGGTCCTTTGCGATCCATTGTCTTTCTCCTTGCCAGTCCAATTGTTGCATTCTTCTCCGCATGGACTATGTTTCGGCGGTTCGCTATGTCAACAAACTATGCGGAACGAAGCCCAGGATTTTAGCAGAGATCACCAAGGATTTTTGGCATTTTTGTCTCCAGAGGGAGATCACTGTTATTGCCGAGTACCTTCCCGGTCGCAACAATCTGATTGCGGACTGGAACTCGTGTCACCTTTGAGACTTCAGCGGTTGGAGGCTTCATCCTCGCATATTCCGTTCTCTCCTCCGGGTTTGGGGCCAGTGTCAGATCGACCTGTTTGCCTCTCGTCTCAACACTCAGCTTCCCCTGTTTTACAGCTGGAGACCGGACCGGGAAGCCCTGGCCACGGATGCTTTTCTGCAGACCTGGCCACCGCTCCTGTGTTACGCTTTTCCCCCGTTTATGATGATTCCCAGGGTCTTGGCTTGCACACAACGTTATCAGTCAGAGCTGATTCTGATCACTCCTCTTTGGAGGGCTCAGGCTTGGTTACCAGTACTCCTGGAAATGTGTTGTGCAGTTCCGCTCCTTCTTCCCCAGCAGTGGAATCTCTTGTTGGATCCTCTCGGCAATCCGCATCCCCTGATCCAATCAGGCAATCTCCTCCTTCTGGCATGGCGAATTTTCGGGGATTGCTGTCAAATTCGAGGCATTTCACGAGAAGCTACCAGATTCATCAGCGAGGCTTGGTCACCCAACACTCACAAACGTTATACAGGGTCTTGGAAACTATGGCGTGATTGGTGTGTTCAACGGGAGGTGGATCCCGCTTCAGCAGATGTCTCTTTGATTATTAATTTCCTAGCTTCCCATGCCTCTTCCGGTCTGGCTTATCGGACGGTTAATAATTTCCGTTCGGCCATTTCGGCAGGTTATATACAAATTGATGGTAAACCTGCAAGTGAACATCCGTTGATTTCCAAATTACTTAAGGGCATTCGCTTGGCGAAGCCTCCTGGTCCCAAATACGTGACCCTGTGGGATGTTTCCATTGTGTTGCGATTCTTGGAGGCCTGGCCTCCCAATTCCTTGTTATCTCGCAAACAACTGTCAGCAAAACTGACTTTGTTATTATGCCTCGTGTCATGCAAACGCGTGTCTGATGTGCGAGCGCTGGACCTAGCAGGTCGCAGTTTTACGCCTGAGGGTATTACTTTTGTTATTTCCAAACGCACTAAAACTAATACATCTTCGGTTACCTACCCTTCTTTTCCCAATAATCCCAAACTTTGCGTGGTTCAATGTGTTAAGGATTACGAGATGAGTACTGCTCCTTTTCGTCACGATATGCTTGGTCAATTGTTAATTGCTTTGCAGAAACCTTTTCGCCCTGTCGCCCCAGCTGCATTGGCCTGCTGGGTCAGGTGGCTCATGTCAGAGGCTGGTATTGATGTCTCGACTTTTGGTGCTCATTCCGCACGTGGGGCTATTACTTCTAAAGCATTCTCCATGGGTGTGACTTTGTTTGACATTATGAAGGCCACTGATTGGTCTTCTGACTCTGTGTTTAAAACTTTTTATTACAAACCTATTGATCATATTGCTTCTGTTGTGGTGGATCAGCTTTGAACAAGCATAATCGGAGCCTCCTGTCCTGACATAGAATTTAAAATTTGCGAACATACGTGCAAAGAATTTTCAATTCTATTAAGGACAAGGAGGCGAGAATTATCCCACCCATATTCTGCATTTACATTTTATCTTGTTATTGATCATTGCTGATTGCATATGGTATTTTTGATTTATTGTTCCTTGTTTTTTACCCCCCCTTTTTCTATTGAGATTCTGAGCTCTAGATGTGTATGTTACCGCTCTATGTCTCTTTTCAGGATCTGATCCAAAATAGAGGTTGATGTCCAACACGAGTCGTCCAGCCTGACAGTTGTCTTCTCTTACAAGTTGTCTACGGCTGCAAGTATCCGGTTTTCCCTCTCTTCATGGATTCTGTTGTCTGGTTCCTTCCTTCTGGATCTGCTTCTTGGACTGCTGTTTGGTTTATTGTTTTTTTGGACCTGTTTTAGTCACCAAAGAAAGAGGATTTGGTATTCTCTATGGCACCTTTTATACCAGTGACTCTATGATATGTCATGTGATACCCAGAGGTTCATGGGTATTGTAGTTTTATTTTTTACATACTGTTTTTCTATTGGCTGCTGAGCATTTCTAATAAAGAAATGAGAAAGCATAATCCTCGCCTCCTTGTCCTTAATAGAATTGAACATTCTTGTATGTTCGTAAATTTTGAATTCACATCTGAGCAAGGTAAGGAGATTGACGGGATATCTTAGAATAAGGAGTGATTTAGGTTATGAGAGTTTTTAACGTATCTGTTACTCCATAACTTGCATTGTCACAATTTTGGAGAACACAGACATTTTCAGGAGGTTCTCAGAATACTGTGAATCTTGTCAAAGTTTCCTCGGAAATACTTAGCAATAGTACTTTGGTGAAAACAGCTGTTATTCTAGTATTTCCAACATACTTTAGTACTTGGTTTGCATTTTAAATAAAAGTAGGACTGAGCGTTGTTATTTGTTCTATGCTCCTGCTAAATTAAACAGCTTGAGTTATCTAAGTCAAAATTTTGTTCTGATATAAACTACGGCACAACTTATGGTTCAATTTAGATATAACGTGTTGCAGAATTCTGTAAGAAGCCATGAACACTCAAGATGCTTACTTCATGCTGTATACCTACAACAGTACACATGAGGCACTTAGATATTTCGATGCTGAATGCAGTACATGCACAGTGGCAGGGATTTATATATATATATATTCACTGAAAAAACCATAGGTTTTACACACGTTATAGTTAGGAAGTAGCATTTACAAAACCTATGAAATTCACTGAAAAAACCATAGGTTTGACACCAGTTATAGTTAGCTGGAAATTTTACTGATATAAAACCAATGAAATTCCACGTTATAGTTAGTTGGACTCACTATAACTTGCGCGTGTAATGCACTGCTGATGACGTCACATATTACATCACTCATGACATCACTGATGACACCATCCAGTGAATGTGTATCTTTCTGAAAAATAAATATGTGTTATATATGTATATATTATTGAATATCTTAGTGAATACATATATTAGTGAGTAATGCTTAAATATTTAAATACATGTATTAGTGTTTCACTTTGTGTATAAGTGGCTGCATGGGTTGATGAGTAGGTACATGTGTATGTATATAGGTGATTAGATGTTTTTCTTAGTATCAGTATGAGTGTTTCCATGCTTTGGTGGGAGTATTACTTAGTACATAGATGCAAGAATGACTGAGCCTCTGTTTGTATGTGTTTTGAAGACAGCATATGTGCAGGACTGTATGGGTGGATTCGTGTGCATATGTCTGTGTTAGTGAGTGAATGACTGTCTTATTAGTGTCTTTATCAGTAGCTACATATGTTTTAATGTAGTATATGTGAATATTGATGTATATAAGTGACTATATGTGAGAGTGAGGGATTCTAAAAGTTCCTGTTTAAATTAGTATGTGTTTCTAGAAGTGATTTTTTAAGAGAGTAAGTATGTGTAAGTTTCCTTAGAAGTAAAGTGGTAGTGTGTGTATATTTGTTTATGCAAATAAATGTATGTTCAATAGTTTATTTGCATGTGTGAGTATGTGTGTGAATAACTTTTGGATGACTGTCGGTGTGTAACAGGATGTGTAGGTGTATCACTACATATGATTAGTGAATATATGTATGAGTGACTATATAGAACTGTTGGTGAATTAGTGCATGTGTATATACATGGTGGAATTATTGAATTGGTTGTTGTAACTGGTATGGGTATCTCCATTTTTTTGAACATTTTAGTTTCTATTTTTGAATATGCGTTTCAAGGGTTAGATTACAGTGAAAGGAGGTCTGTCACTGTGTCACAAGGATGGTGTCATCAGTGATGTCATGAGTGATGTAATATGTGACGTCATCAGCAGTGCATTACACGCGCAAGTTATAGGGAGTCCAACTAACTATAACGTGGAATTTCATTGGTTTCATATCAGTAAAATTTCCAGCTAACTATAACTGGTGTCAAACCTATGGTTTTTTCAGTGAATTTCATAGGTTTTGTAAATGCTACTTCCTAACTATAACGTGTGTAAAACCTATGGTTTTTTCAGTGAATTTCATAGGTTTTTAAAATGCTAATTCAGAAATATCTCATGTATACAACCTATACTTTTGTCAATAAAGTTCTGGCAATATTTTTTTCAGAAACAAGCCATTTTCTTCACTGTTCAAGTTGCATAGAGACTCCTTGTAAAGCGATACAGAATTAGAAAGTCTGTACTTTGCCTTTTTTTCAACGCATTAAAATTTGCCTGTAAATAAAAATAGCCTTTCTAAACTTTCGTGCACGACCCGGTGTGCGCACTCTCGGCAACAGTTCTCAATAAAATGGATAGCACATTTGCAGGCTTTCGTGCGCGACCGACTGCGCGCACCCGCCTATATATTTTGTGAAAACTTTGCAATCTGAACTTATTGAATTTCTTCATAGACCCATCAAAGAACTTATAATACGTCAAAGACACTAAACCTAGGCTTCTTTTTTAATATTATGAAAATTTTCATTAAATGGAGCCGAATGTCTTTTTAAACTTTCGTGTGTGACCGAATGTACACACCTTGGTATTTAAAAAAAATATATAAAAGGTTTTATACTTTAACAATTGTATGCTTGAATCGAGCTCAGAAGATATATTAAATCCGGATATGTTTGGATTTACTCCTTTTCACGTTTTGAAACTTCGCTGAATTAGACCGCTACTTCCAAATGGCGTACGTGACCAGATACTATCACCGCGTACACGTCCTGAGACGCGCATGTGAAGTCATGTGACTTGAAAACAACACTTCCAATTGGTTCTTAGTAGTTTCTATTCTGCAATTTACACGGAGGACTCCACCCACTCCTCTCACTATCTTTTCTACTCTCAAAAGAGAACAACGTTCAACACCCTTCGGAAGACTTTGCTGAAATGGCTGTCGCCCCGCATTCATCTTCCGAATCTGAAGGAAATGAGCGACTACCTTTAAAAAGAAAAAAGGAATCTTTTATTTGGCACTTTTTCACTTATCCTGAGGAACAAAAGAAAGTGAATGCGTCAAAAGTTACCTGCACGATATGCAATTCGGTTCTCTCAAGAGAAAATCCAAGTAAAAAATATTCCTTTTCCATACATACCGTGGTGCGGCATGTCAAACAAGTGCACCCTGTGGAATTTGCACAGGCATCAACAAGAGCCCTGGCCACGCTATTACCATCAGAGGTGGCCAGCCCATCTTCTGGTGGACGACCTGTATCACCATCGAGTGCTGTGATTGACTTGAGACCATATCTTGCAAAGGTGCACATGAAATGCAACGAGTGTGGAGAGATTCTTCTGTACGGAGAGCAGAGCCTCATTCTTACTAAACTAAAAATTGAGAGTCATAAATGCCCCGAGAAAAGATAAATTTCTTCATTTCATTTTGATCCTGTGTCACACATGAAAATGTTGTTGCAAGTTTAAAAAATCAAAAACAACATAACACTTGTTTTAAAAAACAAACAAAAAAAAAAGTTCTTTTCAGAACTAACTCATTCTACCAAAAAGAGCTCCAGGAGCATATTATAAAGGGGGTTTATCTCCGCTTTTTTGGCTTTCGTTCGTGCGCGACCGTGTGCGCGCACCCGCCTATATATTTTGTGAAAACATTGCAATCTGAACTTATTAAATTTCTTCATAGACCCATCAAAGAACTTATACTACGTCAAAGACACTAAACCTAGGCTTCTTTTTTATTATTATGAAAATTTACATTAAATGGAGCCGAATGTCTTTTTAAACTTTCGTGCGTGACGAATGTACACACCTTGCTATTTTTAAAAAAAATATAAAAGGTTTTATACTTTAGCAATTGTATGCTTGAATCGAGCTCAGAAGATATATTAAATCCGGATGTGTTTGGATTTACTCCTTTACACGTTTTGAAACTTAGCTGAATTAGACCGCTACTTCCAAATGGCGTACGTGACCAGATACTGTCACCGCCTACACGTCCCGAGACGCGCATGTGAAGTCATGTGACTCGAAAACAACACTTCCAATTGGTTCTTAGTAGTTTCTATTCTGCAATTTACACGGAGGACTCCACCCAGTCCTCTCACTATCTTTTCTACTCTCAAAAGAGAATGACGTTCAACACCCTTCGGAAGACTTTGCTGAAATGGCTGCCGCCCCGCATTCATCTTCCGAATCTGAAGGAAATGAGCGACTACCTTTAAAAAGAAAAAAGGAATCTTTTATTTGGCAATTTTTCACTTATCCTGAAGAACAAAAGAAAGTGAATACGTCAAAAGTTACCTGCACGATATGCAATTCGGTTCTCTCAAGAGGAAATCCAAGAAAAAAATATTCCTTTTCCATACATACCATGGTGCGGCATGTCAAACAAGTGCACCCTGTGGAATTTGCACAGGCATCGACAAGAGCCCTGGCCACGCTATTACCATCAGAGGTGGTCCCTGAGATTCTTAGATGTCACTGCCTTCCACAAATGGCATAAGTCCTGGATGTTCGGTGCCATACTTGAGGGTTTGACCTAAAGACACGTCCTGCGGTGCCCTGGTCCAAAATCAAACAACATAACACTTGTTTTAAAAAAAAAAGTTCTTTTCAGAACTAACTCATTGTACCAAAAACAGCTCCAGGAGCATATTATAAAGGGGGTTTATCTCCGTTTTTTTGGCTTTCGTTCGTGCGCGACCGTGTGCGCGCACCCGCCGATATATTTCGTGAAAACTTTGCAATCTGAACTTATTACATTTCTTCATAGACCCATCAAAGAACTTATACTACGTCAAAGACACTAAACCTAGGCTTCTTTTTTATTATTATGAAAATTTACATTAAATGGAGCCGAATGTCTTTTTAAACTTTCGTGCGTGACCGAATGTACACACCTTGCTATTTTTAAAAAAAATATAAAAGGTTTTATACTTTAACAGTTGTATGCTTGAATCGAGCTCAGAAGATATATTAAATCCGGATGTGTTTGGATTTACTCCTTTACACGTTTTCAAACTTAGCTGAATTAGACCGCTACTTCCAAATGGCGTACGTGACCAGATACTGTCACCGCCTACACGTCCCGAGACGCGCATGTGAAGTCATGTGACTCGAAAACAACACTTCCAATTGGTTCTGAGTAGTTTCTATTCAGCAATTTACACGGAGGACTCCACCCACTTCCCTCACTATCTTTTCTACTCTCAAAAGAGAACAACGTTCAACACCCTTCGGAAGACTTTGCTGAAATGGCTGCCGCCCCGCATTCATCGCAACATCAGGTTAACCTTTTTTTACTCTGTCATCATTGTTAAAGATAAGTATTTACAATACTATATTAAACAATGCCATGATTTTTCCTTTTTAATTTTAAAAATCTTGCAATCTTTCACAAACCCAATACTCATGGCTTCTTTTTCGTGACAAAAATCTTGCAATATTACATACCTACATAGAATAACAGAAAAAACATAACACTACAAAGGCCAAACAGTCTACTAAACGCGGATTTGTAACCTATGGGGCAGATTCATGTTAACTACTTCATACCCAGATATGCACCAGTTAATGTGCACCACAGTATGGTAGTGCTCCGTTACCCATGGTGTGCCACATTTGAAATGTGGCGCACCATGGTACAAAAACACCATACATGCGTAACACATCTGTGCTCAAAAACTAATACATTGCTAGAGTTGCATCGCAACTGTGATGCAGCTCCAGCAAGGCTCACCAATGCACTATATTCACAATGCTACGTCAATACCTACGCCTGCTTCAAGCACATGCACAGTTTTGAAACAGCATGGGCCTGAAAGTCACTGAGTGAAATATCATACATTACAGTCAGCCACTTTCAAGACGCATTCCTTCAGAGGAACACTTACCGGTTATTAGAGGTAGATCGTCCGACTCCACCGGAGGAGACCCCTAATAAAAAAGACATATATAAAATGCGGACTAGCCACTGTATCGTGCTAGCAAACTTTAACTTAAAAATCGTTAGAAAAAACAAAAGGAATCGAGCAAAATCAGTAGGCCACTGATAGGATCTCTTTTTCACCTCGCTAAAATAGAAACATTAGGAACAACCCCTCATGAGAAATATGAAACTAGTGAGAGAAACCGAGCTCGACGCCATGATGGCTGCAAGATAGCTCGGCTCCGCCGCCCACCCCGCCCAAAATAACGACAAACCCTATACAAATATTATAAATAAATACAACACACCAGCAAAGTAACAGGGTAAAACGTTTTATTAAATAACTATTTACATGGCAGCCTGCTGCAACATCGTACCAAATGCATGACACTGTTCCTGTCAAGGTAGCATAGCTGGCGGCCTAGGGGTGGAGGACCGTTGTGCAAATACCCCGGGGAAGACTCTGCATATGCTTGGTCCCTGAGATTCTTCGATGTCACTGCCTTCCATAAATGTCATAAGTCCTGGATGTTGGGTGCCATAGTTGAGGGTTTCACCTAAAGACACGTCCTGCGGTGCCCTGGTCCAACCATCACATATACCTGCGCCAGGAGACGGCGTGGGGTGCACTGGAAGGGAGAGGCGGCGCGAACGAGCCTCCCCCACCTCCCCAGGTCGAGGTTTCTCAGCTACACCCCTAAAGACACGTCCTGCGGTGCCCTGGTCCAACCATCACATATACCTGCGCCAGGAGACGGCGTGGGGTGCACTGGAAGGGAGAGGCGGCGCTAACGAGCCTCCCCCACCTCCCCAGGTGGAGGTTTCTCAGCTGCACCCCAGCACTTCACTCGACATAGGCGGCCGGCTCCCAGGGTCCGGCGGAACTTTTAGCCTTTTGGTAACTCTTCCATTCTGGACCTTGTCCCACAATCCGTTTGACCTGAAGACACGTCCTGCGGTGCCCTGGTCCAACCATCACATATACCTGCGCCAGGAGACAGCGTGGGGTGCACTGGAAGGGAGAGGCGGCGCGAACGAGCCTCCCCCACCTCCCCAGGTGGAGGTTTCTCAGCTGCACCCCAGCGCTTCACTTGACAAGATGAGTTGCACCCGCTCCTGCGGCACAGTGCCTCGCTCGGCCAGCTGAATTACGCCTGCTCTTGCTATTACAGCGTCTCACCCGCCATCCGGCTGAATTGCACCCACTCTTCCGGTACAGCGACAGGCGGCTGCCACGGAGCTCAGGAAATGGCGGTCGGCTCCACAGACTTGGGCCTGGCCTGCAAGGATGGCTCTGGACAACCCTGGAACTCGGACGCTTGACTGCTACGGCATGGGCCCCATTCCCAAAAGCGTCCCCTCAGCCTTGAAGATACTACAAGAGTCACCGGGGCCCCCGACTCCCGCAGACTTCCGGTGGGCAGCTTCTGCCATGATTGCTCGCAGAATGGCCACGACGTAGCCACGAGGTGCTCTCATGCTGACGCCAGCTTCAGTCTGAAACATCCATAAACACTGTAGTATCGCGTTGTCGCGTAATGCATCATATGACGCGCCGCATTAGCGCATCCGGTGCGCGATGCGCAGCTTCCCGGAAGCGATCCGGGGCGCGGCGCGAAGCGCGTAACGTAAGCATAACAGGTCATGTGACTTTTTAATAAAACTTTTCATTGGTTCATTTCACTTTTGGTTTCCTAATGATGTAAGGCTAGGTCATGTGACCTAAAAGTAACACTTTTCATTGGTTTAGAACTAAACCACACCTCTTCAGGTGGTGGTTGAGCAAGAGGTGCCCCCCCTCCCCACCTTCATGTTGCCTGATTCGGCCAGCTCAATCGATCGAGCACGAGACTCTGTTGTGATCTGAAGAATCGCTGCCTGCGGTGCCTCACAGAACCGCTTAATGAAGGCCCCCGAGGGGCGGTGTGGTGGCGCGGACTGAGAGGGGCCGCTTATCTCCTACCCCGTCCCCAAGTCTCGCTTGGCCAGCTGAGTTCCGATCACTCTTGCGGCCTACGACATGGAGAGGCCGAGGCGTTGACTAGGCGGGACCTCCGACCGCAACCACAGCGCCAACGATCGCTGCTGATGGAGGGGAGCCTTGCCGGTGAGAGCCACTGATCCAAAGAACCGCTGCCTGCGATGCCTCCCTGAACAGCTTAACGGAGGCCCCCGAGGGACGGTGTGGTAGCGTGGACTGGGATGGGGCGCTTGGCTCCTGCGCCCTCCCCAAGTCTCGCTCGGCCAGCTGAGTTTCGCCCACTCTTGCGGCCTACGACATGGAGAGGCCGGGGCGTTATGGATCAGTATGAGCAAATTGATCTCAGTCTTGTTGCCCTGGTGTGGCCTGAGATCGCCCCCGACATAAGCGGCTGGCTCCCGGGGTCCGGCGGAACTTTTAGCCTTTTGGTGGCTCTTGTCTTCTGGACCTTGTCCCACAATCCGTTTGACCTGAAGACACGTCCTGCGGTGCCCTCGCAATGCGGCCTGGTCCCTGAATGTGTGCAGGGGGACGGTATTGATTGGATCAAGATGGCGGCTTCACACAAAGCTGACTCAAGTGTTGCTGCTGATGCTATGCAGACAAAAACTGGTTTTCAGTTTGTACATTCTTCAGGCTTTTTCTTCATAAATGTAACAATGTGAGACTCACTAGGAGAGCGCCCGTTTATCTTTCCTTTCAAAATGCTGCCAACAATATTTTCTGAATGGAAGACACCATCTGAGATCGCCCCCGACATAGGCGGCCGGCTCCCGGGGTCCGGCGGGACTTTTAGCCTTTTGTAGACTCTTGTCTTCTGGACCTTGTCCCACAATCCGTTTGACCTGAAGACACGTCCTGCGGTGCCCTCGCAATGCGGCCTGGTCCCTGAATGTGTGCAGGTGGACGGTATTGATTGCATCAAGATGGCGGCTTCACACAAAGCTGACTCAAGTGTTGCTGCTGAAGCTATGCAGACAAAAACTGGTTTTCAGTTTGTACATTCTTCAGGCTTTTTCTTCATAAATGTAACAATGTGAGACTCAGTAGGAGAACGGCCGTTTATCTTTCCTTTCAAAATGCTGCCAACAATATTTTCTGAATGGAAGACACCATCTTGTAGCATAAAGGGCTGCGTCAAGAGTGGTATTGCCCAGAATGTCTTGTTTTCTAGTGCTAGTAATGACGAAGCCAGAACTGCCGAAAGGGATTCTGGTCCTGCCGCTACTTATTGGATACATTGAACTATACTCTGGTCCTGCCTGACCTCGACCAAAATGGCGCCAGTATGGGAGCAAATTGCAACTCCTTATGACGTTCTAGTTACTTAGCCTTGACGTTATGGGGGGATGTATGCGGTCTTTATGCACATTGCGGGCGGGGAAGGGTACTGACTAGGAATACGGACAACCCTATTGATGTCGATTTTTCATTATTGATTATTGTATTATAAAGCTTCGAAATAATGTTACCCATGATACTCGCCCATGGTATGCGTATTGACGATTTTATTGTAACTGATCCTGTTATACTTTCAATTAAAAAATCAACCTTCACTGATCCTGCAACCGTTTGTCACGTTTAGTTTTTTCAATTAAATGGCTCGCTTGTTACATACTCCTATACCCCTGGCTTTTGAAAGACGCCATCTTGTAGAATAAAAGGCTGCGTCAAGGATGGTATTGCCCAGAATGTCTTGTTTTCTAGTGCTCGTAATAACGAAGCCAGAACTGCCTTGGTATATTCCAATATATGCCAAAGACAGAAATGGAATTAGTCCAATCAACATTGTGCACAAATTGAGAAAGCAAGGAGACATGTTAATAAATCTGTTTCTGCTTTCCTCAGAGATTATAGCATGGGTTCTATTTACCACAACAACTTGCGTTACCACATGCAAGACATCTATAGGACAGATGGTGTTCATTTCACGGATGAGGGAAACAGAATCTTCCTCTGCAACATCAGACTCTGCATCGGTACTTACTTATAAATGCAGAAAAAACTCAATTAACACAAGGGCTCTTTTCAGAGCCACCTTATATCAAAGCACTCAAACTTCTGATTTATCTCCATTTTCACACTCTTGTAAATAGGTGTGCGCTCCCGGGTGCGTGCACCCCGCAACTTTAAAAAAAAAAAAATATATATATTTTCGCGTTTAAGGGCCTTACTGCACACCCTGAGAGAACCTACGCAGCAAAACAATCTCTACCTTCTCCCCTTTCCATGTTCCAACGCTTTGAAATGACAATATATTTACTCGCAGTGACAAAATGGCGGTCAACACTTCCTGATTTCCTTCGAATCGAACGTTAACAGACGTCACGCAGCAACAACAAAAAATTCCGCTCGCGCGCAGCCGCTTGAGTGCGCGCACCCGTGCGCGCTTATAGATATATAATTGACTTTAAGTTTAATTTTCTCAGCAACTACTGAACAGATTTACACCATTCCAAAAAAAGCGTAATCTGCGAGCCGGACTCTACAGTTTTCCCAAATTTCTTATAAATCCATTCAGCCGTTCGACCTGTAGCCGTGTCTAAACGTCCTATGGAAAATAACATGGAGAAAACACGTTTTGGGACCCCCCTTTTATCTCAGCCCCCACTTCACCAATCCCCCCCAAACTTTCAGGGAAGGAGCGCAGCGGACCGAGCCATCTTCTTTGAGAAATTCGCAAAGATTCATCCACCAGGGCCAAAGTTAATCCAAATAGAATGTTGAGGATTTCCTATGGAAACTAGGTCCTAACTATTTTGTATTCAAATTTACATTTCAGTTGCTTGTCCCTCACAATATTCTCAATGTCACATAAAAGTCACCCATCACCCACTGCCATCTCTGGCTGTTTCCATGGTAACACCTCATTCTGCACCTGGCTGAAGGCACAGGTCAAAAGTTCATATCTCAACGTTCTACAGCAAACTAACAACACTGTTTTCCCTCCAGAAACACCTCCCTATCCACAGCTCTGTTACATGTCATTTTTTTCACACCCAAAACTACTTTTTCTTTTACATAACATTAACATGCAACGTAGTCTTCAATCTTCACGTATTAGAATCAACCAATCATTTTTCGTTTTTCAACCACACCAAGCTTCATCCATTTTTTTATCCTGACTTTCAGCTTCTAACTGCCATTCCACTTCCAGAACCCATTGGAGTACGAGTGCATCTGCCTTGAAAATGAAGGTTTGGCTTTTAGGACACAGCTATATTCACTGGAGTGGAAAATATGCAGCAAGCAGACGAATTTCCAACCTTGATTTACCAAATGTGCAGATAACGTGGATTGGGCAAAGAGGATTAAGATGTCACCAATTAATACCATTGGTGAAAACTTTTATGCATCTCCCAGAACCAGACCTTATAATTGTGCACTGTGGTGGGAACGAGCTTGGCACATTGACTGAGGTAGGTCTGGAAATGCTTCTAAAAGACACCTTTTGACAATTGATGACACTTTTTCCTCGAACTGCCTTGGTATATTCCAATATATGCCAAAGACAGAAATGGAATTGGTCCAATCAACATTGTGCACAAATTGAGAAAGCAAGGAGACATGTTAATAAATCTGTTTCTGCTTTCCTCAGAGATTATAGCATGGGTTCTATTTACCACAACAACTTGCGTTACCACATGCAAGACATCTATAGGACAGATGGTGTTCATTTCACGGATGAGGGAAACAGAATCTTCCTCTGCAACATCAGACTCTGCATCGGTACTTACTTATAAATGCAGAAAAAACTCAATTAACACAAGGGCTCTTTTCAGAGCCACCTTATATCAAAGCACTCAAACTTCTGATTTATCTCCATTTTCACACTTTTGTAAATAGGTGTGCGCGCCCGGGTGCGTGCACCTCGCAACTTAAAAAAATATATATATATATTTTTTTGCGTTTAAGGTCCTTACTGCACACCCTGAGAGAACCTACGCAGCAAAACAATCTCTACCTTCTCCCCTTTCCATGTTCCAACGCTTTGAAATGACAATATATTTACTCGCAGTGACAAAATGGCGGTCAACACTTCCTGATTTCCTTCAAATCGAACGTTAACAGACGTCACGCAGCAAAAAAAAAATTCCGCTCGCGCGCAGCCGCTTGAGTGCGCGCACCCGTGCGCGCTTATAGATATATAATTGACTTTAAGTTTAATTTTCTCAGCAACTACTGAACAGATTTACACCATTCCAAAAAAAGCGTAATCTGCGAGCCGGACTCTACAGTTTTCCCAAATTTCTTATAAATCCATTCAGCCGTTCGACCTGTAGCCGTGTCTAAACGTCCTATGGAAAATAACATGGAGAAAACACGTTTTGGGACCCCCCTTTTATCTCAGCCCCCACTTCACCAATCCCCCCCAAACTTTCAGGGAAGGAGCGCAGCGGACCGAGCTGTCTTCTTTGAGAAATTCGCAAAGATTCATCCACCAGGGCCAAAGTTAATCCAAATAGAATGTTGAGGATTTCCTATGGAAACTAGGTCCTAACTATAACTACCTACTGGCGACCGCCAGTAGGTAATATATATTTCAGGCTGAATATAAACCTGGGTCAGACGGACACAGTTCCAAACTAGGCTTTCATTAATTATATAATTTGGGTTAGAGATTTAAATTTGATACTCATAATGTAGATTATGAAATCGGCACCCCACAAGTTCAATTCTGTGAATAAATTACATTTTCAGCTCTGAGAAGAGTATTGACACGAAGAGTTACATAAACAGCAAATTATGCTGGAATCTGTGGCCACCACCCAGAAACCCATTGTGGGTTGGAAATAACACCACATAGAAAGTATGTATTCCAACATAGCACAATAATTGATGCTTATTGTTTCATTCTAGGTTAAAACAGTTGAGAAATATATATGAATCTCTTTGCTTAAATTACAGGACAGTTCTACACAACAAATAGGTATTTATGAGGTTTAGCCTAAGACTTGCTGCTAGTTCTTAACTCTAATAATACTCAAATAACCGCTTTCACGTATTTTCTTTAGTGCACGCCCAACACCATATAATTTTAACTCTTAGTTTTAATGGTTTTCCGTATCACAATCACACCCACAACGGTATGATTAAAGACTGTCTACCCCGGGGACTGTAGCTGACATCCACAGACTTGATCTCTCCATCTGCCCTTGGGTCATAGACTTACTGCTTTCACGCAGTGGTACATTCTGTGTTATTTGGTGGCTTTCTGGAAGATTGTTTCGTTTTCACACCTTATGCATGAGGTACACTTTAATTGTTTCTTGTCCTGAAACCAATAGGTATTGGGTTGATATTATCAATGGGATGGTTTTCCAATACATACCTTTTGTTTCTTTGTGTTTTTACTATCACACAGCCTTGAGAAAGTCACGGGACGACTTCCCGATGCGACGAAACACATGTTGGCTGTAGACCACACCTTGTGAAGACTTGCACTAATTAAATTGAACAACTAAGATGAAAGAAGACCAATTTCTTGTCTATAATTTATGTTTATACTTACTTAACGCATCAAATACCTGTGTTACTTCAAAGATGGATATACGTGTGCTAAGGAGTGTTAAATATTTACAATACTATGTCGCATTCTTTTGCTCTCCCCTGCATTGGAGCACAAGTGGCTGCCATGCCCTAACAGATGTGCAAGGATGCCTTCGTCACAGGATGATTGTCTATGTGCAGGATGGGCTTCCTTCCTGCACATGAACAATCTGAAATGGAATTTTTCAACTTCTATGTGTGGTGCATTAGCACACATAGAAATTGGAAAATATCACTTTTTAATGATTGTTCATGTGCAGGAGGGGACACCTTCCTGCACAAAAGCAATCGTTAATTGTGTTTTGCTCGCACACATGAGCAAATAATGAGGATAAATAAAAGTATTTTTTCTCTCTGTGCCACATTAATGCCTCCTTTTTGAAAGGCGTTAGTTTTTCGTGCTGTCAAGATTTACAGATCCTTGTAAATCTGGGGCAGTGTCATATAACCATGGGTGTTGCTGGGAACCCCAACAGCAACACCGATCTCACGCCCCTTTGCCACAGAAAAGTGCATTGCAGAGGGTCTTCTTTACAAGGCAGTGTTAATCCACGCAAAGTGAATTAGTGCAGCTTTGTAAATATGCGCTAGCATTGAACGCCACCAGATTGTCACAAATAGTGACACTTCACTGATCCTAGGGGCTTGTAAATATGACAGTAGTTTACTGATCACAATTCTCCGTGTGAAAGTTTTCAAGGGACGTCAGAGAATCCTATTCTAGCTGCTTAATACTGCACTTTCCAGTGTACACATATATAATTAGCTAAGGAGTGATCTTTATTTGGAATATTGCTATTAAAATGTGCATATTAGGTGCTGGGGAAGTGAGCTTTTGCTAAAGGCTTCCCTATTGGCATCTCTGTGTAACGTAATTTGTAGCGCAGTTTGTGAGAGTAGGGAGTGTGGAAGTGAGTTTTACGTGAAAGGAGTTCGAGATGTTTCTGGTTCATATATATGAGGTGCTAGACAGTGTTATGAGTGAGATCGTTTTTGAAGGTACATCTGGTATGTGTGTATAGGGTGCTCGGAAGTGCACCGTGCGTCAATGGCTTTACTTTTGTTGTCTGTAACTTAGGTTCTTTCACGTTACTTCTGCTACCTGACTATGAGTTGAGGTGCGTGGCAGTGCACTTAGTAAAGAAGGCTATGAAGATAGATTTGGTCCGTGTATACAAGGTATTCAGGAGTACACCTCGTGTGGAAGGCTTACCTTCTGGTACCTGTGATATTAATTGCATGGAGTGAGGCTTGTGTGAAAGGCTTTGAAGGGACTTCTGATGACTGTCTAAGGTGCTTTGTGAGAAAGGCTTTCCTCTGCAAAGATACATTCTACAGAGGAGGCATCAATCGTTTACCCCTATAGAAAGACGTCATCCTCTTTTCCACGACTTTATCAAGAATATATGTAGGTCCCTATGTAAATCTAAGCACCTGTGGTCTGATAGATGTTCTCATATTTCTTTTATTAATCCTAGACCTCTTCCTAAAAACTGCCATATATGGTGCCCTCGGTCGTGCTCCACATGACTCTCACGTCGAACCTCTAGCTCCGTTCTCCCTCCTTGCTAGAAACCCTTTGCTTGTCATTTTGTTCTCATTCGCCCGGTACGCTGTGCAGGAGCAGGAGGGACCAGCATTGTCTCAGTGTTTATTTTGCACAGGATGATTGCTTTGAGTAATAGTCCCTTCTAATTATTCCATTGTCCTGCACTAATGATGTTTGCAAACCTGTTCATCCACAGCTGGTTAGGTGACCGCGATATGCTGACTGAGAGCAGGTTAAACCAATGTATTTAGGCATGAAGGAAAAGTGTTGTTGTTTCTGAAACAATTCATCTGGAAATGCCCAGCAAGAAATATTACTAGAAATGAAGCACCAAAAAGAGAATCCATGTGTCTAAAGTTGGAGTTATACATTATACTGCTCCGAAGATAAAATGACGCAGAAGATGTCATCCAGATAAAAATAGTGTTTGGATCCGTCCACATTCGTAGAACAGTAGCAGGGACATATTCATGGAAAAGAAGGGCTACACCGCATCATTTTAGAGGGAATGAGGAAGTAGATTGGACAGCAACAGCTGAAGCAGGGGTTGTACTTCTACTGACAATACAACTCAACCAGTCTCTCTTCAGTTTACCAAATTCTAGGTCTGAAATATGTGTCTCCTGTTATAAGACAATGTTTGGGGACTTCGAAGCATCATATAACAGTACTTTCTGCTAGGCCACTGACAGTGAGCGATGTTATGCGAAATAGTTTGGGCAGTAGTGTTGGATACATGAATCAGTGAGAGATCAGTTAGTCACGGCGGGAAAAGGAACACGCATTGGCATGGCCAATAGGTCTCGCCTTTGAGACGTATATAGTGTTTAGCCATGCAGCACTTTATCCTGTGTATTACAACATCTACTGTTACTTCATGTGCCACTGGTGAACGGCCACACACTCCAAAGTTTGGGCTTTTGTGCTAATTGATGAACACTGGAAATGCAATTCATGACCAAAAAGGGCAAATCTGCAACCTAAAAGAAATTAAATGATGAATAAAAATAATGTTATTGAAGCAATGCCTTCACTACTGCACCGGTAGGTGATGTAATAAAAAAAAAACTATTTTGATTCGTGGCAGGAGTGACATGATGCATGTTGGCATGTTACTTGATTATTTTTAAAGCTTCCTTCTAGAATGTGCAAGTAAATGGGGGATGAATTTGTCTTATTTTTATAGATTCAACATGCTTACTGTAATTTCGCATTGTGGTTTATAGTCTTCATTAATCAGGGTTTACAATGTAATCATCAGCTACCTCCCGGAGAAAGCCAGGAGCACGTAATGATCTTGTGGCGCACTTGAAAACAGCGTCACTATATTACATAAAAAGCATATTAAAAATTAATGACATTTTTGGGCTAGATTAATTAGAAAACATAACGCAACATATCTGTCCCTTAATTTAAGCTGTTCTACATTGTTATGCTAGTTTCACAGATATATTCTTAATTTTTCCTTTTAAATACTTGCTTTTTCTAAAGTTTTCGAAAAAGTAATTTCTGGTCTTGATCAACCTGTGAAGTGGCAGGCAAGCGTATTAAATCAATAGGAATACCACATGTGCCCAAGACTGGAAATAAGGTATAATGACGGCAAGCAGTGAGTTCACAACAGCTTCTATAGCACATACAGCTGACAGAAGAACCCTCGCACTTTGGACTATTCAGACAGCAGAGCGCAAATAGAGGACCTTAGTTGAGAACAAGCATTGGTGGGGCTCATGGAAATAGTGAGGGTGGCGGCAGAAGCAACACAGAGGAGGAAGGGAAACACAAAAGCAACACAAGAGGGTGCCTAAGCAGTATGGTGGGGGGTGGGGAGGAGGGAGAACACCACAGCAATACAATGGAGTGAGGGGCATGCCAAAGCAACACAGAGAGGGAGGGGGCTATACCAATAAAGCACACGGAGGGTGGGGGAGTATAAAAGCAACGTGGGTGTTGGGGTAAAGCAATACAAGGGTGTGGGTGGGGAGCTGAACTATAAAGTGGGATAAGATGGACGCAGGTGGGGAGAAAACAACACGGGAGGGCAGGGTGAAGCACTGTGGCGACAGACAGCAATACAGACTGCACAGGGAGAGAAGTAGACAAGGAGACAGCTTGAACATGCTCATGAAGTACTCAATAGAAAAAAAATAGTGGTTGAATTAAAAGAAGTGATTACAGCCATTTAAAGAGAAGGGAAAGCGGGAATACACCACAGGAGGGACAAACACAAGATGGACACGATGGGACATGCATAAGAAGCAGACAAATGAGTGACTAGAAAGCCAACCAATGGCAAGCAATGGGTAAGCTTCCAAGCCCCTCCATATTCTTGGTAAGTCACAATCTGCCTCCCAATAGCCAGTGCAGGCACTCTCTAGTAGGCTCGACCCAGAGTCGTTTCCTTCTACTTTACTGCTCTCAGCCAGTGTGTTTGGTTAAGAGGAATTATCAGGCTACTTTACACTGTTCATCTCACTACATGAAAAAATAACCACAGGAAAGTGCTACAAGCATTGTTGAGTGGTACTTAATCACTGAAGGGCCCACCACAACTTGACAATATGTTAAACTCAGAAATAGAAACACCTACCTCCAGATGCAGAACTAGGATACATGTAAACAATGAGTATGCGCTACAAGAATGCATCGAATTACGTACCGACACATGACAGATGGCTAGAAAGTTAAAAAAAAAACCATCACCCTTAAGTTGTAAGGAAAGACAATCTACCACTGAAAATGGATTTCCCTTAGAACAGCAAATGAGGAGTCATCATGCACCTTAAGCATTTGTTAAATCTTCTGGCAACTGGTGGTAAGCTAAACTCAATGGAAGTTATTTTGTCAAGGAGTTGTATGTATATATTGTACAAATTGAACCATGTACTGAAGAACACTTGGATACCCTCACGGGTGATTAGCTGTTTTAGTACAAGCTCTATTATGTTTTAGCAGTACTACTTTTACGGTTCATACATGACCCCCTATTTTACAAACTTGAATGAAAAGCACTTGTAAACCATTCAAAGAGTTTGCTTATATTCCTGAATCCAAAATGTTTTTAAAGTGCCTTGGTTGGCAGTCTCTTACATCTGCCTGCACACATTAAATTTGCAAACATTATGGTAAGCGTTTTCCTACCGTTAATAAATACGTAATATGAGTTGGAGCATCATCTATAAAAAGACTGAGCTTGGCCAAAGTGCTGGGTGGTACAGAATTCCAATGCTTATTGAGCTTCCCAATGCTCAATTGAAAACATTCCATTTCGAGGTTGGACACTGTTTTTATGCAATGGATATACTACTTCACTAAATTTGGCACCGATATAAAGCAGAGAGAGTCCTGGGACCTATGGAACGCTAACAAGGAATGAGGACCGGCAACTATGAACCCACAACATAACTCAATGACAAAATCAGAACAAAAAAACAACACACAAGGCCGGACCTATTTTTCCATTGATCGTTCAGATACTAAATAGACTTGATCCATAAAGAATTTGCTTAGTGGTTGTGACTTGCCCTTGTAGTAAGTCCTCTTAACTTACTCCTGCATTAGTACTCCTGGCGCAGTCAACAATGAACCATAAGTACTTTAAACCATAAGTTACAGCAGAATGTTTCTGAATCAGGCCCAGTCATCATTATCCATTAAGCTACAAAGTCACTGTTGCCACACATAAACTAGCACAATGGTCAATAGTAGGCCACTAGGTTTTGCTGTGCCACAGACCTGTCATTGTGTGACAACACCCATCTCTAAGGTCTTTTACAAAAGTAATTGTCGTAACCATATGGGGCAGATTTACAAGCCCCTTGCGCCACGTTTACGCCGCTGTTGTGTCACACAAGGCGGCGTAAACGTGGCGCATCCCTACGAGGCATTTACAACGTGACGCATCTATGGAGATGCGGCACGGTGTAAGGCCCTGCGCCACATGAAACCTGCGTCAGGTTTCATGTAGGCGTTCCGGTGCAGGGGGGGGGGGCGTTCCGTCGCAGGAACGCCCATGAAAAGTGACTCAGTGACATCTACAAGATTTCACTGAGTCACTTTCCCAACGCTGATGCGTCAAAACCCTATGCCTGCTTGAAGCAGGTGTAAGGCTTGACGCACCACGTTAAAGATAGGGCAAGTTGGAAAAGTGCTGGAGTTGCGTGCCGCACGCAACACAACTTCAGCACTGCGCCACCTTTACGCCCAAGATGCGACACGCATCTGTTCATTCCTGCGCCATGGTGCGCCGCATTGTAAATGCGGCGCATCATGGGTGGCGCAAGGATGAACTTGCGTGCCGTATCTTTCCTGGCGCATCTCTGCCGATTTGCAGAGATGCGTCAGGCAATGTAAATCTGCCTCATGGTGTTTAAGGCTTTTGCTCACTGCAGTAAATTCTAGGTTACCCATTATGAATTGCCTCCATAAAAGCTCACACAAACTACTAGCAAGGGCTACAGCTGCAGGGAGACTAATCCATAAAAACACTTTTCCTGCTTCAAAACATGCTGCATGGCTGTGCCTCAAGAGGTCTAAAGTGTTATCGATGCTCACATTCTTCTAGTACACTGTAACCAGCATGTCTCATCCCAAATCTCAGTTATCAACTATCATTATCTGGTATCATCGTTAGTATAAAAATAAAAAAAAACTGCTGAACTTAAGATCTGTTTTGCTATTGATATAAAAACAAAAACTTCTACCTGGGCAGGGATTTCAACGTTTTCAATCATAATGTAAATCTTCATGGGTTTTATTGGATTCTTCTCTCTTGTGTTCAAGTTTAAAATGAGAAAGTATCTTCTGGCCATATGAGGCTGTTTCTCTGACATGTCGGCTACACTGAGAATTTTTTTTTTATATTCCTCACATCACTAACATGCAAACAAAAACAGAATTTGGTAATACGCACTGACTAAACATATATTTGTGAAAATGCACATTCATCTCTGGGTTCCTGGAGCTGAATAAAAGAGGTTTATAGTACTTAACATCAGCGTAGAAAGGATCATGAGTTGACTCGTCAGGATTCAAACCTGCAACCATTTGAATAGCTCTACGAGAAATGAAGTCCATAACACCTTTATGGTCACCTCTGTGTTGAATGCTCCTTCGTAGCAACACACCGAATAAAAAATATAGGGATATATTCACAAGAACGTGTGATAATTACTGCAACAGTAGCGTAACGCAACTTAAAAAAATCGCAGCCTATCGCGGGAAAATAACCCGGTGGCATTGTGGCATTCACAACACGGCGGTAGCAAGCAATAGTCTGCCGAAACCGTGGACAATATCCACGATACAACCACCTCGATGGAGACAAAATCACAAACCGCAACACCAAAAAACCTGCGATGGGCAAAAGCGCACTAAGAAAACAGTGACAACCAGCGCAAGGGCAGCAATACACACGCACAATGCGGGAAAAAGCACAAGAACAGCATACTGAAAAAGTCACAGAATAAAATCCAGCAACAGTGGAGTACCATGGATGCACCCTGGCCAACTACAGAGGACAACATGTACACCACAACATTCAAGCACCGTGGAAGAACAGAACCGACAGGCACACTGCATGAAAGAGACCAATGGCAGACAAATCAAAGCCGCACGAGCGACACACCCACAGTGCAGCATACACACATAGGCAGGAGTGCACCTCGACATTGACACCATCCCGGTACAAAGAGCACCCCCACCACATTTAAGCACAGGACACAACTGATTCTACAAATGTGAATGACCTGGCCATTCACATCTGAAATTGCAGGGAAAAGTAACATTTAAATGTACAAGTACAAGCCAAAACCTGCAAATATGTTTTATTCACACATGCAGAGCATATGTACATTTACTACTGTCGCTTGATTGCCATGGACGGCTACATTGTTACGTGCTCATGAGAAGTAAGTGGCAATGATGGTATTCCTATGGGCCAGTCCTGCCACTGCTGCAGAGGGATGTGGCCCACCTGCCCCATCACCACCATCATTGTCCGGTGCCTCTGGGACTGGGATCCATGGGGCCCTGGTGGGAACACAGATGTTGTGCAACACAAAACATGCAACAATCAGCTTGCACATAGTGTCCGGGCTGTACAGGAGCTTTCCACCTATGCTATCCAGGCACCTGAAATGTGACTTCAACATGCCAAATGTGCGTTCCACGATGCCCCTGGTGCGTATATATGCTGCATTGTACTGCCTCTGGGAGGGTGTGTTTTGATCTCGGAGGGGTATCATCATCCAAGTGCAGAGTGCATATCCTTGATCACCTGTGACAGTGCAGGAAGAAAAGAGTCAATACTTGGGTCGGCCAAATGTGATGGCAGGCCCACCAATCCAGTGACGCCTGTGCTGGCTGTTTGTGGGGTGAGTGTAAGCCAGCCCGCAGGGAATAACTGATGCTGGCCACTTCACCAACAGTCACCAGGCACACAGAAATGCAATGACAGAACTACAAGGGGAGGACACGATTCGCACAGGGTTAGTAGCCCCGGAATCACAGCGGGCAAAACGGGCCCACCGCTACAGTACGCTGACCTGCGGGAGACTGGGGCAGGGTCATGTGGGCAGAGCAATGCCTCTAATGGGTTATGGCTGCATTTCGCTACTCTACACGTTCAACTGTTGTGTGGCTTTTGTGCCATGAAATGTCTGTTTTGGGTGGAGGGGTAGGCCAGGATGACCATGGAGTGGTGTGGTCGTGTCTGGTAGGTGGTCATGTAGTTTGACATGTTGATTGTGGTTTGGTCATGTGTGCATCCCCACAGTTGTGCATTGTGCTAGGGAGGCATTGGGATGTGTGGTGTGTTGACTTGGTACTTACCAACAAGCAGTCCCGTTCCATATGTGCCATCCTGGAAGCGATGGTTGATGATGGACTGTCGGAAGATGAAGAAATCAAGCACACTGCCTGGGTAGTTGGCGACAGCATTGGTGAAGAGTCCCCGGTGGTCCACTATTGCCTGCACGATGGCGGTAGTTGTTGTGCCCCTGTTGGGGCTCCGAGCTGCAAGATGAGTAGCTCCATGGCAATGTTTGTTCTTCGGGTGTGGCTATGTGCGGGGCTCTGTTGCCTACTGCAGGTAGTCGTCCGTCTTTACACCTGCTTGAGGCATGTGTTAAATACCTGCGGCTCACGCAGCTTATCGCCTGTTTTCGGTTTGCTTTGCAGATCTGTCATTTGATTGTGAAAGTGGTGGTGTTGTTTTTTGGTGTGTTTCTGCATGGTAACGCCGACTCTGTATCTCATTAGCATTAGTTGGTGGTGTCCGCCGTGGTGTTAGATTTTGGGACTGTTATCGCTGGAATTCTGACTGTGTCTGCTGTTAGCCCCAGCTTGTGAATGGTGGGGTAAATTTATCACGACTTTGGCTACGATAAAGTGCCGTTACTTCGGTGAGAGCTCCTTGTGAATATGCCCCCTAGTTAGCAAACAAATATTGAGGAAATTAAACTAGAGGGTGAATTTTTATAAAAGGGAGGGGAAAATGTGAAGGGCAAATGTTGAAAGCAATTACAGGTAGAAGAGAAAAGCACCAAACCTGGATGGCTGCATTAATGAATATGAAAGGAAAGCGTCACTATCGAGCAACTACCAAACGTGATATAATATTGGCTCCATTCAACTGCCAGGTCTTATATTTTATTAAGTAGGGTCACACACACACTAAAAGTAAAGATCTTACTCCGCAGAGGGAAACTCTTATTTTTTTGGGATGTCATCTCATTTAGACAGACGTCTCTGGATACTTTGGAAGATGTGATGGCCGCCTTCCTGTTAAATGCTCCTCTTTGTAAATTTTACTTTGGTTTTTAAAGAAGGTAGTAATCGAAGGCATAATAAACAAAGATCAGCAAGAGCGATTTTATTGGCACAATCACTTTGCTTTATAGAATATTAAGATGGGCAATAATTCTCCTCTAGGTGACATATTTGTTTCATAATGTTTGCTTGAATTTCAAAAGAAGTCAGAAAAACAGAAAACATCCACAATTTGAATGGTACCCTGCTTCTGTACCAGAGAACACTGCCAGCATAATAAAAAAAATACCTCAAACAGCTCTCACGAAAACGTGCTTACGGACAATTAAGAAGGACAACAGCTATATTGAGCTGTTATGTTCACATTAAAAATGGGTATTTTACAAAAATCAAAGAAAGAGAAAGGAGCAATTTATTACATCTTAAAGGACGAGTCCATAAAACTAAAATGCGTGTCTGAAAACCTCAGGCTGCATTACAGGGAATGTTCAAAAGCTGGCATGCTTGGGAGTAGCGATGCTCGGTGCCATGCATCATTTACTTCAAAACCACCTCTTTGTTTGTGAAAGGTAAGTTAGTCTTGTGGTTGAATGCCACATTTTGTGGTATTCATCCACAAGAACACACATAATTCCAGAAAGGGCTGGTACGATGTGAAGCTCATGTGTCCCCAAGCAGCTAAGGGTCTTTTTAATGTACATTTACTACAGTTATGGGAAAGCCTTGCCTGAGCGGGGAGAGCTACAGTCAGTCAGTCATAAAGCTAAACAAGCGACCAGGTCACAAGTTGTAAAATGAGGAAATGTGTTTGGCTTCCTGGGGTCAGCGAGTGTCTGACCTGACACCATGCTGTTTCTTTGAAGTGAAAGCCATAGATGCTCTAGCTCATGAGCTACTCACAAACTTTCTGTCGGGGCCAAAATTGCAGTGTGGTTTGTGGGCGAGGGCCGCACCGGTAGGAGTGGGGTCAGTGGGGGGGGGGGGGGGGGGGGGCGGAGTTAGTGCAAAAAAGTACAAAAAAAATCAAACCCTTTTCAAAAGAGACAATGCTGTATTTTAAAGGAGATGTAACTAAAAAGAGCTAATTTTGATAATACATTTTTATTAGCAGACAATAGCAATCTTTAGAGGCATTGCATAGCTTCATACACACTGTGACCCTAATTCCATCACAGTCTCTCTCTCTCTGTCAGTCATCCTCTCTCGCTCTGTCAGTCTCTCTGTCAGTCTCTCTCTCTGTCAGTCAGACTCTCTCTCTGTCAGTCTCTCTCTCCCTCTTTCAGTCATTATCTCTCTCTGTCAGTCTCTCTCTCAGTCTCTCTCTCTTTCAGTCAGTCTCTCTCACTGTCAGTCAGTCTCTCTCTCAGTCAGTCAGTCAGTCAGTCTCTCTCAGCCAGTCTCTCTCAGTCAGTCTCTCTCAGTCAGCCAGTCTTACTCTCAGTCAGTCTCTCTGTCAGTCAGATTCTCTCTGTCAGTCAGTCTCTCTCTCTTGCTCTTTCAGTCAGTCTCTCTGAGTCAGTCTCTCCCTCTCTCAGTCAGTCTCTCTGAGTCAGTCTCTCGCTCTCTCAGTCAGTCTCTCTCTCAGTCAGTCAATCAGTCTCTCAGTAAGTCAGTCAATCAGTCTCTCAGTAAGTCAGTCTCTCTCTTTCTGTTAGTCAGTCTCTCTCCCAGTCAGTCAGTCGCTCTCTCTCAGTCAGTGTCTCTCTCTCTGTCAGTGTCTCGCTCTCTGTCAGTGTCTCTCTCTGTCAGTCAGTCAGTCTCTCTCTTAGTCACAGTTTCTCTCTCTCGCCTAGTCGGTATCAGTCAGTCTCCTAGACAGTCTCTCTCTCAGTCAGTCAGTCTCTCTCTCAGTCAGTGTCTCTCTCTGTCGGTTTCTCTCTGTGAATCTCTCTCTCTGTCAGTCAGTCTCTCTCTTGGTCAGTCTCTCGCTCTGTCAGTCAGTCTCTCTCTCTCTTACAGCCTCGCTGTCACTCTCTCTGTCAGTCAGTCTCTCTACCTCAGTCAGTCAGACAGTCTCTCTCTACCTCAGTCAGTCTCTACTTCAGTCAGTCAGTCTCTCTTCTTAGTCAGTCTCTCTCCGTCAGTCAGTTTCTCTCTCAGTCAGTCTCTCTGTCTGTCAATCTCTCTCTTAGTCACAGTCTCTTGCTCTCTCTCTCCTAGTCAATCTTAGTCAGTCAGTCTCACTCTCAGTCATTCTGTCTCTCTCTTAGTCAGTCAGTCAGTGAGTTAGATATATTAAATCTGTACTTACCCATATATAATTAACCCCACAATATTCTGGGAGTGTATATGTAGGGTGCAATATTTTTGCACAATAATATTTCATTTTAATAACAAAGCAGAACAGTGAGAGATGAGTTCGGAAGTGCATGGCTAAATAGACAGAGACAAAGGACAAACAGGCAACACTGCAGGGCTCAGGAAGAAGGTGGAGGGGGGCTAGGGGCCTAGGGATGTGCAAGCAAAACCAAGAAATCCTCTAACTTCAGAGAAAGAAAATAAGCGCTGGAAAACAGCATCTGACATTTGACCGTTGTCTTTAAATGCACAGCAAATGTGATTAGATGACAAGATTTTCAGGCCTCTTTTCACAAAAATGAGTGAACGAGTGAAAACAGGACCAATCCTGTGAATTGCTTTTCAAGAAAGAAAAAAGTAGGTCCTGAACAGATGTTAGAATGGTGACCAGTGTATTTATATTGTACTTAGTCCCTGCTCTCGGAGGACGGCAAATCACAGGAAGTGACATAACAAAAAAATGCCATGGACTATTGGGGAAAAAGAATATGAGCGTGACAATGGAGCCAGCAAATGGGAAGCCTATGTAAGGCTGTAAGGCCAGTATATGTTAAAGTGTATAAGAAGTATATACTAAGGTATATACAAGAGGCTTTGAATGCTCGACATAAAAACTGACTCCTGTCTCAAAAGTGGAGTGGTAATAGTAGGGGTGGACGTGAGATAATGGCGATATGTGATGTACAATAAGGGCCAAATACTCTAACCAATAACCACCTAAAGTCCCTACAAACAGCTAACCAAAAGTTGAAGAGCATGTGGCCTAACGGCTAGGGCGGTGTACCTCAAATCTGGGAAACTGAGTTGGAGTCTCTGCAACGACTCGCAACTTCCAGTGATTCTTGGCAAATTACTTAATCTCCATCACTTAAACTCTGTGTGCCTAACAAAAATGAATGTGTCCTTGTGTAATGCAACTGTTGCTCCTGTGAAGAGCACTCGATATCTTCGTTCAAATTTGCGCTATATAAAACTCCCCCAAACAATTAAATAGATTACACATTTTTTTTAATGAAGAATGTATTCTTTGTATGCACAAAGAAAATATCTATGCACATTCAAAACAAGGACACAATCTCAACAGCATTACCAGTAATCATTCATTCGGACAGCATCAGTGCAACAGTAGCAGGCTGATGGGGACAACCTGACAAACATTTTTATTATCTAACAACTTGCAAAAACCTCAAACGTCAGCATGTTTGAACCCATATGCAAGACTAAGGGGCTCCTTAGGATGACGGGCGGACTTTGTCCGCCCGCCATCCTGTCGGAATTCAGGACCGCCCGCCATAAGGGCGGTGGTCCCGTGGGGGGTATTAGGATGTGCCTGCCACAGTGGCTGGCACATCCTGTATTTTTAGCATTGTGGCGGGCGGTGCTCTCTACACCGCCTGCCACAATGCTAAAAATGCATTTCAGCATTTGCATTAACAAAGCGGCAGACTTGAGTCCCGTGCTCTCCACACCACTGGAGTCAAGCTATCCTGGCTGATGACGGCTGCTAGCCAGAAACCGGTCCTAGGATGCTTGATTCCAGTCCAGGGAAGACATGGCTTGGCAGTTCGGGCTGGACTGTTCCCATGAGGCACAGGGTCAAGACTGATTTGCATATGGCCATGTCTGAACTGGGGTGGTGTGGAGTGCAAGAAAACAATGGATTTAGGCCCAGATCTCCCTTATTGGGGTGAATATATGACATTGTTCTGCATTCTGTCCATCAACTGTTGTTTTTGCATTTGTCACCCCGAGTGGGAAGGGTATGCTCAGACGTGAGTCCCGTGCTCTCCACACCACTGGAGTCAAGCTATCCTGGCTGATGACGGCTGATAGCCAGAAACCGGTCCTAGGATGCTTGATTACGGTCCAGGGAAGACATGGCTTGGCAGTTCGGGCTGGACTGTTCCCATGAGGCACATGGTCAAGACTGATTTGCATATGGCCAGGTCTGAACTGGGGTGGTGTGGAGTGCAAGAAAACGATGGATTTAGGCCCAAATCTCTGTACTGGGGTGAATGTATGACATTGTTATGCATTCTGTCCATCAACTGTTGTTTTTGCATTTGCGCATGAGAACAAGGCATTAGAAATAAATATTTCAAACTTGCTTGTGTCTCCTTTTACTCCCTGTTCTGGACTGGTATGAGAGTATAACAAAAGAGTGTTCATGTGTTACACATTGCCTGAGGTTTTCTAAGTTCCATGTTCTGGGTTGTCTAATCATTGAGGTTATGGAAGAACCAATGAGACACTGATTGCTAGTCTGGTGTTGGATTTTGCCTACTAAGGCGAGTTTTGGCACACCCTAATTCACTGAGGTTCCAAGTCTCTATGCACAGTTCTGTGTAGGAGCAGAATCCCTGCTAGATGGCGCCCAACGCTGGTGGTCTTATTACATGACGTTTGAGTAGTACTTCATTCAGTCCTTAACCCCTTTCGCTATTGTTTCCGGATAACAGTAGTGTCGGACAAACCTACCTATAGTTACATAGGTTTTTTCAAGCTTGAATCTTTCAAAACGGTTTCCTTTTGAATTACTACCCTGTTGTGCTACATTGTTTTACATTGTACCTTTACTTCCATGTGTCGCTATGGCTGACATTGACATACCGCAGCATAGTCACATTGCGGTACGCATTCTTTTGCAAGCTTATAATGTTGGCTTGGAGGGCATGGCAGTTATTTTTGTAGTGAGTGCTGAGGTGGCATACCCTTTTGAGATTTACTACTCATGGGTGACGTTTTCCGCTGTGGATGCGGCTACTCAGGTGTTTCACATTTATGCTCAAACACCCGTGCCCGGGGAATATGTTCCATATAGGACACAGTAGGATCCGATTTCTGCATGGCAGCACCGTGTTTGGTTTAATGGCGCCCTTCCCCATAGTTTAACGGCGGTTCGATTAGGTCCTTTGTCCATCCCAGGTGCTTCTTGGCCTGTGTTGACTGAATTTACCCAGCATCCTCGTGCGGGGACTGTCCCCGTTGCTGAATTGAGGGCCCTATATCACTCTGCGATCAGTGTTATCAGGGCCTTGGTTCAATATATCACCTGCAATTTTCCAGGCAGGTCCCTGGAGTTGCGGCCCTTCTAGCTGGACCGAGCGGAATGAAGCTTAGTCCTGTGATGGTCAATGCCGTAATGGGCAAGCGTCCCCAAGATAAGGATGATATGCCTTTTTGGCTTGCCGAGAAATTTGACCAGCTGGAAGCAGTATTTCCTAATGCGACTCCCGTGGAAAAACACAGGATTCTTACAACTAGTTTGCCCAAGGACTTGGTACCAGAATCCGGTGACTGTGATTCATGGGGTAGGATTTTTGCAGCAGTGTACACGAGGTGCTTCGCCACGTCAATGGCTGTCCTTCCGACGGTCATTAAGCGTGTACAAGATGAACACGGACCGGAGGCTGTGTTAAATTGGGAATGAGACTCGTGGACTGTAGTCTCCGATCTGGTCCTTTCTAATATAAAGGGAGATGCAGTGAACTTTCAAGTGGCGAATGCCTTACGCGAGGTCCTCGATGCTGACAAACCCAGCCAGTTACCGAGAATTATTACGGCGGCTTATAAAACCATTAACCGCAATAGTTTAGGTGTCAAGCCCTTTTCTGCAAAGATAAAAAACAAACTCAAAGTGCGAAGTCTGAAACAGACGTTCAAACCACGGCTCCAAAGAAAAATTGGAACAAAAATAAAAAACAGGGGAAACAGCAACAGAAACAGAAGTCCCATCCCCCATCACCAGTGCCTGCATCTACTGAGCGCGTTTATGAGTTGCGCGACCGCTCTACGATTAAGTCGCCTGATCGTTTTCAGGTTCCTGATCAACGGTCTTCTTGTTCTTTACAGGACACATCGGCCTTATCGTCCGGTGGTGGAGGCGGCGGCAGAGATCGGGGTTGCCAGCAGAGTCGCTATCAGCCCCGCCTGAAAGACGGAAAAGGCAAGCAGGATGATTCTTCACAGAAAATACCCCAGTTTCAGAAAAGAAAGTTGCCACTTTAACAGCGAGATATGCCACAGATAGTGAGAACGAAGCTTCGGAATCAGACATGGGCGCTGGCGTTATTGGACAGCGCGGCAGAGATTACCATAGTGCGAGAGGCCCTGCGTCCACTACTGAAGGTGACAGCGACTGATCAATATGCTGTTGTAGGGACAGCTGATACTAGAGTAGCTCCCCTGATAGGCTTTTTGAAATTGTCCTTTTAATTGAAGGTGACATACAACGTACCAGAAAAGGGGTATTTTGGGAAAATCTTACAAATGACATTTTGTTAGCGGAGGCTGACTGGCCCCCACCTTTTGTGCTCGCGGCTCCGAGAGGGGAGGAGGTAATACTCCCTAGTTTCGTGCACACAGTGTCTAAGGAGCATGCGCTGAATTTTGCAGAAGATTGGGCTAAGGCCCTTGCGCCGGCTTTGTACCATACTCACTGCGGTTGGTATACATTTTCCCCGCACCACGAGATCATATGGTCTATGCCACAGCCTCAACCTCAATATCCCATCCGGCGTGAAGCTAAGGCTTCCGTTGCGGAAATCCTTGAACAATTGGAATATCAAGGATTGATTGAAACTTGCGTTTCACAGATGAATAACCCACTTTTTACAGTGGCCAAACCTGACGGTTCGTACCGTTTGGTATTGGATTACCGGCATTTAAACTGCATTGCCGTACTTGTGCGGTACAAAATACCCACGGCTCTGCTTTAGTGGATGGTCTTGTGCGAAAAAGGTTTAAAACCACACTTGACACATCCAACGTTTTTTTTGCCCACAATCTGTCTCGTCTAAGTTTCCAATAGACCAGTTTTACCAGTGGCGGCAAAGAACGCCAATTCAAACGCATGGCCATGGGCTATAAGAATAGTCCTGGTGTGTTTGCTGCCCGCATTGTCTCTCTCTTAGAGAGAGTGGACCCAGATGCGTGTTCGTATGTGGATGACATCTATCTCACAGACGACTAAATTTGGGCGCATCTGTGTCGCGTTGACCGCATAATTTGTAACTTTGTGGACTTCGGTTACAAATTCAACTTTGCAAAGTCTCACATTGCTGAGTACACAGTGTTGTTCCTGGGCTACGAGCTCAACAATGAAGGTCGAGGGTTGGCACCTCACTTCTTGGAGAAATGCACACAGCTGCACGCTCCTAGAACACTGAAAAAATTACAGTCCTTGTGTGGTAAATAAATAATTAATTACCGGTACTATTTTTGACAAGATATAAAAATAACAGGTAGCTCAATAAATAAGAGGCAGGATCCGATGTATCCGAGTCAGAAGGATTTTATTCAGGCAAAAAGGAAGGGACTGGAACGGGACAGCCTGAAATAAAATAGGAAGGAAGACAAGAAGGCAGGAAGGCAGCTGCCTGGGGCAGGGAAAATGGGAGGATAAGGATAAGGTTAAGGGTACATCACATTAACAGTATACAGTATATATACCAAAACAATTACATTACATTCAATACAGTAGGCGTAGCAGTAGGCGTAACTTGTAGCAGTCGCGAAAGATAAGAGTGAAATGGGTGGAGAAAGAAGGCGTGTACAGGGCGTATACATAGACATGTGGTATGAACGTCACAGAAGTGTCATGAATGGGGCGGAAACATGGAGGGGGCTACTCGAGCAGCTGGGACCTTTAACCTAGAGGTGTGCGCAAACGGGCAATGACGTGTTACTAGGGAGAACTGGGGGCTATGACTTCTGCACTAGAAGAAGAGACTAAAGTCTGCGGTGTCAGGACGACATGTACCTATATCATATCTGGTATCTGGTGTTTGGAGTACATGTTGATAGAATCCAAAAGTTATCAGGGCAAAGGCTACTTGACACTAAGGCTGGTGCATGCATTATTCTACATGTATTGCGCGTGCTAGGAATATTCTATGAATATTAATACAGTATTTCTCTTACATGGAGACAGAAAGGCTAGACCATAGCTGAAACTATTGATACGGTTCAGTAGCTTAGGAATGCAGAGAAGGAGGGCTGGACTGATAACTAGAAGCATAACATACTCTTGGCAGACAGGCAGGCAGAGCCAGGCCGGGCCAGGCACTGTGCTGCGCGAAAGGAAGTGAAGGGTCAGGGATGCAGGTGGGGGCTGTATCGCTCCTCGGAGAGGGTTCAGGAGACAGGAGCTTGAATCTGGTGTCCGGGCCCCTTTTGAGGCCTAGAAACGGGGACATTTCAATGAATTAGCGTGCACACTGGAAAACGTGGCAACATAGGCCTAACACTCGTTGCTTTCACGAGAACTGGAAACTGGCATACTAGAGTTGGACACAACTATGATTGCGTCTTTTAATCGATCATAGGGGGATACATGCATATCGATCATGCACATATAACATAGGATGGGGAACACGTAGGCACATACAACATGGCAAAATTTTAAGCATGGGCGGATTTTGCGTATTGGCAATCCGCGGATCTGCGTATTTGCGTATTTGCGGATTGCGACAATACGCAAAATCCGCGGATCCCAGCGTATTTTTTTTTTTGCGTGTTCGCACGGGTTTCTGCAAGTTCGCGAGGGTTTTATTGTACAAAACGCTCGCGAACGTGCAGAAACCCATGCGAACACAATGTGGCTACTCATGGCCAAACGGACGGGCTTCCATGCGAGTGGGCATGCCTCTTGTGTGTATAAAAGGTCAGGGGCCGATCAGAGCAGCAGATGAGCAGCAGATGAAGATGCAGAGACTCCTGCTCACAGGCCTCTCTATCCAGCATCACAGCTGACTTTCGACGGTAGATTGGGTAAAGAAGGCACATTGCCCAGCCTCGACGGCGCTCTCGATTGTTTCTGGGCTGATGAATGAGTCACTGCATTTGAGCTTCAACAAGTTCCAGGGACCATCTGTGTACTGTTTCCAACGGCGCCAGCAAGCTGCCAGCGCCGTTGAAAAATAGTTACAAAGTTAGCTGCACCTGCTCTGTGCAAGCTAACTTTGTAACTATTTTACAACGGCGCTGGCAGCTTGCTGGCGCCATTACATGAGTGGGTGGGGGGAAGGGTGGGGGGAATCCGTTACATCCGCGGATTTTGTCGGATTTTTGGGAAAATACGTAAAATACACGGATTGCGTATTCACCAAAAATCCGAAAAATCCGTGGACGTAACGGATTTGCCGCCCATGCTTACAAAATTTACTTTTCCACATTCCCTCCTTGTGCCCTACGTTTCCATCAGGAAACATCTATATTCATGATACCATCTATCTGTTCATATAGCATCATTTGCTTGTCTCGAATTGTCTTAGAACGGGATTTAGGACTAGGAATACAAGAGGTAGCACACATGCCGCAAATCGCAGGGCCACATTGTAAACAGAGGCAGCAACTGAATATGATCATTACTGCTATACCCAGGAATGACAATACTTTCCATCCCCAGGCAGATATAATACTCCAGAGCCAACCGGACCATGTCCAGGTGCCTGGATTCTGGTGTAACTGATGGGCAATTTTATGAAGTCTGGTTATAACTGAATAAACAGACGGCGCGTTATTAGGAATTAAAATGCAGCAACTAGATCCGATGACTCTACATGCTCCTCCTCTATCGGCCAGTATGACGTCAAGAACGAGACGATTTTGGAGCACGACAAATCTCATAGCAGATTGTTCTTCTGTTAAATTACCTAGAGCGGAAGTAGTCTCATTCACTACTGCTTCAAGGGTTCTGGTTAACCTACGTATTAACTTACTATTCTGGATAGGTCCAATGAAGAAAAAGAAACCTCTATTGAAGTCTGTATACTGTTCTAAAGCAGTTTCAGTTTGATCGACAATTGGGGACTCGATCTCCCTTCTATGTCTAATGTGTACTAGATGTGTGTTTCTGTGATAATCGGATGGGGCTAGGAAAACTGGTGGCAGTAGGAAGGCAATGTAACATGTTCCATCCCAATCAAGGGGCAGACGGACATATGCGGTCTGACCACAAACAAAATAAGAATGACGTGAGGCTTTGAAAATAGATTTCCCACTGTCACTATACTCGACCACAGTAGTACAATCACTATGACCTACATGTGCGGAACCATTCTTTCTGACACATAATTCGCCTTTGACTGGTAGTACTGAAATAGCAGGCAAATCTGGAGTAGTCTCGGACTGGACATTCAGGACCATGAAATTCGAGGAATAATTACCTAAATCGTATACTTCATTTTCTAGATCTAACCCTGTTCTATGGGAAAGACCTTGCTTGTCTGGGAAACATGTTCTGTTCAGGAAGGACATATCAGTGGAGGATGACGTTAACGTGGACCATGCTCCACACGAACCATTATGTGAGAATGGATAAGGAAAGAGTGGCAGAACTCCCTTCGGTGTCTGGAAAGGGGGGAGTCGACCACACACCCAACAATTAGTGGCATTGCTGGTCTGGTGTGAATAATGCAACATTCGGATAAAGGTATTGTTACGCATAGCAAGACGATAGGATAACTCGTGAGGAGGCAGATCACTAAACGTGTGCTCTACTGTAGCATTAGAAAACATATGTACATGTGACATCGGAAAACATAAATGTAAAGCATAACTTATGCATGTAACCATAAGGCTTAGAAACAATAAAAAGAATAGAATGATAATACATCTTTTAGAGTTTTGACTAACTCTCTCACTGTGTGGGTCTGTCTCATACATGTCAGGAACCTGTCTAACCGTTTCACCCGAGAGGGACTTAGACAATTAAACTGGCTGACTTATTTTACTAGACCTTAACTTGGCTTTATACTCCTGCTGCGGAATTTTCTCTAACAGGGGGAGTTTGAATTCAGAGTCTGTTTTTAGGCAGTCTTTAGGAATGAGGCAGTCTTTGAAAAATGTCCTTGGCTTAAGTCCATGAAACTTCTTAATATGGCTGGTGTGGACCCACCCCTTCCGGCCCTCTAGCTTGACCGCAGTCCTTGTTGTCAACAACACCATTCGAGGCTCTTTCCACCGGGGCTCCAACGGACTTGAACGATCAAAATTGCGCACCAGGACAAGTTCTCCCGGAACGACTTCATGCGGTTTCACCTCAGTGTTGTCTGGAAATGCAGCGGCAACCTGTGAACGACAAGATTGTAGTGCAGACATCAAGGAAGCTAGGTAATCTGTCAGCATATTACTGGAAACGTCTGTAATCTTTCGGGGCATAGGTGTACCCCACATATTTGGAGGGCGGCCGAATACGACCTCGTACGGGGACAGACCTGATCTGGAATGTGCAACCATTCTCATGTAAAACAGAGCAACTGGCAGAGCTACTAGCCAGTCTACACCTTTTTCTCTACATACTTTAGCAATTCGAATTTTCAGAGTCTGGTTATGTCTCTCCACGAGACCGGCTGCTTCAGGATGGCGTACACAATGGAACTTCCAATGGTACCCTAACAGAAGGGAAACTTGTTTCATGAGCTCGGATGAGAATGGCTGGCCGTTATCTGAATACACGACCCTAGGTAATCCATAGCGGGGAAAATACTCACGAACCAACTGCCTGGCAGTGGTCGCAGCTGTGTAATCTGGGACTGGATATGCTTCTGTCCACCTGGACAAAGCGCATACAACTACAAGGACATACTTGAAACCTCGACATCGCTCCATCTGAATATAATCCATTTGGAGGACTTCAAAAGGGTGGTCAGGAGGTTGGAATCCACCTTGTTCCACCGGGACACTTTTACCTGGATTGAACTGACAACATATCATACAGGTACGGACTTTCTGCTTGGCTGCTGCTCGTAAATGCTTGTTGAACCAGAGGTTCTGGATGCTGTCTAACATAGCTTTTTCTCCTAGATGTGCTGGACTATGTGCGGTATTAATAATGACTTGAACCATAGAGTCGGGGAGAAACCATGTGGCTTTTCCCTTCGTCAACCATCCTTGATCTGTCTGGACCCCTCCTTGTTCGGACCATTTCTTGATTTCATCAGGAGTAACATGTGACTGTATAACTATGACATCTTGTGTAGGGTCCTTAACTATCATACAAGTAGTCTGATCTGGAGTGAGTGTTTGTGTCGTGCTAACTGGAATGTCTGGAGTCTGAGCTGTGAGCTTGGCTGTTCGATCTGCTAGATCGTTACCTTGGGAAATGATATCAGTGACTTTCGTATGTGCCTTGCACTTCATGATAGCGATAGCTGTCGGTAAATGTATTGCATCTAACAGAGCTTGGATAAGGAGACCATGCTGGATCTAGGTGCCATGAGAAGTCATAAAACCTCTTTCTTGCCAGAGCACTCCAAAGTCGTGTACGACTCCAAATGCATAACGTGAATCTGTGTATATGTTAACTTTCAGGTTCTTGGCACGTATGCAGGCTTGGGTCAGAGCGACTAGCTCTGCTGCTTGAGCAGACAGGGTGTCAATACGGTGTGTTTCTATAACTTCAGTTTCAGTAGTCACTGCATACGCGGCTACTAGTTCTCCTGTACTTGTTCTCATACATGAACCATCCACATAAAGTGTCAGGTCGGGATCAGGTAATGCAATATCTGTCAAATCTTGTCTTGGCTTTGTCATAGTGTTAACAACTTCCACACAGTCATGTGTGGCAGGATTTGAAGTAACTGACGGTAACAGTGTAGCTGGATTTAAAATGTTGCAGCGTCTGATTTCTATGTGTGGCTGGAACAGTGTCAGTTCATAACCTGTTAAACGTGCAATTGTCAAGTGCTGAGTCTGGGTTCGGTTTAAAAGAACTTCCACGGAGTGTGGGACTTGTACTGTCAGGGAGTGTCCTAACACTATGGAATCACTTTGTCTGATAGCTAGTGCTGTGGCTGCAACTGACTTGAGGCACGCAGGCAGAGCCTGGGCCACTGGATCTAATGTGCTAGAAAAATAAGCACAGGGCTTGTATTGTCCTGCATGATCTTGTGTGAGAACAGATAATGCAGTACCTTCGCGTTCTGTGACAAAAAGTGTAAAAGACTTACTGTAGTTCGGTGTTGCTAGAACAGGTGCATTACATAAAGCTTTCTTTAATTCATTAAAAACAAGTGTATGTTCCTGGGTCCAAGGGAGGACAGACGATACGGCTGCCTCCTGTGTTGTTAACTGTATCAGTGGCTTGGCTAGAAATGCATACTGAGGAATCCATTGTCTGCAGTAAGAAGTGAGGCCGATAAAAGCTCGTACCTCCTTCTGAGTCTTGGGCTGTGGAAGACATGCTATTAACTGGATACGGTCAGGTGTCAACTGCCTACCCCTCTTGGACAGTAAGTGTCCTAAGTAGACCACTTGCTGGACACAGAATTGTAACTTGGAAGGGGACACCTTGTGCCCCATCTCGGCCAGAAAATACAGGACTGTAAGTGACGCACGTTCGCAGTCACGTTCAGAACGGGCTGTGATCAGTAGATCATCGACATACTGGAGCAGGGCAGTGTCAGTTGGCATGTGAATATTGTCTAGTTGTCTTTTAAGTGCTTGACTGTAAATGCTAGGACTTTCTGTGAAACCTTGAGGAGCTCGTGTGAATTTATAGCTCCTTCCATTTAAACAGAATCCGAAAAGGAACTGGCTGTCTGGATGAATGGGGACACTGAAAAATGCGTTCTTGAGATCGATAACTGTAAAGAATGTGGCTTCAGAATCAATAGCTGTCAATAGGGAAGAAATATCGGGAACCACTGGGTACTGGGGTATGATACATTTATTAAGTTCTCGAAGATCAATCACTAATCGATAAACTGGAGGTGCATTTGGATCAGTACGTTTCAGAATTGGAATGATAGGAGAATTACATACATTGGAGTCAGTTTCTACAACCACTCCTTGAGCAATGAGCTTGTCAATAATTTTGGATAAGGCTGCTACAGCCTCAGGTGGCAATTTGTACTGTCGGATTCGTGGTAAAACTACACCTTGTTTCAGAGTCACACGATGGGGTGTGATATGCATACAACCTACATCAGTTGGACCTTGCGCCCATAAATGCTGTGGTACATTCAATAATCTTGGATCAAAATCACGTAATACATAATGACCTTTGAAGTCTCTCAAGAAAAGACGTACTCCTTCTGGAGAGCAGCAAATTACTGCTCCTAATTCTTTTAATGTTTTAATGCCTAACAAATTTTCTGGGCAAGACTTCGTGAGTAACAAATCTGTAGTTCGGGACAATGGACCAACTTCTAGAGTAACTGGTTTCGATATCTCATTAACAATAGGCTTTCCTGAAAATCCAAGGGATACATTTCTAGAGCCTAAGAGCGGAGCCCCTGGAACCTCGTCATGACTGATAGTAGTCCTACTTGCCCCTGTATCAATCAGAAACTTTCTGTCTTTCCCCAATACTTGACTGTGTACATAGGGACCCTCTTGAGCTACAGGTATCTCGATGAGAGGCAAGCCTACCTCCCTCTCTAGGCTGTTTCATGAATACGGCTGATAATCTGGATACTCGGACTGTGCATACTGATACATCTGCTGTGTAACGTGTTGTGTGGCAGCGATAGGCTGCGGTACTGTAACTGTCTGTTGTGCATTCTGTGGTTGTTGGGAAGTCTGTGAAACTTGTTCTTGTCTAGGCGGACGTGGTCTTTCTTTAGTCTTACCAGTAGCTATGTTGTGTTTCAGAACTGCACACTCACTTATAAAATGACCGGGCTGTTTACAATAATTGCATGTCCCTTTAACGGGAACTGCAGGATGACTGGCTGGATTCGTACCCCTCTTCTGACTGTCTTGGGGAACAGATTGTGCAACTAATACTTTCATTTTCGTGTCTTTCATACGTCTCCTTTCGTGTTCCTGTTCTTCCCTGATTCTGTTCTGGTGGTACTGGAGCATTTGTAACATCTGTGACGGAGTATTAGCTTGCCAGGTACTTTCGACTTTCAATACTCGATTTTTAACTTGTGGACTTGAATTCTCGACTAGTTTCGTGACAAAAAGATGAGGGTATGATTCACTACTCGTTTTCAGACCACTATTAATAATAAAACATTTCTCAAATCTAGAATAAAAATCACTAGTATCTTCGTCTTGTTTCTGTTTACAGGCTGAGATGGCATCCCAGTCTACATACCCACCAGTCGCTGTTCGGCTGGGGGCAGTTTCAGAAACGTTTGAGCCACTATTTCGTCAGGAAAAGTGGTAGAATCAGTAGTCCACCGGACTGCTGATCGGGCTAGTTCTTGTTCATGCATGGTACTGAGCTCGCTATAACCTATTCGTGATTTCAGAATATGATCGGTAGCCTGGAATACTTGTTCCAGAGAACACTGTTCTGGTGCTGGAGAGGGAAAAACTTTCTTGTAGTCTAGGCGTGAATATCGGTCGGAAAGTCTAGTTCTACCTACATACGCTATTCTGTCGGGATTCTCGCTGTCTACCTCTTCACTGGAAGAGTCATTCTCTTTCTCGGTTGCTCTACTTACTCTCTCTTTCTCATGTATACTTACAATTTCCTTACGTATTTTCTTGTACATACTTTCTACACAACCTTGTGTCTTGTGTTTTCCATCTGCTATATTGTCACTCCACCTGGTCAGGACTTTCATTTCTTCCTTGTCTTTATCAGGATAATCTTGTTCTCTTATTAAACAGTTAATCAGAAACTTTAAAATCATGAGCTGAGTCTCGACTTTTCTTTGAACCATGGCTTCGTGAATGCTTTCTGGATTCACTCCTGTACGGATAAAACGATATATTCTGTCTAGATGTTCTTTCATATCGGGCAGGGTGTCCAAATAGCTGGCAACCCGTCTTAAACGTAATGAATATATGTCCATGTGATCATCGCCTGGAACTGGATCATATCGACATTCAGTAAGGTTTCGCTTGATATCTCCGTATGTAGTCACTTTTGGCGTACGCTGTAACGCTAGTTCATGTAGCGTCATACGTCTTGGTTGAGGTGGGGTACGAGGAGAACCTCCCCCCGCTGCTCCTAAACTAGAGTCGTCGGGGAATACTGTACGGGCTGGTAGAGTGACTGGCAAAGCGGGTACATGTACTATGGACTGGGCCGGGGGTACTGTAACATTAACTGGACCCACGGGACCAGCGACTGAAGGAGCAGGAATTACATTATTAACGGGAGCAGGCGGGACAGGATTTGCATATTCTGGGACTGTGTCGTCCAAATAGGACGAAAGAAAAATATCAGCTGCGGTCGGTTTATGACGTAGCTTAATCGGGACCAATGGCGGTGGAAAATTACAGGGTGCTTCCGGGGTTGCTTTTGGCAAGCCCTCAGCAAGAAGAGGATACATACCCTTAATAAGGGCATTTCTCTGTCTGTCTGACTGTTCTGTTCTAACTCGTTCACCTACTTCGATTAATTCCCTTTCTTGGGCTTTCTCTGAGGATTCTCTACTTAATTCTGTTTTTCTGAATTCTTTTTCGGTTCTTTTATGAGATTCTTTGCGCCATAACTCGATGGCATCTTTCTGGGACTGTCTGGCTTTCTTTTTCCATAATGCTTCTTCTACTCGCATGATGCACTCGGCATCCCATGTACCTGATACAGGCCATCTATATTTCTCTTCGAGATCTTTGGTGTAATCAGACCATAAGTCTAGATATATTATGGCATCTAAGCCATGCTTGTGATACATAAAATGTCCTGGACTGTCCCTAGGAGGGACAGGGACTGCTTCTTCAAGCAGCCCTTTTCTGGTCTTTAACTGACGTAACTTGGAAAACAGAGGCATTACGGGAATACACTTGGAATACAATATACAATAATCACAGTAATAACATAGCAGACAAACTTTCATACCACGACATAAAAATACATGAATAACAGTTCGAACAGAAATACTACCTGATACACTGAAAACAGAACGCATGAATTTCTTGAGAACTGAACTTACTAGAAATACTAGATGCACTGCTAAAACAGTACAGAACATACCGGTCCCATAAAGAGACACGTCTGGACCCGTACCCACCTAGGTGGATACTTCGTGCTGGATCTGTGTACCCAAACCCATCGGACCAGGAGCAAACTAATGCTCCTGTCTAGATACCCCCCTGTGACGGTACTCACCGGGAAAGCAAAAACTGGAAGGCCTCGGAATGGACTGGACTGGACTGGACCACTACGACGTCGGACTACGAACTTCGGAAACTTCGGAAACTTCGGTTACAGGTGGGCCTCCAGATACTTCGGACCCTGCACTCTCGGCTTGGGCTCTGGTCGGGACTCGCCGCGTTCCTCACCGCCTCGTCTGGATGCTGGACCGCAACCTCCGTCTCCTCCGTGGGCCTGAGGGATACTTGAAGCAGAAATATCTGCACGTGCACGGTATGGTTCCGTCACGGCTGCAGAGGGTCAGGGGGCCTGCGTGGCTTCGCCGGCGCGTGGGGAAAGGGCAAGTCCCTATTCGGGCGCCATTATGTGGTAAATAAATAATTAATTACCGGTACTATTTTTGACAAGATATAAAAATAACAGGTAGCTCAATAAATAAGAGGCAGGATCCGATGTATCCGAGTCAGAAGGATTTTATTCAGGCAAAAAGGAAGGGACTGGAACGGGACAGCCTGAAATAAAATAGGAAGGAAGACAAGAAGGCAGGAAGGCAGCTGCCTGGGGCAGGGAAAATGGGAGGATAAGGATAAGGTTAAGGGTACATCACATTAACAGTATACAGTATATATACCAAAACAATTACATTACATTCAATACAGTAGGCGTAGCAGTAGGCGTAACTTGTAGCAGTCGCGAAAGATAAGAGTGAAATGGGTGGAGAAAGAAGGCGTGTACAGGGCGTATACATAGACATGTGGTATGAACGTCACAGAAGTGTCATGAATGGGGCGGAAACATGGAGGGGGCTACTCGAGCAGCTGGGACCTTTAACCTAGAGGTGCGCGCAAACGGGCAATGACGTGTTACTAGGGAGAACTGGGGGCTATGACTTCTGCACTAGAAGAAGAGACTAAAGTCTGCGGTGTCAGGACGACATGTTCCTATATCATATCTGGTATCTGGTGTTTGGAGTACATGTTGATAGAATCCAAAAGTTATCAGGGCAAAGGCTACTTGACACTAAGGCTGGTGCATGCATTATTCTACATGTATTGCGCGTGCTAGGAATATTCTATGAATATTAATACAGTATTTCTCTTACATGGAGACAGAAAGGCTAGACCATAGCTGAAACTATTGATACGGTTCAGTAGCTTAGGAATGCAGAGAAGGAGGGCTGGACTGATAACTAGAAGCATAACATACTCTTGGCAGACAGGCAGGCAGAGCCAGGCCGGGCCAGGCACTGTGCTGCGCGAAAGGAAGTGAAGGGTCAGGGATGCAGGTGGGGGCTGTATCGCTCCTCGGAGAGGGTTCAGGAGACAGGAGCTTGAATCTGGTGTCCGGGCCCCTTTTGAGGCCTAGAAACGGGGACATTTCAATGAATTAGCGTGCACACTGGAAAACGTGGCAACATAGGCCTAACACTCGTTGCTTTCACGAGAACTGGAAACTGGCATACTAGAGTTGGACACAACTATGATTGCGTCTTTTAATCGATCATAGGGGGATACATGCATATCGATCATGCACATATAACATAGGATGGGGAACACGTAGGCACATACAACATGGCAAAATTTACTTTTCCACACTTGTTGGGATTTTTGAATTTCGGGCGTACATATATTCTCGAATATGCCCAGCGTATCAAGCCTTTGTATGCTTTGATACAACCTACTATTACCAAATCATGCTGGCTGCCTGAGCATTCAGCCATTTTACATTCTTTGCAGGCTGATCTTCTAGAATCTAAATTCTTACTGACTCATGATAACCACACCAACCTGGTGATAAGAATCATCCCTGGGGTGGTGGGTTTCACTTACCTTACTTTTAATGAAGGTGACACAGTACCTATCGCTTACAAGTCACATTTGTACACTTCGGCTGAAATGCGGTTTTCCACTGTGGAGAAAGTTTTGACAGCAGTGCAAATGGTGATTCTTAAGGAACGTGCACTGTCACAGGGAAAACGCATGTTGGTAGTTACCCTGTATCCTGCCCTAGAAGCAGTGACTAAGGCCAGTGTGCCAAATTCTAAAGCTTTGCACCCACAGTGGATACAAAGGGCAGCATCATTGACTTGTCCGGATTTCACGTTTATTTTTGATGCCTCCTTACAGTCACAAGAGTTTTTGCAGTATGAGTTTGTTCATCCTGCGCCATTGACTATGCAGCCTTTGAAGCATTTCCATTGTATCATTTACACTGATCGTTCAGCGCAAGTTGCGCATGGGTCTAAACACGCATACGTCCCAGCTTGTGCCATTGTGGTAGGTACCATGGTGAATGATGAGTTCAAGTCCGATGTCGTGCATACACAGACATTGGGGGACTGTACCGCACAATTGGCAGAGCTCCGTGCTCTGATGCTTGCATTGGAGTACGCTGATTCTAGTGTGACGACTCTTATTGTGAGTGATTCTTACTACTGTGTCCAGTCTTACAATGAAAACCTGTTCTTTTGGGTTCACAATGATTTTCGTGATTCCAAGGGTAGCACGATAAAACATAAAATGATCTGGGTCTGAGGGGCTGAGCTTAAAGAGCAGTTGCCACTCGTGTATGTAATTCACACTCTCGGTCATCATCGCGTGGGAGTTCACGCTGTTGGCAATAGTTTGGCCGATGAAGCCGCAAAAACAGCAGTATCGACATATTTGATTGCGGCAGTTACACGTTCCAAAAGTAGGATTGATGATGACATCTTGGCGGCTGTAGCCGCTACTGAGAAGGGAATTAAATATCCTAAAGGGTTCCCTTCAAAGTATTCTTATCACTTAAGTCCTGATAAAGTTCCTTATGTGAAAATACCGGAAGTTGGTGAAAGACTGATTCCCAACGCGGACCGCAGGTCAACACTGATTACAGCTGCTCACGAGGGTTTTGTGTCTGCGCATTCAGGCGTTTCGGCTACAGTATCTCAGTCACAACAACGTTTCTGTTGGCAGGGACTGTACAAACAGACGCGTGATTATGTCCTTCAATGTGACATTTGCCAGCAGATTGAGCCTTCAACTGCTGCACGTCCGCCCCAGACACAGTTATACATTTCTAATAAACCACTTGGTTGTGTTTATTTAGATCACTGCGGTCCTTTTTCCTCTGATACTGCGTATAAGTGCATCTTAGTAGCAGTTGATTCTTGCACACACTTTGTGTGGGTGTTAGCACACCGCAGCGCTGATTAGCGAACTGTCATAAGAGACTTGCGTGTCTTTGTTGGGATTTTTGCCTGTGGCACCTTCCATTCGGATCAGGGTCCTGCTTTTGCCATTAAGGCGTACAAGGATGCCATGACTTCGTTGGGGGTCCAAGTCAAGTTTTCGCCTCCATACACACCTGAGGGTAATAGTGTTGGGGAACGAATGAACCGAGATTTAAAGCAGTCGTTGACAGCTAGAGTTATAGGCACTGGCAGGAACTGGCTAGCCCACCCAAATAGCATGCAACGTGCACTTAATAATCTCCCTAGAAGGTATCTCATTGGGCGGACCCCATACGAAATGCTCTTTGGTATCAAAATGTTCGTCTTGGACCTTGACGGTCTAGACCAGGCAGCGTTTGCTGCCCCCTTTGACGTAGATGACCATTGTCATGTTTTACAGAATCTACAAGCGACGAGAGACAGTCTCGCAAAGGAACACTTGTACTCCACATCTGATGCTGCGTTGCAGATTCCGGTAGTTGGCTGGCTACCCCAATTTGGACAACTGGTTCAAGAGAAGATCGAAAAGAAGAAAGAATTTGGTCCCACATATCGAGCTCCAATTCCAGTGCTTGCCGTGAAGGGCACAAGAACAGTCATTTTACCACCACTTCCAGGTCGTAAAGAACAAAGGTACATCTCCATTGACAATGTCAAACTACACAGAGTGGCCGATTCTTCTTAGTATGTCTCCTGCGGTCTCATGTCCATCGATTTTGAGAAATTCTGTTTTGGCCCCGGCTCCTAACCCCAGGCCTGACGTTGCCTTCAAGATACCTGCAGTTTCAAGTCCTTTGTTAAGTTCTCCATCTGATGCTCACCTTGATGAGTCTGAGTATACTTACCCCACTGAATTATCGATGCCTGATTTGCAAACGTGTTTGGCTACAGAGTCCAGATTTTCATTTGACACTGACTCTCACACATCGAAGACCCCTTCAAAGATCTCAATTCTTGCATCATGGTTAAAAAAAAAATTGGATTCCTCCTTGGACCTACTTTTGGTTGGTGCTTTTTTCAATTTACATATTCATGTCTATTGGATTCGTGGTGTATTTTTTCCACCTTGTCAACGGACACTATGTTGAAGAGAGAACATGCATTTGACATATTAATGGAACATTGGCTCCCCATTCCTCGTCACACAGATTGAAGAGGGACCTGGCTTTTGTTAACATAACTGCTTGGCCTGTCTTAGAAGGGATTGTGTGGGATGCTATTAGATTTCAAATTCACTGACCCACTGAGGTTATTAATGTCCCAAATGTCCTAAGAGTTTCTATGGGGGATGTGATTAAACAAAATATACGTTCTGATGATTGGGATGTTCAGGCCGTAGAGGCTTTTTTTTCTGATTTGAAATATTATGCTGCCTTTGATGCTGAAGATCTGTATCTAGAATCCACAAATTATGGTGATTTGTTTTGTTATCAACACTCTCTCAATCACTACTTGCATAAGGCTAACACCAGGAGCAATATGGTTAATTATACACAATGGGAACATTGTCCCGCTCCTGTACACGGCAGTTCCACATCTCTTTTAAAGAGTTTCACTTATTTTACTGATTTTAATCAGTCAAATCCCAATGCATTTTATTTTAAAATGACTGAAAAGTCCACTTCCAAGGTTAGACTCACACAAAATTATTGTATTCGAAGTCCTTTCTAGACCAATTGGCTGTTGGCGGCTACGAGCTGTGGAAAGATACTATTGATCTGAAATCTGTTTGGGGTTCTAAAGATTGACAAGTGCAAGGCACCGAGGCTTTGCATTGTGCAAGCCTCATTCCGAACCATATGTTGTTTTTGAATTCTACAATTTCACAAACAACTTGCTTTGGACTGGCTACTACTAAAAAATTAAATGCACCTTCTTTTCCTGAGTTAGAAGAATATTCCATCCAAGAATTACAGACTCTGTTACTGAATTCTACCTTTAACATATCCAGTTTGGATCCTAAGGGTTGGTTGCTGTGGCAGAAAAGTGCAGATTCTTGTCAGCATCGTTTTCTGGGTTGAGCTCCAGGCCACACACAGGTGAGGGTGGATCCATGTTTTGAAAGTGGACATTCTGTGACTACCTATTCTGTAGGCAAATTATGTCAGAGTTGGCACAAACATTCCACTTTGGCATCAGTTAAGCTGCATTTATCTAAATTGACTGACGATGTTGATTTGTAAAGGGCCCGGCTTCCAGCAGATCTAAAAGATGGATATATGCCATTTACAATGAGGTTTGGAAACTGTCCCAAATTGAGGTGGCTTCCCGCATTAGAGCTATAGATCAAGCAAATTTAGAAAAAGTGCTAGCAGTTGTAGATAACAGCATTAACACGCTTTCTTCCTGCATTTACACATTGGATAATATTGCTTTATCTGTTGTTGATATTGTGCAAGAAGATGTGTCTGTTTTGTACCATGGTCAAAATCAATTGTGTGCTGTTATGCAGTTTGCCAGGACCTTGCAGACCTTAAAATCTGGAAAAGTGCCATGGCACTACATGAATACTTCATCATTATTTGCCCCGTTTAATTTGACTGACAAGCAACGTTTTATGTCAATGAAAGATGCCACATTTTCTATGTTATACATTGAAAAGCTAGAACGGTTACCCTTCTCGGTGGCCGAAACAAATTCTGCAACGTGGCTTATCCACGGATTGATAACTTTACCTTTTCCCATTTTTCAAGTTCGAGGCCTGTATGAAGTACTACGCAATAGGCAGATATGAACCTCTGGGCACCGCTTATCTTCATGAAGCTTGGTCTCTACCATTTACCTATAGGTGCCTTAGGGAGGGAAAAGAGGTTTACGTGAATGGTGAAGATTGCACTACAACACCAGATCACTTATTAATGTGAAGGTATATCCAATTACATGGCTCTTGTAACCAGAACGAGACGAATTTAGCCTGTATTTTTGAAAGGTACACCAGCACCTGCTATCATACCAACATTCACATTACTGGCAAAAAGGAGTTATTTACTTTTAAATAATTAAGATTGTTGTGGGAATGGTAGCCACAATTCCTTAGTGGTTACGGTCAGTGAGCGCGTGGTTTGTTGTAAAAATGTAATGTTTCCTCCTCCGCATGGGAAGCTTGATGTTTCCATCTGGCCGATGATTCCATCTGGCCGATGATTCCGACCTTGAAAGAGTTCAACAAGATGAGTCGTATGAGAGCTCTATTGTCCCAGAAAGAAGTTGCCCTCACATCTGCTCGTGAAACATTTGTCCTTCACGTGGCAAACACCCGCACAGAAGTGCATGCTTTATTAAATACGGATTTGCCCTTGCATTTCGGTGAATTAATACACACTATCTATAATGCATCCTCCACCACAGGGCTGGCTCACTTTTTTAAAGTTGTTAGCAGCGGCCTTGTCACTTCTTTTCAAACTATAGTTGGTGTGTTCCCGGCATTGTTTCATTTGATTTTTTTCCAGCCTGTTTGGTGGATTTCCATTAATGCTGTCTCTGGTCGCAGGCGTACTTCTGTTGTTTTGTTTATTTCAAAATGGATGCACGTCCTGTGTTGCGAGAAGAAGAAGATCTGTCGTGACTGTTGCTGCTCCGCAACCGAATGCTTGAATATTATGGAGCGCTGCCTCTTGCTACCTTGAGTGCGGCTTATGGATTATCGTTTCGATTTTCCTTTTTCACATGTGTCCAGCCTGTCTTTCATTGCCTGAGTTGTGATTTCGACTGGGCCCTGGATTTGTGTCTCTGCAATATGGTGTCTCCTAATGCGGATTATGATCAGTTTATGAGCCCCTTGGTTGCTCATGAATTGCTTTGTTCTGGCGGAGGGATTATGGCCTTTGCAGCGATGCATTGAGTCCTGGGGTATTGGAATGTTTTCGCAGCGGCGCAAGATTTCTTGGCAAGCAGCTTCCTTGAAGAAACACCGAGTTGCCCTCTGATGGTGCTAGAGGCTCCGGTAATTGATGAACATGTATGTTCATTCCCTTTGCTGAATTGGATGGCTGAACTGTTTTCAGATGAAGACAGTGATTTCCTATTGGAGGATGCTGCTACATATTTTGCATATACATTGTTGGAGTGAGATGTGTTATCGCTTCTCTCTCTCTCACATGGCTGAGGTCACATGTTGGACATCGGATATATATATATATTTTAAAAAAAAAATTTTTTCTCGATTTCAGTTTTTCAATAGGGCAGGGTGAAAAAAACTGAAATCGAGCCTCTAGCACCATCAGAATCATGAATGGACTTGTATTATTTGTCTTAGTGCTATTCAGAAATGTCACAGGTTTGAATCCCAACGGGTCATCTCATCATCCTTCCAAGTTTGACATTGAGTACCATAAACCTCTTTTAATCAGCTCCAGGAACACTGAGGTGAGCGTGTATTTTCACAAATATACATTAAGAAAGTCAGAATTAACTCATTTGTTTTTGTTTACACATCAAAGATGTGAGGGGTAATACTATTTTTTTCGGGGTTGCTGACATATCAGAGAATCAACCTTGTGTGGTCAGAAGATACCCTAACTGTACAAGACTGCCAACCAGGACCTTTTTTAAAAAAAAAACCAATTAAGATTCAAGAACATGAGCAAAACTCTTTAAATGCTTTACACTTGCTTGCCATTTAAGTTTGTAAAGCAAGAGGTCATATATGGATCCTTGATATCAGCTAAAACCTCATAAAGATCGAACTGCAATAACATAATACGGCTTGCACTGCTAAAACCGCTGATTGTGGTGCACAGGATTAGAACACTTTTGACAGTTTTCTTCTAGCTAAGCCTGCAACGTACAGGTTACCCTGGTCATGTCATGCTTTTGCATAAAAGCTGATCCGTGAAACTTTCGTGTTGACTACAGCGGCTGCCACATTGATATACACAGCAAATATTTTCTGACTTCTTTAAAATTATATAAAAATGGAATTTGTAAAGCAAGGCTAATCAGTCAGTCAGTCAAGAACTTTATTTCGATTATAACATCACAAAAGTTATTATATATTACAAAGAGGTGAGAATTTTTTTTTTTATATATGTAACCAAATTAAACAAACTGTGGTTTTATATGGATTTAAATTACCATTACCTTTAAAATGCATGATTATACAATAAATATCTAAAAACATCTAAAAGAGCATACCAGCTAAAAAGTTCACCACAAGAGGGTTGCTTCCTGTAATGACCCTATTTCATTAATTCATGTGCAATCAAATTTAGTTCATTTTGACAACAAATTAAAAAATAGATATACACAGGCAATCTTGCGGATTTTTTTTTTATAGTACCTAAAATATTCACTAGCTGGTCTTCCCCTTTGAACAAATCACCCCTGTCCATCCCAGAAACTTAGCGCCGGCAATCACAATATACTCTTAAGTGGACGTTTTTAAAATCCTGAATGCCTCGCGACTTGATCTGGTCCCCATATTTAGACATACTGGTTTCAACCATCTAAGCCTAGGTTTTCTGTAGGCTGGACAGGCGAACAAAATATGTGCCGATGATTCGCGGGGATTAGGACAAAATAAACAATTGCCATTATTGGAGATACGCCAGTTGCTGGTAAATACATTAGTAGGGAGTGAACCCACCCTAAACTGGTGATAAAGTTTCCTATCTTTAGGGGCAGTGATGAGATCCCAGTACCCTTCATATTTCACTTCATATTTGAACTCAAGAAAGTCTCTAGACAGAGAGGGGCCCATTAATGCAGCAAATGGCCTCGTAACCAACATTTTCCAATATGCTGCCTTAAATTCAGTTTTTGATGGAATTACATAATCAACTGGGGATGCCCATAAACGTGTCATCCCCATATCAAAAAGAGTGGTCTTTACCCATTTTAGCCACATGATTTTGCTCACACCATCAGCCTCCCTAACTTCCATTATGGCTTGGGCGTAATGCGAGAGCTCTGGTGTAATCCATAGCCTTCTCCAATAGGCCACAGGCCGAAAATGAGCCTCATCCTCAATAGACAAGCAGCCCAGATCTAAAAACAAGGGCAACAATGGGGTGGATTGCGGGAGGCCAATCAATGATCTAAGAAATTTATTTTGCTCTAATACCAATAAATCTATATTGACATAACCCCAAAATTCAGCACCATACAATATCGAGGCACTAATCTTTGAGGAATACATTTGTAATGCTGGAGCAATAGGTTTGGTGTGTGATAGTCAGTGCTCCTTTAGCAAGGCTCCTGATAGATGGGCATGCTTGGCTGCAAGAAAATCTATTTGAGGCTTCCAACTCAATTTATTACCAGTGGTTACCCCTAAATAAGTAAAAACGTCTGTTTGTTCCAGGGTACCTTCTTTCATCATGACCCTACCCTTAATAGTCCTGGTTTGTGTAAGACCATGTATTTTGTTTTTATCTACATTAACTACGAGGTCATGGTCCTGACAGAACTCCTCGAATCTTGAGAAGGCACACTGAAGGCCCTTTGGAGTCTTTGAAATTATAAGGGTATCCTCTGCAAACATGAGCAATGGGATCTTCATCCCGGCTAATCGTGGAGCATCCGTGGGATAATTTTCAAAACATTTGACCACCCCGTTAATATATAATGAGAAGAGAGTTGAGGCTAAAACGCACCCTTGTCTAACACCCTTCTCAACAGGGAAATTTTTAGTAGTACTTCCCTGCGCATCCCATCTCACCTGCGCATAATTGGCAGTATGTAACTTAATCAAGAATGCCAGAAGATCTTCTGGCATACCCAGTGCCAAAAAGATTTGCCACATCTTAATGCGGGGGACAAGATCAAAAGCCAACTTAAGGTCGACAAATGCTGCGTATATTGTACCTCCCCTAAGTACTACAATACGCCAATATATCATAATAAACCTGAATTGGAGACGATTGCGTTTCGAGATACAGAGACGCCGTTTGGCGAACATTCGAACTGACTAAACAGGCAATTACAGCAAGGAGATATTTTATGGGTGCCCACAGAAAATAGGAGGTGGGACCTTTGTTGACTACATTGAAATAGCCTTGGAATGATACAAGGTTCAAAACTTTATCTGAAAATAAACAGTAGGATAACCGTATACAGAAAAAAAAAACAAATATATGGAAAGATATTATTAAAGGAACTCTTTGGAAATCTCGCCACACTTTGAAACATAATTTGCGCCCTGAAGAAGTTCTGTTTGGCAGAACGAAACGCGTTGGCTGGTGTCTTGTCTATAAGTGGACCATTAAAAGAACAATGAATTTTGTACATCACGACTCAGCGTTTCAATAATAAGGATATTTCAAAGACTTATCATCCCCCTATGATGGTTGGAGACATACATTTGTAGCGGTGCTTTTCCACTTAGGACAAAAATAAACCTGAACACCTAGTCTATGGTGCTAGTACATGCACGAAAACCTGCCTGGAGAGGAGACAAATTATTGCAATCCTCTATCCATGTCTGGATTCTGTTCAGTACTAGCCTAGCCACTACTTTCTGTGTGCAATCTGTAAGGCTTATCGGCCTATAATTGCCGAGTCATGAACAATCCGCTTTCTTTGTAAATGGGGAGTAATTCCGCTCCTGCCCAAGCACTGGGGCATGGCTAATCACCCTTGAGGGTATCCAGATGTTGCTTCAATACATGGTTGAATCAGTACTATATACACATACAACGCCTTGAAAATAGCTTCCCTTGAGTTTAGTTTGCCACCTGCTGCAAGCATATTTAACACATGCTTAAGGTGCATGATAACTCCTCATTTGTTTTTCTAAAGGAAATCCATTTTCAGTGGGAGGTGGTATTGCTTTACAATTCAAGAGTGACAGTTTTGTTTGACTTTCCAGCCAGTTTTGTTTGACTTTCTAGCCATCAATCATGGTTCGAAATTAGAAGCAGTTTTGTAGCGCAGACCCATTGTTTACATGACTCCTTGCTGTGCATCTGGAGGTAGACCAGAAGGTGCTTCCATTCCCATGTCTTACCTATTTTGAAGCTGTGGTGAGCGTTTCAGTGATTAAGTACCACTCAATAACGTTTGTAGCACTTTACTATCGTTATTTCTGCTTGTAGTGTCAGATAAACAGCGCCAAGCAGCCTGCTACTTCTTCCTTACCAAACACACTGACTGAGAGCAGTTAAGTAGAAGGCAAATAATTTTTAGGTCAGGTTTACTAGACAGTGCATGAACTGGATGTTGAGAGGCATATTTTGGCTAACAAATAATTTAGAGGGATTAGAGCCTACCCATTGCTTACCATTGTTTGCTTCCAGTCACTGGTTTACTTCTTATGTGTGTTGCAGCATGTCAGTCTTGTGTTTTCCCTTCGGTGGTGCATTCCTGTTTTACCTTGTCATTGATTGGCAGTAGCCTCTGCTTTCACTCCTTGTATTTCAAGCATTATTTGTTTCTTCTATTAAGTACTTCTTAAGTGTTTTTCAAGCTGTCTCCCTCATGTACTTTTCTCCCCCTGCACTCTGTGTTGCTGTCTGTCGCCATAGGGCTTCTCCCCACCCCCTGCATGATGTTTTCCCCCCACCTGCCCCTACTTCTGCCCCTTTATTGTTAAGCTCCCCACTTACACCCTCGCATTGCTTTACCCCCATTACTGTGTTGCTTTTCTACCTCTTCCACCGCCCCTTACATCACTTTGGTGTCGCTTTCTCCCTCCATCGTATTGCTTTGGCATACTCCACCTACCCCACCCTCCATAATATTGCTTAGGTACCCCCTTGTGTGGCTTCTGTGTTTCCCTTCCTCCCCTGTTTTGCTTCTGCCTCCCCTCACCCCCCGTTTCCCTGAATCCTACCTATGCTTTTTTATCAACTAAGGTCTTCTGTTTGAGGTCTGGTGTCTGAATAGTCCAAGTGTGAGTGTACATGTGCCAGCTGTATGTCCAGTAGATGCTGTTGTTAACTCTCTGTTTGTCATCATTATCCTTGGCACGTGTGGTATTCCTATTGATCTAGTACACTTGCTTGCCACTTTACAGGATGATCAAGAGATATACCAGAAATTACTTTTCTTTTTCAAACACTTTTACAAAAGCAAGCATTTCAAAAGAAAAATGAAAAATCTATCTGTGCTACTATCGTAATAATGTGGGGCAGATAAAACAACTGGAAAGATATGCTGTGTTGTTACGCTGGGTTTGGTCATCTCCCGTATTGATTATGGGAACTCATTGTATGTTGGTATTCCCCTCTACCAGTCTCATCAACTCCAGCTTATCCAAAATCAAGCGGCCAGACTGGTCTTTCGGCAGCCTAGGACCAGCTACGCTAAGCCTCTCTTGAAGAGCCTGCACTGGCTCCCGGTGATCCAGCGCAGCTTTTTTAAGGTGGGCTGTCTGACCTTCCAGGCCCTTATTCATCATGGCCCGCCTTCATTTCATCTCGCCTTCAACGATATGTTCCTTCCCGAGTTCTCCGCTCTTCTAGCTCCAATTTGCTGCTCGTGTGCCCCTTCAAGCGGAAAAGTCTTGGGGGATTGAGATTCGCCTCTCAAGCTCCTCTGTTCTGGAACTCCCTGCCCTCGGACCTTCGTCTTATCTCCTATTACCACTCATTTAGGAAGGTTTTGAAGACTTGGTTGTTCTCCCAAGCCTTTGATTAATTGTTGACCGATTAATGTTTCTATCCCGCAAATGTTTTCCTTTGCCTATCCAATAGTGCCAAGAAACCGTTGGTGAACGTGCGCTGAATAAATTCTTTTATCATATCATCCCAAAAATTGCATGTCTTTTTAAAAAAAAAAATTTTTTATTGGCATTTCAATCGTTACACCTTTCGGTACAAATTACAACATTTAAAGTAACTTTTCATAACTCTACTGTATTACCACCCTCTCCCTCCCTCATGGCCCGTGTACACATCATACTAGAACTATAGCATTAATCACTGTTCGGTGACATTTGAATCTCCATTGCCGTTAAATAGTCCGTTAAGTATTGCCAGTAGTCTTTAGGTCGTGATCGTGCTGGTAGTTCCTCCTCATATGTTTGTAAAGTGTCTCTACAATAGACCATATTCTGTATCCATTGCTTGCTTTTGGGTGTTAGCTTCCCACCCCAGCACATTGACACTCTGCGATTTGCCATAAGAAGTGCTACAATACAAAATTTACGCTTTGAGGCTCGTACTCCTTGCACTAGGCCTAACACGCACGTACGAATATTGCAGTCGATCTGGCTGCCTACCATCTTTCTCAATAACTGTGTCACCACCTGCCAATATTCCGCTACTCTTTCACAGTGCCATGCTAGGTGTATAAAATCTGCCTCTTCTGTTCCACATCTCCTACATCTAGAGTCTGCACGCAGCCCATATTTGAACATCCTCTGTGGGGTGTGATAAGTTTGGTGTAGGTACTTGATATGCATCATACGCAAGTTTCCATTTGGGGTCAGTAGGCCCATAATAATACCTGCCCTGGACCATTCCTCTTCTGTTAATGGTGTGTCTAGACATTCCTCCCATCTTTGAATAGCTTTATGTGCTGTGTTTCCTATCTCAGTCTGTATTGCCGTGTATAGCTTGGAGACTAAGTGTGCAGGTTCCGGAGTCGTGACCAACAGCTGCAGTGTTGACATGACTGGTGGTTCTAGCGGATGTGTGGGATATAATGCCCTCATCGCCGTTTGCAACCTGTAATAGGTGAATTTAAACAACATTGACTGATTTGCCACATACGTCAGATCTTCCAGTGTTTTAAATCGTCCCTCGTGATATAAGTGCCCCAAATTGTCTATTCCTACTTGTCTTAATAGTTCCATCCCTACCTTTTCTTGAGTTACCGAAAGGTCTGGATGATGGTGCAGTGGCAGTTCAGGTACATATAAAGGAAACTTTTGTGCTTTAGTTGCCATTATTCTCCAGGCTTCGTTGGTCGCACCTATTGTGTTTATGTCTTGCCTATGTAATGGGGGTCTCTTGTGTGTGATCACTGCATCTAGCTGAATAGGGAGAGCGTCACCTTCTTCAATGGCCACATGTGTGATAAAGTGTGTCTTATGATACCAGAAATGCGCATATTGCGCCTGGGCGCATAGATAGCACAGCAGGAAGTCTGGTACCTTGAACCCTCCCTTCTCGAATGGTAAAGTCAGGGATTGTAAACCTATACGCGCCATCTTACCCGCCCAGATCAGTTTGAGCACCAAGGTCTTTATCCGTCGAAATACTTCTGTTGGTGGTTTGATTGGGATGTTATTAAATAAGTATAGTAATTTGGGCAAGAGTACCATTTTCACTATTGCTATTCTATCCACTAAAGTGAATGGTAATTGTATCCACCGGTCTATTTTTGTGTCCAGCACTGTAACTACTCTGCCGTAGTTTGTTCGGATTACCTCTTCTCGATCCCTGTGGAATCATACTCCGAGGTATCTCACCGGGTCAGTCTGCCAGTCCAGTGGGTATTCTCTCCGGACCTGGTGTGTTGCCTCCGTCAACGGTAAAATGGACGATTTTGTCCAGTTTATCTTGAGTCCTGACTGTCTCTCAAATCCGACGTACTCCCTCAGTAATCGGTTTAGGTTATTCTCCGGATCTCTCACATACAACATCATATCGTCCGCATACAATGATATGTGTAGTGGTCTTTGAGGAAATTGGAGCGCTGAGTAGTGGTGTCTCTGTCTAATTTTGCAAGCTAATGGTTCCAGTGCAATGGCGAATGGGAGGGGAGACAGGGGGCAGCCCTGTCTGGTACCCCTGCCTATATTGAGTGTTGCTGAGATGCATTTGTTAAACCGGATGCGGGCAGTGGGGGCGGTGTACAACAGACGGATCCACTGGAGAAATACCTGTGGGTGGAAAGCCCATCCTGGCTAGAATCGTGTGCAGGTATGTCCAAGCTATGGTATCAAAAGCTTTGGCAGCGTCCAGTAAGACCGCTGCCGCTTTAGTGGTTGGGACAAGATAATGGGAGAGGGCGATCAGGGTTCTAGTATTGTGTGCCATTGAGCGGGTTGGAATAAAGCCTGATTGGTCTGGCAATATCAGTTTAGTAATCAAATGTCTAAGTCTGTTGGCTAGTAGCCTAGACAAGATTTTAGTGTTCGAATTCATTAGTGACAGCGGTCTATACGATTCGCAAGATTCTGGATCTTTGTCTGGTTTTAGGAATGCCAGAATTATTGCTTCTCGTAATGTTAGGGGTAATGTCTGTTTCTCGTGGGCGTCTCCCAGCATGGCCACAAAGTGTGGGGCTAGTAGGCCTACGAACGCCTTATAGAACTCCCCCGTGAAGCCGTCTGGCCCGGGCGCTTTTCCGTTGGGTAGTGATTGGATGACCTCAGTCACCTCTTCCACTGTCACTGGCATCGATAGGAAGTTCCTTTGTGCGTCCGATAGCCACGCAAGAGCTATGTTGTCACAGTATTCTGCGATTTCTTCTGCTGTCGCCGTATCTTTCGCTGCATATAGTTTCCCCAATGTGTGTACAAATGCCTGCAGTATTCCCTGTGTGTCATGAGTGAGCTCTCCTTTCTCGTCCTTAACTGCTAGGACTACCCGAGACGGCTCCTGTGAACATATTTTAGCTGCCAGCATTGCACCTGGCCTGCATCCCTCCCCGTATTGTCTTGCCACTTGCCGTTTGTGGACAAATTTCAACTCCTCTTCCGCACTTTTATTATATTCTGTAATGGCCACTCTAATCTCAGCTAGTACTGAGGGATCTTGTGTATCGACATATTCACGTTCCAGTCTACGAATCGTGCTTTCTTTTTGATCTAGTTGTTGTCGTAAGTTTCGGAGTATACCTGCATTAGTACTGATGCAGACACCCCTGATGGTGGCCTTAAAGGCTTCCCACAACAGCCCTTGATCTTCTGTTGTTGGCTCATTAATCTCAAAGTATTCTATTATGGCCTTTCTAATAGTATCCGAATATGTTGGGTCAAGTAAGGCTTTCCCATTAAATCGCCAGATAAACGGCGGGGGTACATATCTTGGTAGTTTGAGTGTTAGGACCACCAGATTGTGGTCTGACAGAGTTCGGGGTAAATGTTCTACTTTATCCACCCATTGCGACACAGCAGGGGACCCCAGCCAATAGTCTATTCTGGACCAGGCAGTATACGCTGCTGTTGTGTGTGTCAATTCTAGTTGAGTCGGATGTCGCAGTCTCCAGAGATCAATGAGGCACCTGTTCTGCATCGTATCCTGCAGCATTTTCCGCGCCCGTCTATGCGTCTCAACCGAGGATTTGGATCTATCTACCTCTTCGTCTAATGCTATGTTAAAGTCCCCTCCCCAAATTGTAGGGACATTGGGCAGCTCTATGAGCTTCCGCCAGAGAGCATGAAAGTATTCCGGAGCGACTGTGTCAGGTGCATATATGTTGAGTAAATTAATCCTCTGTCCCCTAAGCGAGCCTGTGACCGCAATGTAACACCCTTCTGAGTCCGTATGAACTTGTTCCATCTGAAAATGTAAACCCCTCCGAAACAATATCAACACCCCTCTTGAATATGACGAGTAAGCTGCTCCATGAACAGATTCCGCCCACCTTTTCCCTATTTGTGATGTGGCCATAGGGTCAATATGCGTCTCTTGTATCATTGCTATGTCTATATTTAGCCTCGTGAAGTAGGCAAGCACCAGGCAAATTTATTTCGGGTTGTTCAGACCTCTCACATTCCATGTTATCAATTTCAATTTATCAGACATTAGTGCCTCAGCCATCACCCAGTTTCATCATATTTGTGTGTACCCGTGTGAGTCGAGGCACATCCATATATTTCCAGAATTTCGGGGCTTCTATGCATATTTTGTACACTGACCATTCTAGGAGCTTCGCGGTGTGTCTCAAATACAGTAGTATAAACTGAACAGTGCTTGTCCCCCCTTCCCACCCACCTCCCACTTTAGCATCCCAATCATGCCAAAGACATTCCCTTTTGAACTCACCCAATACAACAGAACTTTGATAGGGAAACTCCCTGAGGGGGGGTCCACTCAGGTCACACATTCGCATCCAACATAGTGGATGTGGCCAGGTAAGTAATCTCATAACATTAACACGTCAACTTCCCAGTTATGCCGCAAGTATGACCTATAATGTCTGTGACTCATAGACACTTAGTATTGTCTCGAGAGGTCTGCCAATTAATATCAGTCCAGACATTGAGTCATATTGAGTCTCCCTCCCGCTTATATCCCGCATTATATCATACCGTATTAGTTCCATGGGGTCCCGCAAGTCCAGGGAGCTCTGGTTTGAGGGTATCTAGTATTCACATTTCTTATCTAGTCCTGTTTGCCGCCCAATGGCGGAAGAACATGTGCCATGCTAACCTCTATAATTCACCCGTGTACCTGTTTGTTCCAGTCATTGGGCTTCAGTGTTTCCCTCTTAGATTGTACTCACATATAGAGATCCAGGTCGGGCTCCCATGTTTCTTGTCAATGAGTCTCAGGACTATTATTGCGGGGCTGGTCCATCTGCCCCGCAAGAAGCATTTTCCGGGATTCCCATAATATCTCCATTATACCTGCGGCGCTGTGCAATACACGCTGTCTTCTGCTGGCCGTGTCTGGGCAGGTGTTGTTCAAGTTGGGTTGGATTCTCTCGTCCGGAGTCATTCCGAATCCTGTTGTTGGTCAGCTTTACGTTGCTCGCGCCGTCGCTTGCCAATTTTTTTAATGAACTCCATCGTCTCCTTCGGTGTCTGACATATCATTGTCTTGCCGTCTTGCGTTATTTTCAACCGGGCCGGGTAGAGCATGGAGTACTCTACGCCCAGCTCCCGCAGTTTCTGTTTTGCTGTTGCGAACTCCTTCCGGGCCATTTGCACATGCATTGTAAAGTCCGGGTAAAATTCCAGTTTATTACCATGGTATTCGATTGTTTTCTTTTCTCTTGCAAGGCGCAATATTACATCTCTATCTCTATAATTCAATAGCCGTGCCACTATTGGGCGTGGGGGGCTCCCGGCTTTGGTCTCGGTGCTAGAGTCCTGTGCGCCCTTTCTACTATGAAAACAGTGGATAGGTGTTCCGCTCCGAATATGTTCTTCAGCATGTCCTCCACATAGGTCTCCATTTTACCCACATGTGTTGACTCCGGAAGTCCCGCTATCCGGTCGTTATTGCCGCGGGACCTCGCTTCCAAATCCTCCGACTTGTTTCTGATCACCTCCAATAATCTGTCCATTTCGGAGCATCTCTGTGTCGTGCTTTGTGACTCGTCCGCCACCGCTGAGAGTCTGGTTTCTGCTTCCTCCAGGCGCTCTCCGTGTTTGTCGAGCTTGGCCGCCATGTTGTCGACTCTTTGCGTGATAGTATGTAGTTTGCCGTGCACATCTTGCAAACTTTTATGAATAGCTCTTAAAACTTTCTCCATGGCTGTGGAGGCTTCGTTGTTAGTGTCAGGTTCCGGTTCTGATTGCGAAGGCGCTCCCTTTGTCGTTTTTCTGGCGTCGAAGGACAGTTTGGTCTGCAATTTCTCCGGTTTCCCCATGATATCGCTGTATTGGGTTCCAAATATGTGTCAGTCTTTGAGATCTGATTCTCAGGCCGTCGGGGCCGGATGGCACGTGTTGCTAGTATCGCCCTGATTACTGAGTGGACGACTTTGCCGTGTGGGGTCTGTGCAGGATTGTACAATATTTGGATGCTCTCCTATCGAGGTGTACTCATCGGGCATGCTGGAGGAACTGCGTTCTTGCCGCCGGGCCCACTCGTCGTGTGGGTGGGCACTGTTCAATGTCCCGCTGCTGCGCCCTATATTGTGAGTGTTTGACACTGTTGCGTCAACGCATACAAATGTGCTGATTTGGGCCCCATCGATCGTAGGCGATGGTGCCTCCTTTCGCAGATCTATGCACCTGATCGTTCCACCATGGATGTACAGATGCCGCTTCGCGCCCCTTTTTGTCCCGTTTACACCCTGGGCGTCTCCATCTTAGTGGGTATATTGGCTTCTCTTCATGGGCGTTAGGGGCCAATGGGTCTAATTATCACTCGTGACTGTAGCAGGTGCAGCGGGCGTAGGCAATGGATCTCCCTGTGTGCCGCAGACCCTCTGATACACCGGGAGTCTTAAATGGTGTTGAGCGCGTTTATAGTTAGAGAGTCAGTTTCCGATATGCACTCGGGGGTTCGCAGCGCAGCTAGTGTTCTGGTACCTTATGTGGTCCGGTATTCTCAAGCTCCGTTTAGTACTTCTTTACCGCGGTTGCAGCTCTCCGTATCCCAGCTCACTTGCCCCTCCACTTAGACTAGTGCTCAGCAATGCCTTTTGCCTGACGTTGTTCTACGGGCGCCGCCATCTCGTGAGCCCGGTACGCAGTCGGCATACACAAGTTCATGTTCTGCTTACTGTTTGGTTCTTGCGTGGATCTTGTGACGAGCTGTCTCTCATGTTAGCAATTGTCCGCTATTATAGTGTCTTAGACATAACAGCGCTTCTGCTCTTACTGATCTCCGGCGCCCGCCATTTTGACTCGGCCTGTATTTCCGAGTCTCCGGACTTTCGTGGTGTTTTCTGTTTGCTGTCCGCATCGGGTCGCCTTCATTTTCGGCTCAACTCGAACAGCTCATCTTCCGACATCGATCCCTGTTAATTTCCACAGTTGGCGTGTCGGTTACACAGTGTATATCGGCGTTTGTGTTACCTGGCCGGCGGAGCTGTCTCACAGGGCAGCCATACCGCTGTGCACCCTCTAGCGCCCCCAACTGCATGTCTTTTTAGTACACTTTTTATGTAATGTATTGATCCTGTTTTCAGTGCACCACAATCTCATTATGTGCTCCAGGGTTTCTCTGGAAGGTAATTCCCAATGAGGTCGCACACTGCCCCGGAGCATGATGGTCGATGTAGTAGGTATCAGCGGGTGCGCTTCTACCCGAGTCTTGAGTCTTGAAGGTATTCACTCGGTGTGCTTGCCATCCCTGGACACGTGTTTCGCGGTTATTACCGCTCGTCAGCAGGGATTAGGCGTGTGGACGGGGTTGCTGTGTGGGCTGCCGAAAATATTCATAGGTCCAGATACCTTTCTGTGGCGCGCAGGTGCATAATCTCGAGGTCGTCACCTCCATCGGCTCAAGGGAGCCTGTATAAATAGTAATTCCAAATGAGTTCGCACACTGCTCGTCCCATCAGCGTGTGACCCCGGAGCATGATGGTCGATGTAGTAGGTATCAGCGGGTGTGCTTCTACCCGAGTCTTGAGTCTTGAAGGTATTCACTTGGTGTGCTTGCCATCCCTGGACACGTATTTCGCGGTTATTACCGCTCGTCAGCAGGGATTAGGCGTGTGCACGGGGTTGCAGTGTGGGCTGCCGAAAATATTCATAGGTCCAGATACCTTTCTGTGGCGCGCAGGTGCGTAATCTCGAGGTCGTCACCTCCACCGGCTCAAGGGAGCCTGTATAAATAGTAATTCCCAATGAGGTCGCAAACTGCTCGTCCCATCAGCGTGTGACCCCGGAGCATGATGGTCGATGAAGTAGGTATCAGCGGGTGTGCTTCTACCCGAGTCTTGAGTCTTGAAGGTATTCACTTGGTGTGCTTGCCATCCCTGGACACGTGTTTCGCGGTTATTACCGCTCGTCAGCAGGGATTAGGCGTGTGCACAGGGTTGCTGTGTGGGCTGCCGAAAATATTCATAGGTCCAGATACCTTTCTGTGGCGCGCAGGTGCGTAATCTTGAGGTCGTCACGTCCACCGGCTCAAGGGAGCCTGTATAAATAGTAGTTTCCAATGAGGTCGCACACTGCTCGTCCCATCAGCGTGTGACCCTGGAGCATGATGGTTGATGTAGTAGGTATCAGCGGGTGCGCTTCTACCCGAGTCTTGAGTCTTGAAGGTATTCACTTGGTGTGTTTGCCATCACTGGACACGTGTTTCGCGGTTATTACCGCTCGTCAGCAGGGATTAGGCGTGTGCACAGGGTTGCTGTGTGGGCTTCTGAAAATTTTCATAGGTCCAGATACCTTTCTGTGGCGTGCAGGTGCGTAATCTCGAGGTCATCACCTCCACCGGCTCAAGGGAGCCTGTATAAATAGTAATTCCCAATGAGGTTGCACACTGCTCGTCCCATCAGTGTGTGACCCCGGAGCATGATGGTCGATGTAGTAGGTATCAGCGGGTGCGCTTCTACCCGAGTCTTGAGTCTTGAAGGTATTCACCTGGTGTGCTTGCCATCCCTGGACACGTGTTTCGCGGTTATTATCGCTCGTCAGCAGGGATTAGGCGTGTGCACGGGGTTGCTGTGTGGGCTGCCGAAAATATTCATAGGTCCACATACCTTTCAGTGGTGCGCAGGTGCGTAATCTCGAGGTCGTCACCTCCACCGGCTCAAGGGAGCCTGTATAAAGAGTAATTCCCAATGAGGTCACACACTGTTCGTCCCATCAGCGTGTGACCCCGGAGCATGATGGTCGATGTAGTAGGTATCAGCGGGTGCGCTTCTACCCGAGTCTTGAGTCTTGAAGGTATTCACTTGGTGTGCTTGCCATCCCTGGACACGTGTTTCGCGGTTATTACCGCTCGTCAGCAGGGATTAGGCGTGTGCACGGGGTTGCTGTGTGGGCTTCCGAAAATATTCATAGGTCCAGATACCTTTCTGTGGCGCGCAGGTGCGTAATCTTGAGGTCGTCACCTCCACCGGCTCAAGGGAGCCTGTATAAATAGTAATTCCCAATGAGGTCGCACACTGCTCGTCCCATCAGCGTGTGACCCCGGAGCATGATGGTCAATGTAGTAGGTATCAGCGGGTGCGCTTCTACCCGAGTCTTGAGTCTTGAAGGTATTCACTTGGTGCGCTTGCCATCCCTGGACACGTGTTTCGCAGTTATTGCCGCTCGTCAGCAGGGATTAGGCTTGTGCACGGGGTTGCTGTGTGGGCTGCCGAAAATATTCATAGGTCCAGATACCTTTTTGTGGCGCGCAGGTGCGTAATCTCGAGGTCGTCACCTCCACGGGCTCAAGGGAGCCTGTATAAAAAAAGGTATCTGGACCTATGAATATTTTCGGCAGCCCATGCAGCAACCCCATGCACACGCCTAATCCCTGCTGACGAGCGGTAATAACCGCGAAACACGTGTCCAGGGATGGCAAGCACATCAAGTGAATACCCTCAAGGCTCAAGACTCGGGTAGAAGCGCACCCGCTGATAACTACTACATCGACCATCATGCTCCGGGGTCTCACGCTGATGGGACGAGCAGTGTGCTACCTCATTCGGAATTACTATTTATACAGGCTCCCTTGAGCCGGTGGAGGTGACGACCTCGAGATTACGCACCTGCGCGCCACAAAAAGGTATCTGGACCTATGAATATTTTCGGCAGCCCACGCAGCAACCCCATGCACACGCCTAATCCCTGCTGACGAGCGGTAATAACAGCGAAACACGTGTCCAGGGATGGCAAACACATCAAGTGAATACCCTCAAGACTCAAGACTCGGGTAGAAGCGCACCCGCTGATACCTACTACATCGACCATCATGCTCCGGGGTCACACGCTGATGGGACGAGCAGTGTGCGACCTCATTCGGAATTACTATTTATACAGGCTCCCTTGAGCCGGTGGAGGTGACGCCCTCGAGATTACGCACCTGAGCGCCACAAAAAGGTATCTGGACCTATGAATATTTTCGGCAGCCCATGCAGCAACCCCATGCACACGCCTAATCCCTGCTGACGAGCATCAATAACCGTGAAACACGTGTCCAGGGATGGCAAGCACATCAAGTGAATACCCTCAAGACTCAAGACTCGGGTAGAAGCGCACCCACTGATACCTACTACATCGCCCATCATGCTCCGGGGTCACACGCTGATGGGACGAGCATTGTGCAACCTCATTCGGAATTACTATTTATACAGGCTCCCTTGAGCCCGTGGAGGTGACGACCTCGAGATTACGCACCTGCGCGCCACAAAAAGGTATCTGGACCTATGAATATTTTCGGAAGCCCACGCAGCAACCCCATGCACACGCCTAATCCCTGCTGACGAGCGGTAATAACCGCGAAACACGTGTCCAGGGATGGCAAGCACATCAAGTGAATACCCTCAAGACTCGGGTAGAAGCGCACCCGCTGATACCTACTACATCGACCATCATGCTCCGGGGTCACACGCTGATGGGACGAGCAGTGTGCAACCTCATTCGAAATTACTATTTATACAGGCTCCCTTGAGCCGGTGGAGGTGACGACCTCGAGATTACGCACCTGCGCGCCACAAAAAAGTATCTGGACGTATGAATATTTTCGGCAGCCCACGCAGCAACCCCATGCACACGCCTAATCCCTGCTGACGAGCGGTAATAACCGCGAAACATGTGTCCAGGGATGGCAAGCACATCAAGTGAATACCCTCAAGACTCAAGACTCGGGTAGAAGCGCACCCGCTGATACCTACTACATCGACCATCATGCTCCGGGGTCACACGCTGATGGGACGAGCAGTGTGCGACCTCATTCGGAATTACTATTTATACAGGCTCCCTTGAGCCGGTGGAGGTGACGCCCTCGAGAATACGCACCTGAGCGCCACAAAAAGGTATCTGGACCTATGCATATTTTCGGCAGCCCACACAGCAACCCCATGCACACGCCTAATCCCTGCTGACGAGCGGTAATAACCGCGAAACACGTGTCCAGGGATGGCAAGCACATCAAGTGAATACCCTCAAGACTCAAGACTCGGGTAGAAGCGCACCCGCTGATACCTACTACATCGACCATCATGCTCCAGGGTCACACGCTGATTGGACGAGCAGTGTGCGACCTCATTCGGAATTACTATTTATACAGGCTCCCTTGAGCCGGTGGAGGTGACGACCTCGAGATTACGCACCTGCGTGCCACAAAAAGTATCTGGACCTATGAATATTTTCGGCAGCCCACGCAGCAACCCTATGCACACGCCTAATCCCTGCTGACGAGCGGTAATAACCGCGAAACACGTGTCCAGGGATGGCAAGCACATCAAGTGAATACCCTCAAGACTCAAGACTTGGTTAGAGGCGCACCCGCTGATACCTACTACATCAATCATCATGCTCCGGGGTCACACGCTGATGGGACGAGCAGTGTGCGACCTCATTCGGAATTTCTCTGGAAGGTAGTTGATGATTATCAGACTATTTTCATTTAATTATTTTAGGTTTTGTGACACATTAGATAGTCTAGTCTGATTAATTCATTAAGTACTCCTCCATGGCACACTGTAAGTTGAATTGAGCGCCTTTAGGTGTCATCTAGGCACTGCTCATGGTAAATCCTGGTTAATAACTATCAAACCCAATGTAAATGTAAGCGTACAGTAAACATGTTGCAACTACAAAGAATAAAACACACTTATCATTCAATTAATTGTACATCACAGAAAGCTGCTAAAATAATCAAGTAACATGTATTATGTCAGCCCTACCATTAATACATATAGGTTTGTTTTCATAGCATCACTGACTGGTGCAGTTAGTGAAGGCATTATTGAATACACTTATTTTTATTAATCATTTAATCATTTAAACTCCTGTATGTTGCAGACTTGCCCTATCTAGGCATAAATTGCATTTCCAGTGTCCATTAAGTAGCACACAAGCCCAACCTGGGGTGTGTGTGGCCGTTCACAACTAGCACGTGATGTAAGAGTAGTTGTATGTTAGAACTGGGGATCTTAAGTTGGCAGAGGTAGGTACCTTTGACGGAATAGAGACACTTGCTTCTAGTCAGGGTAAGGGTGCACACTTCTAAAATAAGCCCTGCTCACCCCCTTGGTAGCTTGGCCTGAGCAGACAGGCTTATCTCAGAGGCAGTGTGTAAAGAATTTGTGAATACATACAGTAATACAGTGAAAATAGTAGAAATGGACACCACACCAGTTTAGAAAAATAAGGAATCTATACTAGACGTAACACAAGACCAAAACAAAAAAATATCCACACTACTGTACTCAAAAAAGGCTTTAAAATGGTAGAAAATAGCTTAGTTCAATGTAAATGGTAAATGCGACACTTTACTCTCAAAGTACCTTGGATGCGTCTCGCAATACAAACAAAAAGGGTCACAGGGAAGGTGTGCGTTGGTTCCTTGCTTCAGGGGAGGGGATGCGTCGGTTCCTTACTGCAGCACAGGGGAGGTGATGTTTCGGTTCCTTACTGGAGAGGAGGTGAGGCATCTGTTTCTTACTGTGATCCGGTGCGATGCGACAAGATTTTGCCTCAATGGGATGTGACGATCTGGTGCGATGTGAGAAAATGGCGTCTCAATGCGATGCAACAACGTTGGATGTGAGGCATGCATGCCCGACGGCCGTGCGGCGAACTCTGTAACTTCTGAGCCACGACAGGCACTGCGAAACACTTCCCTGGCGATGCAATGGTGACCTCTGCGGTGGCGACATGCTTTTCCGGTGATGCAACGCGCTTCGTTGATGATGTAACGGCGAACAGCTGCAGCAGCGGCATGCTTTTTCGGCAATGCGACGGCAACTGCTGCGGCGACGACACGCTTCTCCTTGTTGCATCGCACTTCCAGGTCCCACCGACTCGCAGTCTTCTCAGAGGGCCCAAACAACAGTAAGCACCTGTCTGCAGGCAGAATTCCACTGCAAGGGAATTCAGGGGAGCTGGTGCTTAAGTCTTGTGCTTTGTAGAAAACATATTAACCCTCGATGCTGCTTCAAATCAAAACAGGGACTAGACAAAACACAAATCTCTCCAGCAAATTCATTAACCTTCAAAGTTATCTTACCATTAATATTATTCCCTGAGATGTATTTGGCACACAAAGATATCTGAAGCTGGTGCCTTAACCCCATAAGATATTTTAAAATACATACTTTGCAACTAATTAAGTAGAACAGATTTACTACAATTTTTCTCTTGGTTGCCAATTTCTTTAAGGCAGAGTTTGAAAAACAAGTGTATATGTTGAGGACCAGAGTTTGCGTTTGGAGTGCGTCACATTTTGGCACCACCCTGGCACAAAATCTCAAATGGTAAATGTTGTAATGCGCTCAAATATACTCAAGATAAAACTGCTAAACATATGTGTGCGATCTTTAGATCTGATGCTACTTCCTGTGAAAAACAGAAATACAAAACGTTCCCCAAGGAATTGTTTGGAAATAATTATAATTTACAACCAGTCACAACAGTGATCATAAATTCACCAATTCAGGGAAATTAGCACAAATGCCACAAAAAATATAATTTTTAATTTTGTGCTATTTTTTATGAAAGCAACATGGCAACATGCATACTAAAAGAATTCCAAACTAAATTAACAGTAGTATATAACACCTTTTGCTTTTTGTATGGAGAATCAGAATACCATACATGACAGAACTTTCATATTATATTACATAAAATTCAGAATCACAAAATATTATTGTAAGAGCAAAACAATGTTGGGCGTCGACGTTTTGGTCCACCGTCGGTCTATACAATCCGCAGGACCATCATCAGGACGAAAAGCTGCACAAATATATCTAAAAATAAATATATCTCATATAAATAGGAAATATCCTTATTGTCCCTACACATATGGTATCGTCTACTCACTCCAAAAGAAAACCCAAAATGTGAACCAACAAACTTCATACAATGGTGATCACATGTCCCCAATACCAGTGTGTCCAATACCAAATATCCAATCTCAAGTGAGTATCACCATCCCTAAATTATCCTAGTATTAAAAACATATTACCATTGACCGCCAGCCGGAAGTGGCTATACACAAGGGGATAACAATGTCCCAAAATCTAATACAAAAACATAAGAAACGACGTAAACAATGCATATAATCGTACTGTCAGCATATCTTTCTATGTTGTCATAGTTAGAAACTATACTTACAGATGTTCTGAATAAATCTCATCACCTACATTTCCTATAAATCAATAAAAACCACTTAGTGTAACAACATCGCAAGTGACAGCATCACCAAATAAATGTACATATTGATGTTTAAATCCCTGCATACTCACGTAATTAAAGCGAGTATCCTGTATTAATCTGTAAATGAAAACATTATCAGAATTATATCGCTGAGCGATCCCCAAGTAACACCCTAATGCCCAATTGTAGACCCGATAGTGTTTCCAAACTAAAACTAAAACATACTCACAGCAGGGCCCTTCATAGAAGCGTTTCAATCACCTAAAAGGCAATAATACTATCGCTAAGCACCATCACTAACCGTAACTACTCGATACGGCATCCGTTTGAACGAAGATAAGATCAATAACTTATTCCAAGACTTACTTCGTTGTAGAAACCCACAGCGTTGGCTCCACACACACCCGACTACCAAAGATCGAGTACAGCGTGTCCATCATCTACGCGGTACAAAATATTCACACAAACTACCCTGCGTGATGACGTCAATCGTGTCCCTAGAACCGCGGCCATCTTAGAGTGGAAGTAGAAACCTCGCATTAATGTTAAAGTATGCATTGTGCCAACCTAACGGTGCCGATTATCTCTTCTAAATTTAACAATGTTAAAAAACGGAATGAAACATCAGAGTATACATGGCCTTCTTGTGAAAGCCACTTGTGTTGTCACGTGCCATGATGTCATGCACTGCGATGTCACACGCCATGATGTCACCTGCATACTGCCTAGCTTGGTTAACACCTTTACTTCTTGTTTTAGGACTTGTGCTCTAGCTGCCACAACCTCACCCCCAAATTGTAAGACAAATGGGATGTAGCCCATTCAATCCTTTTCTGGCTTCTAACAGGCTCTTGACCCTGTACTCACCCAGATGCAGCCTGGCACGCTCTGTGCTGCAGGAGTGTTCTCGTCTTCAGAGAAGGTTAGCCCCTCCTCCTAAACCAGAGCTTGTTGGCAATTCAGTCCTGTAGACAATGAGGTCCAGAAACTGTACAAGTATGCTGCACACCCCCTAAAAACATATCAAAGGTGTAACTAGAAGCCCTTGAAGATCTCTGCTGACTTCAAAAAGCAGGGCTAATGCCCAGCTGTCAATGGTCCTGCATGAGGGTAACTAGTCCTGTCTTTTCACCTTATGGATAACTGTACCTATTTGCAGTGTCTAATTTCTACAAACTTAGGTACCAGGGCCCAAAGTAACTCTTACAATGTGACTGCAACTCCCATACTCCCCTACCCCCACTGACCCTGCCAGTGGTGCAAAATGGCAGTACTAATAACTTGAACACACTGCTATTATTACAAAGTGTATACTGAAAAGTTAAACACATGTGCTCTGCTAAAAACTGGCAGACAGCGCCACCATTTGGTAGACTGTCATCAAAAAAGTGTTGATGTTAGGCATTCTCTCCCTTTGGAACTTAAGTTGTGTCACTCGCTCTTAGTCTTTCACAAAAAATGAAAGACCTTACTTTATAATCAAGTTTAACTCCCCTGTGCTCACTTTCGCAACTTGTGGCTTGCGATTGGTCCAGCTTAGCGCTGGAAAACCCTGTTGGGTAGCTTTGCGCTTCATAAATCTTAATTTAAAAAAAAGCCCATATTTATGACCCGGTTTAGTTGCTCTTGTACCACGCAACATGGTACAAGAGTGACACAAATAAAAAGTCATATTTTATAGCAACCCAAAGCCACTTTGTGTGATTTTGAATGGTTTAAAGAAAATAGAGTAATGCAATACATCGCAAATCGCTCTGTTGCTTTACTCTGTGCTAGGGATGAATTCCATGGTTTCCCACGCAAATCTCATTGTCTGTGAAATATTTCAAGATTTATTGAACCTGGGAATGCCCCAAAAAAATATGACTTGTTCCATTTGTGCTGCATTTGTAGCAGACATGGAAAGAGGAATATGCCTTTTAGGATTTTGTTTTGCAGAAAAGTGCCACTTCCTGTCCAAAAACAATGTTCATGCAACACAGGCTCTCTTGGACCATGGTGCAAGGGTGTCTGCATTGGCGCTAGTCAGCCCATTGTGCGTCAGCACATGGTGGAATGGCAGGAATGCGCTGTATGCCTTAAATATGACAAATTCCTACACTTTCCCAGTAATGCAGTGCATCACAGCAAGGGGACTCGTACTGCACTACACTACTTTGCCTTTAAAATAGTCCCTTAGTATTGGTGCCTATGTTCCCTCTAAGACATGCGCTTGTGAGCTCCTGCAGAGAAAGATTTGTCAGCGTGCAAGAGGTTCTGAAGAGCACATTACACATGATTTTTCTGAGGCATAAAACTTTTAACAAGGAAAGATATTTTACAAATGTTACGATTGTTGCAAACTTTGTGGCATATTTATGATCCCCTTGCACCACCTGAGCATAATATTTTGTGACACTCCAGCAACGCAAACCTTAAAATCATATCTATGAAGGCAATACCACTTTGTGTCATTTTTAATGGCCGCATAGATATGGAGTTAGGCAAGACAGCACAAAGTGCTCGGAAGGCATTCCATGGGCATTGCAGTGGATGTTCCCACACAACATTCATGGTTTTTGACACTTCCCCAGATTTACAAGAGCAAGCAAATCTGGGGAAGCGCAAAAACATTGGGCTGAGGAGTAACAAGGAGAAATGTCTTTATTTCTTCTTGTTTACTCCTCTTTCCATGTGTGCTGCATTTAGCAGCAAACATAGAAAGAAAGAAATGCCTTTCAGGATTGCATTTGTGCAGGAAGGTGCCCCTTGCTGCACAAAAACAATCGTGCCGACAACACAGGCACCCTTGCACCTTGGTGCAAGATTGTCTACGTTGGCACTAGGCTGCTGAAACGGGGCCGACGCTGGGGGGAAAGGACAGCAATGCACCCCTGTTAGATAAACACAGTGCATTCCTGCCCTTTCACTTTGGCGTAGGGCAGCACAGCAAGGTAACTTCCTTAGCTGCACTACTCCAAACCCCCATAAATGAGGCCCTGGATGTCCATTCTGTTTGGCCTCTACCTATAAGCTCTACATCGAAGGAAGCGTTCAAAGAGAACGTGTTTCATCTCAGGACTATGAGTGGGATTTTCTGAATACTTTCTTGAAAGTCAAATCTGTGGCCAGACTGGCTCCTGGTCCTGTTCCTCATGGAACAATGGTGATATTAATTAATAAGTACACTGTCCAAGTGATGGATGTGGTATGGGCGAGGCCCCGGATCTTTGTTATAAAAGGGCGCGCATAGAGCGGATTATACACCCCTACTGACGGAGCAGGCTTTGTGTAGATCGCCACCCAGTGACATCCGGTGACACAGTGAAGATGAAGGCTGCTGTGCTCATAGTGTTGTTGATGATGGCTTATGCTAATAGCGAGGAGCCAATAGTACCAGAACCAGCACTTTCAAAGCCGATAAAACTACCGCCAGGTGAGGCTTTTCAGTCAAGAGTGTAACATGTAAACTGACTTCATAGGCTGGGGGGGGGGGGGCTTTTCTTCAAACGTGGAAGGGTTTTGAAAAGCGGGTTTAAATTATTATCTGTCATTGGAATGTTCGTAGAAGAGGAGGAATGGTAATTAGTCAGGACTTCCATGCAAAAAGTCCGGTGCCTCCATTGACAAAGAGGTTGCTGTGGACTTTCCTGCAGATAGTGCAAATGCGCAGGGAAGTGAGTTCGACAAGTCAATGAAGCTTTCAGTGCCTGAGATGCACATCATTTGCCTTGCTGAGCAGCCTTGTGAGCTGTAGCACCTGAAAGAAACAGAGGCGCTCTCTCTGAGACTTTCAGGAGAGCCACAAATGTCACAGAGCCTCTCAGAACTGCTCACAACACCTCCTCTTGACGGTGAGCGACATAGCCTGTAATACCGCTGTGAAGATGACACTTCCCCCATCTTGTTTGTGAATGAATATGTATACACGCCAGAAAAGTTGAAAGTCCGAGCCAGTCCTGCAGCCTTTAGAGCCATGAAGTTAGTTGCTGACATCTGATGGCTCAGTACAAATGACCAGCCATCTTTCAACCATGTGTTGAGTGCATAGAATCCCGGTGATAGGTATTTGCTATGTTAGCGTTTTGTAGGTTTGTTCTATAGGTTTTCTTTGTTGTGATTTTGAGACTGATTTAATATCTCTCTGTGTTTTTCACCAGTGAATCCAGGTAAATGCGATATGCTGCCAAGCAGTGCCTTCGTAAGTATCTACATCAGCAAGAAGGTCTATTGCCAAGGATACGTTAAGGTCTCAATCTGCAGGGGCTACTGTCTCAGCACTGTCTCGTAAGTGATATTGTGTATGTAGTGCTCTAGATGCAAACTGGTGTTGAGGTCTGGGGTCTCTGCAGTGGCAGCCGCCACAAACAAAGGGTGGTGGGTGGAGGGAGTGTGGGAGGGGTCGCAGGAGGGGGATTTGCGCAGGGTTGGAAGTAATAATATATGTCTTTAAAAAAGAAGCTACCTGAAGCCGCCGCCGCCTCCCCGGTCGTGCCTCCTCTCCTCTTCCTGGTCCCAGCAGCCCCTGGACAGACTCCCATCTAAACCTTGTACTGCAAAGCAGCGCAGGGATTGGCCTGAACGGGCTGGAAAGATGCTCCAATCAGACCAGGGAGACTGTTGGATTTCTCCAGCCCGGCTGTTCAATGCAGCACAGCTGGAGAAACCTAAGTGTGCATGTGTGTTTTGGCCATCCTGAGACTGCCAGACAAACACAAATGCACACTTAGGGAGTGCAGAGAGCACTACTCCCCACTCTCAGTCCTCGGCCTGGCCCCTACCTACAGCGCTAGCTCAGAGTCAGCAAATGATAAATAAAACGATGTTAAAGCATCGTTTTATTTTTCATTTGCTTGCTTGAATCCAGGCAGTGGGTTGATGCTCCTCCGCTATGGCGGAGGAGCCGACACTGGGTCTCTGGTTCTATATATATATAAAGGAATAAGCATTTGTAAACAGTGATCTCCTATGCCTTCTACACTCCATGCTGTAGAATTGCACTACTATAAAGCGGCACTCTGCCCCACTCTACAGTGTATTTCAGTGGTTCTTAACCTTTTGATTTCTGTGGTTCCCCCACTGACTTATTAGTGAAAGCCAGTGTTTCAAAATTTGTTTCAGTTTCTAAAAGTCAAAATGATATGAGAGACACTAGTGAAAAGATTGACCTTTTGAGCTCCTAATGCATGCATGCTTTATATTTGTCGGCGCATACAAGCGCTTTAATTATGCCCACCAATTGCTCATACTAGATTTAATTTGCCTCAAATATGAAATGTGACTCAGAGCATTTTAACTTTTCTATTTTGCACATATATGTATATATATATATATATATACATATATATATATATATATATATATATATATATATATATTTATTTTTCACTGAAAAAACCATAGGTTTCAGCCACGTTATAGTTAGGAATTAGCATTTAAGAAACCTTAGAAATTCACAGAAAAAAACATAGGTTTCCCACATGTTATAGTAAGCTGGACATTTCACTCATGCAAAACCATTGAAATTCCCCCGTTATAGTTAGTTCAACTAACTATAACTCGCGCGCCCGCAATACACTGCTGATGATTGCGCTATCTGCACTCTGCCATGCCATTACTTCTTATGCCCCGGCTGCGGTTTTACTACTGGCAAAATGCAGCTCTCTAAAACCCAACAGTATACTAAGCACTGTAGGGGGAAACGGAAGCCTACGAAGGGTGGTACTTCCCCTCCCGCCCGCTCCATTTTTGGAGCCTAAACTGTAGATCGCTCCCTAAGAATAATCTAAACATCCATGATTTCATAATTGAGGAATCCCCTGATGTTTTATTCCTAACCGAGACCTGGATTCATGCCAGCTCAGGTCCGGATATCGCTACTGCGATTCTTTCTAACTATGTTATGTTACATCAGGATAGACCCTCAGGTAAAGGGGGTGGAATTGCCATTATCTTTAAATCCACCTACCAATGTAAACTGGAGGCACTACATCTTCCAGGTAGTGAAGCTGCATTGTTTAAACTCACGATTAATCCCCGTTTGACACTTTCGGGTCTGCTAATCTATCGGCCCCCGGGGAATGCTGCTTCTTGGATTCCCTTACTTGTTGATTGTCTATCAGCAATACTCCTGAAATCAAATAATTTCACCATACTTGGTGATTTAAATATTCATCTAGATGATGTTAATAATTCCCTTACAAAATCTCTTCTTTCTGATCTAGAGGTTTTTAATCTCAAACTTTGCAATACTGGAGCTACTCATATTGCCGGTCACCTTTTGGACCCAGTTATTTCCACTCTTCCATTTGAGTGCTCTCATCTGGCACGTCCGCTAGTGTGGTCCGATCATTATGCCGTACACTTTGTGTTACCGCCCGGTCTTTACATAGCCAATGTTTATGTAGAGGAAACAAAACCCTCTTATCGATGGGACAAAATCGATATAGTCACTTTTAATCTGCATCTGACGAAGACTATTCCTTCTCTCAATAATACTGAGCAGAATTTGAATGCCCCTATTATTAGGTGGCTAACAGATGCAGTATCTGTGCATGCCCCCTGTTCGGGCAGTAAATTTCGATCTTTGCGTCCCCCAGCACCTTGGTACTCAGGTGAGTTAAAAATCCAACGTGCTAAATGTAAAGCCTTGGAGAGGAAGTGGAGAAGATTTTATTCCATTCCCTCTAAACTGATTTACAAGGATGAGCTAAAAGCTTATCATGCCAACTGTAAACGGGCCAAGGCAGTTTACATTACCTCTACTATCACTTCAGTGCAAAATTGTCCTCGGATTCTTTTTGCTACTGTTAATAAACTTACAGGTGCTGACACTGTTCCTGTGTTGCCAGCTTTGGATGGTAAACATTGTAATGCTATTGCGGACTTTTTTATATCGAAGGTTCAAGACATTCACCAATCCTTAATTTCCCTTCCGCCCCCTATTGATCCCTTCTTATCTGGCTCTTGTTGTAATGTCTTTGTCCCTCCCACTGAGTTTCTGCACAACTGGAAATTATTTGATGATGTTTCCTTCCTGTCGTGCCTAAAAAGCATCAAGTCAGGATCTCCTCGGGACCCTGTCCCTATGAGGATATTGAAACAACTTGACCTTGAACCACGTAGATTCCTAATGAGGTTACTTAACATCTCTCTCAGTGAATCTCGGGTGGAACAGGAATGGAAACACGCCATGGTCGTTCCCTTACAGAAGAAATCTGGTATGGACATTACTAACCTGGCCAACTTTAGGCCTATATCCCTGCTGCCAGCTTGTTCTAAGATACTAGAACGCCATGCCAACTTTCAGCTAAACGAATTAGTTGAAAATACGGGATATCTCCATCCATCCCAATCAGGCTTTCGCGCCAATTATTCCACCGAATCCGCACTCCTGGGGGTGACTGAGCGACTCCGACACGGTATTGATAGTGGTGAGACCTTTGCGCTTATACTATTGGATTTAAGCGCGGCTTTTGATACCGTGTCGCATTCCATTCTTCTAGAGTCCCTTCACTTCCTTGGTGTTGCGGGATCTGCGCTTGCCTGGGTGGCTTCATTTCTTAATGAGCGTACCTTTCAGGTATTTTCAACCAAAGCTGAATCGGCGATCTGCTCATCTGCTTATGGCGTTCCGCAGGGGTCTATATTGAGCCCTTTGTTGTTCAATATTTACATCAGACCCCTTGCCACGATTGTAGAGGACGCCGGTCTGTCTATTTATTCCTATGCAGACGACACGCAGATCGTGTTCTCCCTGTCTGACAGTAGGTCTCAGGACACCTCTGCCCTTAAAATCGGCCTTTCTCGGGTTGCAGCCTGGATGCAGGTTAACCTGCTAAAACTCAATGGTGATAAGACCGAGGTTATCGTACTTGGCAAACATAAAGATCTGTGGGGCTCTAGACACTGGCCTAGTGACATGGGTCCACTGCCTACCCCCGTGCCAGTTGTTCGTAACCTCGGCTTTCTAATCGACGAGAAACTCTCGATGCGTCAACAAGCAACTAAGGTCGCTGCAATCTGCTTTAATACTCTACGCTGGTTGCAGAAGATCCTATGGATGCTGCCTGAGTCTACTCGTCGAACTGTTGTCCAGGCTCTTGTAATGTTCCGTATTGACTACGGCAATGTGCTCTATCTGGGAGCTGATAGAGCTACAATGAATATACTCCAGGTTGTGCAGAACTCAGCTGCAATGTTCCACGCAGAATGTCTGCAACACAAGCCCTATGTGACCTTCATTGGTTAAAAATTGCTGACCGTGTAGCTTTTAAAACTTTGTGCCTTATGTTTAAAATCCGTCAGGGCTCCGCTCCCACATACTTGCACAATCTTGTCCGGCTACACCAGCCAAATCGTCCCCTTAGGTCATCAAATCAAGCCAATTTTGTAATTCCTAGAATTCGCTTGACAAAAGTGGGAGGCCGCTCTTTTGCCCATTTGGGGCCGAAGATGTGGAATGCTCTTCCGTTGACGCTCAAAACGGAGACCAATCTCCTGGCTTTTCGCAAAAAGCTAAAAACTTTTCTGTTTTAGTTGGTCAAATGCTTCTGCTTTTCCTGTTTCAGCAATTACCTATCTTTCTTCTTTAGGCTGTCCCTGGCGCCGGGAAACCCTTTATGGGTAGCTGTGCGCAATATAAATTCAATAAAATAAATAAAAAATAAATAAATGACGTCATATATTACATCACTCATGATATGGTCAGTGACATCACTCATGACATCACTGATGACATCTCAAATTACATCTGGGGGACGCCGCAGATGATGTTGGTGGCTTCAGATTGGAAGGGTGGGAGGTGGATGCTCTGAGTTCTGCCGGCGAGGAAGGACGTGGTCCAGTCGAGAGGCGTGTGTTTAGAGTGCAATGGTAGACCGTGACAAAGGCGGCTGACAGTCTCAGGAGGCTGAGGGTTGATGTTTCTCCATTGTCTAGTTGGCGCTTGATGTCGTCTGTGGCGGCGATGAGGGCTGTCTCGGTGCTGTGGTTTCGTCTGAATCCTGACTGGGACGGGTCCAAGATGTTGTTGTCTTGCAGGTGGCGGGCCAGTTGCATGTTGACAATTTTCTCGATGACCTTTGCCGGGAAGGGGAGCAGGGAGATGGTCCAAACGTTCTTGAGGTCCCTATGGTCCTTTTTGGGCTTCTTGAGGAGGGCGTTGATTTTGGCGTGCTTCCAGCTTTCCGGGAATGTCGCTGTTTTGAAGGAGATGTTGATGACCTTCGTAGTTGGGGTGCGATGGCTGCGTCTGCTTTGTTGAATACGTGGTGAGGGCACAGGTCAGACGGAGATCCCGAGTGGATGGAGTTCATGACCTTGCGTGTCTCGTCGTCCTTGATGTTGGACCAGGAGGTCAGGCGGTTGATGCTGGTGGTGTTCACAGGGGTGGTGGAGTCTGGCGTAGTCAAGGCAGTCGTGGTGTTGAAGCTGTCGTGGATTTCAATGATCTTGCGGTGGAAGAAGATGGCTAGTGAGTCGCAGAGTTCCTGTAAGGGCGGGATGTCGTTGGCGCTGGGGTTGGAGAGTTCCTTTATGATGCTGAAGATCTCTTTTCTGTCGTGTGCGTTGTTATCCAAGCGGTCTTTGAAGGAGGAGCTCTTGGCTAATCTGATGAGGTGGTGGTGTCTGCGGGTGGCGTCCTTGTGGGTTGCGTGGTTGTCCGTTGTGCGTTCGAGGAGCCATGTCTTCTCCAGTTTCCGGCATGAGTGTTTGGAGGTCTGGAGCTCGTCAGTGAACCAGGTGGTTCTCTTATTGGCGTGGCTGTTGGAGGGTTTCTTGCAGTCGTTGATCCACTGTCTGAGGTTGAGGGCTGCGACGTATGGGTTGGTGGGGTAGGTGGGTGGGTTCTTGGCGAGGGAGGTGATCAGCTGGTCATCAGTGACTTTGCTCCAGCAGCGGCGAGGCATCTGTTGGGTGCGGTGGTGGGTGGTTGCTTTCTTGAAGGTGAAATGGATGCAGCGATGGTCGGTCCAGTGGAGTTCGGTGGTGTGGTAGAAGGGGACGTGGGAGTCTGTGGAGAAGACGGGATCCAGCGTGTGGCCGGCAATGTGGGTGGGTGCGGTGACAAGTTGTCTGAGGCCGAGGTTTGCGAGGTTGACGATCAGGGTGGCGGAGTTGGCGTTGTTGTTCTCGAGGTGGAAGTTCAGGTCCCCGAGGAGGGTGTAGTCTGTGGAGGCGAGTGTGTGGGTGCTGGCGAGGTCGGCCATGGAGTCGTTGAACTGAGCCCAGGGTCTGGGGGGTCTGTAGATGAGTGTTCCTCTGAGGGTGGTGTTGGGGTCGGAGCGTATCCGGAAGTGCAGGTGTTTGGCGGGGTTGAGGGTGTCGTCTGCATGGGTGGCGACCTTGAGGGAGGACTTGTGGACGATGGCTATTCCTCCTCCGATTCCATTGGTGAGATCCCTGCGGGTGATCTCGTAGCCGTCCGGGATGGCTATGGCGATGTCGGGCTCCGAGTAGTCGTTTCACCAGGTCTCGGTCAGGAAGGCCACAACTGGGGTGGAGGTGTCGAGCAGATCCCAGAGCTCGACGGAGTGTTTGCGTGCGGAGCAGGTGTTGAGGAGTATGCAGCGGAGGTGTTTGGGTCCAGTCCATGGGGGTTTGGTGGTTCTGTCACAGGTGAAGCTGCAGGTGCGGCAGGAGAAGGGTCCGTGGGTCTGTTTTGGGGCGGCCTGGAAGCAGGTGTGGTTTCGGCCGGCGTTGAGTGCGTGAAGGGTGCTGGCGTCGTAGTAGATTCTGGTGTCATGGCGTTAGTGGGGTCCAGGGGTTCTGGCGCTAAGCGCGGTCCAGGCGCATACGAGCTTGCCTTAGGCGTGCCCGCTGCGCACGTCCACTGCGCAGCCGCTTCTCGGCCGGCATATGAGGTGGCTTGGGAGGAAGAAGCAGCTGGGAGGCGGGAGCGGGAAGGCCAATGGGTGTGCAGGGGGGCGGGGCTGCAGGGAGGCAGCAGCAGGAATGGGCTGGGTCGAGAGTGGTGGGGCAGGGGGAACTGGCGTGCAGGGCAGAGGGGAGGGAAAATGAAACCCATGAACAAGGAGGAAGGCAGCAAGGAGGCAGGAAGCGGGCAACCAGGCAGTCAGGTGAAGAGCAGCGGAGTGGGGGCGACCTGCCTGCAAGCAGGGTCAAGCTGGATTCCTATGGAAGGAAATACAAGTTACTAGTAAGTATGGGGAGGATTACTTTTCAGGGTCAGTGCTGTGCTAAAAGATGCAGCATTGGGTTATCTCCTCATAACAGGTGAGTACATTGGAATTCGTTGTTCGGATGATTTTAAGTGAATATTTTAAATTTGCAAAACTCCACACTTAGAAGAATTTCCAAGTGAAACCAGTCAATGTTAGCCTATGAAAGGAAATTCAAATTACTGGTAAGTATGCTTAGAATTACTTTTCAGGATCAGTACTGGGCTAAAAAATGCTGCACTGAGGTCTCTCCTGATAACAGGTGAGTAATTCGGAATTCGGAGTACATCCAGTAAGCGCCACAAAGCTGCTTAGCAGAAATGTAAAAAGGGTCACGGCCTGCACCACCTCTGCAGTGCAGTGGCACTTCCTGGAAGCACCTGGTGGATTACTTGGCCCCCATGGTCCCTCAGGTTTGAAGTGGAATTTTTTCCCCAACTCAAAGCGCGGCACAGGGCGTGTTTGCACACATCACGTCAGGCCCCTCCTCACCCTTCACCACAGTGTAAACGCACCCTGTCACCGTTCTAGGTTGAGAGATTAAGTCCCCTTCAATCCTAAGAGTCCCTATGGTCAAACTAGCCCACTAGGTACCTCCAGTAAGTGCCATGGAGCTGTGTTGCAGCGAGGTGGAACAGGGGGAGTGGCCTCTGAACACCTGTCTGCAACGCTACTCCCTGACGCATATTAAAGATACCTGTTGGCCTATTTGGCCCTCAGGGACCCTCAGTATTGAAAGAGAATTATTTCCCCATCTTAAAACGCGCCACAGGGCGCGCCTGCACAGTGGTGAAGGGAGGAGGCATGGCCTATGGTGATATGTCTGCAAGCATACCCTGTGGTGCGTTTTAAGTTAGAGAATTAATTCCTCAGCAATCTTGTGGGTACCTGGGGGCCAACTAGCCCACCAGGTCCCTCCAGTATGCGCCAGGAGGCTGCATTGCAGAGAGGTGTTCAGAGGCCACGCCTCTTTTTACAACACTCTGCCACGCAGCTCCGTGGCGCTTACTAGAGGTACCTGGTGGGATAGTTGGCCCCCAGGGACCCTCAGTATTGACAAGGAATTAATTCCCCAACTTAAACCGCACCACAGGACGTGTTTGCACATGTGAACTCAGGACCCACCCCCTCCCTTCAACACTGTGCAAACACGCCCGTGGCGCATTTTAAGTTGAGGAATTACGTCCCTTTGAATCCTGGGGGTCCCTGGGGTCCAACTAGCCCACCAGGTACCTCCAGTAAGTGCCACAAGGCTGCGTTGCAGAGAGGTGTAAAAAGGGGCGTGCCCTCAGAACACCTCTCTGCAACGCAGCCCCCTGGCGCATACTGGAGGTTCCTGGTGGGCTAATTGGCCCCCAGGGACTCCCAGTATTGACAGAAATTGTTTCCCCCTCTGCAAACATGCCAGGGGGCGCGTTTGCAGATTGGTGCAATGAGGGGGCGTGGCCTCCAGCGCAATGCCAGTCTTTTTTTAATTTTATTTTTTTAAGAAGGGGGGCTGTGTAGCCCCCTACTTTTTCAAATGTTTGGGCCCTGGGGACCCCATCCCCCAGGGCCTGTCCCCTAGTTCATTTTTTTAAAATAAAAAATTATGGAAGGGGGCCGTGTGGCCACCCTCCAGAGGCCATTATCGGCCTTGGGGACCCCATCCCTTGGGCCATGGCCTTTTTTTTATTCTATTTTTATAGGAGGAGGCTGCCTTGCCCCCTTCATAGGCCATTTATGGCCCCGGGGATCCCATCCCCCGGGGCCGGCCTTTTTTAATTCATTATTTAATTAATTTTTTGGGAGGGGGGGCCGCGTGGCCCCCATCCCGGGCCACTACTAGTCCCCAATCCCCCCACGGTCCCAGCCGGCTAATCGCGTCTTGCGGGAGTTAGGACCTAACTATAACTACCTAATGGCGACCGCCAGTAGGTAATATATATATATATACATATATATATATATTACCTACTGGCGGTTGGCCATTAGGTAGTTATAGTTAGGACCTAGTTTCCATAGGAAATCCACAACATTCTATTTGGAATAACTTTGGGGCTGGTCGACGAATCTTTGCGAAATTCTCCAAGAAAATGGCCTGATCCGCTCCTTCCCTGAAGTTTGGGGGTGATTCGTAAAGTGGGGGGCGAGAAAAAAGGGGGGTCCCAAAACATGTTTTCCCCATGCAATTTGCCATAGGATCTTTAGCCAGGGCTACAGCCCGAACGCCTGAACGGAATTACACTAAATTTGGCAAAAAGGTAGAGTTTGGTTTGCAGAGTGTGCTTTTTGTTAAATGGTGTAAATCCTTTCAGTAGTTCCTGAGAAAAATCATAGTGATATCTAGAGATGAAGAACCGTACTCTGTACTGTACTCTGTACCTTCTCGAGCACTAGCTGCATGGTCATTGGCTGTCAACTGTCTGTCAACACTCCAAACCAGGAAGTGTTGGCAGTCATCTTGTGCCACGGTAGAACTGAGGCACAAGAAAGCAGTGAAACAAACGTGCAAAACCCGCAAAGGGGCAGGGTAGAAACACCCTGACCCACTAGGCCTGCTCAGGGGGTCCCACAAGGACCCCCAAGGCCCAAAAATGTATAACTTTTTTTTTAATCGTGTTGTACGAAGTACTGTACTCTGTACAGTACTCTGTACCTTCCCGAGCACGAGCTGCATGGTCATTGGAGGCACAAGAAATCAGTGAAACAAACGTGCAAAACATGCAAAGGGGGCAGGGTAGAAACACCCTGACACCCTAGGTCTGCTGAGGGGGTCCAACAAGGAACCCCAAGGCCCAAAAATCACGGGGTACGAAGAACCGTACTCTGTACTGTATTCTGTACCTTCCCGAGCATGAGCTGAATGGTCATTGGTTGTTCCTCGGTAGAACCGAGGCACAAGAAAGCAGTGAAACAAACATGCAAAACATGCAAAGGGGCAGGGTGGAAACACCCTGACCCCTTAGGCCTGCTGAGGGGGTTCCACAAGGACAACCAAGGCCCAATTCTTTTTTTAAATCCCGGGCTACGAAGTACCATACTCTGTACTGTAATGTGTACCTTCCCGTGCACATACTGGAGGTTTCTGGTGGGCTAGTTGGCCCCCAGGAACCTCCAGTATGCAAGGGGAATTAGTTCGCCCTCTGCAAACGCGCCAGGGGGCTGCGTTGCAGAGAGGTGTAATGAGGCCATGCCCCTTTTTACACCTCTCTGCAACGCAGCCCCCTGGCGTATACTGGAGGATCCTGGTGGGCTATTTGGCCCCCAGGGACCCCCAGTATGCAAGGGGACTAAATCCCCCAACTTAGAATATGCTACAGGGCGCGTTTGCAAAGTGGTGAAGGTAGGGGGTGGGGCTTGAGGTGATGTAAGTGCAAACATGCCCTGTGGTGCATTTTAAGTTGGGGAATTAATTCCTCTTCAATCCAGAGGGCCCATAGGGGGCAACTAGTCCAACAGGTATCTCCAGTAAGCGCCACAGAGCTGTGTTGCAGAGTGTTGTAAAAAGGGGACGTACCCTCTGAACACCTCTCTGCAACACAGCTGCCTGCTGCATAATGGAGGTACCTGGTGGGCTAGTTGGCTCACAGGGGACCTCAGGATTGAAGAGGAATTAATTCCCCAATCTAAAATGCGCCACAGGGCGTGTTTGCACACATGTTACCTCAGGCCCTGCCCACTTGCTTCACTATTGAGCAAAATATTCCTGTAAAATCAGCCGAACTACGAATTCCGATTTACTCACCTGTTATCACAAGAAACGTCAGTGCTGCATCCTTGAGCGCACTACTGATCCTGAAAAGTAATTCTAACAATACTTACAATAACTTGAATTTCCTTCTATAGGCTAACATTGACTGGTTTCACTTGGAAATTTTTCTAAGTGTGGAGTTTTGGAACTTAAAAAAATTCCTCAAAAATCAGTCGAACTACGAATTCCAATTTACTCACCTGTTATCAGGAGATACCTCAGTGCTGCATCTTTCAGCTAACTACTATTCCTGAAAAGTAAATTTAACTGTACTTACCAGTAACTTGAATTTCCTTCCATAGGATATCATTGCCTGCTATATAAAATATAAAATATATAAATTAAAAAAGTATTAAATAAAAAAAAGATATTACAATTTCAATATTTTTAAAAACATTTTTTTTCAATTTATATTAAAAATATGTAATGTAATTTAAAAAATAAAATATCTAAAAATAAATACTTGTAGTAAATTAGTATAATAAAATATAACAATCCCTTTAAAAATTATCATTTACAAAACCTTTAAAATTTACTGAAAAAACCATAGGTTTCAGCCACATTATAGTTAGGAATTAGCATTTAAAAAACCTTTGAAATTCACTGAAAAAACCTTAGGTTTCAGCCACGTTATAGTTAGGAATTAGCATTTAAAAAACCTTGCAAATTCCCTGAAAAACCATGGGTTTCACACATGTTATAGTCAGCTGGACAGTTCACTCATACAAAACCATTGAAATTACCCGTTATAGTTAGTTCAGCTAACTATAACTCGCGCGCCCGCAATGCACTGCTGATGACGTCACATATTACATCACTCATGACATGGTCAGTGACATCACTCATGACAACACTGATGACATCTCAAATGACATCACTGATGACAACATCCTTGTGAAAGAGTGGCAGACCTCCTCTCACCCTAATATAACCTTTGATACACACATTCAAAAATAGAACCTAAAATTTTCAAAAAAATGGAGATACCAATACCAGTTAGAACAACCTATTCAGCAATTCCAAAATCTACATACACATCCACTCATTCACCAATGGTTCTATATAGTCACTCATACATGTACTCACTCATCATATGTAGTATGTACTCATACACCTATACATCCTGTTACACACCTACACTTATACATAGAGTTATTCAAACATCCATTTACTTGCATATACAGCTCTACACACACCACTATACTTATTTCTACAGAAACGTACACATACTTACTTTCTTAAACAATCCGTTACAGAAACACATACTTATTTATACAGGAACTATTCCAATCTGTCACTGTCATATATCCTTACTTATATACATCAATACTCACATATACTAGTTTAAAACATATGTACTTATGTACTTACTCATAAAGACACTATTGAGGCAGTCATTAACTCACTAACACACCAATGCACATACTCATACACCCATACAGTCCTGCACACATGCGGTCTTCAAAACACATACAAACAGTGAGTCAGTCATTCATGCATCTGTGCGCTAAGTAATACCCCCACCAAACCATACAGACACTCATTCTGATACTCAAAAAAACAACTAATAACCCTTACAGACACTCATGTAGCTACTCACTAACCCATGCAGCCACTTATGCACAAAGTGAGACACTGATACAGATATTTACATATTTAAACATTACTTGCTAATACATGTATTCACTAAGATATGCTTAATAAGTCAGTTATACAATCAATTTTACAAAAAAAACATTTAGACACTTATTTACCCATTTATTCTTCTATCAACCTTTAGATATACATATATAAAAATATTTATTTTTCAGAAAGACACACATTCACTGGATGATGTCATCAGTGATTTCATCAGTGATGTCATTTGAGATGTCATCAGTGATGTCATGAGTGATGTTACTGACCATGTCATGAGTGATGTAATATGTGAAGTCATCAGCAGTGCATTGCGGGCGCGCGAGTTATAGTTAGCTGAACTAACTATAATGGGGAAATTTCAATGGGTTTGTATGAGTGAAATGTCCATCTAACTATAACATGTGTATGAAATCTATGTTTTTTCTGTGAATTTCTAAGGTTTTTTAAATGCTAATACCTAACTATAACGTGGCTGAAACCTATGGTTTTTTCAGTGAATTTTAAAGGTTTTTTAAATGCTAATTCCTAACTATAACGTGGCTGAAATCTATGTTTTTTTCAGTGAATATATATATATATATATATATATATATATATTCACTGAAAAAACCATAGGTTATAGACCATATATAGTTAGGAATTAGCATTTAAAAAACCTTATTTTACTCACACAAAACCATTGAAATTCCATATATAGTTAGTTGCACTAACTATATATCGCGCACCCGCAATCCACTGCTGATCATGTCACATATTACATCATTCATGACATGGTCAGTGACATCACTGATGACATCACTGATGACATCTCAAATGACATCACTGATGACATCACTGATGACAACATCCAGTGACTGTATGTTTCTGTAAAGTTAAAATATGCCTTACATATTGAAGAATGAGTGGATGTAGAAGTGTCTGGATGAAGGATTTAGTAGGTGCGTGACTGACTGTATGAGTGAGTGATTAAATGTGTCTCACTGAATGCATGGGTTAGTGACTAAACTGTCTTAATTTGTGCATCATTATGTCTGTTGTGATGTAAACTGCTGCATGTGTTGATCATTAGCTATACGAGAGGCTATATGTGTTATCGATTGGTTGCCCAAGTATTTGTATGGGAGATTGAGTTTGTGTAGGGGTGGCTGGGAGGTGTGTGACTCTGTGCATAGATGTGTGAGCAGTTGATTCACTAGGTGTATGAGTTCAAGAGTGCATGTGGAAACAGCTACATGGGCAGTTGACTGTGTGCATGAGTGTATTGATGAGTGAATGGATATCTCAATGCTACATGTCATAGTAAGTACATATGTAAAACTCAGTACATGTGAGAGTTGGCATATATAAATAACTGTGCATGAGAGCCACTGAATGTGTGAGTGGTTGTATGGATCATTGTGAACTTGTATCAGGGATTGTATAAGAGAGTAAATATGTGTTAGTATATGTTTGAATAAGTAAGGTGTGTATAACTGTATAGTTGAAGAAATGGAGGTGAAATTGTTTCTTTGCATGACTGACTAGGTGTGTGAGTAACTCCATGGATGAGTGACAGTGTGTGAGTGTCTGTATACACTGAGTGTATCTAAGGTTATATTAGAGTCTGAAGCACAAGAATGATGTCAAATGAGATGTCATCATTGATGTCATCAGTGATGTCATTTGAGATGTCATCAGTGATGTCATCAGTGATGTCACTGACCATGTCATGAATGATGTAATATGTGACATGATCAGCAGTGGATTGCGGGTGCGCGATATATAGTTAGTGCAACTAACTATATATGGAATTTCAATGGTTTTGTGTGAGTAAAATAAGGTTTTTTAAATGCTAATTCCTAACTATATATGGTCTATAACCTATGGTTTTTTCAGTGAATTTTCAAGGTTTTGTAAATGCTAATTCCTAACTATATATGGTCTATAACCTATGGTTTTTTCAGTGAATTGAAATGGTTTTTTAATAGCAAATATCATAAACTGTCGAATGTCAAGTAAGTGGTAAGTAAAAACATTTTCGTGTTTATGCACACTGATCTGCTTTGAATGCTGCCCCCCACCTCTCATTTCTATTAGGAGTACTCTCTCTTTGCAGATAGTGAAAGGTAGTTAACGCAGGCCTTTGCCCCCGTTGTAATCCGTCGTGCCTGCTTCTCTCTCCATTTGATTGATTGTTATCCAAGTATTTACTGTTTTAGAATTAGTTCTCTTTGGTTCATTCTCTATTTACAAACAAACACAGAGTCGCAATACTCTGTTTAGTCTTTGCAGATAACGAACAATCGTGTAAAAAAAAAGAAAAGGAATCGAGCAAAATCAGTAGGCCACTAATGGGATCTCTTTTTGACCTCGCTAAAATAGAAACATTAGGAACAACCCCTCATGACAAATACAAAACTAGTGAGATGAACTGAACTCCACACAATGATGGCTGCAAAACAGCTCGGCTCCGCCACCCACCCCGCCCAAAATAACGATAAAGAGCGGCTGCCATGATTGGTTGCGGAATGGCCACAACGGAGCTACGAAATGGTGCTGCTCTCATGCTAACCCCAGCTTCGGTCTGAAACATCCAGAAACACTGTAGACTACCAATTCGATCAGTTCCGGTAGCGCCCCAATGTAACCCGGTAGAGAAGAACTAGCCCTCCCCTCTTTGACTGATGGTTCTTGTTGCCTGTCCTTTCTGTTGTCATTTAACAGAACTATTTAGCCTGCTGAAAGGGGTTGTGTTTCGACCGCTGGTTGGTGGAGACATTTTGACTATATTCTGGACCTGCGTTGTCGCGTAATGCGTCATATGACGCGCCGCGTTAGCGCATCCGGAAGTCATCCGGGGCGCGCAGCGCGTAACGTAAGCATAACAAGTCATGTGACTTGTTAATAAAACTTTTCATTGGTTCATTTTACTTTTCTTATTCTAATGATGAAAGCCTTGGTCATATCACCTAAAAATTACGCTTTTAATTACTTCCGAACATTATTTTCTCTTAAATATATGTTATAATGTTCCAGGCTAATGTACTTTCCCGGAAATTTTACAACTGTCCTGCAAGTAAAATATATTCTTTTTTCGAGAAAAAGAGCGTTTCTTCGTCCCATGACGGAGCCGTTGAGCAAAAGAGGGTCGACCTGCTGTCTTAGTCGCCGATACGCCTGAATATGAGATTCTTATCGATCACTTTATGTTGCAGGAATAGAAAACACAACAGCCCTTGACCATTTATCTTTACTGCGTTCCTTCGTATTATACCTTTTACCCTTCATGTAATTGGTCTGCTTTATTTCACTTGCCTTTTAATGATTCTAAAACAGTGACTATTATTAAAAACTTTACCAATGTATACACTACTACCATGTTTTCTTTTAAAAACCTTTATTGTGAAAATTTCATTATACAAATACGAGCCTATAACCACGTGGGCCTGCCACGGAGCAAACTGTAATCGTATATGATGAATAGACATTTACACTGTAGAGGAACGTAACGGGCGGGCCATTAGGTTGCAAAAACTAAGGTGTCTAACAGTTACGGAATCGGTGGACGTACATTTTATAATTAAAATACGACAGGGCCAGTTACAATAAAATTATCTAGATATACATTTGCGGGCAAGTACCATGGGTGACGTTAATTCGAATTTTCAACAGTACAGTAATCAATAACACATCAGAACTTAATATCAATAGGGATGTCGAAATATTCAATCAATTCTCGTCCCCGCCCGCCATGTGCTTCAAAACTGCATACGTATCTCGTGATTTCAAGGTTCTGCAACCAGTACACAACAAGGAGTTACGAGTCCCATTTATTCCGGCGCCATTTTGGGCGAGGACGGGCAGGTCCAGGATATAGTCAAAATGTCTCTACCAACCATCGACTATGATGATGTTCATATGCTGTATTTATTAGAGTAACACTCATCTGCCCACATGAAATTAATTTACCACAATCTAAACATGTCATTTTAATCTTTCCAAAGTTCTTCTAAATATTTGGGACCGTTTCCCTTGCCTCTGAAGCTCTCAGTGCCACTTCTTTGATGAATGTACTAGCAGGTCAGGGGTTCTCCTCCAAATCTCTCTTTTATGCAGCACTATAATTAATTGGTGCCACCTCTCCATATGACGATGCATGGTATAGTTACCACAACTATATATTTTTTCGGTTCCTCTGGAGAGTTCATCGTGGCAGATGAAGCGTGTAACATACCGGGCATTTACCTTTTTTTGCATGTACAGGAAAGGAAAAAAAAATCGAGCGTTCGAGTTCTTAGGTGTCCCAGGGCCATTTTAGTGGACCAGGCCCAAATCCAAAGAACAGCTATCTCACAGGCTAATGGGGCGACCCACGCCGAGTTTCAGCATTGTAGGATGACCACACAAGTACAGCAACTTGCTAGACATCACCTCGGTGCCATCCGGATCTCGGCGCCCCACTGCAGATGAAGTGCCTCTCAACTATGAAACCACCACGGTGACATCCGGATCTTGGCGCGTTGTGCTGCCTTCGGCCTATTCGCACATCGGTCCGCTACTGACGCCATCTCACAGGCTAATGGGGTGACCCACGCCGAGTTTCAGCATTGTAGGATGACCACACCAACTTGCTAGACATTACCTCGGTGCCATCCGAATCTTGGCATCTCAACGCCTAGTGGTATCTTCCATACAGAAAATATTGTTACGCTGCCTTTGGCCCCATTCGCACATCAGTCCGCAACTTAGACATCACCTCGATGCCATCCGGATCTTGGCATCTCAGCGCCTTGTGGTGTCAGTCAGAAAATATTGTTGCGCTGCCTTTGGCCCCATTCGCACATCAGTCCGCTACTGACACCATCTCACAGGCCAATAGGGCGCCCCACGCCGACTTTTACCATTGTACGATGGCCACACCAGTGGCACAACTTCCTAGACATCACCTCGGTGCCATCCGAATCTTGGCATCTCAACGCCTAGTGGTATCTTCCATACAGAAAATCTTGTTACGCTACCTTTGGCCCCATTCGCACATCGGTCCGCAACTTAGACATCACCTCGGTGCCATCCGGATCTTGGCATCTCAGCGCCTTGTGGTGTATTCTCTTCAGAAAATATTGTTGAGCTGCCTTTGGCCCCATTCGCACATCCGTCCGCAACTTACACATCACCTCGGTGCCATCCGGATCTTGGCATCTCAGCGCCTTGTGGTGTCTTCTACTCCGAAAATATAGTAGAAAATATTGTTGCGCTGCCTTTGGCCCCATTCACACATCAGTCCGCTACTGACACCATCTCACAGGCCAACAGGGCGCCCCACGCCGACTTTTACCATTGTACGATGGCCACACCAGTGCCACAACTTGCTAGACACCACCTCGGTGCCATCCGGATCTTGGCATCTCAGCGCCTTGTGGTGTCTTCAAATCAGAAAATATTGTTGCGCTGCCTTTGGCCCCATTCGCACATCGGTCCGCTACTGACGCCATCTCACAGGCCAACGGGGCGCCCCACGCCGACTTTCAACATTGTAGGATGGCCACAGAAGTGCGACAACTTACTAGACACCACCTCGGTGCCATCCGGATCTTGGCGCGTTGTGCTGCCTTCGACCTATTCGCACATCGGTCCGCTACTGACGCAAACTCACAGGCCAACGGGGCGCCCCACGCCGATTTTCAGCATTGTAGGATGGCCACACCAGTGCGGCAACTTACTAGACACCACCTCGGTGCCATCCGGATCTTGGCGCGTTGTGCTGCCTTCGGCCTATTCGCACATCGGTCCGCTACTGACGCAAACTCACAGGCCAACGGGGCGCCCCACGCCGACTTTCAGCATTGTTGGATGGCCACACCAGTGCGACAACTTACTAGACACCACCTCGGTGCCATCCGGATCTTGGCGCGTTGTGCTGCCTTCGGCCTATTCGCACATCGGTCCGCTACTGACGCAAACTCACAGGCCAACGGGGCGCCCCACGCCGACTTTCAGCATTGTAGGATGGCCACACCAGTGCTGCAACTTGCTGGACACCACCTCGGTGCCATCCAGATCTTGGCGCGTTGTGTTGCCTTCGGCCTATTCGCACATCGGTCCGCTACTGACGCCGCCTCACGTGCCAACGTATTTTCTCCTAATTTTACACCCTATGCCGCATAACAGGTCATGTGACTTGTTTATAAAACTTTTCATTGGTTCATTTTACTTTTGGTTTCCTAATGATGGAAGGCTTGATCATGTGACCTAAAAACAACACTTTTCATAGGATGAAAACTTTTTTTTTTCCCCAAACGATGAAAGCCCCACCTTGTTTCTGGATGTTTCAGACTGAAGCTGGCGTCAGCATGAAAGCACCACCATCTCGTAGCTCAGTCGTGGTCATTCCGCGAGCAATCATGGCAGCCGCTCCCCACCAGAAGCCTGCAGGAGTCGGAGCCCCCAAAACTTTTGATGAATTCTCAAGGCGGAGGGGACGCTTTCGAGAATGAGGTCCAAGACCTAGCAGACAAGCGTCCGATTTCCAAGGTGTCCCAGGGCCATTTCAGTGGACCAGGCCCAAAAAGGAAACAGCCTGCCGCCATTTTGAGAGTCCTGTGACAGCCGCCTATCGCTGCACCGCAAGAGTGGGCGCAACTCAGCTGAATTGCGGCTTTTGACACAGTGGACCAAAAACGGACGGAATGGCAACTGAAACGGTAAAGGGGCGCCCCACTACAACAGATGACACTCCACCTGGAGAGGCCCGTTCACGCCGCCTCCCCCGGGGCGCTCCACGCCGTTATTCGGAGCAGCATTGTAGGATACCAAAACCAGTGCGGCAACTTACTGGACATCACCTTGGTGCCATCGTTCTGCTGCCTTGGAACTATTCGCGCAACAGTTTGCTACTGATGACCCACCCCCCGCGACGCCCCATGCCGTTATTTGCTGGGTGGCAACTTACTAGACATCACTTTCGTGTCATCTAGATTTCAACGCGTTCTGCTGCCTTGGAACTATTCGCACAACAGTTTGCTACTGATGACCCACCCCCCGCGACGCCCCACGCCGGAAATCTGGACGTTGTGCTGCGTTGGGACTATTCGCACAGCCGACCGCTACTTCGTTGTTTTTCCCTAAAATTTTTTATATGTTATTACTATTTTTGTTTTCTTGTATATATTTATAAATTATTAAAGTTTTATAATCTTACTACTTTGTCGGAGTGCTATATATTTTTAATGTGACACATAATTGTAAAAACTTTGATGTACAAACAGTCATCCCTGGAATCTTCCGCTTCAGGCTCGGTCCCCTCCCCAATCACAATACAGGATGGTTTTCAGATAATAGCAACGCTTCTGCTGTGACGAATCTCATCGAGTGTGGGCCTTGATCTACTATAACTCCTTTGAAGAGGGGTGATTCTTTACAGCTGTGGCCATAAACTACATCTGCAGGGCTAGCTGATACCCTAGGACCAGCCTGGACAATCGGACACAGAGGAAAAGGAGTGTCAGAGGGTGCGGTAGTGAATAGGGCGAAAGGGAGGTGTCGGGCGGGCACAGGGTGTGATTCTCAGGGAACAGCAGCGCAGATGGGGGAGGTTTATTACCCATGCATAAGACAGAGAGCGGGGGTGACCACTGCCTGGGGGAGATGTTTGCGAGGGTGGGGAGCCATGCTAAGGATCGACAGCGTGCACAGAGTGGGTCTGGTCAAGGCATCTAAAATGGCTGCCGTGCACGACAAAAGTGTGGCATTTGAAAAAAGACAAGATGGCGCAGACAATGTTTTTCAACACTTCCTGATTTCCTTCGAATCGAACGTTAACAGACGTTGGGGCATATTACCAAAGTTAAGCGATATTTATCCCTAACGATGCTTAGCAACGATTTTTTTACCGTCAGAAATTATCGCAGATAAACCTTGCTATTATCAAGGTTTATCGGAAATACGATAAAAAACGACCGCAATGCATTAATATCGCTGAAAACTCAGCGATATTCATGCATTACCGAGCTAATGCTCTTAGCCATGTTATCCACCTCCCATTGGATAACATGGCTAAGAACTGCTCAGGGCAGGTGGTAGCTTTTAGAGATATTCGCCCTTATCTCGAATATTTCCAAAAGTTGATAATAGGAGATAGCGATGTTAGCGACTGTTTCCAGTCGCTAACATCTTGGCATGCCCACTTTGCATGTCATTAGTGATAAATATCACTCACATGCAAAGTGGGGCCCAAGATGGTCGCTATCTTCTACTAGCCGTCGCTAACTGGTGTTAGCAACAGCTAGGTAATACACATATAATTTTATCTCCGCGAAGCGGAGCGCTGTTACAGATATATATCTTGTTTCTGAACGTTAATTTCTCAAAATGCACTGAAGCACATATATTGAGACCTAGCAAAGGCACATCGGGCTACCAGTCCCTACAATTTTGCCAAGTTTCGTGCAAATCCATTCAGCTGTTCGATCCTACCGAGAGACAAGATGGCGGCCGCTACGGACTGTTTGGAATGTTTACAGACACCGGAGAGCCAATCAGCTTCGCTTCGCAAAGCTCCGTAACGCGAAAAGTACGCGAAGCGGTGCGCTGTTACAGATATATACCTTTTTTTGAACGTTAATTTCTCAAAATCCACTGGAGCACATATATTGAGATCTAGCAAAGGCACATCGGGCTACCAGTCCCTACAATTTTGCCAAGTTTCGTGCAAATCCATTCAGCTGTTCGATTATTATTATTTTTATTTTTTTTTGCCCCGCGGGGCCCTTTTAAAACCTCCACATCAAACCTAGGGGGTGAGCGACAATGTACTATGCCCCCTTATGGTCATTTGCCCCTTCGCTTCGGCCTCCTCTTGTCATTCGATCCTACCGAGAGACAAGATGGCGGCCGCTACGGACTGTTTGGAATGTTGACAGACGCCGGAGAACCAATCAGCTTCGCTTCACAAAGCTCCGTTGCGCGAAAAGTCCGCGAACCAGAGCGCTGCCCGGTCCGCTGTTACAGATATATATCTTTTTTTAAACGTTAATTTCTCAAAATCCACTGGAGCACATATATTGAGACCTACAAAAGGCACATCGGGCTACCAGTCCCTACAATTTTGCCAAGTTTCGTGCAAATCCATTCAGCCGTTCGGGCTAAAAGTGAGGCCAACCGCCCTATGGAAAACTCAATGTTAAAAACACGTTTTGGGACCCCCCTTTTTTCTCGGCCCCCACTGCACGAACCCCCCCCAAATTTTCAAGGGCTGCTCAGAAACAAAATGTGCCATTTTCCTGAAAATTTCAGCCAATTCCGTCCACAAACGCCAAAGTTATTAGACATAGAATTTTCAAAAAACCCATAGAGAAAAAATCCTAACTATATATACCTACTGGCGACCGCCAGTAGGTAATATACACACATATATATACATATATATATATATATATGTATATGTATATGTATATAGCTGCATGCTGATTGGCTGTCCATACTCCAAACCAGGAAGTGTTGGCAGCCATGTTGTTTTTCGGGAGAGCAGAGTCACAAGAAAACAGTAAAACAAAGTTGAGAAATAAGGAAACGGGGCAGGGTAGAAACATTCTGAGCCTATAGTCTTGGTCAGGGGGTGGTACATGGATCTTTAGGCTCAATTTTTTATTTAAATAAAAAATGGCGGGGCACTCGTGCAGTACTTGTACGCGGTGGAAAAGGTGAAAAAAAAGTAGAAGTCCATTTTATTCATTAGGTCCCGGGGGGGGGGGCAAATTACAGGGGCAATTTTTATGCATAATGGTGGCTTGTAAGGTGCCCCGAGCACTGGGGATCCATCAGGATTCAAGCAAGCCGGGCCGAAGACGGCTGTAAGGCCAGAAACCGGTCCCCGGAAGCTTGTTTCCTTTCCAGTAAAGAATTGGCTTGGTAGTTTGGTCTGCCCTGTTCCCATGATGCACTGGGCCAGGGTCAGACTAATTTGCATGTAGCCAGGTTCTGAACTGGGATGGTGCAGTGAGCTAAAAAACGGTGATGGATCAAGCCCTGATCTTTTGACTGGGTAGGAGTGTTCTGCTTAATTCAGATACTCTGTCCATCACCACCCCTTTTTGAATCGTTTTGGCCACCACAAGTGTGGAAGGGTATGCTCAGATATGAGTCCCTTGCTCACTGCACCATCAGGATTCAAGCAAGCCGGGCCGAAGACGGCTGTAATGCCAGAAACCGGTCCCCGGAAGCTTGTTTCCTTTCCAGTAAAGAATTGGCTTGGTAGTTTGGTCTGCCCTGTTCCCATGATGCACTGGGCCATGGTCAGACTAATTTGCATGTAGCCAAGTTCTGAACTGGGATGGTGCAGTGAGCTAAAAAACGGTGATGGATCAAGCCCTGATCTTTTGACTGGGTAGGAGTGTTCTGCTTAATTCAGATACTCTGTCCATCACCACCCCTTTTTAAACCGAGCACTGGGGAACGGCACTCCTCTGGTTTTATTTTGAAGTATGCGGGGGGTTACAGTCCTACTCCGCGCAGTCTCGGTGAGCGGCACCCCTCAGGTCTTTAAAAAAATATATGTTTTGAGCTCTCTCTCTCTCTCTCCCCGTACACGTCGCGGGGAACGCCACATTTCTGGGGCAGTGATATGTAAAATGACCTTCCAGCTCCGGGTACCTGCATTGTCTGGAGTTTTTTATTAATGTTGGGAGGGTGGGCTTGATAATACGTCCTTGTAATTTCCCATAGAAGCCTATGTTCTGGTGTTAACATGGGCTTCTATGGGAAATAACAAGGCTGTATTATGAAGCTCATTATCACCGTTTTATCGTCAGTTTCCTGCCAACAAAACGGCGATAATTTTAACACCGGTCCTTGATAATATGCACCTAAGTTTACTGGTCAAAAAAAGAGCAATGAGCCATATTATCAACAAAAGACGATACATTATCGTTGCTTTATCGGCAGGAAACTGCCAATAAAGCGGCGATAATGGGCTTGATAATATGCCCTTGTGAATAACCACAGCAGCCCAGGTTAACATCAGAATTTGGGCTGCTATGGGAATTTACAGGGGCCTATGGTTTTTTATTAATGTTGGGAGGGTGAGCTTGATATTACGTCCTTGTTAATTGCCATAAAAGCCTATGTTCTGGTGTTAACATGGGCTTCTAAGGGAAATAACAAAGCCGTATTATCACGGTCATTATCGCCGTTTTATCGGCAGTTTCTTGCCAATAAAACAGCGATAATTGTATACCCTGTCTTTGATAATATGCACCTAAGTTTACTGGTCAAAAAAAGAGCAATGAGCCATATTATCCACAAAAGGTGATACATTATCGTCGTTTTTATTGGCAGGAAACTGCAGATAAAGCGATGATAATGGGCTCGATAATATTCCCTTGGGAATAACCATAGCAGCCCAGGTTAACATCAGGACTTGGGCTGCTATGGGAATTTACAAGTGCCTATGGTTTTTTATTAATGTTGGGAGGGTGGGCTTGATATTACGTCCTTGTTAATTGCCATAGAAGCCTATGTTCTGGTGTTAAGATGGGCTTCTATGGGAAATAACAAGGACGTATTATCATGGTCATTATCGCCGTTTTATCTGCAGTTTCTTGCCAATAAAACGGCGATAAGTGTAACACCGGTCTTTGATAATATGCACCTGTTTACTCATTAAAAAAAGAGCAATGAGGCATATCATCCACAAGAGTCGATACATTATCGTTGTTTTTATCGACAGGAAACTGCTGATAAAGTGGCGATAATGGGCTTGATAATATGCCCTTGTGAATAACCATAGGAGCCCAGGTTAATACCAGAGCCTAGGCTGCTATGGGAATTTACAAGGGCCTATTATCAAGCACATTATCGCCGCTTTATTGGCAGTTTCCTGTCGATAAAAGCGGTGATAATGTATCGCCTTTTGTTGATAATATGCTCCTTCATTTCTATGATAGTATGTAAAGCATTCCTTTTTTTTGGTGTAGTAGTTGTACTCTCTTCACATGCTCAGCATCGTTTCGAACCCCACGTTTTCTTTTTCTTCAAGTTCAACAAGCAAACTTTTTTTGTATCAGTTAGTAAATCTGTCGCTTTCTTTTCCCAGTTCGTGTGTGTCATCCGCTGCACGTACTTTTGTACAGTATTAATAGTCATATTTTTTATATATTTATTTGAAAGGTAGTGCTGAGGCGCCAAACGTTGATTACGTACTCCGTCCATCGCCATTTTCGTAGTTTTTCACTGTTCTTTTGGGAGACATCCATTACAACGCAACTTTTACTACGCAGTGCCATTACGATGCAACTTTTACAACGCAAACCATTACAACGCATTGCACTGGGGGGCGCTCTAGGATAGGGAATAGGTTTAATTTACTATCCAACACCTTCCCTACTATCCACGGGGACTGGAGTTGGAATAGTAAATTAAACAATTCACTATCCAGCGCCCCAAAGCACTATGCATTGTAATGGTATGCGTTGTGAAAACCGCGTTGTAAAGGCATGCGTTGTGAAAGCATGCGTTGTGATGTCATACATCCGTTCTTTTTATTATATCTGATTGGTTAGAACTCAGTAGTTTTCAATCCTAGTCTTGAATATCTTACTATAGTATTGCAACATTATTTTTATTGTGGGCCGTCATACCCCTCCCCCACAAAATAAAAGAAGTATGTAGTTATTTTTTATTAACTTTTATTAAACAATAAATATAAACGAAACTCAATTATAACTATATTAGAACTGGAAAAATAACGTAAACAATGTTATAAACAAATTGTGAAATGGATTCCAAAAGGTGTATGATTGGTAGTCTGCAAAAGATAAAAGAAAATTAGAGTTTAGAATTATGTAGATGTGAGTAAATGAGCTGAAGCAATATGGGGCATATTATCAAGAACGGCGATAAAATTATCGCCGTTTCAGCGGCAGGAAACTGCAGCTAAAGCGGCGGTAATGGGCTTGATAATATGCTGTTGTGGATTCCCATAGCAGTCCAGGTTGTGGTGTTAACCTGGGCTACAATGGGAATTCAGAAGGGCATATTATCAAGCCCATTATCGCCGCTTTAGCGGCAGTTTCCTGCCGCTGAAACGGCGATTATTTATCGCCGTTCTTGATACTATGTCCCTACAAGTTTTGGTAACTGTGCGGTTTGACGTGTGCAGTGTGACTCATATATTCCAGTTCTGTTATAGTGCCGCGTTCAAGTGGTGTCTATATGGAAGTGCCTACTGCGTTACTGACGCCCGTTATGGCGACTTATTTCTAATGCATTCCTATGAAGGCTTTGTTCATCTAGGCCTCTGTGCTTACCGTTGTATAAACCTTGCGGCCAAACACATACGGAAGTAGACTTCAAAACGTCACTGCAACAATTATTCAACACATCCAAGCAGACAGCAGTGTCTAAGTTTAAGAGAGAAAGAGAAATTATGTCACAAAGAGTGAGATAGAGAAAGAGAGAGAAAACAACATCAAAACTGTGTCGCAGAGTCTGAAGTTGAGATTTGTTATTGAAAAGTCAGTTGTAGGTTTACTAGGTCCTTGCATCACTTTACCCATGTTAAAAGTGACTCAAAAGTGGCGTAATAAGGTTGTGGATCTGTTTGTCAGACTGTTGTAAGCTATCTGTTGTCACTGCTCGGAGGTAATTATACATTTTGCAGAGAAGCTGCTGTACAGTACGCACTCTGGGCCATAATATGAAGCCTGGGTGACAAAATTATCGCCACTTTATCGACAGGAAAGTGTCGCTAAAGTGGCGATAATGGGTTTGATAATATGCTCTATGGAATTCCAATCAAAGCTGATGTTAGATGTCCTTCACATCTAACATCAGCTTCGATTGGAATTCAATAGAGCATATTATCAAACCTATTATGGCCACTTTAGCGGCAGTTTGCTGCCGATAAAGTGGCGATAATTTTGTTGCCAAGGTTTGATAATATGGCCCTCTCTTCTTTCATAAATACAAGTTACACTACAGTTTTACGAGTGCAGTGTACCTGGTACATTTTACTTGTTATAGTGTCGCATTCAATTGGTGTCTATATGGAAGTTCCTACTGCGTTACTAACGCCCGTTATGCCGAAATATTTCTAATGCATTCCTATGAAGGATTTGTTGATCTAGGCCTCTGTGCTTACCGTTGTATAAACCTTGCGGCCAAACACTTCAGGAAGTTGGTTTGACAACTTCATTTCAACAATTCTTCTACACGTCCAAGCAGACAGCAGTGTCTAAGTTTAAGAGAGATAGAGAAATGATGTCACAGAGAGTGAGAGAGAGAAAGAGAGAAAGAGAAAACAACATTAAAACTGTGTCGCAGAGTCTGGAGTTGAGATTTTTTTATTGAAAAGTGAGATATAGATTTATTAGCTCCTTGCATCACTTTACCCATGTTAAAAGTGACTCAAAAGTGGCGTAATAAGGTTGTGGATCTGTTTGTCAGACTGTTGTAAGCTATCTGTTGTCACTGCTCAGAGGTAATTATAGATTTTGCAGAGAAGCTGCTGTACAGTACGCACTCAGGGCCATAATATGAAGCCTGGGTGACAAAATTATCGCCACTTTATCGGCAGGAAAGTGTCGCTAAAGTGGCGATAATGGGTTTGATAATATGCTCTATGGAATTCCAATCGAAGCTCATGTCTGATGTCCTTCACATGTAACATGAGCTTCAATTGGAATTCCATAGAGCATATTATCAAACCCATTATCGCCACTTTAGCGGCCCTTTCCTGCCGATAAAGTAGCGATAATTTAGTCGTCCAGGGTTGTCAATATGGCCCTCTCTCGTTCACAAATAAAGCTAACACTACACTTTTACGAGTGCAATGTACCTGGTATATTTCAGTTGTTATAGTGCCGCGTTCAAGTGGTGTCTATATGAAAGTGCCTACTGCGTTACTGACGGCCTTTCTGGCAACTTATTTCTAATGCATTGCTATGAAGGCTTTGTAGATCTAAGCTGCTGTGCTTACCTTGTATAAAGACTGCAGCCACCGGAGTTAACCATGCAACTTGAACTCTGCTTCTGTACGTCAAAGTATATTCAATAAGTTGCAGACAATTCCATTGCTGTTGATCGATAGGCCGTGGTTGCTTCTGAACGATGTTTGCTGAAGGAAACAAAAGGACATTTTGATTAGTCATCGTAAACTGAGTTGCGTAACTATCAAAAGTTAATTTTAATGTGGGTTCTTAATATTCCGTAGTTAAGACTGTTGCAGCTCCAGCAAACAAAGGAAGATCAATAAGTTAATAGAGGCCTGTGACGGCCTCATGATGCAGAAAATAAAATACTATCATGGACGCACAATTAATAATAATAGAGGCCTAAGCACGTGGCATAGTACAGAAATCCGACACAGAAATTTATGCACGCATAATTTTTAAGATTAGAGGTGTATAGGACTTCGTGACTTATAAAGAAATATTTCAATTATGTAAGTACAATTTAAAACCATTGAGGGGTAGGAAAGCCATATGAAGGATAAAAAAATAGCATTATGCATATACAATTTACAGTGGAGGCTGATGTTGTGACGTCTTCTCTTACCTTTGCTTCTGTCGCCTTTTGTCGTGTCTTGAAAGGCTGCGGTTTCACTGAGTCTGGGGTGTTTTCGACAGTCTGTCTGTCACCGCAGCAGAGGCAGGCAAAAGAGAGAGTGCTCACGTCAGTGCCCGCATTATATGGGAACCGCGGGGGCTGACCAAACCAAGCCCAGGGCCGTCATTGGTAGCGTTTTCGCGGTCTGCAACAATGATGGCCCTGGGGGACATGCCATTGGGCAATATATTGGTTTGCAGGCTAAATGATAGCAAGCATGCTAGGTGGTGGCATGTGGGTAGTGTGGGCGGTCGTGCACCGCGCATGTGCAAGTATGAGTGTGTGCACTAACAATTAACAACAGAGAGAGATGGGGCGGTGTTATAATGTACGCAGAGGCAGGCCCAGAATCGGATCTGCAATGAGTCAGCACTTCTCATAATTCTCCTTAGCGCGCCCTGAGCTCTGATTTGTCACTGAGTGGGTGATCGCACTATAGTTTGTACTGCTTATCATACTCAGCGTGTACCCGCGCATACGGTACGAATATGCTCTGACGTTACGCGTCGCATTAAAGCTTCGGTGTGACATCATGTACGGCGTTCTGTATGCGAAAGGGGCAATGTTTCTACTTTGTTTAAAACATGTATGTATTTAATGTACATACTAAGGGCAGACATTTGGGATAACTATGAATTTTTTTAATACTTGTAATAATCATATATTACTTTGAAAAAGAATTACACAAATCGCGGTAGAACATCATGCGTACTCGTATTGAAAGAGCTGCGCAAGCGCATCATAAGCGTACGCAAAGCCATGTGACTTTAAAAGGAGAGATTTGATTGGTTCATAACTTTTCCTATTGCGACTGTCAAAAGTTCCGTCCCATAATAATTATTCGACTTTGGCTTTCTAAGAAGAAGCATTTGTTCTGAGAATCTTATCAAATAGAAGGAAGATCACCATAATAAGAGCAATGGAGTCATCTTCCAGCAGTTCTTCAGAGGAGGATTTCATTCCTGAAGAACGCCCAAAGAAGAGGAAATAAGCTCTAATTTGAAAGTTTTTCACTTTTCCAGGAGGTCAAAAAAAGGTTAATGCTCCAAAAGTAACCTGTAAAATTTGCGAAACAATTCTTTCAAGGGGTGATCCATGTAAAAAATACTCCTTTGGCACAGCAAATATGGTGCGACACGTGAAGAACTTGCACCCCAAGAACTTTGCTCGAGTTGCAAGACGGAGGTTGCACGAGAACCCACCTGCTTCTGCACCAAGCACTTCAACTGCGGCAGCACAATTTCCAGCAAGCAGTCCACACCCACATATTGATTCTGACTTTACTAAAGTTAAAATTCTATGTATTTATTGCGATAAACTTTTGTGTTATGGGGAACAGTCTATAGACTTGATGAAACGCAGGATGCATGATCATTGCTGCTGTCGACATTAGTTGTTCTTTTTTTCATTCTTTTGTTCCGCATGGAATTTGTTGAGAAAACACAAAAAAATACAAAACAAAAAAAACAGTTCTTTTTAGAACTACCTTCACTGGTCAAAGAAAGAACTATATTTCTATGTTAGTGTGTAAAAGTTTGTCAGAATGAATGTGTAGTTCATAAAGGAATGAATGAATATGTTACTAGTGTACGGAGAATGTGAAAGTGCAGAACTATAAGGAACTGCTACAGCATAAATCTATAAGGTGTTTATCTATAGTATACTGTAGTATGTCCGAAGCACTTGAATGTATCATATGTACATAAATATGTTACAAGTCTATGTTTCAATTTGCGCTGCTGGTGAAAGCGCGTGGGTGAATTTGTATGTGTTAGGGGCAAAAGATGTGCCATGGTGTGTGCTATTAACAATGTGATGCATCTGGAGGGTGTATTACATTGTAAAGCGCTGCGCCAGAAGAGGCTTTCTTGTGCAGAAGGGGGTGCAGCAAGGCCTCCTAAAAGTGACTGAGTGAAATTTATAACATTTTATTCAGTGACTTTTTAGCTTATGCTGCGTCAAAACCTTGCACATGCTTGAAGCAGGTGTAAGGATTGATACAGCATTGTGAGCATAGGGCCCCAAGAGAATTGCTGGAGCTGTGTTATACTTGCAACCATCGTCAAGCAATAATTCATCCAAAAATTACTTTGCAATTTAGTTGTGTTATTATTTTATAATAAGAATATGAAATATAATCTAAAAAATAAAATAAATATAAATATTTATATTAAAAATATAAGAAATTAGTATAAAAAGAAAGACATAATAATTAATACATTTATAAAATTCACTGAAACAACCATAGGTTTCACACACGTTATAGTTAGGAATTAGCATTTAAAAAACCTTGCAAATTCATTGAAAAAACCATAGGTTTCACACGTTATAGTTAGCTTAATATTTCTCTCATACAAAACCTTTGAAATTCCTCCGTTATAGTTAGCTCAGCTAACTATAACTTGCGTGCCCGCAATACACTGCTGATTACGTCACATATTACATCACTCATGACATGGTCAGTGACATCACTCATGACATCACTAAATACATGGGTTAGTAACTAAACTATGTGGATGTGTTCATCACTGTCTCTGTTGCTGTATAACCTGCTGCATTGCTTGGTCATTATTTTTTTTTTATATATTTTTTTAAAATATCCTCATCTGCCCGACACACGTCCCTTAGATGCAACGAAAGCCACCCGACCGGCTCACTGCCATTGGGAGCGATGCCCTGAGAATTGAGCCGCTACACGTCTAGGCAGAAATTTTTATGAGTTGGTGGGAACAACCATGCATCTTGTGACGATATCTCAAGGCAGCTTCGTGCCAATAAATCCAGTATGTAGGTGTCGAGATCTGGGCGGACCACCATACTGAACCATTAGATAGGTGGGCTTAATCATCGGATATTTGGGGGGGGGAAAGAAAAAAAAAAAACCAAGAAGGCGAGAGAGAAAAAAGAAAAAACCTCACTTCCACTCTGTCAGGAATTTCCAAAATGTGAGGTTCTGAACTCTACATGATCTTTTCATGTCTACCTTGGAGGTTTCATAAAGTGAGGTTAGCCATGCTGAGTGAGAGGGAATGGTGGTGTCCACCCAGTGCATGCATATCTGCCGTCTTGCCAACAGGATGGCATAGAATATAAAGGACCGTATTGCCCCAATGATGTTCTGGTCGAGACCAAGAATAACAAGTGGTAAAGTTAAGGGAATGTTGATCTTAGTAATTGAATCCAAAGTTGCTTTGATCTCCATCCAGAAAGTAGATATGTGGGGGCAGTCCCAGAACATGTGTATATCGGAGGCTGCTAGCAGTTGGCATTTGTTACAGCATTTCCCCTCTTGATATTTGGATAAACGTAAAGGGGTGAGATAGGCCCGATGTAAAGTGAACAGGTGATTTCGTCTAAGCCAAGCGGGTTTAACCAATTTATACAAAAGGGAAAAGGATTCTGTCCACCGGTCCTCGTCTATTGTCACAATTTCTCTACCCCATAGCTCCGTTGGGAGATGAAAGTCCCCATCTATCTCTTCCAGTATGGACCTATACCAAAGAGCCACCTCTTTGCCCCCTGTCTGTTTTTCGACTAGCTGTTGTTCTAGGGGACTAATTCTCCCGGCATTAGAGTATTTTCTGATTAGTTCTGTGGCCCAGCTACTAATTTGTGTGTACTTAAATCTTGACAATGTCGGCCCTACTTTCTCCCTAAGGACATCCCATCGTATCAAGATACCTTCATATAACAGTTCACCCCATCTAGAAAGCCCAGCAGTAATTAGGGGGGTAACCAGAGAATCTTGCAGGCACAATGGAAACCCAGGAGAATCCCAAATTTGAGAGTAATTAGAATAGTACGCCAACCCCACTCTACGTTTGATTTGTACCCATGACTTAAGTTGTGTTAGTAGAGTCTTCAGCCTCACCTTCTTGAAGAATTTTCGATCTCCAAACTTAAATAAAAACCCATCTAATGGAAGGTTTGCCCCTACCAGCATTGCCTTAAATAGCTTCCCATTTGAAGTAAGATCTGGTGACTTCAAGAGCATTCTTGAGTGGGAAAGCTGGAATGCCCAGGAATAGTACTGCAAGTCTGGGAGAGCCAATCCACCTTTTTCCCTCCTCCTCCTCAGTTTTTTCCAAGCCAACCTTGTGGCTTTATAACCCCATATGAAGGAATTGATTTCTTGTTGGCACTTAAGAAGTTGCTTTGAGTCAAATGCAAGGGGAATTGTGTTAAAAATAAAAGTCAGTTTCGGAAGGATAGACATCTTTACGATATTCACTTTCCCAAAAATTGATAATCTAAGACCCGCCCAAGATCTCAAAAGGGCCCTACATTCTCTAGTGATCAGGTCTAGGTTTGTTTTTGCTAAGGCTTCAATGTCTTGTGTTATTTTAACTCCGAGGTAACGCATTGAACAGATTGGGGGCGCCATTCCAACCCCCGGATTGGCAATATTCCATGTCATTAGCTCAGTCTTATAGTGTGGCTCACTGGTTAGAGGCGGCAGACCCGAGAGCAGAGGACGGCCCGGGACCAGGGTTCGATTCCCGGCGCGGCAGGTTTCTGGACCAGGGTCAGCGGACTCGATAATTCTCTCGCCTCGGTGCCCACTCTGATCAGCGTTCACACTCGGCAACTCTGGGCATTAGCTTGCCTCATCTTCACTAACGGCCCCACCAGACCGCCGGGGATGCCTGGTCTCACCCTGGAGATACCCATTAAGGGACCATCTCTCAGGGAAGCCAGGAAGGGTTTCGCAGCGGTCGAAGCGCCTTGGGACCCTACGGGTAAGTAGTGCGCTATATAAATGCCTATACATTACATTACATTACATTCTTATCGGCGTTGATATCATAGCCTGAAATACATCCGAATTCCTTGGCCCTTTCAACCACTATGGGAAAAGCATTTACTGGATCGCTGGTGTAGATTACAATATCATCGGCGTAAAGCCCTACTTTCTTTTCCCATCCGCCAAATTTAAATGAAGAAATTCTAGAGTCGTCCCTAAAAGATTGTGCAAGTGGCTCAATGTATATATTAAAAAGTAAAGGGGACAGGGGACACCCCTGTCTTGTTCCCCTGGTAATCAAAAAGGGCTGGGTAGATACACCATTGACCATAATACTTGCACTAGGATTTGCATATAGGAGTCCAATTGATCTCCGAAAGTTTGGACCGAGTGCGAATTTCTTCATGGTCTCATCTAGGTATGACCAGTTTACTCGATCGAACGCTTTAGTAGCGTCGAGGGTCATAATGGCCAAAGGAAGAGAGAACGTAGAGGCTATATCCACTGCCCCAATTAGGTCATACGTAAGGTCCGAGAGTTGTCGACCCTTTATGAAGCCCTTTTGGTCTGTGTGGATTATTGAGCCAACCTCACGCCCTAACCTATTTGCCAACACAGCTGCAAAGAGCTTATAGTCGCTGTTTAGGAGCCATATCGGCCTGTATGAGCCGCACTTAGCTGGGTCTTTTCCGGGTTTCAGGACCAGGACAATAATCGCCTCGCCCCATGATTTAGGAGGGGTCATCCCGGTTATTAAGATGTCATTAAAGAGCCTTGTCAGCACCGGAACTATTTCGGGTGCTAAGACGCGTAGTAGTTCACCAGGGAGACCATCAGGGCCAGTTGCCTTACCCCTCTTCACTTTGTTAATGCTTTCCCTCACTTCTTCCTCTGAGATAGGGCTGTCAAGACGATCTCTTTGTTCAGAGCTAAGAATGGGTAGACTAATCTTCTCCAGCCATCTGGATTTTGATATCGGGTCCCCCAAGGTCTCTTCCTTATATATTTGCTGGAAAAACTCCCGAAATGCTTCTCCAATATCTTTGATGGACGATCTTTCAAGTGTCTCGCCCTCTACAGTTATATGTTTTATATGTTTTTTTGCCTGCTCAGATTTAATTTTCCAAGCAAGGACCTTGCCCGCGGACTCACCGTATTCAAAATTGGAGAGCTTACTTACTTCCCATCTCCGTGCGACCCTCTCCTGAAGGATACTAACTAGCTTCTCTTTTAAGTCTTTACGCTGTTCTTGTTCCATGTTGGTTCCATTTCCGGAACCAATACGTTGGTCCAATATTGCTATATCTCTTTCGATATTGGCGATCTTTGCCCTATATATTTTCCCTCGATAAGAGGCCCTGTTAGTTATGTAACCTCTCAAATAGGCCTTGTAGGACTCCCATACTATATTTAACTGAGTAGAGTTTATGTTGGTATCCATAAAAAATGTAGTTTCTTGGATGAGGAGGTCAGTTTCTTCATCCTCTAATAGAATCGTGCGATCAAATGACCATAAAGTCTGAGAGGATTGCTGAGCCAATTGTAGAGAGAAAAGTATAGCGGAGTGGTCTGATAAGTGTGAGGGCAAGTATGTTAAGTCCTTTAGGGGGTCTCTTAAAGAGTAACTGAAAAGAGCATAATCGATTCTCGACTTGTGATTGTATTTATAGTTATGATATGATACGCCGAGAGTCTCGCCAGCTCTCTCCCTCCATGGATCCGCCAATCCGAGCGCTGACATAACATCCCCCAATACCTGCCTGGATTTCTTATAGGTTAATGCCCTTGAATTGGGGGATTTATCTAGTTTTGGGTTAAGTACCAAATTAAAGTCTCCCATCCAAATTATTGGACCTTGAGTTGTTAGTAGGTGGTTCTGAATTTTATTCAGATATGAGGGATCATCCTGATTAGGACCATAATAACCAACCAAGTTGTATGTATTGCCCTCTAGACTAACTTTAGCGTATAGCCACCTCCCACTAAAGTCCTCCTCATAGGCAAGAATCTGAGCTCTTATTTGCTTTTTGAAAATAATTAATATACCACGAATGTTCGCATTGTGGTTAGTGCAAATAAAACAGTCTACCCATCTGGTTTTGTTCAACATATCCCTCACTTCATGTTGAAGAAGATGTGTTTCTTGGATGACAATGACCTGCGCTGGAGAGTCCCTCAGATATTGCAATATTCTATATCTCCTGCTCTTAACACGCAGGCCATTGACATTCCAGGATAAAAAATGTATTCCCATCAGCTGATATCCATGCCCTTACCCCAGCTCATTAGAGAATTACATCTCCCAATGCGGATCGAACAGAGTATGCATGTATTTGATAGTAATTGTGGGTTTGAAACGGTGACTGGGCGGTGAGGATATTTTATAGTTTTGAGTAGTAGTTTTCGATAGATCAGATCTAACAACATAAGGGAAGTCTGGAGCTTTTAGAGCTGTGGATTTGAGAGCTAAATTCAATATCTTCTCTTTAACCGAGTAGGTTAGAAAGTTGACTAGGATCTTCCTTGGTTTAGTTCTCCCCTGTTTTAAACGGAACGGATCTCTGTGAGCTCGTTGAATGTCTTTTTCCAGATCTTCCACCGATTCCTCCAAATTCAGAGACTCTTTCAGCAGGGAAGCAACAAATTTTTTCATTTCACCCCCTTCTTTACCTTCTGGAACTTTCAAGATTCTGATGTTATTTCTCCGTGAATAATTCTCCAAAGATTCCACTCTCTCCTTTGTTGCATTTCCATCACGCCTTAAGTAGTTTATTTTCTCATTTGCAGAGTCTAATTTGGCTTTTAGTTCACTTACTGTGCTTTCAAGAGAATCTGTCCTCTCAGATAGAAGATCTACTCTCTTATCAAGTGCGTCGAAAGCCGCTTTTATCTCCTGCTGATTGCGCTTAGATTCAGTGAACCCACTTTTAATCTCGTGTAGTAGATCTTCCAGTGAGGTCTTCTCCTGCACCTCCGGGGTCACGCCCACCTTATCCTGAAGGGCTGAAAGTCCGACTTCCTCCGGAGTATTATTGACAGGCACCCCTGAATTCATATCCGCAGCTTCTACGGGGGTAGACCCTTGAGTGTCATCTATACTACTCATCTTTTCCTCTTGAGGTTTACAGGAGATTTCCAGGACCTGCGGCAACGCCTTGAAGTATGATCTAAGTGAGGGGGTTAGCCTCACTGCACTATTTTTTGTGTTTTTAGCTTTAGCTTTAGCACCTAATTTCAAGTCTTTTAACCCTTTTAAAGCCGACACCCGAGGAGTATTGGCTGCAGAGGCTGTGTTGGCGGAGTTAGTGGCAGAGTTGACGGTGTGAACCCCAGAAAAAACAAAGATAGAAGGACCCTGGGTAGCCTCACTAGAACCACAGTCTGGATCTTTAACTCCCTCCTTTGCGTTATCAGGATCAGGATCAGGATCCACTTCAGTGAAAGTATCAACAAGGATGTTGTCATCAGCGATATCTCTAGCTAGTATCTGTGTCTCAACATCTCCAGTCACTGATATCCTGACCCCTTTACCACCTTTACCACCTTTACCCCCCACACACCCCTGCCCGAACACCTTACTTGGGGGTAGCACTTGGACAAGTGTTTCTCCTGTTCCTTCCTCCTCTGATGCTGCCTTAGGCCCGGTTTTTGGTTTAGGGCGACGAGTCCTCTGGTTTTTCTTTTTATCCACGTTGGGGGCTTCACCTGATTGTGCTCCTTTGGTCACAGCAAGGCAGTTTGTTGAAAGATGAAGGCTACTGAGACCCCCAAGAACACCGCGAGCAGCCGCTCTGCGGCCCCTTCGCAGCTCCACGGCTGCCTCTACCCACCGGGAAAGAGAGGCGGAGGGTATGACCTTGAAACCGCACATCCACACCGTCACGCATTCGCCAGATAGGCGTTACAATTCGATGCTAGACTCACCCGTATGGACAAGGGCTGAAGCCGCTATCTGTACTGTCCCTTTAACGGGAGATTGAGAGGTCTGTAAGGGTCTATGCAGACGACCTCGGCCGTCCTGCCCCCCTCCCCGCAGACAGCCGAAAAAAACAGCTCAGCGGCAAGGCTGACACAGGCGGGTAGAGCCAAGAACTATCTATCTCTCTCCCACAACGCCCGCTAGTTCAGAGCGGCTCCTGCTCCTGCTCCGGAAAGGGTGCCGAACGCCAGGCGCCGAGAGGAGAGAAAGGTAAGATGCCGAATAGGCTTCCGTGAAGTTTGAAGTTGAGATTGCTTTCGGACAGCCGGATAGATCACAATACCAGAATATCACAATCCGAAGGCGGGCTACTGCATCTTTTCAGTTGTAGCGAGAAAGACTGCCGATTATGCCGTTTATGCCCCGTTTCTCTAGGCTTGCAGGAGCTCCGTAGAAGAGACGCGACCTGCCCTAACCGGCGGCCGCCATGTTTTCCCCAGGTACAGTCATGCTTGATGCTTGGTCATTATTACATGAGTGTCTATATTACTTATTGATTAGGTGGCTGAGTATTTGTATAGGGACACTAAGTGTGTGTGAGGTTGGGTGGGGTGTGTGTAACTTTATGCATAGATGTCTGAGTGATTGATTGACTAGGTGTAGGGGTTTAAGAGTGTATGTGGAAACAGTTGTTTGGGTGACGCAGTGTTTTGATTTGTGTGTTGATGAGCGAATGTATGTTTTAGTGGTTCATCTCCAACAAACTACAAAAATAAAAGGCATTGTATGTGAAAGTTGGTGTATACAAATAAGTATACGTAAGAGTCAGTGATTTTGAGAGTAACTCTATGAATGAGTGTATAATTCTAATGGTGATTTTTTAACATAGTAACTAAGACTTACTATGTGTATAAATAAATGAGGTGTTGTGTATATAACTGTGTAGGTGAGTAAATGCACGTGTGATTGATTCTTTTCATGAGTGAGTAAGATGACTGCATAACTGACTAGGATGAGTGCTGATTTGTCAATGTCTATATACGTGTATGAGTGCATGTGATAGTGTTCTATTGATCAGTGACTGCATGTATAAGTAATTCTGTGGGTGAAAGGGTAGTTGTGTATGTAGACTTAGGAATCAGCGAGTGCGTATGTAGTAACTAGTATGTGGGAGTGAATGGTTTCAAATATGGTACTCATGTCATGTGGATGATGTAATCAGTGATGTCATTTGATATGTCATCAGTGATGACATTTGAGATGTCATCAGTGATGTCATTAGTGATGTTACCGACCATGTCATGAATGATGTAATATGTGACATCATCAGCAGTAAATTCCAGGCACTCGAGTTATAGTTAGCAGAACTAACTATAACGGAGGAATTTCTATGGTTTTGTATGAGTGAAATGTCCAGCTAACTATAAAGCCCATGAAACCTATGGTTTTTTTGGCGAATTTGTAAGGTTTTTAAATGCTAATTTCTAACTATAATGTCTCTAAAACCTATGTTTTTTTCAGAGAATTTCTAAGGTTTTTTAAATGTTAAATTCTAATTATAACGTCTCTGAAACCTATGTTTTTTCCAGTGAATTTCAAAGGTCTTTTAAATGCTAATCTCTAACTATAACGTCCCTGAAACCTATGTTTTTTTCAGGGAAGGTTTTTTAAATGCGAATTTTTAAGTATAAAAGAAGTTACACCTATATTTTTTGTACTGAATTTCTAGTTTTTTAACTGTTTATATATGAATATATTATTTATTAAACAACATTAAATATTTTTCTGAAATAGTTTAAAAAACCTTTAAAACTGAAATATTGTTTAATTAAAAAATATATATATTTATATTATTTTCTTTAAAAAAAATGTAAAAAAAATTTGAGGAGTGACGCACCGAAAGCGTTCCTACCACGGCGCACGTGCGTATTCTAGCTGCCATTTAGGAAAAGTCTTGAAGGATCCGCGTACGGTGTGTGATAGGTGCGTGTTTTTCAGTTACGTCACATACGTATAATCTTACGTGGTGTGCGCGATTTGTATGCAACTGGTGTGCAACTCCTTCTACCACGTATTCGAGACACATGCGCATTACAGTACGCGATGCTAGCGTGGTGGCAGGTCCCACGCGACGTCATATACATGCTGGGGCGTGCTGGGTGCGCAAATCCCACAAAAATTTTTATATTCTAAAATTATATGTATGTGTCTTTAATGTCCATATTAGGGCAAGTGATTATCTAATATAGTCATAAAAATCATATATTTCTACTTGAAATAAACGTATATTATTTTTAAATATATTTTTTCATGGAGTTGCGTCGGGTGCGTTCTTCGTGCGCGCTGGGTGCGCGACTCCCATGTGACTTTAAAAAAGGGATTCGATTGGTTCCTAATATTTCCCACTATAACAGTTGAAGGACCCCACCCATTTTCTTCATTCGCATTTGAGCAGCTTAATGGAAACATCTCTTCTCCTTCTAGTAGTTATTTGGTTTTTTTGGTGTTCATTTAAACCTGAACACTTGCAATGGCATCTCAGCAGCAGCAGGAAGAAGTTCATGTTTCCTCAGATGAACAGCTGTTCGAAGAGGCACCACGCAAGAAGAGACCGGAGTCAGTAGTGTGGAAGTTTTTTACCTTTCCTGAAGGACAAAAAAAAGTAAATGCAACAAAGGTGACATGCAAGCTGTGTGACAAGTATCTGAGTATCTGGTTAGAGATCTGTATGCATTGTGCACAGAACATTGTAGGTGTACCTGTGTTAGAGGGTATGCCATTCCATAAGTACATCACTAGTAATTGGAATGATTACAGTGCTGCAAACAGAGTACATGGTTATTTTATGAGTGCTTAGGTATTGGCGGAGTGGTAGGATTACTTGATTACTTAATCCCACCTTGACAGTAGTAGATGTCAAAATATTTTTAAACGTTTTTGCAGTTGTTTTTTATAATTAAAATTTTAAATACGCTCAAAATGTAGAATTAGGATCTGTAAAAGAAAAGAAAACAAACAATTATATTATATAATATTATAATTTTGTAAATACAACATAATTTTAGCATCATATAAAGTATTTAGTTTGCCTTTTTTGCTGCTGTCGGAATTTATTGAATTTCACTATAGATAGCGATTTCAATGTTACTCATCACATACCAGCGGGCAAACAAAAGACAATAAATAAGATTGTTTAAAAAAAACAAATCTGTGTAAAAAATATTTTCAACATAGTCAACTATCTCTGCACATTGTATAAAAATAACATCCTCAATAACATAGCATATAATACAAATCTCACATATGTAAAATGCTTCTTTCTCAATCAATCAATCAATCAATCAATCAATCAGGAATTTGTAAAGCGCGCTACTCACCCGTTAGGGTCTCAAGGCGCTGGGGGGGGATCGCTACTGCTCAAACAGCCAGGTCTTGAGTTGTTTCCTGAAGGCGAGATGGTTCTGGGTCAGCCGGAGGTGGGTGGGGAGGGAGTTCCATTTCTTGGCCACCAGGTAGGAGAAGGATCTTCCTCCGGCGGTGGCTCTGCGAATTCGTGGGACGGTGGCGAGGGCGAGGCTGGCGGAGCGGAGTTGGCGGGTTGGTGTGTAGAATGCAAGGCGGTTGTTGAGGTACATGGGGCTCGCGTCGTGGAGAGCCTTGTGTGCGTGGGTGAGGAGTCGGAATGTGATTCTCTTGCTGATGTGGAGCCAGAGCAGATCTTTCAGATGGGCAGAGATGTGGCTGTGGCAGGGGATGTCCAGGATAAGTCTTGCCGAGGCGTTCTGTATGCGCTGTAGCCTTTTCCGGAGCTTGGCTGTGGTTACGGCGTAGAGGGTGTTTCCGTAGTCCAGGCGGCTGGTGACAAGGGCCTGGGTGACCGTCTTCCTGGTTGCGGGGGGATCCATCGGAAGATTTTTCGTAGCATGCGCAGGGTGTTGAAACCGAATGATGAGACGGCGTTGACTTGCTTGGTCATCGTGAGGGAGGAGTCCAGGATGAAGCCCAGGTTGCGTGTGTGGTCTGTGGGTTTGGGTGCGGTGCCCAGGGCAGGTGGCCACCAGGAGACGTCCCAGGCAGAGGGGGATGGTCCCAGGATGAGGACTTCCGTCTTGTCTAAGTTCAGTTTCAGACGGCTGAGCTTCATCCATTCCGCAACGTCATTCATTCCTTCCTGGAGGCTGGCTCTGGCGGTGTTTGTGTCGTTGGTGAGGGAGAGGATCAGCTGAGTGTCGTCGGCGTAGGAGATGATGTTGAGGTTGTGTTTGCGTGCGATGGCTTTGAGGGGGCTCATGTAGATGTTGAAGCGGGTGGGGCTGAGCGAGGATCCTTGCGGGATGCCGCAGATGACTTTGGTGGCCGCGGACCGGAACGGGGGGGGGCAGACTCTCTGGGTTCTTCCGGCGAGGAACGAGATGATCCACTTCAGGGCCGCTCCTTGGATTCCGGTATTGCTGAGGCGTTGTATCAGGGTGTGGTGGCATACCGTGTTGAAGGCTGCTGAGAGGTCCAGGAGGATGAGGGCAGTGGTTTCCCCGTTGTCGAGCATTGACCTGATGTCGTCGGGAGCTGCGATGAGGGCTGTCTAGGTGTTGTGGTTTGCTCGGAAGACGGACTGTGACGGGTCGAGGTATCCGTTTGTCTCGAGGAAGGTGGAGAGTTGTTTGTTGACCGTCTTCTTGATGACTTTGGCAGGAAATGGGAGGAGCGAGATGGGTCGAAAGTTCTTGAGGTCCGTGGGTTCCGCGGTGAGTATTTTCAGGAGGGCGCTGAGCTCGGCATGCTTCCAGCTCTCCGGGAAGGTGGCGGATGCGAAGGAGCTGTTGATGACGTCCCGGAGTTGGGGTGCGATGATGGAGTTGGCTTTGTTAAAGATGTGGTGTGGGCATGGGTCGGTAGGGGAGCCGGAGTGGATGGTGCTCATTGTGCGGGCGGTGTCTTCGGTATTGTCCGGGGTCCAGGTGCAGAGGGTGGCGGTTGGGTGCGCTGGTTCGGTGGTAGGGTGCGTGGTCTGTGAGCCAAAGCTGTTGTGTATGTCGGCGATCTTGCGGTGAAAGAACGAGGCGAGTGAGTCGCAGAGGTCTTGCGAGGGTGTAATGTCGTTGTTGCAGGCCCTGGGGTTGGAGAGCTCTCTTACGATGCTGAAGAGCTCCTTGCTGTTGTGGGTGTTGTTGTCCAGACGTTGTTTGTATGTAGTTCTCTTGGTGGTGCGGATCAGTTGGTGGTGCTTGCGGGTGGCGTTCTAGAGGGCTGTTATGTTCTCGGTTGTCTGGTCCTGGCGCCAGGTTTTCTCCAGGGAGCGGCAGGTTCTCTTAGAGTTTATGAGGTTGTCGGTGAACCATGAGACTTTCTTGCTGTGGGGTCTGCTGGGGGGGTTCTTCAGTGGTGCAAGTTCGTCGGCGCAGTTGGCCAGCCATTGGTCGAGGCTGTGGGCTGCTTCGTTGGGGTCCGTCGTGAAGGTGGGAGGGTTCTGGCTGAGGGAGGTGGTGAGCTGGTCGGTGGTGATCTTGCTCCAGCTTCTGCAGGGGGCCTGTTGCGGGTGGTGGAGGGTCGTGGTTTTCCTGAAGGAGAAGTGGACACAGCTGTGGTCTGTCCAGTGGAGTCCGGTGGAGTGGCTGAAGGAGATGTACTTGCTGGAGGAGAAGACGGGGTCAAGTGTGTGGCCGGCGTAGAGGGTGGGGGTGTTCACCAGTTGCTTGAGTCCGAGGTTGGCGAGGTTGTCCAGCAGGGTGGTGGTGTTGCTGTCATTGTTGTTCTCCAGGTGGAAGTTGAGGTCTCCTAGGAGGATGTAGTCTGGGGAGGTGAGGGCGTGCGGGCTTATGAAGTCTGTGAATTGAGTGCGTGGTCCCAGGGGTCTGTAGATTAGGGTGCCTCTGAGGGTAGACCTGGGGTCGTTGTGTATCTGGAAGTGCAGGTGTTCGGCAGCTGTGAGGGTGTCTTCCGAGTTGGTCGTGATGCGGATGGTGTTTCTGTGGACGATGGCGATGCCTCCTCCGGTTTGGTTGGTGCGGTCTCTCCGAGTGATCTTGTAGCCCTCCGGAATGGCTATGGCGATGTCGGGGGCTGAGCAGGCGTTCATCCAGGTTTCCGTGAGGAAGGCGACGTCGGGTGCTGTTGTGTTTAGGAGGTTCCAGAGTTCGACTTGAGGTGATTCTTTCTAGTGGTAGGCTTGGCGGGTGCCGGCTCGGGACGGATGCAGGTGAATTTGCAGTCTTGGCAGGTGAAGGGTCCGTGGGTGCGTTTCGGGGTGGCTAGGTAGCAGGCGGGGTTCCGGTCAGTGTTGAGTGCGTGGAGGGTGGCGGCGTCGTAGGTTCATCGGGTGCGTTGGCAACATCGAGATCCAGGGTTCCTGGCGCTGGGAGCGATCCAGGCGTTGACGGGCGCAGACGGGCGCAGACGGGCTTGCCTTTGGCGCGCCTTCGGGGCGTTAGCGGCGCGCCCGCAGCGCGGTCGCACAGCGGTCGCCATAAGGGAGGGAGGGAGGGGAAGGAGGAAGGGAGGGGAGGAGGGGTCAGCTGGGAGGCGGGAGGGAGAAATCAATGGGAGCATGGGGGGCGGGGCCGCACGGGAGGCAGCGGCGGGAAGACTGGGGAAGCAGGAAGGCGGTGGGGCTGGTAGCCCGAAACAAGGAAGATCACAGACACGCGGGGCACATGGGAGAATCACAGACATGCAGGGCACACGGGGTACAGAAAGGAGAGCAGGGGGCAGTCACACGAGTCACACGGGCAGGCAGGCAGGCGGCGCTCGAGCAGAGCGCTGATCCGGCTGAGCAGAAGTCGGCAAGGACCAAGCATGAGGGCGGAGCTATGGCGGCGGGGAAGTGACCTACCCAAGGGTTAAGGGTCACTGACTCCGCCCTGCAGCGGACACCATAAGTGGGAGGGAGGGGAGGAGGGGTCAGCTGGGAGGCGGAAGGGAGAAACCAATCAGAGCAGGGGGGGCGGGGCCACACAGGAGGCAGCGGCGGGAAGACTGGGGAAGCGGGAAGGCGGTGGGGCTGGAAGCCCGAAACAAGGAAGATCACAGACACGCGGGGCACACGGGAGAATCACAGACACGCAGGGCACACGGGGTACAGAAAGGAGAGCAGGGGGCAGTCACATGAGTCACACGGGCAAGCAGGCAGGCGGCGCTCAAGCAGAGAGCTGATACGGCTGAGCAGAAGTCGGCAAGGACCAAGCAGGCAGGCGGAGCTGTAGCGGCGGGGAAGTGACTTACCCAAGGGTCAAGGGTCACTGACTCCGCTGCGCAGCAGACACCATAAGAGGGAGGGAGGGGAGGAGGGGTTAGCTGGGAGGCGGGAGGGAGAAACCAATAGGAGCAGGGGGAGGCGGGGCTGCACCGGAGGCAGCGGCAGAAAGACTGGGGAAGCGGGAAGGCGGTGGGGCTGGAAGCCCGAAACAAGGAAGATCACAGACACGTGGGGCACATGGGAGAATCACAGACACGCAGGGCACACGGGGTACAGAAAGGAGAGCATGGGCCAGTCACACGAGTCACACGGGCAGGCAGGCAGGCGGCGCTCGAGCAGAGCGCTGATCCGGCTGAGCAGAAGTCGGCAAGGACCGAGCAGGCAGGCGGAGCTGTAGCGGCGGGGAAGTGACCTACCCAAGGGTCAAGGGTCACTTTCTAAGTGAATTTTGTCACTACAATACGAAGGAACAGAAACAATCGTTCAATCAACAATTCTTTATAATTTTCATATACTCTAAATGATGTCCTTTGCATTTTTGCTGTCAGAATATTCCAGAAAAACTGCTTAATTCATGTTAATATCTTTCCTCAAGGCCAAATGATATTCCTGAAATTCTTCATACTGAAATTGTCCAAAGTAATTGTATTAATGCGTATTAACATATTGGCAATAGGCCGAATTATGTTCTTAGAACTTTGGCTTTAAAAACATTAGGTATGAATTTGGTAATTCGTTAGGCAAACAATATCTAAAAACCAAATCACTATCATTACAGTATGTCCATCCTTTATTACATTTTAAATAGACAGTGTAATGTCCAGATGTTGATGACGGACCATAGTGGAAAATAATTGCTACAGCTACAAAAGTTCTTGAGATATTGATAGTTGACTTGCCACATCATTTTTAATTAAAGTTTCCAATTTTCTTCCATCAGATGTACAACGTTGTATCATTAAAATTATATATTGTCCAAATCTTTGTATAAATAATGTTGATAACATTTATGATTTGCAGTGTTTACACTCCCTATTTTGATTTGCTGCTTTACCTAATTTGTTGAAAGACACTGTTTTACAGTCTGGTAGTGTCAAATATATGAATCTTTCAGTGTCTATGTTAGTGCTAGAGGTAAATGTACAATGTTCACATTCATGTTTCCATTTATAACATAATCCAAACTGATTTTCAATTTGTTTTCCCTCATCTTTCAATACTGCAAGCATAACAGGGGCTGCAGCATGTATTGTGCCACCCATGGTTTGCCTTCCAAATTGACACCACAGGTCTGTTCACACAGCCTGGGTAAGGTGGTGTAATCACCACTTACTTAGATATTGTATACCTATATCTATATGCCTATATAGACACATATACACCTACAAGCCACTCCTTAGGCAGATCTCGACATTCCTGTAGGTAGAGTGCTTGGTTGTTTGTGAGAGGGTGCCCTAGCATGAGCTGAGCCCCTCTACAGCTTTCGGAACCATCTCCTTATAGCTGTTCTATAATATAGCCATACTATATACTCTTAAGTGCATTATAATCCTCGCGGTTAATGCTAACTTTGGTTTAGCTTTATAAAAACATGTTGTGTAAGGTGTCAAACACTTTGGAATACTACCCCACCCCCGCCTGTCTTGGCGGCGGAGTAAGCATTCCAACCTTCTAGAGGGAAAAGACATGTAGTTACTGGTAAACACGGCTAAAGTTGAACAGTGCCTCAGCATCACACAATGGATGCTGCTGCCACAGGCATGAGTCTTCCCTCCTGCTGTTGGACGAAACTCCGGCAGGGAGGCCTGGACAATAGGTTTCCTGTCCAGGGAGGTGCTGGCACCACCCCAGACAGGCTTTAGTGTATTTGGGGCAGGGAGGGCTGAATTCAGTGAATGCTTTAAAGACACTGCCTGGGGCACACAAGGTGCTCTATGCATTTCCCAGTTCAAACCGGTTGCTGGGGCACTCTGCCCCAGCTCTGGCATGAAACTGGACAAAGGGAAAGGGGTATAACCACTCCCTTCCCAGGTCCACCCATAGGAGGGTGGACCTGGAAAGGGACCTTAAAGATAGTCCAGCCCCTAAACGTAGTATAAGTATATGATCCCAGTCCCTAGGATTACCCTGGAGGAAACTCTGAAACATATATCTTGGACCTTCGACATTCCAGTATGACTGGAAGACGGAAGATATCTCCCTTGTGGTCAAGGTGTGACCACCCTGTTTAAACAGGCACCAACAGCAACTTTGCCAGTCTGCATTTCTGAGGCTCCCACCGGATCCTGAAGAATCTGCGACACAGGTCATGGACTTCCAGTGAAGAAATCAAATACTCCTTCTCAGGGGTCTCCCTGATACTTAGTCCTTTTAAACCAACAAAGAAGAAATTGGCACAGAAGCTGAAATATAAAAGATCATATCTATTAACCTCAAATGAGGTGAGACTACGTCACACAGAAGCCTTAGCAGCTGAATGAGGCAGTTTAAGGAGTACAGAAAACTGGGGCTTTATATATGCTTAGAGTTACATAGTAAGCATAAATGCAAGGGGCTGTCCTGGCTCATGTAAGCATGCAAAGTGACTAAGATGGGAATGCAAGATCTACTTGCTCAATAAAGTGGGAGGAGAGTTACTTCTCCGTACAGCAGCAAAAATAGCCTGACAGTTATACTAGAGAAGCAGGTGCATTCTACTAGCTAGGCCCTTCTGGGCATGTGCGAAGTGGAAGATGCTGAATATAGTTTGTCTCGAGGCAGATTTCAAGAGCAGTTAACACTGAGGGAGGACAGAGCACATAGCGAGCACATGGCAAACTAAAAGGCTTCAGCTAAATGCTGACCCATTGCCGTCAATTTTCGACACCAGGCATCTCTGACGCCGACCTTGGCTCACAGCAAAGCTGAGACCCGTGGCGGACACGAGAGACGTGGGACTGGAACTCCTGAATATCCTGCATTTTGCAAGCTGCACCTACTTCACGAGGTATCTCGAAGTTGTGCATTGGGGTGCTTGAAGCCCCAGATCCGAGCACCATTTGCATTGAGGCTCAGAGGCCCCACTCCACGACTGTCCTGTGGGTGTCTTTGTGGTTCCTTGCACTTAGGCTAGTGAGCCCCCCGAAGACTTTTCTTTGAATCTAACTTGCTTTCCTGGTTGCTCCAGGTTTGCTCCAACTTCCCTGCAAAGGAGAAGTTCCTCAGACCTTGCTAGTCTGCACCGAAGCCCATCTCGTCATCCTGCGTGGGTTGCATTTGCCAAGGCTTGTTTGGTCCAATACGGATAACGACAACGCGGTCGACTAGATCCTTTGTGAGACAGCTTGAATCCAGCTCCTGGTTGTCATCGACACCTCCTGGTCCTCGTGGCTGAAGAGACAAACTTCACCTTCTCACCTTAAATCACATGATATCTGGTGGCCTCTTCCTATCGCCTCCCTGGTCACTGGCAAGTGACCCAGACTCTGCCCCTTCCGCTTTTAGGTTCTACAGATCTTCAATCCACCCTTGGATTCACCTGGACACTTTTCCTCTGGTCACCTGCAGCATCTCTTTGCAGATCTCAATTGAAATTGATGACGAAACCCGACACCAAAAGAGACCTATGCACCCGGCTTCCGTGGGTGAGGTAACACAAGTACTCTGGCAGTTTTGAGGGTATTGGCCCTCCTAGTGTCTAAGTCCAAAAGGGTTCCATAGTAGTTTATTTAGAAGTGTCCTTAAAATGTAAATTTGTAACGTGTTTGTTTCCCCATAGAAAGTCAATGGTAACCCGCGGCTGTGTTTAGTCACTGCACGCGTCTCCCGTGGGCCTCCTACATCCTAACCTTTGGTTGTTTAGAGTAGCCCCAGCGATTCCACAGGCCCCAGGCCTGCTTTCTAATTCTCACGTGGTTCTTATACCACTATTTTAGTATATGGTTTGTGAGGCCCCTAGGGCAAAACGTATACTGTGCAACTTATCGTATGCCAATTAAGTAACTTGTATTGTACTTTTACCTCTGACCTTGCATGTTGTCGCTTTGGGCTTCTTGAGGAGGGCATTGATTTCGGCGTGCTTCCAGCTTTCCTGGAATGTCGCTGTTTCGAAGGAGATGTTAATGACTTTCTGTAGTTGGGGTGTGATGGCTGTGTCTGCTTTGTTGAATACGTGGTGTGGGCATGGGTCAGACGGAGATCCAGGATGGATGGAGTTCATGACCTTGCATGTCTCGTTGTCGTTGACGTTGGACCAGGAGGTCAGGCGGTTGGTACTGGTGGTATTCACAGGGGGGGTGGAGTCTTCCGTAGTCGAGGCGTTTGTGGTGTTGAAGCTGTCGTGGATGTCAGCGATCTTGCGGTGGAAGAAGATGGCTAGTGAGTCGCACAGCTCTTGTGAGGGCGGGATGTCGTTGGCGTTGGCGCTGGGGTTGGAGAGTTCCTTTACGATGCGTTGTTATCCAAGCAGTCGTTGAAGGAGGATCTCTTTGCTAGTCTGATGAGGTGGTGGTGTCTGCGGGTGGCGTCCTTGTGGGCTGCGTGGTTGTCCGGTGCGTGTTTGTGGAGCCATGTCTTCTCCAGTTTCTGGCATGCGCGTTTGGAGACCTGGAGCTCGTTATGAATCAGGTGGCTCTCTTATTGGCGTGGCTGTTGGAGGCTTTCTTAAGCGGGGCGAGAGTGTTGGCGCAGTCGTCAATCGTTTTTCACTGTCTGAGGTTGCGGGCTGCGGCGTCTGCGTTGGTGGGGTCGGTGGGTGGGTTCTAGGCGAGGAAGGTGATCAGCTGGTCTACGGTGACTTTGCTCCAGCAGCGGTGAGGCAGCTGTTGGGTGTGGTAGCGCATGGTTGGTTTCTTGAAGGTGAAATGAATGTAGCGGTGGTCAGTCCAGTGGAGTTCGGTGGGGTGGTCGAAGGCAACGTGGGAGCATGTGCAGAAGATGGGGTCAAGCGTGTGGCCGGCGGCGTGGGTGGGTGCGGTGACGAGTTGTCTGAGACCGAGGTTGACGAGGTTGGCGATTAGGGTGGCGGAGTTGGCGTCATTGTTGTTCTCGAGGTGGAAGTTCAGGTCCCCGAGGAAGATGTAGTCTGTGGAGGCGAGTGCGTGGGTGCTGGCGAGGTTGGCGATGAAGTCGCTGAACTGTGGTCTGGGTCCAGGGGGTCTGTAGATGAGGGGTCCTCTGAGGGTGGTGTTGGGGTCGGTGTGGATCTGGAAGTGCAGGTGCTCGGCAGTGCTGAGGGTGTCGTCAGTGTTGGTCGAGACTCTGAGGGTGGACTTGTGGACGATGGCTATTCCTCCTCCGATTCCGTTGGTGCGGTCCCTGCGGGTGATCTTTTAGCCGTCTGGGATGGCTATGGCGATGTCGGGCACCGAGGAGTCGTTCCACCAGGTCTCGGTCAGGAAGGCCATGTCTGGGGCGGAGGTGTCTTGCGCAGATCCCAGAGCTCTACGTCGTGTTTTCGTGTGGAGCGCGTGCTAAGGAGTATGCAGCAGAGGTGGTGGATCCAGTCTTTGGAGGCTTGGTGGTTCTGTCGCAGGTAAAGCTGCAGGTGTGGCAGGGTCTGTGGGTACGTTTTGGGACGGCCTGGAAGCAGGTGTGGTTTCAGCCGGTGTTGAGTGCGTGGAGAGTGCTGGCGTCGTAGTGGATTATGGTGTCGTGGCGTTTGCGGGGTCCAGGGGTTTTAGCGCAGGGTGCGGTCCAGGCGCGGATGGGCACAGATGGGCCTGCCTTAGGTGCGCCTTTAGTGCGCTTCATGCGTCCGCTGCATGGCCGCTTCTCGGCCTGCATAAGGGGTGGCTTGGGAGGGAGGAGCAGCTGGGAGGTGGGAGTGGGGAAGCGAATGAGTGTGTTGGGGGCAGGGCCACAGGGAGGCAGTGGCGGAAAGGTCCGGATTGGGATCGGTGGGGGTCGGGGGGAACTGGCGCACGGGCAGGGAGAAGGAGAGAAAAATGAGCACAGGAAACACGGGGATGTTTGCTCCGAGAGATCTCGTATGGATATTACAAGCACGTACGGTTAAAGACCCTAATGAACTCCTATAAAATCTTTTGCAACATTCGTAGAATCTTTGGGCTGGGCAGATTTAACTATTATTCTCCCACTCTTAACAACAGTAACTTACCAGCTATTTTTGGAAAGTCTTATTTCACTGAGTGGTATAGGGCCGGAGTCCTGAAACTAGGGGATCTGATCACTAGCGAGGGTATTAATTCCTTCGATTATTTACAATTAAAATTTAGCCTGAAAAATCAAGACACCTTCAAGTATCTCTCCATCCACGATTTCCTCTCTAGGAAGGTCGGGGGAACTGCAGGGTTTTCGGAAGTTGAACTCCTGAATACACTGCGTAACATCAAGATCCCCCGCATTGGCCTTATATACAACATACTTAATAGACAAACCCCAGATGATCTTCAAACCATCTCAGATAAATGGCACACTAAACTTGACTCTCCTCATAGTATCTTCCATAGCTCTTTAACCCAGTCTCAAAGAATACTACTCTCTGCCAAGTTGCAGGCACAACATTTCAAAACTAATTTTTTCCTGTATATTACACCTAGCAAGATCGCCAAATGGGGGACTGGCAATGGGACTTTGTGCCCTCGGTGCTCTGATGTCGGATCCGACTCAATCCACATTTTTGCAACATGTCCAAAACTTGCCCCAATACTTCTTAGGATACAGGACCTGCTAGGTGAAGTCATTAACCAGCCTATCTCTCTGAACCCTACAATTATTTTGCTGGGGACCCAGTCTGACTCTCTCAGGATTAAAAATGAAGGACTGGTCTTTATCGCAATGGCTGTTTGGAGGATCTGTGTTGCCTCCGCCTGGAGAGATCCTGACCCCCCTTCTTTTTCTCAATGGCTGGCCAGGTTAATGGCTACATACCATCTAGAAAAAGCTGTCTATGCTAAAAAAGGTCGCAAGAGCCAGAAAAAGGGCCAGGAAGTTTGGGAAAAACTGTCCTCCTGGCTAGAACAAAAGGGTAAATCAGTATAAACGTCTTTGAAGTTCTGTTTTCTTTTGCGGTGCTAGTCTTTTGCTCTGTACTCCTTGTTTCCTTTTCCTTCTTTTGCGCTTTTTTGTTTACTTACGCTACCGATAATAACTTAATATGTTTTTATTTCTTTCTTGCGCCTGTCTTTGTTAAAATGCTGTGTTTCTTCAATTGAGGGGTGGGGGGTGGGTGGGGGGGAAATGTTGATTGTATGTATCTTCTTTTCACTTGGGTTTGGAAATAAAAAGGAAAAAAAAAAATCAGCTGATGAGCAGCGGCGGGGGGCGACCTCTAGCAGGCAATTTATTATCATCTAATTTGTTATATCAATATTTGCAAATACGCTGATCAGAACCAAATCAAAGCAATCCTCTACCAACAAATAAGTAGCAAATTACTTCCACTTATCATGATTTTCTCTTTGACTTGTTAAATATAGATCAACAGTCCTAGTCTGATTTCTATAGTGAGTTTGTCGGCAACAAATTCAAGAATATTTGGCCTTTCACATAAAATCACCTTAAACTTTGTAATTTGTTCTTCATCTTTTCTGTAGTAGTATGTTCCTCATTTTCTTCAACATCTCCTTCTATTAATGTCTTACTTTCTCCACTCTCTTTTTCAGGACCAAAGTAAAAATTACTCTATTTTAACACAAAACCTTTTTACATCTGATACTGACCCACGCAAAAGAGCACTGTCTAACTCATTTAAAATGAGTGCTGGACTTTTTGCTTAATACAATCTTCTGACTAACTTCCGCATTTGAGAATGATGTACTGCTTACATTCTAAAATGATGAAAAACACTTTGACATACTTTTCTAGAAAGACAAGTCAGAGAATGCCCTTGCAAACCAGTAGTTTTTCTCACTCTGCCTGGATCTAGTCCTTGCAACATCTTAATCTTTTGTTTAACACTTTATTTACTATTGTAAAAAATTGCGAAAAATATCAATAGATTCCTGACAGATACAACAAATACTACTACAATCCCAAGTATACACTGGAGCTTTAGGACATCTCCCTAGAACTTCATCAGCTATCACTTCTTCTACATTTCGGGGAATTATCTTCTCTTTCTCAATTGAACAACCATTTCTAACCTTGCCCACTAGTATCAACTGCAAGCAATAATATATTGGTTTGAAAATAACTCTCTTCATTAAAAAAAGACTCTGAACTTGAACTGTGTTTCCATTCACCCATAAAAATATCACAAAAGTTACTTCTGTTAATTAGTCTCTTCTTCTTACTTTTGGCCTTCATAAAATGTACAGGATTATCTAGTGATCGAATTCTGTTTAAAATTAAAATGAATAATTTCCTTTTTAATTCAAAAGCCTTCTCAACAATAATTTCAATCTGATTCTTCTTTTTATAAAATGCTGATCTTCTTTTAAATTTCTTCACATCTTTCAACAAATTAAACACAACTATTGTAAAACATTTTCTTTCTAATGTCTTCATACTGACTCTTCATCTTTTTACCATACATTATTTCTTACAATGTGATTTGTCATTATTTTCATTTTTTTTCTTCTTATTCTTTTTTGTTTTTGAGGTATTCTTTGTACTTTCCAAACTGTGCATACTCCTTATAGGCTTTGAAAGTTTTTTAATAAAGTATTTTGTTCACTTACCGCAAGACTTTTTCTTTTTTCCGACATGTTGTAGTTTATCTAATTCCTCCTGTTGTGTTTTCTTCAAATAATACTGCTTTTTTGTTGTTTCCTCTTTTGTGTTATTCTAGTCATGATCATTTTTTTAATGACAATGAACAACATCCAATAAAAAAAATATATCACATTAATAAAATAAATTCATAAAATATACTTTTGTATTACTAAACAAACATATTATGTATAAAAATCATTTAAACACGTTCTTTTAAAATCACATGGTTGTCTCAGGATAATAGCAGGAGTGCACAGAGACTGACAGTGTGATTGCTGAACTGAATAGCTACTACCTGTTTTTTTCGCAGGAGTGAATCAGTAGTGTGCAGGGGGTTAGGGGACCACATAGGTTGTGCACATTTAACTGTACCACTGCATATATTAAGGCCTGCGTCATTGTACAAGTGCATGGACAGTGACTAGATAGTTAGAGTGCTGGTAGTTGACAGCAGAGTGAGTTTAAAAGTGCTTGTGTTTCAGCACAGTGATTAGACAAACATATGGTTCTGTCAGGATGATTGCAAGAGTGCATAGAGAGTGACAGTGTGATTTGGGCCCTTCAATAGCATACTTAGAGTGCTGGTGGTTGACAGAAGATTGAGTTCAAAAGTGCATATGTTTTAGCACAGTAATTAGACAAACACATGGTTTTGTCAGGATGATTGCACAAGTGCATAGAGAGTGACAGTGTGATTGCCGCACTGCAATAGTACTACCTAAGGTAATGCAGAAGTGAATCAGTAGTCTGCAGGGGAATAGGGGACCACACAGTTTGTACACATTTGACTGTACTATTACATCTATTAAGGCCTCAATGATTGTACAAGTGCATAGACAGTGAATGCATAGTTATAATGCTGGTGGTTGACCGCAGAGTGAGTTTAAAAGTGCTTGTGTTTCAGCACAGTGATTAGAAAAACACATGGGTCTATAAGGATGATTGCAAGAGTGCAAAGAGAGTGACAGTGTAATTGGGCCACTGCAATAGTACTTCCGAAGTTATTGTAGGAGTGATTTAGTAGTTTGCAGGGAGTTAGGGGACCACACAGGTTGTGCACATTTGACTGTACCACTACATCTATTGAGGCCTGAGTCATTGTACAAGTACATGGACAGTGATTGCATAGTTAGAGTGCTGGTGGTTGATAACAGAGTGAGTTCAAAAGTGCTTGAGTTTTAGCAGAGTGATTAGACTAACACATGGTTCTGTGAGAATGATTGCAAAAGTGCACAGAGTGACAATGTGATTGGGCCACTGCAATAGTACTACCTACGTTATTGCAGGAGTGAATCAGTAGTCTGCAGGGGGTTAGGGGACCACACAGGTATTGCACATTTGACTGTACCACTACACCTATTAAGGCCTAAGTCATTGTACAAGTGCAGGACAGTGCCTGCACAGATAGAGTGCTGGTGGTTGACAGCAGAGTGAGTTCAAAAGTGCTTGTTTTTAGCACAGTGATTAGACCAACACATGGTTCTGTCAGGATGATTGCAAGAGTGCAGAGAGAGTGACAGTGTGATTAGGCCACTGCAATAGTACTACCTAAGTTATTACAGGAGTGAATCAGCAGTCTACAGGGGGCTAGGGGACTACACAGGTAGTGCACATTTGACTGTACCACTACATCTATTAAGACATGAGTCATTGTACAAGTGCGTGGACAGTGACTGCATAGTTAGAGTGCTGGTGGTTGACAGCAGAGTGAGTTTAAAAATGCATGTGTTTCAGCACAGTGATTAGACAAACACATGGTTCTCTCAGGATGATTGCAAGAGTGCATAGAGAGTGACAGTGTGATTGGAGCACTGCAATAGTACTACCTAAGTTATTGCAGGAGTGAATCAGTAGTATGCAGGGCGTTAGGGCACCATACAGGTTGTGCACATTTGACTGTACCACTACATCTATTAAGACCTAAGTCATTGTACAAGTGCATGGACAGTAACTGCATAGTTAGAGTCCTGGTGATTAACATCAGAATGAGTTTAAAAGTAGTTATGTATCAGCACAGTGAATAGACAAAGATTTGGATCTGTCAGGATGATTGCAAAGTGCATAGAGAGTGACAAGGTGTTTGAGGCACTGCAATACTACTACCTAAGTTATTGCAGGAGTGAATCAGTATTCTGCATGGGGTTAGGGCACCATACAGGTTGTGCACATTTGACTGTACCACTACATATATTAAGGGCTGAGTCATTGTACAAGTGCATGGACAGTGACTGCATAGTTAGAGTGCTGGTGGTTGACAGCAGAATGAGTTTAAAAGTGCTTGTGTTTCAGCACAGTGACTAGACAAATGCATGGTTCTGTTACAATGATTGGATTGCAAAAGTGCAAAGAGAGTGACAATGTGATTTCTGAGTTGCATGTCTACTACCTGGTTAGAGGTCTGCATGCATAGTGCACAGATTATCCAAGCTGTACAAGTTTATACGACATTCCATAAGTACATGACTAGTAACTGGAATATTTATAATGCTGCAAACAGAGTGCATGGTGAATTTATAAGTGCTTAGGTATTGCTGCAGTGATAAGGTAAGTAGATAGGGCAGAATAGCCAATTGAAAAATTGCATGGCACTGAAAGACAAATTCCTAGTTTTCATGAGTACTAACTGGGTATTTACAAAACAGTATCAATAGTATATAGCTGGTTAGACATCTGCATACATAGTACACAGAATAACATACCAGTAGTACTCTTACTGGCTAAGGCTTTCTATAAGTACACAACTAGTAACTGGAATAATTACAGTGCAGCAAGCACAATGCATAGACAATGTATAAGTACTTATGTATTAGTGAACTGAATGAATAAGTGTATGATGCTCGATGGGTGATTGCAGAAGTGTCTAGGTACTAACAGAGCAATACCTCCTCTGCAAGCAAACTCTTTATGGGATTCAACTACTGCATAAATCTCTACTGCTACATTACCTTTTTACAACCACTTTTAATGTTACGCCTAGCCAAATACAAATGAGAAACCATTCACATTTCTCTGCTATAAGTCTCACTATATCACTGAAAAACATAACTGACTGTATCTCTACCACAAGATAACAACAAAAGAGTGACTAGCTGAAGCTCTATAGAAGAAACACACAGATGTTTGTAAAAGGACCCTCACTCACCAACCTGGTTGATGACATGCTTCATCATAGGGTCCCCACCGGAGCAGCTGAATGCCGTTCCGGTGTGCTGTGACGCCTGCGGTTGCAGCGGAGCAGGTTTTTTGTTTTGTGCTTGTGAAGGTGATAATGTGCAATTTAAAAATAGCCAAATACTACCTAAGGAATTATTTATTCTGGGTGATTTGGTTACTATTAAAAACAAGTGACGGATCGATGCCAGCTAGTTAATGTGGCCGTGGGATCCGATTAAGACAAAAAGGTAAAAAAATAGGTCGACATGTTTCTGCTTATGTTTAGTGCATGTTCTGCTAAGCTTTCATCAGGACCTTGAAAATGGTGAGACCATGGCGGTATACGCTCGCTAAGGCGTACCCTAACCTGTGGTCTGGTGCAGTCGATAAAACTCATGGTTTTACCCCGAAAAAATGTCTTCAAGTGGTTCTCAGACCTGTAGTAGCCTGCAAGAAAGAAAACACGGGAAATGATGGTATATCCAGGTATTACCACGTGAAAACTACTTCCAAATGCGGCTACAAATTAACTACATTGTGTGCTTAAGAAACAAATTGTCCCATCAGGGACTACCGCGTTACTCAGAATAAGTGGCGGTCTAGTCAGCTTTGTCATGCTGATTGTGCAATATGCCGATGTCTACAAACTATGAGGCATCTAAAGTGCACCACCTCTCGCTAAATGCGAAAAAAACACACACCCAACTGTTTACTCTCCGGATCCCCGTGACTGCCGGTGGGAGGTAGATCAAGCGTTTCGTTATGCTTAACAGCCTTCTAAAGTGACCAGGGTGCCAAACATGCATTGACAAGTGACCCCTGGTGCCCATAAGGGAAGGCTAATTAAGGCAGAGCTAAGAATTGATACACTTAAAAGTGGCGGCATGAGGGAGATTGCTTACTTCTAGCAAATGTGCAAGTTACTTCATGGAACTCAGATAGGGGACCCGCTAGGAGTTCTGTGGGACAAAAGAAAGGATAGTAAGCCAAAACTAGTTCTCAACAGGTCAGGAAAGGAGCCCCTCTCCCACCCGAATCGAACCGCACTTACTTCCAAAATTACAGGCTCCCACCGAGTGCCTAGCTGTGCACGTCTGGATCAGAATATTAGTGTAGTGGAGGATAACCCGGAAGAAATAGCATTCTCTTCCCGATCACGTGGTTCGACGCCACTGCAAAGTCATTACGTAGCGTTACCTCGTAGCTACCATCTAAAACTAGAACGCTGATCTAAGAAAGCATGTTGAATGCAAATTTTATCAACAAAAAGCTTTGTTTAAAGACACTTAATTAGGGTCATCATTACCACGTAGATGTTATGTTGTTCCGTGGCCCTCCAACGTGACTACAATTTTAAACTAAGCCGCTGACCTTAGAGCGCATGTTGAATGAGAACTTTATCAACAAATCGCATTGTGTCAAGACACTTTGTTATGGTCTGCAGATACTTTAAAAATAAAACAAAACGAATGTCGGCATGGTCGGACATACAAATATTACGGGGATATGTGACAGATTGAAGTAATAAACAATATACACAAAGCTATAAATGGAGCCTCTTGTAGGGTGTTGCCATGGAACTGTCTGATGCATATAGCGCTACACTTTCAGTAAGGGAGTTATTTCCATTGTATCGACACAAAGACAGCAAGTCTTCGAAGAATTTGAAATAACTTTAAAATAACAAAGGATCCAGGGCTAGTAAACCCATGGATAGGACAGGGACTTAGAGGAGGTTATTTAATTCCCGTGTTTTCTCTCTTGCAGGCTACTACAGGTCTGAAAACCACTTGAAGACCTTTTTTCGGGGTAAAACCGTGAGTTTTATCGACTGCACCAGACCATAGGTTAGGGTACGCCTTAGCGAGCGTATACTGCCATGGTCTCACCATTTTCAAGGTCCTGATGAAAGTTTAGCAGAACATGCATTAAACATAAGCAGAAACATGTCGACCAATTTTTTAACCTTTTTGTTTTAATCGGATCCCACAGCCACATTAACTAGCTGGCATAGATCCATCACTTGTTTTTAATAGTAACCAAATCACCCAGAATAAATAATTAGGTAGTATTTGGCTATTTTTTTAATTGCACAATATCACCTTCACAAGCACAAAACAAAAACCTGCTCCGCTGCAACCATAGGCGATGCAGCACACCGGAACGGCATTCGGCCGCTCCGGTGGGGACCCTATGATGAAGCATGGCATCAACCAGGTTGGTGAGTGAGAGTCGTTTTACAAACATCTGTGTGTTTCTTTTATAGAGCTTTAGCTAGTCACTCTTTTGTTGTTATCTTGTACAAATTCTAGGGGGTTTAAGAGTGTCTCTCTCCCTCACTCTCCTTTTGTTTTGTGTATCTCTACCACAACACTATCTACACCATATAAATTCACAGAACAAACTTCAAATTGAAACCAAACACCAAACATGATGTCGCATATTTTAACTACACCTCTTTACAGACTTATAAAAACTAGTGTCATCACTAATACCTTAACTCGAGATTAACATTTCCAATTTGAAATCAACACCTAAAAATATGCAGTATACTACTAATATACATATCCACACATTAAAACAATCAGTCATAATCAGCAATCCCTATTCCAAAACACACATAATACTATACACAGTGTATATTAAACAACATTTGATTACATTACAAAAAACTGCAATAAATACTTCTTCATAATAAAATATATGATTAACTTCAAATTCTATAAATGATATTTTATGTTTAAAAACAAAGGCACCACATATTACACCTTACAAATTGATAACTCACCTTTTAAATTAATTTATAGATTATGAAGTATCTGAATCACACACCAGATTTTCTTATGCACACAATGAATATAGTGCTCTACTCATAGCAAAACCAAAACATCGCAAAGTTTCCCTTTCATTCTGCATATACATGTAAATATCCAATCACATTGCTTCCTAGGTTAATTCAAATTCTAAGACACATTTCTATTGGTTACACATATAAACCCTTGCTAACTGCCCTCTAACTGAACCAAAATTGCTTCTGGAATTTTCTGGAGTCGCGCCTGGACCGTACACCGTAAGCGATGGAACCACGGATCCAGACGAGACTTCAAAAGTATATTACAAATAGTTTTAGTATTTTTTTTTGATAACACACTACTTCTATCCATACCAGTGACTTGGGAAATCTCACTGCAATAACATATTACTTTATTATTTATAAGAAATACACATTTTAATGTCACACATAACTTCCAACCGTACCCCCATTCTACTTAATGCCTGTTACCATTGTAACAGTACATGGAACACTCAACTGAACTTACAGGTCACAAGTTCAGCACACAATGTTGCAAATTCAAACAGCAAGAGTGCTTGACTTTCCAAAATATCAGCATATCCTATCTAATGTACCTTTCAAGCATTTTTTAGTAACCAATAAGAAACATGCTTTTTAAACACATAAACGTGCACCCTATTTTTCACTCTATAATGTTCCTAAACAGCCAATCATTTCTCTTCTTTTTTAAAACTGAATCTTATCCACCTTTTTAGATACTTCTTATTCTACCAACTGCCTACTTTACCTACAGACATCTTTTCAGTGCATCCAGACTTTCCTTCAAGATGCTTAGAGTGTGAATTGTGGCACACAGCTATGTTTTCTGGTGCAAAAGGTATGCTGAAAGCAGAGGTATTGACAAAGACCTAGCTTTGCAAAATGTAGACATTAAATGGATTGGACAGAGAGGATTAAATTGGCACCAATTGATGCCATTGGTTAAATCCTTTTTGCATCTCCAACCCCCTCACCTCATGATTGTGCACTAGGGTCACAATGACCTAGGCACTTTGACTGGGGTAGGTCTGGAAATACTAATGAAGGACACCTTTGCAGAATTTATGTTGCTTTTCCCCCAAACTGCCTTTGTCTACTCTAAAATATGCCAAAGCAAAAATGGAACTGGTCCAATCAATGTTGTCCACAGATTGAGAAAGGTAGGAAAAATGTCAATAAAGCTGTTTCTGCTTATCTCACAGACCATAGGATGTGCTCCATATACAACAACAATCTGCATTTTAATATGGATGGCATCTACAGGAGAGATGGTGTACATTTCACAGATGAGGGAAACAGTCTTTCTCAACAACTTCAGACTCGGCATCGGCTCATATATGTAGCTACCAAATTCTCCCAATAAACACAATGGTGCTTTTTAGAGCCACCCATGATCCAAACATGCAACCTAGATTAATAATAAAAAATCTTAAATTTTTTGGGCTGGAGTCACGCACCCAGCATGGCTGGGAGCTGCGCACCCCCCGTGCTCAAACCAGGGGGCCACACTGTGAGTCACGCACTCCTCGCGTTCACACCAGGGGCTATGCTGGGAGTCACCCACCCCTCACGTTCATTTCAGGGGGATGCGCTGGGAGTCACGCACCCCTTGCGTTCACACCAGGGGGCCGTGACTCATACTTTTTAATAAAAAAAAAAATGGCTCCTACCAATAACTTATATTCGCCCTAGGCAGCCCCTCCCTCGGGACCTATGCACTTCGATAGGGTCTGTGGGGGAGCCTCAATTGCGCTGTTTAAAAAAAATATATATATATTTTGTGGCCCTCAGGGTACTTGTGGGACCCCCAGAACAGGGCTAGGCGATATGGATGTTTCTACCCTACTCCCTTTTCTCCTTTCTCACCTTTGTTTCCCTGTTTTCTTCTGACTCGATTCTACTGAGACACAAAATGACTGCCAACACTTCCTGGTTTGAAGTGTGTACAGCCAATTAGAATAAAGCTTGTGGTCCAGAGGGTACGTGGATCCACAGCTCCTCTAAATATCAAAACTTTTATTTTCAGCAGTTTCGGCTATAACTGTGTCTAAAGTTTCCTATGGGAAATTGATTTTTTTACTTTTATATTTTGAATTTCTCCAAAACTACTGAATGGATGTACACCATTTCAAGAAAAGGTCTCTTTCTGAACCAAGGGCTACCTTTTTGTCAACTTTGGTGTAATTCCGTTCAGTAGTTCGGGCTATAGTCGTGTCTAAAGTTTCCTACAGGAATTGACATGGAGAAAACACGTTTGGGACCCCCCCTTTTTTCTCAGCCCCCACTTGCCAAATCACTCCGACATTTTCAAGATAAGAGCTGACCAGAGCAACCCACTAGTTTTGAAAATTTCGCAAAGATTTGTCAACTGGCGCCAAAGTTATTAGGAAAAGAAAAAATGCTTCTTGAATAGAAACTACGTCCTAACTATAACTACCTACTGGCGACCGCGAGTAGGTAAAATAACTACCTACTGGCGGTCGCCAGTAGGTATATATAGTTAGGACCTAGTTACCATAGGAAATTCCGAACATTCTATTGGGAATAACTTTGGCGCCGATTGAAGGATCTGCCTGTAATTTTCCTTAAATTTGCCACGCTCCGCTCCGCTCCTTCCCTAAACGTTTCGGGGGGATTCGTCAAGCAGGGGCTGAGAAAAAAGGGGGGTCCCAAAACGTGTTTTCCCCCTGTTAATTTGCATAGGGACATTCTGACAAGGCTACAGCTCGAACGGCTGAACGGAATTACACCAGATTTGGCAAAAGGGGAGGGACTGGTATGCAGCAGTGCCTTTTGTATGTTTGGTGTAAATCCCTCCAGTAGTTCTTGAGAAAATTGAATTTGAAATTTTTCAAATGGTATTTTCTATGGGACCTTTAGACACGGCTACAGCCCGAACGGCTGAACAGAATTACACCAAATTTGGCAAAATGGTAGGGACAGGTATGCGGTAGTGCCTTTTCTATATTTGTTGAAAATCCCTCCAGTAGTTGTTGAGAATTTGAGCAAATTATATATCTATATGCGCTCAACATTCTATTGGGAATAACTTTGGCGCCGATTGAGGAATCTGTGTGTAATTTTCCAGAATTTTGGCCAGCTCCGCTCCTTCCCTGAAAGTTTCGGGGAATTCGTCAAGCGGGGGCCGAAAGGGGGGTCCCAAAACGTGTTTTCCCCATGTTAATTTCCATTGGGACCTTTAGACATGGCTACAGCCCGAACTGCTGAATGGAATTACACCAAACTTGGCAAAATGGTAGGGCATGGTATGCAGATGTGCCTTTGCTATGTTTGGTGAAAATCCCTCCAGTAGTTCTTGAGAAAATTGAATTTGAAATTTTTCAAATGGCATTTTCCATGGGTCCTTTAGACACGGCTACAGCCCGAACTGCTGAACGGAATTACACCAAACTTGGCAAAATGGTAGGGACAGGTATGCAGTCGTGCCTTTTCTATATTTGGTGAAAATCCCTCCAGTAGTTGTTGAGAAAATTGAATTTGAGCAAATTATGTATCTATATGCGCTCACCGTACGCGTACCGTACGCGTACTTGCGCGTACCCGTACGTGCGCGAGCAAGTTTCTGATTGGCTGGCAGTCGACTGTCAACATTCCAAACTGTCCAGGAAGTGTTGGCCACCATCTTGTTTTTCAGGAGAACTGAGGCACAAGATAGCCCAAAACAAGAGTGGAAAACACGAAAAGGGGGCAGGGTAGAGACCCCCCAACCCTCTAGCCCTTCTCAGGGGGTCCCAAAAGGACCCCCAGGGAAAAAAAAAAATAATTAAAAAAATCGCGGGGTACGTGCACCGCACGGTACGCGTACCGTGCGCGTACCCCACGATTTAAAAAAACAAAACTTTTTTTTGCACTTGGTGGTCCTTCTGCGACCCCTGAGAAGGGCTAGGGGGTCAGGGGGTCTCAACCCTGCCCCCTTTTCGTGTTTTCCACTCTTGTTTTGCGCTCTCCTGTGCCTCACTTCTCCTGAGAAACAAGATGGCTGCTCAGGTGTTCCCAGAAGGGTAATAACATATATAAACGTTATCCGCTAATAGAATTAGCATTTACAAAACCTTTGAAATTTATTGAAAAAAAATATAGGTTTCACGCCTGATATAGTTAGGAATTAGCATTTAAAAAACCTTGCAAATTCACTGAAAAAACCATAGGTTTCAAGCCTTATATAGTTAGGAATTAGCATTTAAAAAACCTTGCAAATTCACTTAAAAAACCTTAGGTTTCAGGCCTTCTATAGTTAGGAATTAGCATTTAAAAAACCTTGCAAATTCACTTAAAAAACCATAGGTTTCAGGCCTTATATAGTTAGGAATTAGCATTTTAAAAACCTTGCAAATTCACTTAAAAAACCATAGGTTTCAGGCCTTATATAGTTAGGAATTAGCATTTAAAAAACCATTGCAATTGCTCCTATATAGTTAGTTTTACTAACTATATTTCGCGCACCCACAATCCACTGCTGATGATGTCACATATTACATCATTCATGACATGGTCAGTGACATCACTGATGACATCACTGATGACATCACTGATGACATCTCATTTGACATCACTGATGATATCATTCATGTGATAATACGATGCACCTCCTCACACTCTAATATAACCTTTGATACACCCAGTGTTAAATACAGACTACCATTCTTGAAACCATTGACACACCAATACCAGTTACTACATACGCACTCACTAATTCCTAGGTCTACACACACATTCACTCATTCACCCATAGAATCACTCATACATACAGTCACTCATCAATACAACACTATCATATGCACTCATACACCTATACAGACACTCACACACTGCCACTCATCCATGGAGTTACTCACACACCTAGTCAGTCATGCAAAGAATCAATCACACTTCCATTTCCTCAACTATACAGTTATACACACAACACCTTACTTATTCAAACATATACTAACACATGTTTACTCTCTTATACAATCACTGATACAAGTACACAATGATCCATACAGCCACTCGCACATTCACTGCCTCTCATGTATAGTCATTTATATATGCCAACTCTCACATGCACTGTGTTTTACATATGTACTTACTTGGACATGTAGCACTGAGATATCCATTCACTCACCAACACACCCATGCACACAGTCAACCGCCCATATAGCTGTTTCCACATGCACTCTTGAACTCATACACCTAGTGAATCAACTGCTCACACATCTATGCACAGAGTCACACACCTCCCAGCCACCCACACACACACTCAGTCTCCCATTCAAATATTTGGGCGACCAATCAATAACCCATATAGCCACTCATATAGCTACTGATCAACACATGCAGCAGCTTACACAACAACAGACATACTGATGCACACATTCAGACTGTTTAGTCACTAACCCATGCATTTAGTAGGACACATTTAATCACTCACTCATACAGTCAGTCACGCACCTACTAAATCCTTCATCCAGACACTTATACATCCACTCATTCTTCAACATGTAAAACATATTTAAACTTTACAGAAACCAACAGTCACTGGATGATGTCATCAGTGATGTCAAATGAGATGGCATCAGTGATGTCATTTGAGATGTCATCAGTGATGTCATCAGTGATGTCACTGACCATGTCATGAATGATGTAATATGTGACATCATCAGCAGTGGATTGCAGGTGCGCGAAATATAGTAGTACAACTAACTATATAGGAGCAATTTCAATGGTTTTTTAAATGCTAATTCCTAACTATATAAGGCCTGAAACGTATGGTTTTTTAAGTGAATATATATATATATATATATATATACATATATATATATGTATATATATATATATATATATATATATATATATATATATATATATATATATATATATATATATATATATATATATATATATATTACCTGCTGGCGGTCGCCAGTAGGTATATATAGTTAGGACCTAGTTACCATAGGAAATCTGCAACATTCTATTGGGAATAAGTTTGACGTCGATTGAGGAAATTGCGTGCAATTTTCCAAAATTTTGGCCAGCTCAGTTCTGCTCCTTCCCTGAAAGTTGTGGGGGGATTCGTCAACCGGGGGCCGAGAAAAAAGTTTGTTTTCATAGGACGATTAGACACGGCTACAGCCCGAACGGCTGAACGGAATTACACCAAACTTGGCAAAATGGTAGGGACTGGTATGCAGAAGTGCTTTTTCTATATTTGGTGAAATATAGAAAACTGTAAGCTTACCTTTCCGAGCACGAGCTGAATGCTAATTGGCTGTCAACTGTCTGTCAACACTCTGAACCAGAAAGTGTTGGCAGCCATCTTGTGCCTCGGTAGACTGAGGCACTGGAAAGCAGAAAAACAAACGTGTAGAACTCAAAAAGGGGGCAGGGTAGAAGCACCCTGACCCCCTAGGCCTGCTCAGGGGGTCCCACAAGGACCCCCCAGAAATATTTTTTTTTAAATCGCGGGGTACGCGTACCATACAGAGTACAGTAAGCTTACAGTAAGCTTACTGTAAGCTTACTGTACTCTGTACGGTACGCGTACGGTGCGCGTACCCCGCGATTTAAAAAAATATATTTTGGGCCTGGGGGGTCCTTTTGGGACCCCCTGAGCAGGCCTAGGATGTCAGGGGGCTTCCCTTTGCGTGGTTTGTACCTTTGTTTCACTGCTTTCTTGTGCCTTGGTTCTACCGAGGCACAAGATGGCTGCCAACACATTCTGGTTTGGAGTGTTGACAGACAGTGGCAGCCAATCAGCATGCCTTCCAGAGAAAGCTGCATGCTCATTGGCTGTCAACACTTCTAACCAGGAAGTGTTGGCATCCATCTTGTGCTAGTGTTGACAGACAGTGGCAGCCAATCAGCATGCCTTCCCGAGAAAGCTGCATGCTCATTGGCTCTCAACACTTCTAACCAGGAAGTGTTGACATCCATCTTGTGCTCGATAGACAAAGGCAAAAGAAAGCAAAGAAACAAATGTGAAGAACACAAAAAGGGGGCTGGGTAGATACACCCTGACACCCTAGGCCTGCCCAGGTGGTCCCACAAGGACAAAAAAGGACCAATTTTTTTTATTTAAACCTGGTCTGTTTTTTAAAAAACTACCCCCCTGGGGACCAAATCGCGGGGGCATAGTGATAAAGAAGTGTGGGGGGTCCACAATCCCCCCCACACTTCCCCGGGGACCACCACCCCCGTGGCAAAGCAATGCAGCCCCTTGGCGCATACTGGAAGCTCCTGGTGGGCTGGTTGGCCCCCTGGGATCCCCAGTATGCAAGGGGAATTAGTTCCCCCTCTGCAAACGCGCGCGGGGGCTGCGTTGCAGAGAGGTGTTAAAAAGGGTGTGGCCTCATTACACCTCTCTGCAATGCAGCCCTCGGGCGCATACTGGAGGTTCCTGGTGAGCTAGTTGGCTCCCAGAGACCACCAGTATGCAAGGGGAATCAGTTTCCCCTCTGCAAACACGCCCGGGGGCTGTGTTGTGGAGAGGTGTAAAAAAGGGTGTGGCCTCATTACACCTCTCTGCAATGCAGCCCACTGGTGCATACTGGAGGTTCCAGGTGGGCTAGTTGGCCCACAGGGACCCCCAGTATGCAAGGGGAATTAGTTTCCCCTCTGCAAACACGCCTGGGGCTGCCTTGCAGAGAGGTGTAAAAAAGGGTGTTGCTTCAATATACCTCTCTGCAATGTAGCCCCCTGGTGCATACTGGAGGTTACAGGTGGGATAGTTAGTTTTTTTTTATTTAAACCTGGTCTGTTTTTTAAAAAATTACCCCCCGGGGGACTAAATCGCGGGGGCATAGTGATAAAGAAGTGTGGGGGGTCCACAATCCCCCCCACACTTCCCCGGGGACCACCACCCCCGTGGCAAAGCAATGCAGCCACTTGGCGCATACTGGAAGCTCCTGGTGGGCTGGTTGGCCCCCTGGGACCCCCAGTATGCAAGGGGAATTAGTTCCCCCTCTGCAAACGCGCCCAGGGGCTGCGTTGCAGAGAGGTGTTAAAAAGGGTGTGGCCTCATTACACCTCTCTGCAATGCAGCCCTCGGGCGCATACTGGAGGTTCCTGGTGAGCTAGTTGGCTCCCAGAGACCACCAGTATGCAAGGGGAATCAGTTTCCCCTCTGCAAACACGCCCGGGGGCTGCGTTGTGGAGAGGTGTAAAAAAGGGTGTGGCCTCATTACACCTCTCTGCAATGCAGCCCAGTGGCGCATACTGGAGGTTCCAGGTGGGCTAGTTGGCCCACAGGGACCCCCAGTATGCAAGGGGAATTAGTTCCCCCTCTGCAAACACGCCTGGGGCTGCCTTGCAGAGAGGTGTAAAAAAAGGTGTTGCTTCAATATACCTCTCTGCAATGTAGCCCCCTGGTGCATACTGGAGGTTCCAGGTGGGATAGTTAGCCCGCAGGGACCCCTAGTATGCAAGGGGAATTAGTTCCCCCTCTGCAAACACACCAGGGGGCTGCGTTGCAGAGAGGTGTACAAACATTTTTTTTAAATTTATATAAAAAATATGTGATGTAATTTAAAAAATAATATATCTAAAAATAAATAATTTATAATAATGTAGTTAATCAGTCTAAAAAATATAACAATTATTACATTTAAAAATTATCATTTACAAAACCATTGAAATTCACTGAAAAAACCATAGGTTTCAGCCACGTTATAGTTAGGAATTACCATTTAAAAAACCTTTGAAATTCACTGAAAAAACCATAGGTTTCAGCCACGTTATAGTTAGGAATTAGCATTTAAAAAACCTTGCAAATTCACTGAAAAAACCATAGGTTTCACACAAGTTATAGCTAGGAATTAGCATTTTAAAAACCTTTGAAATTCACTGAAAAAACCATTGGTTTCAGCCACGTTATAGTTAGGAATTAGCATTTAAAAAACCTTGCAAATTCACTGGAAAAACCATAGGTTTCACACAAGTTATAGTTAGGAATTAGCATTTTAAAAACCTTTGAAATTCACTGAAAAAACCATAGGTTTCACACCAGTTATAGTTAGCTGGTCATTTTACTCATACAAAACCTTTGAAATTCCCCCGTTATAGTTAGTTCAGCTAACTATAACTTGCGCGCCCACAATGCACTGCTGTTGACGTCACATATTACATCACTCATGACATGGTTAGTGACATCACTCATGGCATCACTGATGACATCTCAAATTACATCACTGATGACATCATCCTTGTGAAAGAATGGCAGACCTCCTTTCACTCTAATATAACCTTTGATACACACATTCAAAAATAGAAACAAAAATCGTCAAGAAAATGGAGATACCAGTACCAGTCACAACAAACTATTCCAACATCTTCTTCCACATCCACTCTTCACCAACAGTTCTATATAGTCACTCATACATGTACTCAATCATCATATGTACTCATACACCTATACATCCTGTAACACACTGATACTCATCCATAAAGTTACTTACACACATACTCACACATGCAAATAAACTATCAAACATCCATTTGCTTGCATATACAGCTATACACACAAACATACACATACTGACTCTCTTAAACGATCACTTATAGTGACACATACTTAGTTATACAGGAACTCTTCAAATCTCTAACTCCCATGTATACTCACTTATATACACCAATACTCACATATAGTAGTTTAACACATATGTACTTGGTCATAAAGACAGTATTGAGACAGTCATTCATTCACTAACACACCTATACACACACTCATCCACCCATACAGTCCTGCACACATGCTGTCTTCAAAACACATATAAACAGTGAGTCACTCATTAATGCATCTATGTGCTAAGTAATATCCCCCACCAAACCATGTAAACACTCAGACACACATACTGATACTCAAAAAACCAACTAATAGCCTATATAGACACTCATGTAGCTACTCACCAACCCATGGAGCCACTTATTCAAAAAATGTGTGAGACTGATACAGACATTTACATATTTAAACATTACTCACTAACCCATGTATTCACTAACATACAATTAATCAGTCAGCTATACAATCAATTTTACAAAAAAGTCATCCATTTATACACTTACTTACCCATTTATTCTTCCATCGACCTTTAGATATACATATATAAAAAATATGTATTTTTCAGAAAGACACACATCCACTGGATGATGTCATCAGTGATGTCATTTGAGATGTCATCAGTGAAGTCATGAGTGATGTCACTGACCATGTCATGAGTGATGTAATATGTGACGTCATCAGCAGTGCATTGCAGGCGCGCGAGTTATAGTTAGCTGAACTAACTATAACGGCGGAATTTTAAAGGTTTTGTATGAGTAAAATGACCAGCTAACTATAACTGGTGTGAAACCTATGGTTTTTTCAGTGTATTTCAAAGGTTTTTAAAATGCTAATTCCTAACTATAACACGTGTGAAACCTATGTTTTTTTCAGTGAATATATATATATATATATATATAAATTCACTGAAAAAACCATAGGTTTCACACCAGTTATAGTTAGCTGAACATTTTACTCATACAAAACCATTGAAATTCCCACGTTATAGTTAGTTGGACTCACTATAACTCGCGTGCCCGCAATCCACTGCTGATGATGTCACATATTACATCATTCATGACATGGTCAGTGTCATCACTGATGACATCACTGATGACATCTTAAATGACATCACTGATGACATCACTGATGACATGTCAAATGACATCATTGATGACATCACTGATGACATCATCCAGTGATAATATGATGCACCTCCTCACACTCTAATCTAACCTTTGATACATCCAGTGTTGAATACAGACTACCATTCCTGAAACCATTGACACACCAATACCAGTTACTACATACGCACTCACTGATTCCTAAGTCTACACACACATCCACTCATTCAACCATACAATCACTCATACATACAGTCACTCATCAATACAACACTATCATATGCACTCATACACCTATACAGACACTCACACACTGCCACTCATCCATGGAGTTACTCACACACCTAGTCAGTCATGCAAATCACACTCCCATTTCCTCATCTATACAGTTCCCTCCCTTCTCCATGGGCCCTGCCGGGGCCAAGAGTAGGCGAGGGTAGTGAACTTTGCTCCGTTCGTGGAGTTTGCAGAGTTTTCTGCACTCCAAACTCCACGGACCTCGCAGAGTGCAGAAAACATAGCTTCGCAATGAGCAGTGGAGTTTTTTCCCTGCTCGCGATCTCGTATGGTAAGTTTGCAATCATGAACAGTACGTTTGCGAGCGTGAGCTGCCGCTCGGGTAGAATTTCAACCCGAGGGGCAGGAATACCAGCACAAACTACAGTTGGCACTGTACTCCGCCACTCGCTGAACTTCGCAGAGTTTTTTTGTAACTTCACAGAATTCCATGTAGCAAAACTCTGCAACCTACGCCCAGGCCTAATCTTCATGACACTTTAGTGTTGTGCACACAGGGAATTATCCACAGTGACACAGCACATCTCTATTGGAAAAAAAAAATTAAGTTCCCTGCCCGACTGTTGATATAAGTACAATGTCCTATTTGTAGAGCACGTTGTAATCAAAATCCATTTTAAATCATATTTCCGAAAGCATCGTGTCTTGCACAGTCTTTGCTAATCGAACAGTATGCAGCATGGCTGTAATCTGTCTCTGTGTTTGACAGGTCAAAGGCTGAGCTTCATAGGTGTAGTAGTAAAAAAAATTGGGCCACACCGAAAAATCTTTAATTCCAAATTCCAATGCTGAGACACACATGCAGCTTTACCCTTAGCACTGCTGTTCCAGGAATGAGACCATGCAACCATGTTGATGCAAAGCTCACCTGATTATCACCCCCGATAGCCCTAAAGAGAAGCCAACATATAGCTTGTCCAGTGAGTGTCAAGCATGAATGAAAAAATGAATAGAGGAAGAATTGAGCATACATGCACCGGGTGGCTTCTTGGCGTGAACAGCGTGTATTGTAGCACCACCTGCTAATCCAGGTTGCAGCAACTGGGACCCAGCCTTTTTAATTAATCCTTTTAACTATTAATTTCTCTTCTAGCTGCTCAGCCCCTCAACAATGATCCTTTACATCAGTCTTACCCACCAAGCCCTTTGCATTAAATGTGCCCTTGCCTTTGGAGATGCCCCTACCCCCTCACATCTAACTACCACATTCCTCTTGACTCCCTCCCCAGGCCATCAAACCACCCACTCAAAAAGAGCATCATTTCAAGGTGGCACCTCCTGCTCCTCACAGGGATCCAAAACCATTGGACCCCTCATGGTGACAGAAGCCTCAACCCATAGATTCACTGGGAAGAGCAGCAGCTAACCCCCGACTGCAAGGACAGCAAGAACTGCGCATGTCCAGCTGCGTAATGTCCGAACCTGTCCCAAGGAAATCCCATGATAGGGTAATGGCAAAACCCTTGGTGCTGGTAAACTCCACTCCACTGAGGGTGCTAGAGTTTCCGCCAAACTTTGTGCTCCAAGAGGAGTAGTACAAATTCAGCAAACACTGCGGGCAGAGTGGAGTTAACCGTCCACCCCGGTTTAATGGGTTCTACCATTTGATCATGAGTGAGCACATGCTCAGTATGTGTTTCCCAGAGGTCTGCCAGCACCTAGTTGACAGCAAGCTGACCTGTAGGCTAGCACCAGAGTATCCAAAAAGGTATCTCAGGGGACACAGACAAAGGTGGTCAGGGTTCCCAACAGAAGGTAGAGAGGGGAGAATTCCTTAAATGCAAGGAGTGCTCAAAAGGCCCCCAAAATAATTCTCATGGGACTAGTAGTTACCAGTGTCAGTCTGATCCTAAAAAGAAGGTGTTTGCTGACCATAATACAGGAATGATCGTACCCCAATGTATAGAGTGCTACAAATATAGACACTACTAAGATGATTCGAAATCTGCAAGAGGGCACAGCCCCCCACTGATAGGGAAACATCAGGGTTAGTGAGTGTAGTGCTCAGGGACTAGGTCAGCCCAGTTAGTTTTGGGAGACAGATGTTTCCCTAGTTACCCTAGGGGATAGAGAAATGGTGGCAAAAGCCCACATGCATCTAAACTCTTCCGAGTATAGGTAGTGAGTCACCATTAACAGGGAACAAGTGGAAGCTTTGTGAGCACAGGAGCCAGCCTGACAACTGTCACGTGTCAGCTGGTGTCTGCAGTGCAGGTCCTACCAAACACATTTCACCAAGTTGTAGCCGCCGACAATCGCGAGAGCCATCTACCAGTGGCTCTTCTTCCCTTTGAGTGGGTGGGGGTCTCAGGTTCTCTGAAGGTTTTTGTGAGCCCTTCCATGCCTGTTGTTTGTTTGTTGGGCAATGACCTGGAGCACACTACCTGGAGGAAGGTAGATCTCGGGTCTCATTTGGAGATGATTCGATTGCCTGAGTGGGTCTGTATGACCACACATGTCGTAGCTGCCTGTTAGGAGAGACAAGGATGTCTGGAACCTAGAACAATGGCCCAGATAGCTGCCAAGGATAGGGGCAAGGGGCGCGTGAAGCTGGTACATGAAGTTTCTCTGGTGGTGCCAGCTGACAGGTTCAGTGTGGCCCCATCAGGGAGGAATTCTGTCTAACACAAAGAGAGTGTTCCACTCTTGAGGGCTTGAGGAGGTAAGCCTCAGCCTGTGCAGCTCATAAAACCTCTGGGATCATCTAATCTACTGGGAGAACAATCTCTTTTAGAGCAAGTGTAAGGTTCCTGGTACTGGAGCAGCCCTTGTGCTGGTGGTTCCTGTGTGTTATAAACTCACTTCAAGTATGTCTTAAAATGACAAGAAGGGGAAGATATGTCCCTAAATGTGATGTGCTGAGGGTGACAGGTGCATTGTATGCCCCGTTAAAGGGAAAATACCTCTTTTAGAACAAGAACCCTCACTCACCCGAAGGTGACATGCTTCATCATAGGGACACAAGGTTTCTGATGTGGTCTACTCTCCAGGTCTTGAAGAGGAGCTGACGTGCTCTAAGGAAGGGACCAAAAGTAGGGGTTATGAGGGGTAGAGTGCAAAAGAAGAGAGAAAGTTTAAAACTGTATCAAGGAGGCCAAATTACTTTTAGTCCACGGTCTCCTGAAACAGGAAGGAAAAGGGGAGAGTACTAGAGGTTACTAGCAAACATACCCCTGTAGTAGGTAAACCTACAGCAGATAGCTTTTGCTTCGTGTTAACTGCATTGCCGCCTGTCCTAAACATATAGAATTGAATCTTATCAGTTTTCATTTTTTGTAACTTTGCTCTTTTAACCTGCATTTTTATTCCTCTTGCATTTTAATTATAAGCACACTCTCTCACCTGATTTCTCGCTATTGCTGCTCTTGCGTTGCTGCTACTGTACTCCTGTTATCCTCCCCGGTCCACCACAGGTGAGGTCCCGGTTGCATGGAGAGCGACCCAGATGACTTCCGGTTTGGCAAGGTTATCGGTCTAGTTGACACTCACCACCAAGTTATAAATCGGATGCCCAGTCCGACGCGCAGGGGATACGCGTTTGAAGGGCAGATAGCTTTTGCTTTGTGTTAAATGCATTGCCGCCTGACCTAAACTTATAGCATTGAATCCGATCAGATTTAATTTATTGTGACTTCGCTCTTTTAACCTGCATTTTTATTACTCTTGCATTTTAACTATAAGCTTACTCTCTCACCTGATTTCTCGCTATTGCTGCTATTGCGTTGCTGCCTCTGTACTCCTGTTGCCCTCCCCGGTCCACCACAGGTGACATCCCGGTTGCGTGGAGGGAGACCCATGCAACTTCTGGTTTAGGAAGGTTAGTGGTCTAGTTGACGCTCACCACCAAGTTATAAATCGGATACCCAGTCCGACGCGCAGCGAACGCGAGTTTGGAGCGGAGATAGCTTCTGCTTTGTGTTAACTGCATTGCTGCCCGTCCTAAACTTATAGAATTAAATCCGATCAGATTTAATTTATTGTGACTTCGCTCTTTTAACCTGCGTTTTTATTACTCTTGCATTTTAACTATAAGCTCACGCTCTCACCTGATTTCTCGCTATTGCTGTTATTGCGTTGCTGCCTCTGTACTCCTGTTGCCGACCCCGGTCCATCACGGGTGACATCCCGTTTGCATGGAGGGAGACCCAGGCGCCTTCCGGTTTGGCAAGGTTAGCGTCTAGTTGACGCTCACCACCATGTTATAAATCAGATGTCCAGTCCGACGCGCAGAGGACACACGCAGCTGGCGCGCCAAAGGCAAGCCCGTCTGCGTCTGTCCGCGCCGGGCCGACACCAGGGGCCACCCCCCTGGCAGTTTCCCTAGAAATATACTCCATTACAGCTCACATACTTTGCATGGGTTGTGAGGCCTGCTTAATACAAATTTCTCACATGCTATAAATATTGCTACTGGTCTCTCCCATTGTACTCATTGTGGCTTTGCCTTCCAGATACATGATGATTCTAGGGGATCTGTTATCTCCCCTTCCCATCTAATATTATTCATTTTAAATTGTAGATCACTCCTCAAACACTCAACTGAGCTCACATTATTATTGGACGAGCTGAAACCAGATGTTCTCTTTTTAACCGAGACCTGGCTTCACAGCGAAGCAGACCCCGTTCTTGTCCAAACCCCCCCCCCCTGGGCTATTTAATTCTTAGGGCTGATTGTAATACCGGCAGAGAAGGGGGTCGAGCTATTATCTTTAAAGAGACTTTTAACTGTCGTACCACCACAGCTACTCTCTTGGACTGTGAGAGCTTGGCTTTTGCCATAGACCTGTCCCCGACAAATACCCTTTCTGGCCTTTTAATTTACCGCCCCCCAGGGGTAGGTGGACAGTTCCTCACTAGTCTTTTCACCACCATTGCTAACCTGGCTTTAGCTCCATCTAACTTTACTGTACTTGGAGACCTTAACATTCATTTAGACGATTCTGCTGATCACTCGGCGAAGGAATTATCTATGAACGTTTCAACGTTTCAAATAATCCAGAAAGGATTTATATCCGCTCACATTAAAGGTCATCTCCTTGACCCTGTCTTTAGTAAATTACAAGAGCTGGTGATTGGCACTCCTATCCCACTCCCTTAGACAGATCATTTTCTGATTCCACTAACTTGTGGTCTGTCAACCTATCCCTTTTTCTAACAAGTATCGGTATTAGAACGGAAGTGGTTGAGGCTTTCTCTGGGCCACTGGACCTCTGTTCTCAAGGCTAACAGGTCTCCCAGACCTGCCCTCGATACCAACCTGGATCTGGCTGTTGACAATTTTAAGTATTGGATCACAAGTTCGCTTGACTCAGTCCTCCCCAAGAGATATACTCACAAGAAATTGAAACCAAAGGTGGCACCCTGGTTCTCCCCTAAACTAAGAGAGTTAAAATGAACTTGCAGGTCAGAACGAAGGTCGGGGCAGAATTACTCTGATTCTAGGAAATTCGATTATAGAGAATCAATCAGAATATATAAAGCTGAAATTAAAACTCCCAAGCTATCTTTTATGAGGCAAAAATCATCTCAGCCTCTAACTCTCCTAAAGAGATCTTCTGAATCGCCAAAACCTTGGTAACCTTGCCACAGAAAGCATTAGCCCCAGAGGGGACACAAACCCGTTGTAATAACCTAGCCGAAATCTTTTATCAAAACATTCAAAATATCTATTTATCCTTCCCAGCTTCTCGGAATGACTTAAGTCTCTGTCAAACTGCAGAACTGGCTTCAGATCTGCAGTTTTCGTTAGGGCAAGTCCCTCCCCTAGTTTCTACCTCACTTGATCGGATTATATCTAAAGTAATCTCAGGCTCTCCCACTGATTCTGCCCCCCCTCAGCATCTGACCCTGATTATTGACACCATCCGCCTTGCTATTTTGGACGGTCCATCCCGCATGGAAATGTGCTCTGGCGAATGCTCTTCTAAAGAAACCTACCCTCGATCAGTCCAATTTAACCAACTACCGTCCCATTTCTCTTCTTCCCGGGTGAGCAATCAGCTTGAGAAACATGTGAACACTACGTTGGTAGAGTACTTGGAGTCCAACCATCTTCTCCACTGCTCTCAAACAGGCTTTCGTCCCCAGCCAGGGACAGAGATCGCCCTTGTGGCAGTAACTGAGGAGGTTTTTTTATTTATATATTTATTTATTTAAACAGTTTTATATAGTGCTGGCTAGACCCAAAGGTATCAGAGCGCTTTACATGAGAATCAACAATGTTACAGAAAAAGATCAACAATTACACAATTGCATCAAAAAATAGGCAATACAATTAGGAGAGGAGAGAAAGGAAAGAGAAAAGTAGTGGAGGGGACAGGGGAGGTGAAAAAGGGAGGGTAAGGGAAGAGACAACAAGGAGAGACTAAAAGGAAGTCTGTGTAAAGACCGACTGGGTAGGTGACGATCAAGGCGGGAATCCATGGTCCATCTCCCCTATAGCTAAACCAGGTAGTTCCATCGGGCCTCAGACAAAATAGTTCAGTCTTAATACATTGAGAGAGGAGAGAAGGAGAGACATAAATAGAGGGAGGATGCGGGAAGAGATGACAGGAGAGATGAAATGAAGCCTGTCTAAAGACCGACTGGGTAGGTGACGTCCAAGGAGGGAATTCCCGGCCTGTCTCCCCTATAGCTAAACCAGGTAGCTCCATCGGGCATCAGACAAAATAGCTAGATCTCAATTGACGAGGGAAAATTCACAGATAAGCAGGGTGGGGACTAAGGGCCAGGAAAGGTAAGGGCAAAGGTCAGTAGCAGGAAAGTGGAGTGGAGCGGAGAGGGGTAGGGGGTAGGGGAGGAGGGAGATAAGGTCAGGAGATACGCAGGAAGGTTTGATTGGGGCTGTCATTTTAGGCAGGTACTGGCAATATTTTTAAGAGCAATCACAGTGTGGGGTATCACGGTAGGTCATCTCGGCAAGGTGGGGGGACCATGCAGCATTGCGTTCCAAGCCTCCCTCAGAAATTCCTGTACTCCTGTACTTCGAAGCAATGGGGAAATGTTTGGCAGGCTTCTGCACTATCGGGTCAGAAGTAAGCGGCTGAGTAGTGTTCTCCAAAAAGGCAGCTTCAATTGCGGATATCTCCAGGCTAATTCAGGTATTGCCATATGCAACAGGGCAGCCCACCTCTAGGAGTCTCAGGTGTCAGTCCGGGTGCCATGGATAGGTGCAGCAGTAAGTTCTTGATTGAGCAAGGCAAAATCGCTGAGTTTACTGAGAAACATGGGCCTAGATTAATAGTACTAGTTGTTGTTACTTTAAATAGGGACATTGTTTGGGTCAGATTACAAACACAAAAGATGTGGAATGTCAGCTTTCCATAGGTGGGCGCCATCTTATATGCAGGAAGAACATATTCAATAATGTTGTGCTCAGATGCGACCATTGTCGTACCCAGACAAGAAATGGGCAGCTGGTAAGCAAGGAGTTAATGATCTGGCACGAGTGAGTCACAGCGATAACTCCCTAGATGTGTGCACGATTGAAAAAGGACTGTCAAGGTGCGAGCGCAATTAGTGCGGTCGCCATTTTGGGGTCAGGCAGCGTTGAGGGATCGATAACCCCGCAGCTCGTTTTGAGCTTTAAAGGTAAGAAATAGTTAAGTACCTTTAATAGAAGTTGGCCCTCGTTTAGGGAAGCATCTGCTCAGGATGGGATCTGGAGCTCCGTCAGGCTGCAAGCACCGCAGTCGGAACACCCGTGTCTGCGGTAAACCCAGCACAAAGGTCGAGTCCTGAAGATAGGTGGCGCCCGGCAGGGGAGATCCGCCAGCGCACATCTTCTCCACAGCAAGGCAGCCCAGCAGAAACTGCACTTTAGTAGCGACCCTCCCAGTGATTGCAGGTGGTCGCGTTGGATCGCTGTGGTGGTGGTGGTGGTTTTGTTTCCTTCCTGACCTGTGTGTTGGGCGCTTCCTGGGGTTAGGCAGCTTCAATGGGTTCCATGGGCATTTGTGTCCTTGCTTGCTTCGCTTTACAATCAGAACCGGTTTTACATTGCCATCTTGGGTCTTGTGTCTGCACCCGGCAAAAGTCTGGAAATCGGACTTTAACCTCTTCGCTGTTTCTCTTTTCGCTTGGCTCTTCTGCCCCAGTCATTCCGATTCATGGAGGTGTCATTCCTGTGTCCTTTGGTCTGGTGTACAATTAGTGTCACATTCGACACTGTCAATCACAATATCCTGATTTGACACCTCAAGAGCCTTGGAGTAACTGGCACGGCCCTAGCCTGGATCCAGTCCTTCCTCACGGATCGTTCCTTTCAGGTTTTGAAGGGGATGCAGTGTCTAACCAGTTGCCGCTCAGCTGTGGGGTGCCTCAGGGCTCATCCATGAGCCCCATGTTATTTAACATCTAAATGAGACACTTGGTTGAGATTGTCCATCCGTTCGGCATAAAGATCGTTACCTACGCAGATGACACTCAGCTTGTGGTGGCATTGAACCATCCAGAGAGGTCATCTAGCTCCTTGGGTCCCTGCCTAAAGGCAGTAGCCGAATGGATGGAATGCTCATTCCTTAAGCTCAATGGGGATATGTCTGAGCTAATGCTCCTCGGCAATTCTCCCTCCTTCAACCCTGCTCTCCTCTGGCTGGACTGCCTCGGCCCTGCACCAGACTCAAAAGCCCAGATCAAGAGCCTGGGTATGTGGCTTGATAGTGATCTCAATTTTAATTTTCAGGCTACCAAGCTCTCAGCCACGTGTTACGGCTTAATGAGGTTGCTGCATAAGATCCTTCCTCTTCTTCTCCCTCAGGCGAGAAGGATTATGGTTCAAGCTCTTATTCTGTCTTGCCTGGATTATAGAAATGCTCTATATCTAGGATCTCCTCATTTTACTATATATAAGCTTCAGGTGATTCATAGCTGTGCGGCCCGCCTGCTCTCACAGACCCCCCCCAGGCAATCAGCCAAACCTGTTTTAAGGAGCCTTCATTGACTCCCTGTTAGGGCAAGAATACAATTCAAAGCTATGTGTTTGGCCCACAAAGCATTTTGGAGGAAGGGCCTGGACATTATCCATTCCCTTATCACCCCCTAACATCCATCGCAGAACCTCCGCTCCAGTTCCTCTTTCCTTGCCATCTCTACCAAAATACGAAGATCAAGATGAGGCGGACGCTCCTTCTCTTTCCATGCCTCTACTCTCTGGAATACCCTTCCTTTAGACCTCTGGAAGGAGCCAAACCTATTGGTGTTCTGGAAACTTTTAAAAACCTGTCTCGTCAAGAAAGCTTTCTAAGCTTTCTGTCTCATATCCATATGCGTTAGTCTGCAGCGCTGGGAGGCCTCACGGTAGCCATGCTCTATATAAATCCAAATTCATTCAGTCATTCATTCTGCCCTTAGGAGACCCCAACGAGGGTTCAGGGGCATACATCAGGACCATTTAATTAGTCACTCTGCATGAAAAAAATCAAATATAAGTGTAAGTGAATAAACTGACCACTAGGATGCAGTAGCCTGTGGGTTTGAGTGATGGCCCGGAATTGTGGGAGAGATTCGGTCCACCGATCTGAAATACACAAACAAAAACAAAAAGGCCTTAAAGTAAGTATCAAAGTGTCCTATGAGTTACATAAAGCCAGAGTCTCCACATCAAATTAAATACAAATATGACAACAGCAATTAATTTAAAAGTGCAACCTAGGTGGTCTTGCCTATTAGGTGATGTTTAAACCACTCTCCAGCCTTGTAGGTGACCCCACTAATTGCATGGCTAAAGAGAAGCTAAAGGGACAAGAGAAAAGAAAACTAAATTGAGCAGAAAGAACATTCACAAACAACCTCAGCAAATATGTCATGTAGTGGTTGTAAAGTGAAACACAAGGGATTATGACATGAAGTAAACAACCACAGCAAATATGGCATGTAGGGATTGTAAAGTGAAACACAAGGGATTGAAAGCACTTAGGGTCTCATTTATAAAAAGTAACGCATTGCTGTGAGAAAACAGCGATGCATCACTTTTCATTGTGCCCTCCTTGCGACACCATTTATGCATTAAATTTACAGTATGACGCATCATGTCGCAAGGAGTTACAGATATGTCAGTATTTCTGATGTATCTGTAGGTGCAAAAATTACGCATTGCTGGAGTGTGTCACAAAAGTGACGCAACTCTAGGTATGGGTCATTACACATGGGCAAGTCCCATGTGAAATATGCCTGCATCAGTCTTATGCCTGCCATGAGGCAGGCGTAGGATATTGACACATTTGCCACTGCGATACTTCTATGACCCTTTCTTGCGTCGGAACGCCCCACCTGCATATATTATACCTGGCGCAGGTATAATGTGGCACAGGGGTTTACAAAGTGATGCATCTACCTAGATGCGTCACTTTGTAAATATGGTGCAACAAGGCATATTTTTTACACGCCTGGTGCGTCACAAAAAGTGACGCACCAGCGGTGTAAAAGTGACACTGGGGCTCATAAATAAACCCCTTAGTGTTCACCAGTTATGTACTGGATAAGATGTAGTTACTAGCGGTGGGTGGCAAACTCCGCTCCGCCAGCTGAGTTTGGGGAGTTTTGCCAACTCTAGAATTGTATTTGTTACGGTGATTGCCCCTGCCGCCCCCCTAAATTAAAGCAATTGTGTCTCAAACCATTTGCTAGGATAATCACATGATTGTATGCGTGCACCATCCTTCTCGATTTTCTTTCTGAATCTCATTGTTGTCAGATTGCCTGGAATTATGCCAGGCATCATATTTTTGTGCCATGAGACCAAGGAGGAAACTTGAATATAGCTAAGAACGCCACGTCTGCAAATGAAAAAGTCTTGGCTGAGCAGCGAGCAATCATTTTGGTACCTGCTTCTCCACTTACATTGTGAGAGCAGAACCAGTCACAACAATTAGATTAGGATTAAAAAGTGCGTCGAACACTTGATGATTTGACATATCAGTTCCATCTTCCAGGTGCTGGCCTTACCTGGATCTTGGCAATGAGTTGCTGGCAGTTTTAATACGGCCCCAATTCCGCATAGTGTCACTCCACCAACTCTGCCCACCCTTAGTAGTAACATGTGAACAATACCCTATATGTTTCTAAGAGACACTAAGAGCTCTAAGTAGCAGACTCTCATGGATGTGAGCCTCTAGGGGAATGGCATGTTAAGACCAAGAGGCACACGCGAACAGGTCTCTCATAGGTAGCACAGAGTGTGTACCACTTTGCGAATGATCTATTAAAAACAAAGAGGAGCATGCTATCAAATCTACAGCAATAACACTCGGAGAGTGCCCAGTTACAGTGATAACAGTAAATGCAGCTAAGTGGGGAAAATGTCCTCTGGGTACTGGGGCAGCTCTCACGCTTAACAGGCCGTGCAGCCAGGCTAGAATATCAGCGTGGTCTAGAGAGACCACGTAACCGAGCTCAACTGCTCCGAGGTCTGTGTCTTCGGGTGTGTGGGCGTTCCGGCGAGACGGAGAGGGAACCACTGGGACGATATATATTGAACAAGCATTTGCAATGCAATAGGTCTCGCAGTTATTAGAGTTTGAGCTATTGGCATTGTAAATGACAATGCTTTTTATTTACGTGTTGGTTTTGAAAACATAAATAAAAGGCATTGTCATTTACAATGCTAATAGGTTAAACTCTCGCAAATGCGAGACCTATTGCCTTGCAAATGCTTGTTAAAGTCGTAATTAGGCCCGTTTAGTGTCTTGTCGCATGGATGGATGTCGGGGAGGGCGGCCGTCGGGGCATTTATTAATTTAAATGTATTAAGTGGCCTCCGAACAGCGTACCACTGATCCTCACTTTGCACCTAAGGCTGCTATAGACCCATATCACTTGGTAGTCCGGAATTCACCTTATGCCTCTTTAATCCACTTCCCTTTTGTGTCAATCGTGTAGATTTCTGCTTTTTTCTTTTCTGGACAAATTTTTCTTCCTTCTGTTTCTTCTTCTAACCCCTTTGCGTGCTCTTCCCTCTCTTGTTCAATTGAAATGTTGACAATGAATAGGTGGGGGGTGCCAAAAATGAGAACTGACGGGGATGGATAGGAAGGAAGGCAGACAGTGCAGATAATTTAATTAATTTAAATGTGTTCAGCTGCACAGCGTGGTGCCACGCATCACACTGCACATAAGGTTGCCAAAGACCCATACATATCACTCCTGACTGAGGCAAATGGCCTGTGGACAACCCCCTCCCCCATACAGGCCTGTAATGAGCATGTAACACGTACCAGTCACATGGTGTACCATGCATGTAGTGACAGGCACGTGTGTTGAGCATGTTCTCGCGCTCTCTTGAGATCTATGGCGGAATAAACTTGCCTTGAATCCTTCCTGCAATCCCCCTCTTCACTGCAACGCCTTGCAAGACAGCGGCACCAAGCTGCGCAGGGCCACATAACATTTCAATGAACACATTTACCAATCTCCAGCCAAAATCGAACGAACCACCAACAATCCCTCCCCAGGTCTAAGGTGATCAGTGCACCTATCCCTGAGATCTCAGGCTGTCCCAGGTCAAAGGTGAACTGTGCCCCTATCCTTGAGATCCTAGGCTGTCCCAGGTCTAAGGTAATCAGTGCGCCTATCTCTGAGATCTCAGGCTGTCCCAGGTCTAAGGAGATCAGTGCGCCTATCCCTGAGATCTCAGACTGTCCCAGGTCAAAGGTGAAGAGTGCGCCTATCCCATAGATCTCAGGCTGTCCCAGGTCAAAGGTGATCAGTGCGCCTATCCCTGAGATCTCAGGCTGTCCCAGGTCAAAAGTGAACCGTGCGCCTATCCGTGAGATCTCAGGCTGTTGTCCCAGGTCAAAGGTGAACAGTGTGCCCATCCCTGAGATCTCAGGCTATCCCAGGTCTAGGGTGATCTGTGCGCCTATCCCTGAGATCTCAGGCTGTCCCAGGTCTAAAGTGATCAGTGCGCCTATCCCTGAGATCTCAGGCTGTCCCAGGTCAAAGGTGAACCGTACGCCTATCCCTGAGATCTCAGGATGTCCCAGGTCTAAGGTGATCAGTGCGCCTATCCCTGAGATCTCAGGCTGTCCCAGTTCAAAGGTGAACTGTGCGCCTATCCCTAAGATCTCAGGCTGTCCCAGGTCTAAAGTGATCAGTGCGCCTATCCCTGAGATCTCAGGCTGTCCCAGGTCTAAAGTGATCTGTGCGCTTATCCCTGAGATCTCAGGCTGTCCCAGGTGAAAGATGATCTGTGCGCCTATCCCTGAGATCTCAGGCTGTCCCAGGTCTAAGGTGATCAGTGCGCCTATCCCTGAGATCTCAGGCTGTTCCAAGTCAAATGTGAACCATGCGCCTGCTACAGCGGAACTCCAAAAATAATTTCCATATCAGCATCACCATTTCCCTGAAATATCCGGACACACATTTATTCACCAGTGGGGCCCATAACACTGCACACTTTTTCTACTCATTTAATTCAACTTCAGGGATTGGTGAAATACAAAGGAGTAATGCTGTAACATGGGTGGAGTCTAAACCTATTTAACTAGTCATTATTTACATCTATAATTTTAAACGATTCACCATGGTTTTCAACAAACAGGAATTTTATTCAGACACACCACCATAGTGGCAATGGATCTGCTAGAAAGAAAAATAGGCGTAGGAAAAATTACAAGACCAGCTTTAATTTTCCATTTCCTAATTTTTATTAAAAGCAAACTTTAATATGTCTGACATTTAGGCAATAATTAATTCTTTATTCAATAAAAATCTTAAACTTTATTTCAGAATGATCATTTTATTTTAAAGCTCGGAAAATAGACATTTATTTTAGAAATCAGTGGAAAGTTTAGCAAAGAACAGATAGTTCCCAATTCATTCTCTTCTAACATCCTTAACTAACGCCCTCATCTTATCCTTCAGTCCTGCAAAGAAAACAAGAAATAATTCAAAGAGTCTTACATCCAAGATTCGATCTGCAATTCGACAGCACTTTGAGATGAAATTGAAAAGAGCGACGCTTCTAAGCAAAATCAAGGGTTTTTATACACTAATTTCCTAACTTAATCTTTCTAAAAAGTATCTAACAACACCAACTCGGGTTCCGATTGGACAAATTTGGGGTAGATGAGCATTTCCTCATCATTACAGCATCATATTCATGGTGAATCAGCATTTTAATAAAAGAGTATTGTTCAGGACAGTCTTTGGCCTAGTCACATCCTCGACTGGCAACTTTACTGTTCTTTCTCACGTTCAGAACACTCAAATGTCCATGTTTTGGCAATCATCCTGACTTCCAGGGCACAGTAGCCTTGAACTTCCCATCCGAGCACAGGCAGTTCACTCTCACTTGCAGGCTTTGGGCGCGCATGCGCAGTCCAGCACTTGCTCCCAGTTTACCAGAGCAGCCATCTTTTTACTAGGCCTCAGAGGCCACTTTTGGAACTATCATAGAAACAAAAACAAATTCATGTTAAATATGGAACTAAAGCCCTTCTGTTTACCTCCCACCGTACTAATGTTTCCCCATTAGTTATTACCTAGCAAGTAAGCCACATAAATGCGTTTCATACTTACATATCCGACGACTTTCTGGCACAAGAACGTGTACAATAAGCACATTCATGCTGCGTTTATTTATATTTAAGCTGTGCATTAGTTCACATCACAATAACAATACAAATTAGTTATTTATATTGCTTCATGCAGGCAAAATTAGTATTCCCACGTGTGCATTTGTGTTCATCTTATACTATTGTTGATTATTTCACCACAACACACCATTAGTAAATGTTAACGTTATGGAACATTGACTTTACAAGGGGTACAAAAAATTTTGTTTTGACACCTTGCTCCATCACGCCTATCCCCGAGATCTCAGGCTGTCCCAGGTCAAAGGTGATCAGTGCACCTATCCCTGAGATCTCAGGCTGTCCCAGGTCAAAGGTGAACCGTGCGCCTATCCCTGAGATCTCAGGCTGTCCCAGGTCAAAGGTGAACAATGCGCCTATTCCTGAGATCTCAGGCTGTCCCAGGTCAAAGGTGAACCGTGCACCTATCCTTGAGCTCTCAGACTGTCCCAGGTCTAAGGTGATCAGTGCGCCTGTCCCTGAGATCTCAGGCTGTCCCAGGTCAAAGGTGAACCGTGCGCCTATCCCTGAGAACTCAGGCTGTCCCAGGTCAAAGGTGAACTGTGCGCCCATACCTGAGATCTCAGGCTGTCCCAGGTCTAGGGTGATCAGTGTGCCTATCCCTGAGATCTCAGCCTGTCCCAGGTCAAAGGTGAACTGTGCGCCTATCCCTGAGATCTCAGGCTGTCCCAAGTCTAAGGTGATCAGTGCGCCTATCCCTGAGATTTCAGGCTGTCCTAGGTCAAAGGTGATCAGTGCGCCTATCCCTGAGATCTCAGTCTGTCCCAGGTCAAAGCTGAACCGTGTGCCTATCCCTGAGATCTCAGGCTGTCCCAGGTCAAAGGTGAACAGTGAGCTTATCCCTGAGTTCTCAGGCTGTCTCAGGTCAAAGGTGAACCGTGCGCCTATCCATGAGATCTCAGGCTGTCCCAGGTCAAAGGAGAACAGTGCACCTATCCCTGAGATCTCAGGCTGTCCCAGGTCTAAGGTGAACCGTGCGCCTATCCCTGAGATCTCAGGCTGTCCCAGGTCTAAGGTGAACAGTGCACCTATCCCTGAGATCTCAGTCTGTCCCAGGTTAAATGTGATCTGTGCGCCTATCCCTGAGATCTCAGGTTATCCAAGGTAAAAGGTGAACAGTGAGCCTATCCCTGAGATCCCAGCCTGTCTCAGGTCAAAGGTGAACAGTGCACCTATCCCTGAGATTTCAGGTGTGCCAAGTCAGGAAAGAGCAGCCTACCTAGCCCTAAAAATGATCTCACGCTGTACCAGGCTGGATTTGTGCTTTAGAAGTTCTATATGCAAATATCCATACATCCCAAAATGAACGGGGTTTGTTCTTCCCCTGCCAAGGGTTCACCTATCCAGCACTAACCTCCCATATATCTCACCTGAGCGTCATTCAAAACCTCAGCCCGCACCAGTGGTTCCTACAGTGCAATAAAAAGGGCGCCTCTGCAGCAAACACCAGGAAGAGGCTGAAGGTGGGAGGGCGGGGGAGATATTCTCCCCTGCTACAATGTCTGCCGGCAGATACTGGGAGGGAGAGCTGCAGTCCCTGTGCCCCCTGCGCCTCCGCTCTCCGTGTCTGCTTCACAGCTGTGGTGAAGAATGTTCTTATCTGCTTGTTAAAATAAACAAGCATATAAAAGTTCTTTACCAGAGTCGTAAAACACGCCACGGTGTCCGGAGGGGCTGTCTAAAAAGCAGACAGGGTGGCAACTGAAAACCCTCCTTTCCAATGGGAAGTCAGCGTTTACCCTAAAAGCTGACGCAACCCAATGAAAAGGAGGGGCGGAGCTTAGAGTACCCTTTTCAGAATAATATCTCTCACAGGGCGTGGCCAGCAGCTTCGCTGCTCTGCCCACACCTCTACAAGACCTAAAAAAGACACCCTTGACATGCCTCATCGAGGCGCGTCTCAAGGGAACATGGGAAATGTAGTTCCCTAGTTGTGGAGCATGTGCACTGCATTGTTCCTGCTGCATATATTGAATAAGGAGGCGCTTGACGTGCCTCGTAGGGACACGTCTCTAGGGAACAATAGGAGTGCAGTTGCCTAGTTATGTAGCATGCACATCTCATTCCTACAGCTGGTGGCACTGTTTAAAAGTAAAATACGTGGATACAAAGTCATAAGGAAGGTGTGGTGACAGGATGGCATGTAGGGAGGATGGGGAAGAAACCAGGATAAGCAAGCCTAGATTGATAAAGAATGGCGTCTTATTAAGGAACCCTGCATGAGAAAAAATCAGATGGTGGTGTCCACATTCAGGAGGAGGAGAAAATGTGTGATACTGGAGGACCCTTGTAGTTATATTGCGGTATGACACAGTTATATTTCGTTAGAATATGCAAAAGTGGACTGGCACCTATAGGTGGTGTGCATCTAGGCGCTAATAAATGGGTAACCTATTGTAATGAAAGATGATGCGTAGTCTGGGTCTTGTAGTTACATCAAGTACATTTATTCATAAGTTACAGGAAGATAGTTAGTCCTTTAGATGTCTCTTAAGTTGTTATAAATGCCCCAGTAATTGCCCCACCAGGAGCAGTCTCCTGGCTGCTCAGCCATCCAGATCAACTGACTCTCCACTCCTTCAAACCCACTCCAACATTCTGTATGACCTCATCACAAGTTGAGCATGTAGGCAGAGATTTATTGAAAGGAGAGTGCAGCAGGTAAAAGGAAGATTACAACACATCTCCCTCATCATAATATGAAAGAACATACAGAAAGTGTGAAGCTGTTAGATACACGTTAAAACACAAAGGGAAGCAGTAAAATGAAAAAGTACACCACTTCCGATTGCTGTGAAAATTATAACAAACAATTGTAAGGAAGTAGTGTAGTAGAACAACAATTAAAAGTGGAAGAAAATGTATGAAATAAAACATATCTCATTCTACCAACGCTATGAAGTAAAACATGCTACACATCTTATCCCCTTACTCAAAAATGCATGAAGATGGTAAAGCACTCATGGTAAAACACTTATATGGCAGAAAGAGGATGTATAACAAAAATTATAATACACCCAGCTCTCTGATAAAATAAGGAAATACAAAGAATGTAAGTCAAAAAGATATAATCAAAAACTACAAACTGCGTTTCCAAAACACACCACACGGTGTACCTAAAACGTCACATGAGAGGTCCAACACCCATAAAAAAAAACTATGGGTAACAGTAAAACCAAAACTGTTAAATTATGAGTACTTAGAACTCAAGGCAATCGTAACATGGGTTACCCTAAGACAAAGCAAATATGCGATGCCAATTGCAAATGCAAAACAACAACCCAAAAGTACATCAAAACAAAAACAGCGAGCCACACCAACCCAAAAGTAACCCACCCTGGGCACTCCTTCACCCGAAGGATGCTCCTTCACCTGAAGGACAACAAAATAAGGGAAAAACAATCCCAAGATAGACAAAATTTTTGGGAATTTCAACACCCAAAGGAAAACAAAATTATTGAAATTCGCCATGCCCATGGCAACATCTGGTAGGTTTCTTTAGACCTAAAGCAAATAGATTTCGGGAAACTAAATCCTAGGAAAACAAAAATCCACGCCAAACTAATTTAGGAAAACTTTTAACTAAATTTGGGAAAACTTCACGTATATCTGTATAAGGGACACTCCAACAGAGTCAAAGAAACACCACACACACTCACCAACACCACTCCAGAAAACAAGAGACAAATATTATAATTGACCAGCAAAATAAGAAAGTCTCATGCTTTGGTGAGTTGTCTCAGGTAATGAATGTTGTAAATACGAGAAGATTTGCGACGTCCTCCGCAAAACAACACAATTCTGACAAAACACACTTCATGGTTACAAATAAACCAACCACAGTAACATGCCCCCAATACAAAGTAGTGAATATGCAGATGTAAAACAAGGTAATTCTAACATAACAAACTAAAACAATAAACGTGGTCACCGTTGTCTAGGTAGATGAGCGATACTTCACCCGAAAGTCCAGTCAATAATCATTCATCCATAGTCCAAAATTTGCAGGTAACATCCAGCGTAATTAGAGAATTGCGCCATCAACACGAGAACTCCATTCATGGTTGATGGTATGATCACCATGAAATTCTCATTTGCGCATGTAAATCCAGATTTGCGCATGTAAAACCAGGTTTGCCACAGCTAAAATAAAGTTAGCCTTCACGTAATGAGATGTTGGCAAGAGTAAGCATCATTCCCCTGCGATGTATCTGCGCATCAAACTTGGAGGTGAAACGTCGTGAAATTCAGGATAATAAAGGGATTCATCCCAATGTCCCAAAATGGCCGCCACAGCGTCGTTCGGCGTCGCTTTCTATTGAAAATAGACCTCACATGGATGCTGAACCAGACGCTGTCATAGGGGTCAAAGGAGACTTCCACCAATACCACGGAGGATTCCAACGACGTCATCAAACCAAAACACGCAGGCGAACTGGAAGGAGCTCCAGAGACCAACTGTCAGTGGTGAGTCTACGAAGAAAACTGAATCGTCAATGGCAGCAAACGCGCAGGATTTAAACTGTGAGTAGAAGTAAGGAAAAGTCTTTCATGCGCGTAGAGAGTCCATTTGTTAAATAGATGTCACGAGCTGTAGTTCGCGCTACATGTTGTACTCACTTTGTTTTTCCAGTGTTGACAATGCGCTCTTGAGCCCAAACACTTCATAACATGAGTGCTACGTGTTGAAAACTTGCTACCAGTTGAATGCCTTAAAATATTCAAACATCATTGCGTTGCTCTTAATCGTGGTACTGCGTGTTATCATTAAATTGCTGCGTGTTATATGGTGAGTCAACTGGGTCAGAAAGAGACGCTAGCTCGTAGTTAAAAGTCTCTTGAGGTCTCTCTTTAGCCAAAAGTAATTTGCAGATCATCAGCTGAGTGTAATTATCAAATCGGTAACATAAGCTGCAGTTTAACTCTTTTTTTTTTTCATAAAAAAAACGATGTTGTGCTTTCATTGTCTGTTACACAAAAAACAGCTTTCCTCACATTAATGAAGATAAGGGTTTGCAGGCTGTCCTTACACACAGGGAAAACAGTCACCTTGGTCCAGTAAATTTATGAGCTAAATCACACGTTTGTGGAAAGTCAACACTCACCCAAGTACAACAAGCACTGGCACATCCACGTTGGGGCTGACCGGTCTTTGGTCACTGGTGGGGCATGTGGACAGCCAGTTTGCTTCTCTTACGTGCGCTTCTTCTTTTTTTTTTTGTGCTTCTTCAGTTTCAGCTTCTTCTTTGCTTGTGCTTCTTCAGTTTCATATGTACAAGCCCATTCAATGTATAGGTTCTCCAACTCGTCGCCAGTATTGTAATGAAAGATGATGCGTAGTCTGGGTCTTGTAGTTACATCAAGTACATTTATTCATAAGTTACAGGAAGATAGTTAGTCCTTTAGATGTCTCTTAAGTTGTTATAAATGCCCCATTAATTGCCCCACCAGGAGCAGTCTCCTGGCTGCTCAGCCATCCAGATCAACTGACTCTCCACTCCTTCAAACCCACTCCAACATTCTGTATGACCTCATCACAAGTTGAGCATGTAGGCAGAGATTTATTGAAAGGAGAGTGCAGCAGGTAAAAGGAAGATTACAACATAACCCTAATATTATCTAGACAACTGGTACATAGGTAGATAGTGTAGGGTCTTAGAATAAGAAAAGGGCAAATGTCAGTGGGTCAAAAGAAGGGGGCATGGATCTAATGCCCCAGACTAGTCCAGGGGATTTCATTGTTAAGGCCATGTCTATCACAGTGGAGCCTAAAATCCCATCTTTGTACTCTACGGAACAGGACTGATTCATGGGTCTTCATCATCAGGAGGTAGTTGGGTTTGTCTATGATAATCAATCAGATGTCATCTTCTGTGTGGCCCTCATCCAAAAAGTGTCTAGAAAGTTTGGTGTTGTTTTCTCACACCTTATTGAGCTATGATGTACCACTATTCTCTGTCTAACCTTGCATGTGGTCATACCCACATAAATAAGATTGCAAGGGCATCATACCATGTAGATGACCCTCTTGTGCTGCAGTTAGTTAGAATGTGTAACTCCCAAGAGGTAGTCGGATCCACGTCTATCTGAAACATAGAGGTAGTACACAGAAAGACACAGCACGACCCATGCGGATAGTGGCCCTTGGCAGGCACAGCTGACAGTAGGGTGTTCAGGTGAGCCTCCCACTGTTTTCGGGACGGTATGTTGTGTGTGAATCAGGATATCTCCCATGTTCTTGCTGTGTTTAAGGGAAAAAGGGGTTTAGGTGGCTGGTTGTTCTCTGCTTCAATAATGAAGTAGTTCCTGTTTATTGATTTCTTGACAATGTTGATCAAGTGACTGTAGGTGCTAACGCAGACCAAGTGGTCCTTGGGGGTTTTGATATAAGTTTCAAGTAAGGCTTCTCAGTTGGTGTTCTTGGCCCATTTTGTTGCTTTGTGTATAGGATGTGCAGGGTAAGATCGCTCTGACAAGTGGGCGCCTAATTTGTTGGCATATTCCTTGTACTTTGTTGTTTTGGTGTAATTTCTGAATATCCTCAGGAATTGTCACACCAGTAAATTGTTTCTCAGGGCACATGGGTGAAAATTAGTGTAGCATGGTAGGGTGTTGTGTGCCATACATTCTCTGTACAACTCTGAGCATATGCCACCTTCCTTGGTATATAGCCGAAGTTCAAGAAAGGGGAGGGCGTTCCTACTGATTTTACATGTGAATCTCAGATGGGGATTACTTGAGTTAAAGCCAGACCACGAAGGTTTCAAGTGATTTGACCAAGCCTTCCCATATCACCAGTAGGTCATCGTTGTATCTCCTCCAGATTCTGAGGTTGGTAGAGTATGGATTGTCTTGCAGGTAAATATATTTAGACTCAAAAGTGTGCATGTAGAGGTGAGACATGCTTGGGGGCAAAGGTTCTTCCCATCGAAGCCCCAGTATCCTGCCCGTACATTTGTCCTTGAAACTGGAAGAAATTCTCTTTCATAGCGATAGTGGCACAGTCCATCACAAAGGAGGTATGGGTTCAAATCATCCCGCCTTCTGTGGTCCAGGAGGTTTATGACTGCTTCTAAATACTCATTTTGAGGAATGTTTATATAGAGGTATTCCGCATCAAAAGACACCAAAAGATGTTACACTGGGTTAAAGGCAATATTAGTGAGTCCATTCAGTATGTGTTTGGGATCTTGCAGATAGGATGGCATCTCCAACATGATGGGGCGTAGGAACCAATGCACGAATTGGGGAAGTATTTCAAGTAATGACCCAATTCCGGGGACAATGCGTCTACCCTGTGGGGGTCTGGTAGGTTTGTGTATATTAGGTAAGATATCAAAATAAGGTGTCTTAGGCTGATTTTGTACCAGAAATTCCGATTCACCCTTGATGATCCAGCCCTCTTCTTTTCTTTTCTCTACCATAGTCTTTTTGGTGGCCAGTCGTCCTGCAGTGGGGTCCATGCGTAAGCGTTGATAGTATCTCCCATCATTGAGTTGTCAATGACATTCATCATGATAGCTCTGTCGGTCCATTATGACTGTTGCTCGTCCCTTGTCTGCTGGTTTTATGACTATATCTCTGTCTGATCCTAGTTGTTGGAGAACGTCTGATTCGGCTTTAGACAGGTTAAAGAAGGGCATTTTGGTTGAGAGTCTGAGTCTGTCAAATTCCTTGATCATTGCTTTCTCAAAAGTATCCACTTCTAGTGGAATCAAGTGTAGAGGTGTGTTGAAAGTGGAGTTGTTCATCATGCACATATTGGTCTCTCTTACAAAGTCATTTGCTTTCGGTTTTTTTTCTAAAGGAAGAAAGCCAAGGTATTACCAGACCTTCCTACTGGGATTGGCTCACTCCCTTGGCAGGACATTTGGGGTAGACAAGACCTTTGCCAGGCGTGTCTCCCACTTCTATTATCCCTGAATTAAGATAGCTTCAGATGCATTTGGCAGGTCCTGACCAACCACCCAGGACAGTGGGAAGTAAGGAAAAAAGCAAAAAGGTACCTGGTTTCACTATTAATTCTTGGCACCCCCTTTGAAAGGGTGGGCATCATTGTCATTGGACCAATGGACCTCAAGACAGCCCTAAGCAACAGGTTTGTCCTGGTCTTGGTGGACCATGCCACCTGCTACCCAGATCTATCCTTCTGAGGTCAGTGACTGAACTTTTGGTAGCTAGAGCCTTGATGGAGATCTTTACCTGTGAGGGGTTCCGCAAGGAGGTAGTGTCTAACAGAGGCACTAACCTCATATCAGTGTTCATGCAAAACCATGTGAGATGAGTGCGCTGTAACTTATATGTTCACCAAAACCTATACCCCCAAACCAATGGTTTTTGGGTAGAAGTAACAAGACCTTAGACAGACCCTCCAGGATTTCACGATTTGGTATTTTGGCAAAATAAACAAAAATTAGCACTTTTGTAAAAATGCTGCGTTTTTTACAAAACTGTCTGCGAAATTTGATCTTTTTCTTTTTTTGGATGAGGCTCACAAAGGGCTATGAAACAACAGATATTTTATCCTCTCAATTCCTAACTTTAGGTAAACAAGGACCTCTTGTGGCCATCTGCTTACAGCGCTACCTCTGTAACACGAGACACCTCTTACCTGAATTTGGCACACAACAAAATGTTTTCAGTGCCATAGGGAGCTTATATCTATTGGGTCAATTGGAGAGCCTTTGCCTTCACTTTATTCTGAGAACCAAATCACAAATATTGCAAAGCCGTAAAATGATATTTTAGGTAATAGTCACATAAATGACTTTCCTGAACACCCCATCTCCCCCCTCCCCTCCAAATCTTCCTTTTATATAAGATTTCGCTGATGAAACATTGTGTGTAACCGTTCAACTGCACGTGAGTTTTAGTAAATTGACAATACTTGAAAAGGTCAACAAACCTAATTCGTTTGTCTATGACAATGGAATAGCTCAGTCAAGGCTTTTAGAAAAATGAGAAAATTAATATTCCACAATATAATGTGCAGCTATTTTGAATAGTGATCACTCATCAATCATGCTCCACCCGTAACTGCTGTCTGTGACTATGCTGCAGTTCAAAATATTACATTTCAGATTAGAATGTTCCTATGCTCAGTATGTTTTTTCATTACCTCACACATATTTTGCAAAAAGGCAGAGTGTATGCCTGTTTGTTAAAATGTTCTACCTGCATTACAAAGAAGGAAATGCTCCTTTTGTAAAAAAATCTCAAAAAGTCAATACTTTAGTGTATTCAACCAATCCCTTGTTCAATAGAAGGGGACTAGAATTGTATTTCATGCTATGCTGTTAACTAGAACTGTACACTTTTCCAGGTCAGTGCAGTACCTTCACAATCACATTCTACTACGTTGGACTATTTTATTTTTTAAAGATTTATATTTCCCTAAAGGATTAGAAGGATTACGCCCAGTGTATACTTCTTATTTACTGCACAAAATCCCAGGTTTTACAATCTCTTCATCTGAGATCGCTGCAGAGTTTTTTTTTAATACATTCTCATAGAATGTGGATGTTACAAGATACTGTAATTGAAGTCTCCCGGAAGAAACAGCCAATCGCTCGCACCTTGCATCAATGCCATTGCCATTTTGGGAAAACATGTGATGATGGGTAGGGTTCAGCATGCATGGTGCCACCATGCTCTCTCGCAAAAGAAACAGCCAAGCAATCACATTTTGCATGCATGCCACTGCATCTCTGGGAAACCAACTAACATGCGGTTTCAGCATTCGGAACACCTATCAACTTTGTAGTTGTGGCCGGACTGCTGACACTTCCCACCAAAAACCATGTAAGCAAACCCTCTGAACCCTGAGTGGTCAGCACAAGGGTGAGTTGAGGTATCCATTGGTGGCACAGAAAGCGGTTTCTTTTCCTTCACATGATTTCTTCCTGCCAGAAAGCCCTGCTTTACATCCATCATTTCATTGTCTCCCTTTCTCAAGAGCCGGTTTCATTTATGTATGCACAAACGTGCTTGTGGTCACTGTCAGCATCATTTAAGGTGACGTGCATGTCTGGTTGGGGTGCTGCACTTCACTGGAATTGCAAACACCATCTAAAATCTTTCTCAAATTATCTACAACAAATACCTCCTGCACCACAGAATCTTGGCACCATGTGTAGAAGTAACATTTATGGGAGCAGGGGAAAAAAGAATAAGAGACCGAAAGGGAAACAAGAAAATGAGAATGTTTGTGGGCAGCCGTAGTGTCAGTTGGGGCTTCAATAGCTGGTCCTAGACTGCTTTGGATGAAGTCATGGAAACTAGGCTCCACTCAGTGAGGTCTACTTAAAAAATTACATTTCAGAGGATTAAAACTATTTGGTAATGAACTTGATGACATGGTGCACAAAGCAGTGGAAGAGTAAAAAACTCTCAAACCTTTTAAGATGGGGTCTAGAAAGTAATCCTTTAAGTTCAAGGGTTCCTCTCTAAAATCTTCATGACAAGAGTCCCCTTTGAGGCCAGTCTATGTTTGCTCAAGTCGCCCTATGAGGACTGGACCAGGTAAACAGGAGGTGACCTCCCAATGCAGTCGGTCTCACTTATTTGTATCAGCCACTACAATCCTGTGCCCTAGGGTGCCTGAGGAAGAGGTATCCTGCCTCACGGATCCAGGAGGCAGTGGTCCCCCGGCAGTTGTGCATACATTGGTGCTAGAACATCCCTGGGAGAAATACAGCTCCCTCCCACGAGGTGTGTACAGAGGGCAGGGACTTAATCATTGCAAGCACTGGGGGTCACCAACTAGTTAGCATGGAGGAGTCTTGTTCTTTATTTGAATTACCTAGACAAATCGCTCCACCAACTAAGAACGACCATGCACCACTACCCACAGAATCAAGAAATAACTATCAAACTGTCAATCCTTTCCGTGTCCAAGCAAATGAGTTTTCCAGTGTTGAGTCAGATTAAGCCTCAAGCTCCACTCCTGGTGTTGTTCTTCTGTCAATTGCTTTAGGTTTCAGCTTTGCAAACGTACACCCCCAGGAACCAAAAAACTTTGGCATCCCAGAAGCTACTTAGCTGACCATGGGAATAACATTGCTGGATCACTAGTCAACATTATTTATTGTCAGAACTACAAGGGTATCTGATCGTCTTAGAGCCTTAGACTTTTGTTCTTGATTGATGAAAAGATTCTTGGAAAATGCTTTTATTTTGCTTCATCTTCGGCCACTTCAAGAATATCATCACTAGTGGTACAGTACGAATGCTCCTAGTCATCCATCTTAATCATGGCCCCAGTTCCAGAACCCAACAAAATAGAATCAGAGTCCTATTCCATAATTCCTAACTGAGGTACTCAAGCAACCATCTTGCATTGAACACTCTATGTTTTTTTTTTAAGTAAATGCTTCCGACACCCAGGACACTCAGTCAAGACCATCAATGGGGGGCATGAGGGACAGAGGCTGGGACAGGTAGCTCACCTTGGACCAGATTGTCAACTCAATCCCAAGATATAACTGGGAGCTTTTTAACTGCAGCAACTTTTATATTCACTTTTGAAACTGGAATTATTGTGGCTGCTGGCACCACATGTGCCCTCCAATAGACCACTGTTAAAGGATTGAAAGTGTCTCATTGCTTTTATACGCAGTATCAGAAACAACGGGACCCCAATATGTGAACCTGGGATTGATTAATATTTGGAAAACAATGGCTCTGAAATGGCCAAAAAAGGTCCAAAGTAGGTAGTCTCCACTATGGGACCAAGGTAATAAAGTGGTCATGGACAATCAACATTGATTATCCATTACAACTTTAGTACCTTGTCCCCATAGCGGAGACTACCTACCTTGGACCTTTTTTGGCCATTTCAGAACCATTGTTTTCCAAAATATCATTACCTATATAACTGCCTCCAAAGAGACCTGCATTTTTATTTTTGGCCACTACCTATCCGAGTCGAGAGTGTGTAAGTTGCATGCCTGTTGCCTTCCGTGAATGTGGTAGCCATTTCTCAGACTCCCTCTTCAGAATTGAACCCTATCGACCAATGCATGCATCCCAGGAGGACAGCACTTGTTAGCATATCTTCGCTCTAGTATTGACACAGTTTTCCACGTAACAGATGGAGCGATTAAAGCAGCCATAACTGATTAAATGAGCCATTCACAGTTTCACTTTACTGATTATGTGTACTCACACATGCGTGGCTTAATCTTTGAGACAATCATAAGCTAATGGCAGGATCAACCAGGTAGCTGCAACTGCTGGACTGGAGGAGGATCTGCATGCCCATCCTGGGCCAACCTTCACATACCTGAGGAGTCTGCTTTGGGAGCCCCTTCTTGCCTGCCGGTGATTGGGGGAGAGGGGGGCTAGTGGCAAAAGGAAGTCATACATGCACTGGCAAGCCCAGCCTGCTCCATGACAACAAAAGAGCGAGGCAGGCCAAGGTGCACCATGAGCAAAAAATAAGGGTGTGCAGCCTGGGCCACCCATTCGCAGTGGCTGTGGAAATACACTGGATGGAAAAGGGCAAGGGGCAAGCACACAGGCCTGAACCTCCAAGCAGCATGTAGGACTAGCACCACCGACCCCATCCACTCCGGTCAGACCACTTAACAAGCTGCCAAGCTGCTTGGCCTTTGCTCTGGTAAGTGACCTCCACAAAAGGCAGACCCTCGCTTCTGACAATCCAGACAGGGTGGAATGCCCTGTCTTTTAAAAAACAGCCAAGGCTGGTCAAGCAGTCCATCCCCAAGTGGACGAAGTGTGCTCAATCAATCATTGTACATTACTGGCTAAACTGTCTCTGTGCAGGCCGCCCTGAACTGGGATGTCAACTGTGCATCCCTGCTTGCTCTCTGTGAAGCAAGGTTGAGAGGAAAAACCCTTTAGACTGGGTTGAAAGGCAGCCACAAACCCAAGCAGCAACTGGGTGAGAAGCACCAGGCCATAAGGGGATCCAAGAACACTGTCCCGACTAATCCGGAGCAAGGCTACCACCCCTTCTTGCAAACTGTAAAAAATGGAGTGACAGAGGGGGCCACCAGAAAAAAATGACCTGACTTCCTGCCTGCATTCACAAAGTTGAATGAGCCCTCATTGTGACTTCCAGGGCAGCCCAGGTATCTGGGCACTCTTTAGAAATAGGAATTGATGGTGTGCAACCAGATGCCTGAATTTGGAGCACATTAATCTGGTGGCGCTGTGTCTTAATTTAAAAAAAAAAAGAGTCTGCTCTCCATTGAAGAGGACAGAGATTCTGAGGACTGGGGTTTCAGAGTCCGAGCTGGGAATCAGGCAAGGGGCTATTGAGGGGAGACCTCACGGAGGTTTAACCCAGGGACCTGAGCTGGTTAGCAAGAAAGGGGCGATGGGAGCCCACTGAGTTCTGAACCAGGGCCCAGTCAGAGCTTCTTATCCCAGGCATTCAGGGGTAGCTTCCCCAGGCCTGTGGGACCCCGTCCCAGGCACTATGTGACATAGCATGCCAGAGAACGGAGCCCAGGTTCTATGGCTTCCATCCTAGCAACCTCTGGGGCTCTGTCCCAGGGCCGATCAGAGCTTCTGAACACAGACAAGCATGGGAGTCCTCTCCAAGCCTGAGGCAACCTGGGGCACTTTGAGACACAGTGAGCAAGGGAAAAGAGTCCAGGAGTGGGGGTCTTCCAACCCAAGGCCCACCAGGGCTCTGACCTCAGGCCTAGTCAGAGAGTCTGAATCTGGACAAGCAGAGAAGGCCTCCTGAGGTACTTTGCAACATAATGGCATGTTCAGAGAGCCCAGGGTTTTCCACCCCAGGGCCTGCTGGGACTCTGACCTGGTGCCAGGACAGAGCTTCTGAACCCAGACAAGCAGGGGAGATCTCCCCAGGCCTGCAGGAGCCTGCACAAGGCATTTTGCGACACAATCGTTTAGAGATGATAGACCAGGGACTGGACTTTCAGCTATGGGCCCACCAGGACTCTGTCCTGGGGCCTGGTCAGAACTTCCTAAGCCTGACAAGCAGGGTAGACCTCCCCAGGCTTACAGCACTGTGTTACACCGCATGCCTGGAAAAGAGACGTTTACCACTAGGTCTGCTCTGGCTTTGTCCCAAGGGTCCTTTAGAGCTTCTGAACCTGGAGAAGCAGGAGAGGCCTCCCTTGGCCGGTGGGCCCCTGGCACTCCAAAGCATGACAGGCAAGGTAACAGAGCCCAGAGTCTAAGACTTCCAATCTGGGGCACAGTCAGAGCTGTTGAAGGCAGAAAAGCAGACAGAACCTCTCTGTGACTGCAGGACCTTGTTCCAGGCACTTTGTGGCATGGAGGGTGTTAGAAATTAGGCCACTAGGTTACAGAGGTATGCACCTTGAATAATGCAAAATTAGACTTTAAATACAGTACCTTGAAGTCGATAGCTCAGTCAGGGGCTATCACTGCATTGTGAACAAACAAATCCTACAGTTCAGGCTGGCCGTGGCATCACAGGCTAGCTACGGTATCGGGAAGTCTCGCAAATGGTACCATGGGAATATAGGATGGTGTAGACCTTGTGGTGAACTTTGAAGAGGTGTTGCCAGCAGGCGTTGGTCCCAGAGTTCGGTGAAGGAGTCATCGAGCGGCAGCAAAGTTGGCTTGAAATGCCGATGTGGGGGACACCAAGGCTGTCATGTGAAGCGATGCAGGGAAGAATGCAGTGCCCTCAGGGCATGGTCAAGAAAGGGCATCAGACTTCGTCATCGGTGATATCAGGAATGCGGTGCAAAGAGGGGCGGTGCTTTCTGCAGTGCCAACAGGCCACAGAGCAGACAGCCGCGTGGTTGATGGCATTGGGTTGCTTTTTCTTGTGTTGGAGCACAAAACACACTGCTACTGATGCTGGTAGCAGATGATTAGGCTTTCCAGTTTTCATTTTCTAAGTTTGCTAAATTCTGGAGGTTATCAGTGGTTACACATTTTCACGCCATTAAAAATAACAGAAACACTGTTTAATTATTGCTTGCTTTCTGCACTGATAGTGCATGTGCACATGGTATACGAGTACCAAATACATTTTTACTGCACCAGAATGGACTACAAAGTCAATAGCATTCTTCATTAACTCTGAAGATTGTAAAGATGCTTTCAGCATACCGTCAGCAAGTGACAATTATCTCTTACAAGGAAGCACTTTAGCTCAGATATCGATTTTGACAGACCATCATACAACTTTTTCACATACGTAGCTGAATTACTGCAAATACAAACAATATCACTCCAATCTTTATTGATATTGGTAGGAACTTTTTTCAGCAGCCTTCCAAGCAACACTGCATTTCATTTTTACCAAATGTCTGGTGTCATGTTTTCACCACGATCTCAGATGCTTGGTGACAACATTGTTTTCATATATACCTACATATTGCATTAAATGTTTAAATCTTGGGGTGTTTGGCAATTCACTTGCAATCAATACTGACTCACTAGAAAAGGGGGATGATGTATTAACCCCTTCGCTGCAGTGGTTATTCCCCCGCTGTGCTGAGGGGGAGAGGGGCGCGCACAGCGCCCGCATGCTCATGACGAGCTCAGCTCGTCATGAGCCACAGTGCTCCTGTGCTCATGACGAGCTCAGCTCGTCACAGGTGCATTGGCTCCGTGGAACGTTCAGCACAGCGGGGGAATTCTCCCCGCACCTGAGCGTTCCATGGGCGATGACCATGAGCACCGGAGCATTGTGGCTCATGACGAGCTCAGCTCGTCATGAGCATGGAAGGGGTTAAATGATTTCACCCATTCTCTGTCTTTGGGTAAATTTAATGGTACATATTAGGAAAGATTTTTATGAACGAGCCATTTTACCTATCAGTGAAATCAAATGTAGCCAAAATATCAAATATGATTTTGATATTTCCTGATTCTCTACAGTTTATAAAATAACTAAACAAGACCTAAAAAATGCTTCGAACCACTGCATCTTTAGACAAAGACCACAAAACTGAAGAAAGCAGAAGGAAGAAGAGACAATATTTTAGGGACATGCCTAAACAAAAAAACTTAAGCAGAATAATGTTAGCCCAGTCTTTCTTTATGCTACCTCATATAACAAAGTTACATTGTATTGGCCCCTTCAGGAAGAAATAAAAATGCCTCTTTCACTCATCTTTTTCTTTCTTTGAATGGCAGTTAGTTTGTGGCTGCAAAGGTGTTTATATGTTTACACCGGTGATGGCTATTTTCCTTCGGTGGGGTTTTATCCGTTATTATAGGGTTAAACCTAAAACCAGATAGCCTACAGATGATCTTGAAGTCTTTGCTGTGCCTGATATTTCTTGAACAGGGGGCAAGCTCTACCTCAAGCCTTTGGAGAAACTAAGGAAAAATAGTTGCAGAAAGGCCAGTCCAGTCCTTTGACTGCCCAAGACAGAAGCAGCAACTGCAGGCCAACCCAACAAAGCAACACTCAGCAAAGTGGGAGTACTCCCCCAGGAAGCTCTTCTAGCTCTTCTTCTTGGCAGGTCCTTTAGTTCAAATAAGTTCTAAAGTTCTGGGGTCAGGGTCCCAATACTTATACCAACTTTCCCTTTGACGTTTTGGCACAAAGTCTTTTGGTTGATTAAAAAACAGTACTGTCTTCTCTAGTCCAGCTTCACCACAGGAGGTGGAGACAGAATAGTGCAGAGCAGACACAGACTATTCAGGTGCTAGTGAAAACTCCTCAGACCTCTTTAAATGCGGAACGGTCTATTCAGTCTGGCTATGAGTCAACCAGGAAAAGCAGGACACAGCTCAGCCCCCCTCGTGACTGTCTAGAGTGAATGCACATTCCAGCTCCTGTCACATCAAAACCAGGTGGTGAATAAACAAACAGGCAGAGGTACACAGGATGGGTAAGCAAGAAAATGTCCACTTTCTTAAAGTGGCATTTTCAAACACGTAATTTAAAAAACACCTTTTCTAAAAGGTGTCTTATTAAATTCTAAGTTCAGAGAGCCTAAACTTCCAATCTTTAGCTGTTTCCAATCAAACGTTACACGTGTAAAATGTTACAAGGGACATCCAATGTAACCTATGGAAGAGCTAGTCACATAAATGACTTTCCTGAACACCCCATCTCCCCCCTCCCCTCCAAATCTTCCTTTTATATAAGATTTCGCTGATGAAACATTGTGTGTAACCGTTCAACTGCACGTGAGTTTTAGTAAATTGACAATACTTGAAAAGGTCAACAAACCTAATTCGTTTGTCTATGACAATGGAATAGCTCAGTCAAGGCTTTTAGAAAAATGAGAAAATTAATATTCCACAATATAATGTGCAGCTATTTTGAATAGTGATCACTCATCAATCATGCTCCACCCGTAACTGCTGTCTGTGACTATGCTGCAGTTCAAAATATTACATTTCAGATTAGAATGTTCCTATGCTCAGTATGTTTTTTCATTACCTCACACATATTTTGCAAAAAGGCAGAGTGTATGCCTGTTTGTTAAAATGTTCTACCTGCATTACAAAGAAGGAAATGCTCCTTTTGTAAAAAAATCTCAAAAAGTCAATACTTTAGTGTATTCAACCAATCCCTTGTTCAATAGAAGGGGACTAGAATTGTATTTCATGCTATGCTGTTAACTAGAACTGTACACTTTTCCAGGTCAGTGCAGTACCTTCACAATCACATTCTACTACGTTGGACTATTTTATTTTTTAAAGATTTATATTTCCCTAAAGGATTAGAAGGATTACGCCCAGTGTATACTTCTTATTTACTGCACAAAATCCCAGGTTTTACAATCTCTTCATCTGAGATCGCTGCAGAGTTTTTTTTTAATACATTCTCATAGAATGTGGATGTTACAAGATACTGTAATTGAAGTCTCCCGGAAGAAACAGCCAATCGCTCGCACCTTGCATCAATGCCATTGCCATTTTGGGAAAACATGTGATGATGGGTAGGGTTCAGCATGCATGGTGCCACCATGCTCTCTCGCAAAAGAAACAGCCAAGCAATCACATTTTGCATGCATGCCACTGCATCTCTGGGAAACCAACTAACATGCGGTTTCAGCATTCGGAACACCTATCAACTTTGTAGTTGTGGCCGGACTGCTGACACTTCCCACCAAAAACCATGTAAGCAAACCCTCTGAACCCTGAGTGGTCAGCACAAGGGTGAGTTGAGGTATCCATTGGTGGCACAGAAAGCGGTTTCTTTTCCTTCACATGATTTCTTCCTGCCAGAAAGCCCTGCTTTACATCCATCATTTCATTGTCTCCCTTTCTCAAGAGCCGGTTTCATTTATGTATGCACAAACGTGCTTGTGGTCACTGTCAGCATCATTTAAGGTGACGTGCATGTCTGGTTGGGGTGCTGCACTTCACTGGAATTGCAAACACCATCTAAAATCTTTCTCAAATTATCTACAACAAATACCTCCTGCACCACAGAATCTTGGCACCATGTGTAGAAGTAACATTTATGGGAGCAGGGGAAAAAAGAATAAGAGACCGAAAGGGAAACAAGAAAATGAGAATGTTCGTGGGCAGCCGTAGTGTCAGTTGGGGCTTCAATAGCTGGTCCTAGACTGCTTTGGATGAAGTCATGGAAACTAGGCTCCACTCAGTGAGGTCTACTTAAAAAATTACATTTCAGAGGATTAAAACTATTTGGTAATGAACTTGATGACATGGTGCACAAAGCAGTGGAAGAGTAAAAAACTCTCAAACCTTTTAAGATGGGGTCTAGAAAGTAATCCTTTAAGTTCAAGGGTTCCTCTCTAAAATCTTCATGACAAGAGTCCCCTTTGAGGCCAGTCTATGTTTGCTCAAGTCGCCCTATGAGGACTGGACCAGGTAAACAGGAGGTGACCTCCCAATGCAGTCGGTCTCACTTATTTGTATCAGCCACTACAATCCTGTGCCCTAGGGTGCCTGAGGAAGAGGTATCCTGCCTCACGGATCCAGGAGGCAGTGGTCCCCCGGCAGTTGTGCATACATTGGTGCTAGAACATCCCTGGGAGAAATACAGCTCCCTCCCAAGAGGTGTGTACAGAGGGCAGGGACTTAATCATTGCAAGCTTATGATCTACACTTACTTTGCATTTCTCCTTCATAGAAAATAATTGCAATCCCGATCATGAATGAGGTTCTGCAGGTTACCCAGTCATCTTGGCAAAGGGTAGAAACACTCGGATCCACCCAGTGTAGTATGAATGCAGCACCAAACATCTAAGGGCATAACAGACCTGTTATTGCTCGATCTTGTGTGGCTGAACACAAATTGTCCCTCTAAGAAGCTGAACGACAACCACTGGGGGTCACCAACTAGTTAGCATGGAGGAGTCTTGTTCTTTATTTGAATTACCTAGACAAATCGCTCCACCAACTAAGAACGACCATGCACCACTACCCACAGAATCAAGAAATAACTATCAAACTGTCAATCCTTTCCGTGTCCAAGCAAATGAGTTTTCCAGTGTTGAGTCAGATTAAGCCTCAAGCTCCACTCCTGGTGTTGTTCTTCTGTCAATTGCTTTAGGTTTCAGCTTTGCAAACGTACACCCCCAGGAACCAAAAAACTTTGGCATCCCAGAAGCTACTTAGCTGACCATGGGAATAACATTGCTGGATCACTAGTCAACATTATTTATTGTCAGAACTACAAGGGTATCTGATCGTCTTAGAGCCTTAGACTTTTGTTCTTGATTGATGAAAAGATTCTTGGAAAATGCTTTTATTTTGCTTCATCTTCGGCCACTTCAAGAATATCATCACTAGTGGTACAGTACGAATGCTCCTAGTCATCCATCTTAATCATGGCCCCAGTTCCAGAACCCAACAAAATAGAATCAGAGTCCTATTCCATAATTCCTAACTGAGGTACTCAAGCAACCATCTTGCATTGAACACTCTATGTTTTTTTTTTTAAGTAAATGCTTCCGACACCCAGGACACTCAGTCAAGACCATCAATGGGGGGCATGAGGGACAGAGGCTGGGACAGGTAGCTCACCTTGGACCAGATTGTCAACTCAATCCCAAGATATAACTGGGAGCTTTTTAACTGCAGCAACTTTTATATTCACTTTTGAAACTGGAATTATTGTGGCTGCTGGCACCACATGTGCCCTCCAATAGACCACTGTTAAAGGATTGAAAGTGTCTCATTGCTTTTATACGCAGTATCAGAAACAACGGGACCCCAATATGTGAACCTGGGATTGATTAATATTTGGAAAACAATGGCTCTGAAATGGGCAAAAAAGGTCCAAAGTAGGTAGTCTCCACTATGGGACCAAGGTAATAAAGTGGTCATAGACAATCAACATTGATTATCCATTACAACTTTAGTACCTTGTCCCCATAGCGGAGACTACCTACCTTGGACCTTTTTTGGCCATTTCAGAACCATTGTTTTCCAAAATATCATTACCTATATAACTGCCTCCAAAGAGACCTGCATTTTTATTTTTGGCCACTACCTATCCGAGTCGAGAGTGTGTAAGTTGCATGCCTGTTGCCTTCCGTGAATGTGGTAGCCATTTCTCAGACTCCCTCTTCAGAATTGAACCCTATCGACCAATGCATGCATCCCAGGAGGACAGCACTTGTTAGCATATCTTCGCTCTAGTATTGACACAGTTTTCCACGTAACAGATGGAGCGATTAAAGCAGCCATAACTGATTAAATGAGCCATTCACAGTTTCACTTTACTGATTATGTGTACTCACACATGCGTGGCTTAATCTTTGAGACAATCATAAGCTAATGGCAGGATCAACCAGGTGGCTGCAACTGCTGGACTGGAGGAGGATCTGCATGCCCATCCTGGGCCAACCTTCACATACCTGAGGAGTCTGCTTTGGGAGCCCCTTCTTGCCTGCCGGTGATTGGGGGAGAGGGGGGCTAGTGGCAAAAGGAAGTCATACATGCACTGGCAAGCCCAGCCTGCTCCATTACAACAAAAGAGCGAGGCAGGCCAAGGTGCACCATGAGCAAAAAATAAGGGTGTGCAGCCTGGGCCACCCATTCGCAGTGGCTGTGGAAATACACTGGATGGAAAAGGGCAAGGGGCAAGCACACAGGCCTGAACCTCCAAGCAGCATGTAGGACTAGCACCACCGACCCCATCCACTCCGGTCAGACCACTTAACAAGCTGCCAAGCTGCTTGGCCTTTGCTCTGGTAAGTGACCTCCACAAAAGGCAGACCCTCGCTTCTGACAATCCAGACAGGGTGGAATGCCCTGTCTTTTAAAAAACAGCCAAGGCTGGTCAAGCAGTCCATCCCCAAGTGGACGAAGTGTGCTCAATCAATCATTGTACATTACTGGCTAAACTGTCTCTGTGCAGGCCGCCCTGAACTGGGATGTCAACTGTGCATCCCTGCTTGCTCTCTGTGAAGCAAGGTTGAGAGGAAAAACCCTTTAGACTGGGTTGAAAGGCAGCCACAAACCCAAGCAGCAACTGGGTGAGAAGCACCAGGCCATAAGGGGATCCAAGAACACTGTCCCGACTAATCCGGAGCAAGGCTACCACCCCTTCTTGCAAACTGTAAAAAATGGAGTGACAGAGGGGGCCACCAGAAAAAAATGACCTGACTTCCTGCCTGCATTCACAAAGTTGAATGAGCCCTCATTGTGACTTCCAGGGCAGCCCAGGTATCTGGGCACTCTTTAGAAATAGGAATTGATGGTGTGCAACCAGATGCCTGAATTTGGAGCACATTAATCTGGTGGCGCTGTGTCTTAATTTTAAAAAAAAGAGTCTGCTCTCCATTGAAGAGGACAGAGATTCTGAGGACTGGGTTTTCAGAGTCCGAGCTGGGAATCAGGCAAGGGGCTATTGAGGGGAGACCTCACGGAGGTTTAACCCAGGGACCTGAGCTGGTTAGCAAGAAAGGGGCGATGGGAGCCCACTGAGTTCTGAACCAGGGCCCAGTCAGAGCTTCTTATCCCAGGCATTCAGGGGTAGCTTCCCCAGGCCTGTGGGACCCCGTCCCAGGCACTATGTGACATAGCATGCCAGAGAACGGAGCCCAGGTTCTATGGCTTCCATCCTAGCAACCTCTGGGGCTCTGTCCCAGGGCCGATCAGAGCTTCTGAACACAGACAAGCATGGGAGTCCTCTCCAAGCCTGAGGCAACCTGGGGCACTTTGAGACACAGTGAGCAAGGGAAAAGAGTCCAGGAGTGGGGGTCTTCCAACCCAAGGCCCACCAGGGCTCTGACCTCAGGCCTAGTCAGAGAGTCTGAATCTGGACAAGCAGAGAAGGCCTCCTGAGGTACTTTGCAACATAATGGCATGTTCAGAGAGCCCAGGGTTTTCCACCCCAGGGCCTGCTGGGACTCTGACCTGGTGCCAGGACAGAGCTTCTGAACCCAGACAAGCAGGGGAGATCTCCCCAGGCCTGCAGGAGCCTGCACAAGGCATTTTGCGACACAATCGTTTAGAGATGATAGACCAGGGACTGGACTTTCAGCTATGGGCCCACCAGGACTCTGTCCTGGGGCCTGGTCAGAACTTCCTAAGCCTGACAAGCAGGGTAGACCTCCCCAGGCTTACAGCACTGTGTTACACCGCATGCCTGGAAAAGAGACGTTTACCACTAGGTCTGCTCTGGCTTTGTCCCAAGGGTCCTTTAGAGCTTCTGAACCTGGAGAAGCAGGAGAGGCCTCCCTTGGCCGGTGGGCCCCTGGCACTCCAAAGCATGACAGGCAAGGTAACAGAGCCCAGAGTCTAAGACTTCCAATCTGGGGCACAGTCAGAGCTGTTGAAGGCAGAAAAGCAGACAGAACCTCTCTGTGACTGCAGGACCTTGTTCCAGGCACTTTGTGGCATGGAGGGTGTTAGAAATTAGGCCACTAGGTTACAGAGGTATGCACCTTGAATAATGCAAAATTAGACTTTAAATACAGTACCTTGAAGTCGATAGCTCAGTCAGGGGCTATCACTGCATTGTGAACAAACAAATCCTACAGTTCAGGCTGGCCGTGGCATCACAGGCTAGCTACGGTATCGGGAAGTCTCGCAAATGGTACCATGGGAATATAGGATGGTGTAGACCTTGTGGTGAACTTTGAAGAGGTGTTGCCAGCAGGCGTTGGTCCCAGAGTTCGGTGAAGGAGTCATCGAGCGGCAGCAAAGTTGGCTTGAAATGCCGATGTGGGGGACACCAAGGCTGTCATGTGAAGCGATGCAGGGAAGAATGCAGTGCCCTCAGGGCATGGTCAAGAAAGGGCATCAGACTTCGTCATCGGTGATATCAGGAATGCGGTGCAAAGAGGGGCGGTGCTTTCTGCAGTGCCAACAGGCCACAGAGCAGACAGCCGCGTGGTTGATGGCATTGGGTTGCTTTTTCTTGTGTTGGAGCACAAAACACACTGCTACTGATGCTGGTAGCAGATGATTAGGCTTTCCAGTTTTCATTTTCTAAGTTTGCTAAATTCTGGAGGTTATCAGTGGTTACACATTTTCACGCCATTAAAAATAACAGAAACACTGTTTAATTATTGCTTGCTTTCTGCACTGATAGTGCATGTGCACATGGTATACGAGTACCAAATACATTTTTACTGCACCAGAATGGACTACAAAGTCAATAGCATTCTTCATTAACTCTGAAGATTGTAAAGATGCTTTCAGCATACCGTCAGCAAGTGACAATTATCTCTTACAAGGAAGCACTTTAGCTCAGATATCGATTTTGACAGACCATCATACAACTTTTTCACATACGTAGCTGAATTACTGCAAATACAAACAATATCACTCCAATCTTTATTGATATTGGTAGGAACTTTTTTCAGCAGCCTTCCAAGCAACACTGCATTTCATTTTTACCAAATGTCTGGTGTCATGTTTTCACCACGATCTCAGATGCTTGGTGACAACATTGTTTTCATATATACCTACATATTGCATTAAATGTTTAAATCTTGGGGTGTTTGGCAATTCACTTGCAATCAATACTGACTCACTAGAAAAGGGGGATGATGTATTAACCCCTTCGCTGCAGTGGTTATTCCCCCGCTGTGCTGAGGGGGAGAGGGGCGCGCACAGCGCCCGCATGCTCATGACGAGCTCAGCTCGTCATGAGCCACAGTGCTCCTGTGCTCATGACGAGCTCAGCTCGTCACAGGTGCATTGGCTCCGTGGAACGTTCAGCACAGCGGGGGAATTCTCCCCGCACCTGAGCGTTCCATGGGCGATGACCATGAGCACCGGAGCATTGTGGCTCATGACGAGCTCAGCTCGTCATGAGCATGGAAGGGGTTAAATGATTTCACCCATTCTCTGTCTTTGGGTAAATTTAATGGTACATATTAGGAAAGATTTTTATGAACGAGCCATTTTACCTATCAGTGAAATCAAATGTAGCCAAAATATCAAATATGATTTTGATATTTCCTGATTCTCTACAGTTTATAAAATAACTAAACAAGACCTAAAAAATGCTTCGAACCACTGCATCTTTAGACAAAGACCACAAAACTGAAGAAAGCAGAAGGAAGAAGAGACAATATTTTAGGGACATGCCTAAACAAAAAAACTTAAGCAGAATAATGTTAGCCCAGTCTTTCTTTATGCTACCTCATATAACAAAGTTACATTGTATTGGCCCCTTCAGGAAGAAATAAAAATGCCTCTTTCACTCATCTTTTTCTTTCTTTGAATGGCAATTAGTTTGTGGCTGCAAAGGTGTTTATATGTTTACACCGGTGATGGCTATTTTCCTTCGGTGGGGTTTTATCCGTTATTATAGGGTTAAACCTAAAACCAGATAGCCTACAGATGATCTTGAAGTCTTTGCTGTGCCTGATATTTCTTGAACAGGGGGCAAGCTCTACCTCAAGCCTTTGGAGAAACTAAGGAAAAATAGTTGCAGAAAGGCCAGTCCAGTCCTTTGACTGCCCAAGACAGAAGCAGCAACTGCAGGCCAACCCAACAAAGCAACACTCAGCAAAGTGGGAGTACTCCCCCAGGAAGCTCTTCTAGCTCTTCTTCTTGGCAGGTCCTTTAGTTCAAATAAGTTCTAAAGTTCTGGGGTCAGGGTCCCAATACTTATACCAACTTTCCCTTTGACGTTTTGGCACAAAGTCTTTTGGTTGATTAAAAAACAGTACTGTCTTCTCTAGTCCAGCTTCACCACAGGAGGTGGAGACAGAATAGTGCAGAGCAGACACAGACTATTCAGGTGCTAGTGAAAACTCCTCAGACCTCTTTAAATGCGGAACGGTCTATTCAGTCTGGCTATGAGTCAACCAGGAAAAGCAGGACACAGCTCAGCCCCCCTCGTGACTGTCTAGAGTGAATGCACATTCCAGCTCCTGTCACATCAAAACCAGGTGGTGAATAAACAAACAGGCAGAGGTACACAGGATGGGTAAGCAAGAAAATGTCCACTTTCTTAAAGTGGCATTTTCAAACACGTAATTTAAAAAACACCTTTTCTAAAAGGTGTCTTATTAAATTCTAAGTTCAGAGAGCCTAAACTTCCAATCTTTAGCTGTTTCCAATCAAACGTTACACGTGTAAAATGTTACAAGGGACATCCAATGTAACCTATGGAAGAGCTAGTCACATAAATGACTTTCCTGAACACCCCATCTCCCCCCTCCCCTCCAAATCTTCCTTTTATATAAGATTTCGCTGATGAAACATTGTGTGTAACCGTTCAACTGCACGTGAGTTTTAGTAAATTGACAATACTTGAAAAGGTCAACAAACCTAATTCGTTTGTCTATGACAATGGAATAGCTCAGTCAAGGCTTTTAGAAAAATGAGAAAATTAATATTCCACAATATAATGTGCAGCTATTTTGAATAGTGATCACTCATCAATCATGCTCCACCCGTAACTGCTGTCTGTGACTATGCTGCAGTTCAAAATATTACATTTCAGATTAGAATGTTCCTATGCTCAGTATGTTTTTTCATTACCTCACACATATTTTGCAAAAAGGCAGAGTGTATGCCTGTTTGTTAAAATGTTCTACCTGCATTACAAAGAAGGAAATGCTCCTTTTGTAAAAAAATCTCAAAAAGTCAATACTTTAGTGTATTCAACCAATCCCTTGTTCAATAGAAGGGGACTAGAATTGTATTTCATGCTATGCTGTTAACTAGAACTGTACACTTTTCCAGGTCAGTGCAGTACCTTCACAATCACATTCTACTACGTTGGACTATTTTATTTTTTAAAGATTTATATTTCCCTAAAGGATTAGAAGGATTACGCCCAGTGTATACTTCTTATTTACTGCACAAAATCCCAGGTTTTACAATCTCTTCATCTGAGATCGCTGCAGAGTTTTTTTTTAATACATTCTCATAGAATGTGGATGTTACAAGATACTGTAATTGAAGTCTCCCGGAAGAAACAGCCAATCGCTCGCACCTTGCATCAATGCCATTGCCATTTTGGGAAAACATGTGATGATGGGTAGGGTTCAGCATGCATGGTGCCACCATGCTCTCTCGCAAAAGAAACAGCCAAGCAATCACATTTTGCATGCATGCCACTGCATCTCTGGGAAACCAACTAACATGCGGTTTCAGCATTCGGAACACCTATCAACTTTGTAGTTGTGGCCGGACTGCTGACACTTCCCACCAAAAACCATGTAAGCAAACCCTCTGAACCCTGAGTGGTCAGCACAAGGGTGAGTTGAGGTATCCATTGGTGGCACAGAAAGCGGTTTCTTTTCCTTCACATGATTTCTTCCTGCCAGAAAGCCCTGCTTTACATCCATCATTTCATTGTCTCCCTTTCTCAAGAGCCGGTTTCATTTATGTATGCACAAACGTGCTTGTGGTCACTGTCAGCATCATTTAAGGTGACGTGCATGTCTGGTTGGGGTGCTGCACTTCACTGGAATTGCAAACACCATCTAAAATCTTTCTCAAATTATCTACAACAAATACCTCCTGCACCACAGAATCTTGGCACCATGTGTAGAAGTAACATTTATGGGAGCAGGGGAAAAAAGAATAAGAGACCGAAAGGGAAACAAGAAAATGAGAATGTTCGTGGGCAGCCGTAGTGTCAGTTGGGGCTTCAATAGCTGGTCCTAGACTGCTTTGGATGAAGTCATGGAAACTAGGCTCCACTCAGTGAGGTCTACTTAAAAAATTACATTTCAGAGGATTAAAACTATTTGGTAATGAACTTGATGACATGGTGCACAAAGCAGTGGAAGAGTAAAAAACTCTCAAACCTTTTAAGATGGGGTCTAGAAAGTAATCCTTTAAGTTCAAGGGTTCCTCTCTAAAATCTTCATGACAAGAGTCCCCTTTGAGGCCAGTCTATGTTTGCTCAAGTCGCCCTATGAGGACTGGACCAGGTAAACAGGAGGTGACCTCCCAATGCAGTCGGTCTCACTTATTTGTATCAGCCACTACAATCCTGTGCCCTAGGGTGCCTGAGGAAGAGGTATCCTGCCTCACGGATCCAGGAGGCAGTGGTCCCCCGGCAGTTGTGCATACATTGGTGCTAGAACATCCCTGGGAGAAATACAGCTCCCTCCCAAGAGGTGTGTACAGAGGGCAGGGACTTAATCATTGCAAGCTTATGATCTACACTTACTTTGCATTTCTCCTTCATAGAAAATAATTGCAATCCCGATCATGAATGAGGTTCTGCAGGTTACCCAGTCATCTTGGCAAAGGGTAGAAACACTCGGATCCACCCAGTGTAGTATGAATGCAGCACCAAACATCTAAGGGCATAACAGACCTGTTATTGCTCGATCTTGTGTGGCTGAACACAAATTGTCCCTCTAAGAAGCTGAACGACAACCACTGGGGGTCACCAACTAGTTAGCATGGAGGAGTCTTGTTCTTTATTTGAATTACCTAGACAAATCGCTCCACCAACTAAGAACGACCATGCACCACTACCCACAGAATCAAGAAATAACTATCAAACTGTCAATCCTTTCCGTGTCCAAGCAAATGAGTTTTCCAGTGTTGAGTCAGATTAAGCCTCAAGCTCCACTCCTGGTGTTGTTCTTCTGTCAATTGCTTTAGGTTTCAGCTTTGCAAACGTACACCCCCAGGAACCAAAAAACTTTGGCATCCCAGAAGCTACTTAGCTGACCATGGGAATAACATTGCTGGATCACTAGTCAACATTATTTATTGTCAGAACTACAAGGGTATCTGATCGTCTTAGAGCCTTAGACTTTTGTTCTTGATTGATGAAAAGATTCTTGGAAAATGCTTTTATTTTGCTTCATCTTCGGCCACTTCAAGAATATCATCACTAGTGGTACAGTACGAATGCTCCTAGTCATCCATCTTAATCATGGCCCCAGTTCCAGAACCCAACAAAATAGAATCAGAGTCCTATTCCATAATTCCTAACTGAGGTACTCAAGCAACCATCTTGCATTGAACACTCTATGTTTTTTTTTTTAAGTAAATGCTTCCGACACCCAGGACACTCAGTCAAGACCATCAATGGGGGGCATGAGGGACAGAGGCTGGGACAGGTAGCTCACCTTGGACCAGATTGTCAACTCAATCCCAAGATATAACTGGGAGCTTTTTAACTGCAGCAACTTTTATATTCACTTTTGAAACTGGAATTATTGTGGCTGCTGGCACCACATGTGCCCTCCAATAGACCACTGTTAAAGGATTGAAAGTGTCTCATTGCTTTTATACGCAGTATCAGAAACAACGGGACCCCAATATGTGAACCTGGGATTGATTAATATTTGGAAAACAATGGCTCTGAAATGGCCAAAAAAGGTCCAAAGTAGGTAGTCTCCACTATGGGACCAAGGTAATAAAGTGGTCATGGACAATCAACATTGATTATCCATTACAACTTTAGTACCTTGTCCCCATAGCGGAGACTACCTACCTTGGACCTTTTTTGGCCATTTCAGAACCATTGTTTTCCAAAATATCATTACCTATATAACTGCCTCCAAAGAGACCTGCATTTTTATTTTTGGCCACTACCTATCCGAGTCGAGAGTGTGTAAGTTGCATGCCTGTTGCCTTCCGTGAATGTGGTAGCCATTTCTCAGACTCCCTCTTCAGAATTGAACCCTATCGACCAATGCATGCATCCCAGGAGGACAGCACTTGTTAGCATATCTTCGCTCTAGTATTGACACAGTTTTCCACGTAACAGATGGAGCGATTAAAGCAGCCATAACTGATTAAATGAGCCATTCACAGTTTCACTTTACTGATTATGTGTACTCACACATGCGTGGCTTAATCTTTGAGACAATCATAAGCTAATGGCAGGATCAACCAGGTGGCTGCAACTGCTGGACTGGAGGAGGATCTGCATGCCCATCCTGGGCCAACCTTCACATACCTGAGGAGTCTGCTTTGGGAGCCCCTTCTTGCCTGCCGGTGATTGGGGGAGAGGGGGGCTAGTGGCAAAAGGAAGTCATACATGCACTGGCAAGCCCAGCCTGCTCCATGACAACAAAAGAGCGAGGCAGGCCAAGGTGCACCATGAGCAAAAAATAAGGGTGTGCAGCCTGGGCCACCCATTCGCAGTGGCTGTGGAAATACACTGGATGGAAAAGGGCAAGGGGCAAGCACACAGGCCTGAACCTCCAAGCAGCATGTAGGACTAGCACCACCGACCCCATCCACTCCGGTCAGACCACTTAACAAGCTGCCAAGCTGCTTGGCCTTTGCTCTGGTAAGTGACCTCCACAAAAGGCAGACCCTCGCTTCTGACAATCCAGACAGGGTGGAATGCCCTGTCTTTTAAAAAACAGCCAAGGCTGGTCAAGCAGTCCATCCCCAAGTGGACGAAGTGTGCTCAATCAATCATTGTACATTACTGGCTAAACTGTCTCTGTGCAGGCCGCCCTGAACTGGGATGTCAACTGTGCATCCCTGCTTGCTCTCTGTGAAGCAAGGTTGAGAGGAAAAACCCTTTAGACTGGGTTGAAAGGCAGCCACAAACCCAAGCAGCAACTGGGTGAGAAGCACCAGGCCATAAGGGGATCCAAGAACACTGTCCCGACTAATCCGGAGCAAGGCTACCACCCCTTCTTGCAAACTGTAAAAAATGGAGTGACAGAGGGGGCCACCAGAAAAAAATGACCTGACTTCCTGCCTGCATTCACAAAGTTGAATGAGCCCTCATTGTGACTTCCAGGGCAGCCCAGGTATCTGGGCACTCTTTAGAAATAGGAATTGATGGTGTGCAACCAGATGCCTGAATTTGGAGCACATTAATCTGGTGGCGCTGTGTCTTAATTTTAAAAAAAAGAGTCTGCTCTCCATTGAAGAGGACAGAGATTCTGAGGACTGGGTTTTCAGAGTCCGAGCTGGGAATCAGGCAAGGGGCTATTGAGGGGAGACCTCACGGAGGTTTAACCCAGGGACCTGAGCTGGTTAGCAAGAAAGGGGCGATGGGAGCCCACTGAGTTCTGAACCAGGGCCCAATCAGAGCTTCTTATCCCAGGCATTCAGGGGTAGCTTCCCCAGGCCTGTGGGACCCCGTCCCAGGCACTATGTGACATAGCATGCCAGAGAACGGAGCCCAGGTTCTATGGCTTCCATCCTAGCAACCTCTGGGGCTCTGTCCCAGGGCCGATCAGAGCTTCTGAACACAGACCAGCATGGGAGTCCTCTCCAAGCCTGAGGCAACCTGGGGCACTTTGAGACACAGTGAGCAAGGGAAAAGAGTCCAGGAGTGGGGGTCTTCCAACCCAAGGCCCACCAGGGATCTGACCTCAGGCCTAGTCAGAGAGTCTGAATCTGGACAAGCAGAGAAGGCCTCCTGAGGTACTTTGCAACATAATGGCATGTTCAGAGAGCCCAGGGTTTTCCACCCCAGGGCCTGCTGGGACTCTGACCTGGTGCCAGGACAGAGCTTCTGAACCCAGACAAGCAGGGGAGATCTCCCCAGGCCTGCAGGAGCCTGCACAAGGCATTTTGCGACACAATCGTTTAGAGATGATAGACCAGGGACTGGACTTTCAGCTATGGGCCCACCAGGACTCTGTCCTGGGGCCTGGTCAGAACTTCCTAAGCCTGACAAGCAGGGTAGACCTCCCCAGGCTTACAGCACTGTGTTACACCGCAGGCCTGGAAAAGAGACGTTTACCACTAGGTCTGCTCTGGCTTTGTCCCAAGGGTCCTTTAGAGCTTCTGAACCTGGAGAAGCAGGAGAGGCCTCCCTTGGCCGGTGGGCCCCTGGCACTCCAAAGCATGACAGGCAAGGTAACAGAGCCCAGAGTCTAAGACTTCCAATCTGGGGCACAGTCAGAGCTGTTGAAGGCAGAAAAGCAGACAGAACCTCTCTGTGACTGCAGGACCTTGTTCCAGGCACTTTGTGGCATGGAGGGTGTTAGAAATTAGGCCACTAGGTTACAGAGGTATGCACCTTGAATAATGCAAAATTAGACTTTAAATACAGTACCTTGAAGTCGATAGCTCAGTCAGGGGCTATCACTGCATTGTGAACAAACAAATCCTACAGTTCAGGCTGGCCGTGGCATCACAGGCTAGCTACGGTATCGGGAAGTCTCGCAAATGGTACCATGGGAATATAGGATGGTGTAGACCTTGTGGTGAACTTTGAAGAGGTGTTGCCAGCAGGCGTTGGTCCCAGAGTTCGGTGAAGGAGTCATCGAGCGGCAGCAAAGTTGGCTTGAAATGCCGATGTGGGGGACACCAAGGCTGTCATGTGAAGCGATGCAGGGAAGAATGCAGTGCCCTCAGGGCATGGTCAAGAAAGGGCATCAGACTTCGTCATCGGTGATATCAGGAATGCGGTGCAAAGAGGGGCGGTGCTTTCTGCAGTGCCAACAGGCCACAGAGCAGACAGCCGCGTGGTTGATGGCATTGGGTTGCTTTTTCTTGTGTTGGAGCACAAAACACACTGCTACTGATGCTGGTAGCAGATGATTAGGCTTTCCAGTTTTCATTTTCTAAGTTTGCTAAATTCTGGAGGTTATCAGTGGTTACACATTTTCACGCCATTAAAAATAACAGAAACACTGTTTAATTATTGCTTGCTTTCTGCACTGATAGTGCATGTGCACATGGTATACGAGTACCAAATACATTTTTACTGCACCAGAATGGACTACAAAGTCAATAGCATTCTTCATTAACTCTGAAGATTGTAAAGATGCTTTCAGCATACCGTCAGCAAGTGACAATTATCTCTTACAAGGAAGCACTTTAGCTCAGATATCGATTTTGACAGACCATCATACAACTTTTTCACATACGTAGCTGAATTACTGCAAATACAAACAATATCACTCCAATCTTTATTGATATTGGTAGGAACTTTTTTCAGCAGCCTTCCAAGCAACACTGCATTTCATTTTTACCAAATGTCTGGTGTCATGTTTTCACCACGATCTCAGATGCTTGGTGACAACATTGTTTTCATATATACCTACATATTGCATTAAATGTTTAAATCTTGGGGTGTTTGGCAATTCACTTGCAATCAATACTGACTCACTAGAAAAGGGGGATGATGTATTAACCCCTTCGCTGCAGTGGTTATTCCCCCGCTGTGCTGAGGGGGAGAGGGGCGCGCACAGCGCCCGCATGCTCATGACGAGCTCAGCTCGTCATGAGCCACAGTGCTCCTGTGCTCATGACGAGCTCAGCTCGTCACAGGTGCATTGGCTCCGTGGAACGTTCAGCACAGCGGGGGAATTCTCCCCGCACCTGAGCGTTCCATGGGCGATGACCATGAGCACCGGAGCATTGTGGCTCATGACGAGCTCAGCTCGTCATGAGCATGGAAGGGGTTAAATGATTTCACCCATTCTCTGTCTTTGGGTAAATTTAATGGTACATATTAGGAAAGATTTTTATGAACGAGCCATTTTACCTATCAGTGAAATCAAATGTAGCCAAAATATCAAATATGATTTTGATATTTCCTGATTCTCTACAGTTTATAAAATAACTAAACAAGACCTAAAAAATGCTTCGAACCACTGCATCTTTAGACAAAGACCACAAAACTGAAGAAAGCAGAAGGAAGAAGAGACAATATTTTAGGGACATGCCTAAACAAAAAAACTTAAGCAGAATAATGTTAGCCCAGTCTTTCTTTATGCTACCTCATATAACAAAGTTACATTGTATTGGCCCCTTCAGGAAGAAATAAAAATGCCTCTTTCACTCATCTTTTTCTTTCTTTGAATGGCACTTAGTTTGTGGCTGCAAAGGTGTTTATATGTTTACACCGGTGATGGCTATTTTCCTTCGGTGGGGTTTTATCCGTTATTATAGGGTTAAACCTAAAACCAGATAGCCTACAGATGATCTTGAAGTCTTTGCTGTGCCTGATATTTCTTGAACAGGGGGCAAGCTCTACCTCAAGCCTTTGGAGAACCTAAGGAAAAATAGTTGCAGAAAGGCCAGTCCAGTCCTTTGACTGCCCAAGACAGAAGCAGCAACTGCAGGCCAACCCAACAAAGCAACACTCAGCAAAGTGGGAGTACTCCCCCAGGAAGCTCTTCTAGCTCTTCTTCTTGGCAGGTCCTTTAGTTCAAATAAGTTCTAAAGTTCTGGGGTCAGGGTCCCAATACTTATACCAACTTTCCCTTTGACGTTTTGGCACAAAGTCTTTTGGTTGATTAAAAAACAGTACTGTCTTCTCTAGTCCAGCTTCACCACAGGAGGTGGAGACAGAATAGTGCAGAGCAGACACAGACTATTCAGGTGCTAGTGAAAACTCCTCAGACCTCTTTAAATGCGGAACGGTCTATTCAGTCTGGCTATGAGTCAACCAGGAAAAGCAGGACACAGCTCAGCCCCCCTCGTGACTGTCTAGAGTGAATGCACATTCCAGCTCCTGTCACATCAAAACCAGGTGGTGAATAAACAAACAGGCAGAGGTACACAGGATGGGTAAGCAAGAAAATGTCCACTTTCTTAAAGTGGCATTTTCAAACACGTAACTTAAAAAACACCTTTTCTAAAAGGTGTCTTATTAAATTCTAAGTTCAGAGAGCCTAAACTTCCAATCTTTAGCTGTTTCCAATCAAACGTTACACGTGTAAAATGTTACAAGGGACATCCAATGTCAACCTATGGAAGAGCTAGTCATTGAAACAGTGAAAACTGAAGTGAGCAGTATCTCACTATCAGGACATGTAAAAATACAACATTACATGTCCTACTGGTCACATACATGGCACCCTACTCATGGGGGTACCTTGGGCCTACCTTAGGGGTGTTTTACATGTAAGCAAAGGGAAGATTAAGGCCTGGCATGCAGACTCTGCAGGGGAAGGTATAAGATACTTTTAAAAGACTTCTTTTGTGGGAGGCAAAACCAGTGCTGCAGGCCACCTAGTAGCATTATTTTTACAGTCCCTGGGTACACACATTACACTGTACTAGGGACTTACATATAAATCAAATATTCCAATCATGGAAAACCAATCATAACACAAGTTACCATAGGAGCACTTGCATTTTAAAACTGAACAGCAGTGTGAAAGTGTGCAGAGACACTAAACCAGCAAAAAAAGTCCTGTATGCTATCAAAAACCTGAGGTCAGAAAGCAAAAAGACAGGGGAAACAAAAGATGCCAGGTCTAACAGTGGGCCAGAGATGGGAGTCCACAGCTGTGCGGCCTTCACCCTGGAATAGCCGGAGCTTAAACCCGGGCCTGATCAGAGCTTCTTCTACTGAGCAACCAGGGAAAGCCTTCCTGGGCTAGCGGATCCAAGCTGCATGGTGGGCCATGGGACAGATCTCAGTGCCGGGTGACTTCCACCTCCAGATCTGCTGGGGCTCTGACCCAGTTTCTGGTCAGAGCTTCCTTTCCTAAGGAAGCAGGGGGAGGTTTACCCGGACTTGCGGGTCCCCATCCTTGGCACTTTGGGAAATGATGTATGGAAACCAAGTCCCTGGGGTCCTCACCCTGGGCTTGCCGAGGAACTAAGCATTCTTGTAATCCATGCACATTGAGAGACAGAGGGGGACATTCGAGAGAATTCAGCATCTTCGAGCTGTAACTGTGATTCAAGCTTCAAATGAGCCCTTATTCTGACTTCCAAGGCAGATTGGGAATCTGAACACAAAGTCTTGTGAAAGGAATGACATGTTTTATTTCTTTCAAGCACAAAACTTCACCAGTGACTTTGGCATGGCACATTTTGCACCAAACATGTAAGCATGGTAAAGAACACCTAATTTGAATTGTGCCTAGGACTAATCTTAATCCTTGTTCCACTCACAGATCCTCTCACATTCACATCCCAGTCAACGTCAACGTCTCTATTGCTGTCGCCCTCTCTATCCTCACCATCTTTTAGACCCATCTCTTCCCTGTCATTCTCCTACTCACTGTCACACTCTCATTTTCCATCAGCCTTCTCAACCCTGTCACACTTTCCATCTGGGCCATCCTTCCAATTCCTTTTACCCTCCTATCCCTTTCTCAGTCATCGTCCCTATTCTTGTGACACTACAAGTCTCTGTTACACTTCCAGGCCTGTGACCCTTCACACCCCTGTCACACTTCTAGTCCCTGTCTTCTGTCCCCTCACAGTCACTCTTTAGGTAGAAAATAAGCTCTCAACTGCCCTATATGTGGAAAGTTGTACATTATTTTTTTTGATTTAACACCCATATCCTCTTCTCTCAAAATCACTGAAGTCAATATGACTTGCATGCTTCAGTCTCTCACTTTGTGCAGTTTTTACACTTTCCACCCACCACTGTTCATTGCAGCTCCATACGTTACTCCTATTTTGAAAGATCAACAACGGTAACTGAACATGGCTTACAGCTTGGCACATGTGGATCTCTCACACAAAAACCTGACTATTCCTCCCACCACACCTAATCTGTGCAGATTTTATGGTCCACACAACATGGCTCTCAGGCCTTACAACATCTCACTGTTGGAAATATCTTTTGTGTGATATTCCCACAGATATTTGTGTTCACTACTCCACATTTTACTGGACTTGTTTTAGTTGGCATTAGGTCTCTGGGCACTTTATATATGCTAACCAGTGATACGGTGCTTGTTCTCTCCCTTTAAAACACAGTAAAATTGACACACACCCAGTTGACACATTTAATTTGCTTATAACATGGATACTCACGAACAGTGTCCCTGGAGCCAATAAGTTTGGTCTGTGATGTGACCGGGTGCCACATTGATATGCTATAGGGTTGGCATACAGGCTGAGGGAGTTGGCAGTAAGGTGGGTGTAGGGGAAGCAAAACATATACTTCTAGTGGCTGAATTGCACAATGGGAAATCAAAAAGCCTGGGATTAATCCCGGCTTCCTCACTTTATCAAATTATGTGATCCTAGGCATTTGTTTCATTTCTCTTTTCCTCCTTTTTCTTCATTATCTCGAATAAGAGGACCGGAAAGGAAGATTTAAATGTTTCTAAATTCATGTTTGAAAACTATCACTTTTAAAATATTCTTCTGAATATATTATTATATGTGATATCATCTCATGTATTAATGTAAAAAGGTTCCGCATGTCAAATGTTTTTGTTTAATTTTGGAGAGACTAACATATTTTCACACTTTTGCTGTAGTATGTCTTTTAAAACGAAGATGTTCCTAAAGTTGAGCAGTGCAGAACTTACTCGTTATTTCCTCCCTTTAACACACACTAACATTTAATTAGATGCCTGACTGTTTATATCTCATCTTTTTATTGTTAGTGTTGAGATGAGTAAAGAGCAGCTCACTGCTGCTGTTGACCAGGGGGATGCATGTAAAGTTTGGGAGGGCCGCATGCAGCCCCGATTGGTACTTTGAGTAACAGTGGCTTATCAGTTCCTAGTAAATGCGGCTACATGTACCCAGGGCATGTAAGTTAAATGTTACACGTGGGCTGCAGCACTCATTGTGCCACTCACTTAAGTAGCCATTTAAAGAAGTCTCAGGCATACCACTGCAACCTGTATTGGAGTTTTAAACTTCTATTTTAACCTGGAAAAATAAACCTTTATTCAGGCCTAAAACTTCCTTTTTAATGTTCATAGGTTGCCCCTAGGGTAGTCCCTTAAGATTCAAAGGGCAGAATACATGCTATTTAGAAAGTAGGACAAGTGCTTAATTTGTAAAAGAAAATAGATGCCATAGCCCTCACCAGCAGGCCACTTCAGCTTACCCTGCCAGTGCTGCCAATTAAATTGCAAACATGTGTACAAACCATCACACTCCTACAAGTATGAGCATGCAGATTATTCAAGGCCACCAAACTATAAGAATGGCTTGGGTGGCGGCTATTAGTGATTTCTAATGTATATTGAATTTATAAATAACTGTTGTTATTCCACTCTCTAAATAAGATAAACAGCGCCACCATGTGGCAGACTGCAATAGGTGCCAGTTCTGACAATTAAGTGCTGGTGCCAAGCACCAGAACTACCAGTTTAAATTAAACACTGAGTAGGATACACGTACTTATGTTTTACATGTCCTTGCAGTGAAAAAGTTTATTTTTTACTGGAAGAAGGCTAGATCTCCTTACACTAACAAGGGGTTACCTTATTGCACTTAATAAGTGATAACTTCAGTTTGGGAGCAGGTGGATAAATACTACTTTGATTAATTTGATTTGGAATTTAAAATCCTCTTTAATAGTAAAGTCAGATGTTAAATTACTATTCTGAAAATGGCACTTTCACAAATTTTGCATTTTTCTACCATAACCAAATGTGCCTTTCTATCAGTATCCATAGTCACATGACTATTAATGGTTCTCATCTGGTATCACATGGGACACAATAGCATTGCGTATAGGGAAAGGTGTTTCTCTCCTGAGCAGGATGGCCAGGGGGTCTTAAAAATTGGTGCAAAAACTTGGGGCCTCATTTTAGAGGTTGTGGTGCTGGATAGCGTGGCAAAGAATATTGCTGCACTGCCCTTCGCAAAATCAAAAGCTCAAGAATGTGCCCCACAATAAGAAAGGGCACAATCCTGGGCCTCATTCATGAAAAGTGTTGCATCGCTGTGACAAAGCAGATTTGCAAACACTTTTCACTGCACCTTCCTTTCGACACCATGGATGTGCCATATTTACTTTTCGGTGGACCATGTCGCAGGGATTACAGATATGTCAATATTCCTGACATATCCGTCGCCACTAAAGTCATGCATTGCTGCAATTTTTTCACAAGCATGATGCAACTCAGCAATGCATGGGGCAGTCTATCCCTATGGCACAGCATCACCCTTATGCCCGCCATGAGGCAGGCATAAAGTTTTGACTCAGTTGCATCATAGAATTATTGCAGTGATATCTCATAGATTTCACTGCGCCACTCCTACAAGGATTTGTTGCGTGGGAACGCCCACCCTGCATGCAGCCTACCTGGCACAGGTATATTGTGGCATAGGGGTTCACAAGGTCACGCATTTGTCTAGATACGTCCCTTTGTTCAGAGTATAGTTTGGCATCCAGGGTGTCTGCTGTCACCTTACCCAGTAGCCCGCGACCCCCAGATGCTTAGTCCACTGACACTGAGTAGCTGCCAGGAGGTGGGCACAGTTGAAGCTCTATCTGTGGAGTTTGCACGCTGAGGTGTTGGTATCTGTAAGCTTAAGTGGAGTTGTGATGCTGAAGAAGTTGCCAAAAAGTTATTTGAAGGCCTTGATTCAGCTGCAGCTGGGGGGGGGATGATGGTGGTGGGCGTGGTGAAGTCGTGATGTATACTATGATGGTCCGTCCAGGAGAGTTCGGGGTGTGGCTGAAGTTGAAGGTCCCGCTGGCAGAAAAGACTGTGTGAGCGTGTGTCCGGCTATGTGTTCAGTAACTAGCTTCTTGAGTCTGATGTTGGTGAGGTTCGCCAGGAGGGTGGTGGTGTTCTGGTCCCTAGGGTTGTCTAGGTGGAATTTGAGGTGTAAGAATAGAATGTAGTCAGTGTATGGGAGAGTCTGGGATTTGATGAGGTGTACAATGGCATCAGTGAATGGGGGTTCATGGGCTGTGGGGCCTGTAGACGAGGGTGCCTCAGAGGGTGGAGTTTAGTTTGGTCCAGATCTGGAAGTGGAGGTGTTCAATGTCAGCCGTCGGATCATTAGAGTGCGTGGTCTGTTGGTATGTGCTTTTTGAGACAATGGCAATATCTCCTCCTGGGCACTCTGGGTGGTCAGTGAGGGAACATTTGTAGCAGTTGTGGATGGTAATAGTGATGTCCAATCCAGAACAGAGGTTGGTATAGGATTCTGTGAGCAAGGCTATGTCTGAAGAGGTGGAGTTGAGGAGGTCCCGGATTTCTGTTGCGTCTTTGTGGAAGGACCGCACATTGAGGAGGATGCAGTTGAGCCAATCAGCTGCGCTATTGGCCTGCTGGGTGGCAGGAGGCGCTTGTGTGATGATGTGGCAGCAGGTGCATTTGCAGTTTTGACAGCCACAGGGTGCAAGGGAATTCTACCGTAATGCTAAATGGCAGGTGGTGTGGCATACAGGGCTGATGGCGAGGAGGGTGCTGGCGTAGTAGCGGTGGAGTGTCTGAGAGGGAGTGTCCCTGGCGCTGACCGCGGTCCAGGGGCGGACGGACGCAGACAGGCTTGCCTTTGGTGCACCAGTGGTACACCTACTGCGCATGCTGCGCAGCGGCCACCATTAAGTAGTGCTGCAGGGGGGACTGGATAGTTGGGGGGTGAGAAACATAGGAAAGGACACTGAGCGAGGTTATTAACATATATTTTTTTCAATCTTACTTTGAGGCCAGGTCCCACGTCTTCTGTGCTCCTGCTTCAAGGAACAGGAAGCAGGCAGCCAGGCTCCCTTCCCTAAGCCAATCACAAAGCTGCAATGCAGAGGAGCCAGCACTGGGTGTGCGTCACCCACAGGCACTAGGCCTGGGCTGACTCGACTCGACCCCTGGGCCTCCTCTGCTACGTGTCCCAGATTCTTCTCACTTGGACATTGAAACCATGGTTCAATCCGCTGCACTCTCTGCAAATCTGTGACTCAGCTAGCAGGTGCCTCAGCTAGGTGGGATTTCACAAGTCTGGGTACAGCAGTTGCCTCCAAGTCTGCTGGGTAACCTCCCAATACAGATGATGCAACAGGGCCTCCTTACGCGTGAAGTTGCATACTATTGTTTTTTAAGCTTCTATAACTATTGTTAATAAGGCAGCTGAGAGGCGGGGCTGGTGTCAACTCTGCTCCGCTGCGGAGTGTGGGGGGTGCTGCCTACTCCGCCTATTCGTGAAGCGCAGAGTAATTCTTCCCCTGGGACTATGGCTGGTCATCCTGACTGTTGGGGGGTTTGAGGAGGTTGTTGATCTGTGCTGCACTTGTCCCTAGCTGCTCCATTTTGCATTCCTTTGTTTTTCTTTTAATTTTTTTATTGGAGGTGGACTTTTTTGCTATTTTTGCCTCTAGAGGCAAAAAAGGTGAAGTTTTGCTGACTAACATGAGTCTTTTGTCAGCAAACGGGCTTTTCATCAGTTTTCGGCCACTAACGTCAGAATTTGTATCGCCTTCACGCTAGTGTTAGCGGCAGTTTTCACTTTGCTACCTGAAACTATCGCCATATAGCGACTATTGTAAATACATCGCTAACAGGGACAACTTTTTTGGTGCTAGGCCTCCTTACGGAGACTACTGCTAACTAACGCTAACACTAGTTAGCAGCTGTTCTTGTACATATACCCCCAGGAGTCAGTTGGATGATGCCCTGTTGAGTTACAGCGAAACAAGATTCCAGAGGCCTTCCCTATAACTGCCCAGCTGACCAGCACTAACAAGACCTGTCTGGACCCTGCTACTGGCCTCAGCTGGAGTGAGTTCTGACACCCAAGAGGTGCCTTCCCACATCATGGACCCTTTGGTGGTGTCAGAGTGCACTCTTGTAACATGTAAACTGTAAAAACTGGTCTCCAAATAAAAATACAGAGGTTCTGGGCTCTTTGCCTCAGCAATGACCTCCCAAGTCTCCCGCCAACATAAAAATGTTCCCTTTCACAACAGCACTGACTGCCCACATATCATGCTAATGTGAAGTGTCAGCCAGCGAACTGTTCTTGGGTCCAACAACAGTCTTTTACCATTAAACTATGACTGGCAACCAGCTCCCGCCCTGGACTTCCTGCCTGTGAGCTGTGGGACTGATGAGGGTGATTTTTATGGGAGACCACCCCCGAAATAGCTGACGAGAGGGAAGAATTCTACCTTGGATGGTGGCCAATAACGGGCCCTTAAGTAGGGCTGAGCCCGCTCAAGGAGGATGTGCCTCACCCAATGATTCCGCTGTCTGTGGAAGAGAAACAGAAGGTGAGACCAGGGAACAGGCCAATTCAGAGTGGTGCCACCCTTCTGACACTTACTGAAGGCTGAGTGATGATCCCATTCAAATGAGGCCGCACAAACAGCTTGCATAGCTGGAGGGGAATCGGCAAGTAGATCTGCTCTTACACCGAGAGACACTAACATGTAGTGCTGACTCTGCAGCAAGTAAGGCAGGACCCGATGTGGGAGCGAATTTTGCGAAGTAAGGGTCATTACGCAAAAACCACATAGAAAAGAATGTCTCTGAAGAAGCAATGCCTATTAAAGTAGTGGGTCCCCTGCCCTTCTCAAGACCTACTTGATATGCAAAAAGTAGTTCCTTCTCAATGTTAGGTAGGTGTGTGTGGTTGGACACTCACCCTCACAGACGACCCCATATTGAATCGGCAGTGTGAGCCTTAAGCAATAGGAGAGGCTACTAATAATACAACTACAGTTGCGAGTGGGATGATAGGTAACAAAAGTATTGTTCTTTTCTCTAAGGTGGATTAATGAACTTCTACAAGCTGCATTCAGATCTCAAATGAAGAAGATTAATTTGCAACGAAAGGCAAATCACTCTTCTACATGGAAAAAGGCACTGAAAGTTATTACTGTCAAAAATTAAGATATAGTCGCATGCTCCTGCCGCAGTGATAATTGGATAGTGAAAGGTTCTGATACCAAAAACATGGGTAGAATTGAAGACTACACCGAAGTTGTGCTAGTGATACTTTTTGAAGCGGATGCATTCACCCACTTGTTGATCAATGAGAGAGTGGAATGATCACTCACCAATAGACCACCAACAGAGACCAGGGCACGGCCCTCCATGTTGCTCATGTCTTTCAGACACCAAAAGAGTCCACTGAGTCCTCAAACAACTTCCAAGCAGTGGTGGCTCCTCAGCTAACATGGTGGAGCATCGCCCCACTGCAGGAGCAGCAGAGAAAGGAAAAAATAAAATGATAATAAGTGAATGTTATTATTATTTTATTTTTTCCTCCTGCTGCGGCAGCGCCTAAAGGCGTGGAAATGATCTGCAGGGGAGGAGCGTAGAACACTCCTATGTGCAATGATTGTTTGGTCAGCCTTCTCAGGCCGCCCAAAGCAGTCATGCTCAATCCCCTGTTCTCCATGCAGACTGCATTACAGCCTGCATGGAGAACCTGTCCACCCCTCCAGCACCTGGCTGAGCATTGTGTTGCAGTGCTCATACCAATCACAACGCTGCATTGCACAGGTGAGCAGGAGAGAAAATGTGGGACCGAGCTACAGCGGCAAGGTAAGTTTTATGTTTTTAATTTATTTATTTTTAAAATGCTGCCCATGCCCCCTGCCCCTCCTGAGCTTGCACCCCACACCCTCAAGCCATGCCGGCCGCCCCTCCTTCCAGGCACTGCCAGTGGAGGAGATGAAAATCAGCAACCTCTGGATCCTCCTTGCCTATGACAGGTCCAGATTTTAAAAGCAGAAAGGAATGGATAGCTTTAGACAAATGATGGGGACTGGGGGCCGGCGTGAGGGAGACCACTGATATATGCAAAGCTCCGTCCCACCCTTTACTGACAGCTGCAGACATACCTGCTGAATGACAACCAGATACACCCAGACAGATCCCTCCTACGCCCTCTTTCATAGTGTCCTGTTGGGACAGGCTCCCACAGAGAGTACACCACACACAGCAACTCGATAAATAAATGGAAACCAAAAACAGGCTAAGTATTGTCCCAACAGATAGCCACATTACTGAGCTTCCCGACACCCTAGACAGCAGTTGAGGTTCTTAATCTGCTCTCTGATGCACTCCTGATGGGGAAACCCTTTACTAACGGCTTTGAAAGGTCTTACAGGGTGGAAATATGTTTGGTTTGGGATTTAACTATTCTAACTGGGAGGGACGCATGCCCTGGTGGGAAATTTACACCATATTCTGCAGTGTTCTGTCATTGAACGATGGTTGAAAATATGGAGAGAATTACACATTTCCACATTATTCACTTACACACAACTTCAATGTAATGCAGTGACTCATGGCCCAACAATATAGACAAAGACTGGCCAAGCTTACAGCCTATTTAACATGGGATGGGCGAGGTCTCAGCATTCCTCACAAGATTAAACAAGTTCCGTCATATCAGGACTGACACTAGACCCAGAGAGCTTTTTTGCAGGAATGCCACATTAACCCACTCTCAGTGTGTGACTTTGCTTCCCGCTGGGATGCTTATAGGATTTTATCATCAAACTCTTCCTGTTCATGAGGAGGAGCTATTATTTAAAAAGATATATCTCATGTCACCCTCTAGGTTCCCAATCAGATGCTCAGGGCCACTATGCTATTGTTTGGGGCCGGTTGGGCACCACTACAATCACACTGGTGAATTGCTATGGCCCCAATACAGATGGCTCCATCTTATTTGACTCCCTTCGGGGTACTATCCTCTCAAAAGGTTCACACCCCCTGATATGGGGTGGAGATTTTAATTGTGTGCTCCTGGAGAGGTTTGATAAATCACATCTACTACCCAGTTACTGGAGCCTAGCAGCTGCTCATTTTAGGATGACTAGCTGGTGACTCATGACAAGGGTACCTTGGTGCATGAAACCATGTATATGGCATGCACCCTCTTATATTACTCACCAGTGTTACTACAGCTTGCAATACCCAGCACAACAAATGTGATGTGGCCTGACGTCTCTTTCCTCACACACTGATAGATTTGGTATTTGCAGATGAGCTACAGACTGAAATTGTAGACTTCTTTAAATATAATGAGGGCACAGTGATCTCAGTGGGCACCATATAGGAGACATTTAAGGTCACTATACAAGGCCTCTGCATAACTAAACGCAAGGGAATCCGACACTCGCTGGGCGATCACCTAACAAGGCTAGAAAGAGAACTCATGTCCTGTAGCAGTCTCTATACCAGAAACCTGGTGGTGCCACCCTTGAGCAGACCAGAACCAAGCATACAGAAGAGGAAATGACAGAAAGCAATTCTAGGAGTGGCAACGAGGGAGAGCAATTACACTCACCTGTAGACCATCAGAGGAGTCCCAGCACGGACCATTATTAATCTCCTCTTAAATGTAAGAGACAAGGACATGGCACTTTGTCTGGCTCAACAAGTTTCCCCCTTGTTTTTTGAAGTTGATTTCCTCTCTTTTTCTCCTCACTTCACCACTGTAGTACAAGAAGCATAACCAAGTTCCTACCTGTCAACAAAAACTGCAAAGAGTGAACATTGAATATGCAAGACTGCCAGTCACTGTACAAGGGAAACAACAATATGTCTTCACATTTTTAGACTCCGCAACAGGCCACTGAGTTTCGCAAACAACTTCTGCCTCTGACTGACCCAGATTAGGGAGGCAGAAGGAAAAAGCTAGGAAGGTTGATAGGACTGAGGGTGGCCTTAGGGACAACTGCTACATATGAAGCTGCAAGTCTACCTGCTGAGCGACAACCAGATACACCAAGACTGTTCCTTGCTATGCCCTCTCCCATGCTGCACTATTGGAACAGGCCCCTGCAGAGAGGGCACTGCACACCAAAACTTCATAAGTAACAGGGTACCAGAAACAGGCTAAGTTAGCCACATCACTGAGTCCTTCAGCACCTTCAGCACCAGTTGAGATTCTTGTTCAGCTCTTTGGTGTACTCTCAATGGGTCAAATCCTCTACTAAAGGCAATGCAATCTGTTACAGGGTGGGAATATGTTTGTTCTGGGATTGGTCTGTTCTTCCTGGGAGGGGAGAATTCCCTGGTGGGATTGAGCAACCAGTGTGGTAGATTGTGTGGGGGATTCCAATGTTAAAATTTGCACGGAAATTTGCAGTGTACTGGCATTGTACAATGGTTGGAAATCTGGAGAGATGTACTAGTTTCCGCGATTTTCACTTAAGCATGCGACTTCTATGTACTGTGGTGACTCATGGCCAGAAAATAGCTTGTCTGGGGCGACCTTTATCATCAGAGCCTCTTTTTTACAGCGGTGGAGTTTGTGGGTAGTCCCCCACATTCCTCAATGGATACTGTTATATGCTATAGGATTTGAAGTAGCTGTTGGCAACATTTCTCAGGACTGCCAAGGAGCCCTCCGTTTTTGAGACGCTAAAAAGATTGCACCAATTTTATTATACCCCTGTGAGGCTGCATATTGTCCCCTTTGCCTTGATGACCGCTGCACCAGATATGGTTGCCCAAGGTGGATTTCCTCCATCTGGTGGGGTGCTGACCCAATGTATTTACCTACTGGGAAGAGGTCACTGCAGCCCTATCCAACATGGTGAAGGAGAGATGCAATTGGACACCCTGGAAGCTCTATTAGGCCATGTCAAAGACATAGAAGCACAACAAGGGAAATGTGTGGCCTTGCCTCTACTGCTGGCCAAGCAGCTGGTGGTGAGCAGGTGAGGAAGGAGAAGGACCTCTAAATTTAAGCAATGGCTTGCTGACCTAATATACTACATTGCACAGTTAGACATATGCCGACATACATGCACAACTACTCACCCCAGGATCAAGACTTCAGGGCATATTTACATGTTCTGGCGCATCTCTGCAAATCAGCAGGGATGCGCCAGAACAGATGCGTCATCCAATCCCCTCCTTCCGCCACCACAGATGCGCCGCATTTACAATGCGGCGCTCCATGGTGCAAGGAAGGGAAGATGTGTGACGCATCTTGTGGCGTATGGGCGGCGCATTGCTGGAGTCGCGTCGCAAACGCGACGCAACTCCTGCAATGCACATGGGCCACCCATACTCAACGTGGTGCGCACTCCTTACGCCTGCTTCAAGCAGGCGTAAGGATTTGACGCAGCAGTGTCGTAAAACTGACTCAGTGAAATCCTGTAGATTTCACTGCGTCAGTTTTACGGGGCTTTCCTGCGAGAGAACGCCCACCCTGCGACAGAACGCCCACATGAAACCTGACGCAGGTTTCATTTGGCGCAGGGCTTTAAAACGTGATGCATCTGCCTAGATACGTCACGTTGTAAATAAGTCGCAATGTGGCGCATTGTTTACGCCGCCGCTGCGTCACAAAAGTGACGCAACGGCGGCGTAAAAGTTTCCAAGGGGCTTGTAAATCTGCCCCTTAGAGTTACATGGTGATGCAGCAGAACCGGAGACAAATTGTATTCATCCTTAAAGATACCACAAATTTTTATACCACTAGACTCTTTTATGATTAGAAGTTCGGGCCCATGAGAACTTATTAACCACTTACAAAAACAGGGCCTCCGATGAATCCTTCCGTAGATCTAATAGGGACTTGGTAATGGAAAGACAAATACAATTCCCCTCATGAGGACCCTAATGAAGGAAATTTCTAACTTAATACCAACAGTCATAATATGTACAAATATGTGAAAAACTCATAATAATGAAAAACTCTGAAATACTTATCAAGTCACTTTTATCTAAGTTTTCAGAATATGAATGGTCAGTACATAAAAACATTTGCAAGAATCATACATTTCTTCATAAACAAATGTATTCACTCAACAATTTTGTAAAAAGATTTAACAAAAAATCATTATTAGAATTATCTTGGTGTAAGTCACTTCCTGTTAATTCTTTAATGTTAGTCTCCAGATCTTCTTTAAGATCTTTCTTTACTTTAACCTTTGTGAAAGCATCATTATTAGTAATATTAACTTTAGTAAAATACATAAAGTTAGGTATTATTAAAATGAAAATCAACCAAACAATCAACATTAAAAGAACACATATGAAACAAGCAATAAAACATTGCTGCTTAATTAAACCCTGATTTTGATTGTTAGTCTCATTTCTAGCTATGTAAATCTATATAAAAAATATCTAATAAAAAAAACGAAACACGTTTGATAAAATTTTTGTATCCCACTCTTTTTTAATCTTTTCTTTTGAACCTTAGGTCTTGATATATATTATACCATTTAATTCATCTTCAAATTTCCTCTCTCTTTTTCTGCACCCCTTTTCTTTAGCACAGTTCATTTAGGATGGCTCATATGATAAATTGCTTCTGATTTCTTCTTCTGCGATGTTTGTTGCATCAGCTGTCCATTCAGGTGCTGTATACCTCTTGTTTGCAACTTTTACTCTTTTTGTCACTTATTTTCTTCACCTTCAGCATCACTTTGTTCAGATTGGCTAGAAATTTCAAATATGGTATTTGAAACTTTTTCATTCTAAGTATGTTTATCTCTCTAGACTAATTGAGGCCATTTATCACCTTTCCTTGTGTTTTTTCTTGAAACACTGTCTATTTCACTAGATTCAAAACTTCTTGTAGCTGATTCCCTTTTTTCTTTTTCTTTGTTTGTTTCAGGAACCGACTCGCTTTCAGTTTTAGCAATGACAGTATTACGATACCCAGTAGCTTTTGCCCACTTTACTTGATTCTTAGTCTGTTCAGGTTTCATTCTTTCTTTCTGTTCAACTTCGACTGACTCTGTTCTTTCAAATGGACTTGGGACTCTTCTTGCATGACTTGCGTGTATCCAATTAGGCAAGCCACCACTTTTGATTGCTGTTATTGTTACAGGGATCACTTGATAAGGCCCATGCCATCGAGGTTATAAACATGACTTCCTTACATGTTTCTCGAACATGTTTCTTGATGAGCACCCACTCTCCAGGGCTCAAATCATGGCCTTGTTCTCATTGTGTTGTAGTTGCAACTTTTCCAACCTGATGACACACAGAACGCACTACATCAGACAATCCTTTGCAATAATCGAGTACCAAGTCATCAGTTATATTCATCATTTGATTTCCTGGGACCGTTGGCTGTCTCATAGTCCTTCCCATCATAATTTCGTGTGGAGACAGTCCAGTTCTTCTGTCAGGAATACTTTTCAAGCTCATCAAGACCAACGGCAATGTATCTGGCTATTTCAGTGATGCGGATGCACACACCTTAGCAAGTCTAGACTTATTTGTACCATTTATCTGCTCAACCACACCTGATCCTTCTGGCCAATGAGCACAATGTAATTTTTGTTCAATTTGTAATGCTGCACAAATCATCCAAATTGTCTCTTTATTAAAATGAGTTCCATGATCTGATTCTAATGAGACTGGAAATCCAAATCTAGGAATGAGCTCTCTAATAAGCAATTTAACAACTGTTAAACCGTCATTTTGTTTTGTTGGATAAGCTTCCACACAGCAAGAAAACAGACATACAATCACTAAGTCATATTTTAGACCAATGCAAGGAGGCAGCTCCACAAAATCCATTGCATGTGAGTAATTGGACCTGCTGCTTTTCCAATTCATCCCAAACTGACAACAGTTTTCCTCCCTGCATTGTGTTGCTGACAAGTTACACATCTTTGACAGAGACTTTCTGCAATGACTCTAAACTTGGGATTAAACCAATTATGCTTAAACAATCTAATCGTAGCATCTCTACCCACATGTGTAGAACCATGATAGACTTGTGCCTTCTGAGACAACAGACTATCTGGAATTATTGGTCTTCCATCAGTTTGAATCCATACTTCCTCATCTGCTCTGCGTGTACCATCTATTTTGATCCAATTTTCCTTTTCATCATCACTATCCATAAATATGGTTATTCTCATGTGCTTTCCAAAACAACATGCCCTTGTAAATCCAATTAATTCAGCTACCTGAGCTGAACTCACTCGTTTCAACCACGATGCTACAATGACATTTGCAACTGTACACATTGTATGTACAGCTCTCAAGTTACATTCATGATCTCTCAAGCATGACCCGTAGACAGACATCACAAAATCGGATTTAGACAAAGGTGTGTCCTAAATATCAGGTCATGGTTTCGTACACAACTCAGTAACATCCAAACAATCATGATCTGCTTCATCCATTACAACTTCACAACTCGCATTTGGCAACACGGTAGCTAGATTCAAATTTGTATATCTTGTCACTGTCACATTTTCAGCTTTCAAAATCACTCTTACATATTTTGTTAACCGACTACTTGTAAGATGCTGTGTGCAAGTTTGTGTTAACAAAATTTGAACTAAATGTGTTACATACACTTTCAAAGGATGTCCCATCACAATTGTTTCACTCTGCTCTAAACTCATGCAAGTAGCAGCAACTGCTTTCATACAACCAGGTAATGCTGCAGCCACAGGATCCAACATAGGGGAAAGTATGCTACTAGACGATGTGCTGTTTTGTACTTTTGTGTAAGAACTGATAGTGCACATCTGTCACGTTCAATGAAAAACAATGTAAAGTTATTAAAATCTGGCATTCCCAGTGCGGGTGTTCGACACAAACTGTCTCGCAACTCCACAAATGCTTTTATACATTTTTCATCCAAGTGTACTGAATCTGACTGTACATCTTTGTGCGTCAGTTTTTGTAATGGCTTGGCTATCAAGGAAAAACTGTTGATCCACTGTCTACAATGACCAACCATTCCCAAAAACATTTAAATTTGTTTCAGAATTTTTGATGGATTCATTTTCAAAATTTACTTAATCTGATTTTGAGACTCTTTTCTGATCCAAATAAAGAAATTTAATTTTGGCAAAATGTAGTTTTGATGGTGACACTTTATGCCCACCTACAGCCAAATGGTTCAGTAGAGCAATTGTATCTGTCAGACAAGTCTCTTTTGTTTTTGATGCAACTAATAGATCATTGATGTATTGCATCAGGACAGAGTCTTTGGGCGTTACCAATGACTCCAAACCTTTCTTCAATATCTGATTGAAAATTGAAGGACTCTCTGAATACCCTTCAGGACATCAGCACCATGCCACGACACGGTCTCCAAACCGGAATGCAAATAAATATTGGCTACGCGGGTGCAGAAGTATTGAGAAAAATGCTTGACTTAAATCAATCACTGTGAACCATTTTGTTTCACAAGGAATTTGATAAAGAATCACAGCTGGATTTGGCACAATTGGACAAAAAGGTATTACTATCTGATTCACTTTTCTCAAATCCTGAACTATTCTGTATTTCCCATTAGGTATGCAAATTCCCATAATAAAGGAATTGCATGGACTACCTAAAATCTCTTTTAAAATACCTTGCTCAATCAACATTTCAATTACAGGAGTCACTCCGGCAATCTTTTTAGGACTCGTTTGATACGATTGTGTTCTTTGAAATTTTTCTTTTGGTTAAACTGTCATTTTAATTGGAGCTTCTCCTTTTATTAGTCCAATATATTTCGCTGAGAAACCCCACACATCAGACAACACCACATCTCAATTCAACAGGCAAGTCATTTGCTGTAAATAATGGAAATAAATCATTCACTTCTGTACTCTGCATTGCCATTTTGTATGCCACATCTTCATCTTCTGTATGGAATGCTATTCCATCTGTTTTTCAATAAATCAAACGGTCCATCTTGCAAAGTAAGTCTCTTCCCAATAGGTTAACTGGGCTTATAGCACACACCACAAATCCGGGTAAATCTTGAAAACCTCCAATTTGCACTTTCATTTGTTTGTTTACTGGGGTTTTTATCAATTTGTTTGAAAAACCTACAACTTGGATACTTTCTCCTGAGAGGGGTAGGTTGAGAATTTCCACAGTTCCCACACTGGAATGGGTAGCACCAGTATCTACGAGGAACGTCATTGTATTTCCGTCTACCTCAGCATCCACATAGGGACCATACTGTTCAACCTTTAAGGATACGCCAAGCAGGCACTCCTCCTCCCCCCTCAGGCACCATCACTGAGATGTGTCTGAATCATTTCCTGGCCATTGCATCAAATACTGCGATGTCACCTGCACATTTGAATTCATTTGATCATTTGTATGAAAACCCACATTTGCATTGTATCTCTATACTTGACCATTCACATTTTGATTTTGCATAGGTGCTTGAGGTATCAGGAGCTAACGGCATACCCTGTCCTCTTTGCACTGACACTTGCTTATTCTGATTCTGATTTGCCAGTAAACTCCCACACTCGCGTTTCCAATTCCAAACTAGACGCCGATGCTTATTTTTCATTTCACTTTAGTATTTTTACCTCTCCCTTGTAGTAACGGTATAATTTGTGTCACAGTATTCCCATTTGATACACCTCTCATACCAATAGTCATCTGAAAACCTTCCACATAATCTGTACTGATAAATCCTTCTTTTTTGCTGCTTTCATTTGAAGTGGCATTAATTTTTCTTTCACTTTCTTATGCCTTGTGTCAATGTCATCACTACAATATTTCACATAACAAATAATTTCATCAATCGTTTAGCTTTGCCAGCAAAGCAAATGCTTCTTAATCATATGGCTTAATTCTGGTCTTAATCCATACACAAACCTATATACAAAATGTCTCATTTCTTTATCAGTGATATTCTCAATTCCATTGCACTCTTTAAATACTTGTAAAAGCCTTTCATAATAAGCATGTACTGATTCTTTCAATCCTTTAGTAGTTCTGTCTATTTTTATCCAATCTGTTTCCTTTTGTGACATCTTTCCTTTCAAATAGGTAATGACCTGATTATATTTTTTCATAACTTCTTCCTGTTTTTGAATCTGTCTACAATGACCAACCATTCCCAAAAACATTTAAATTTGTTTTTGAATCTCTTGCATATTCTTCTTTAGGCCAATCTACAGCTATTTTACAGGCAGTGCAATTCCACTTAGTGTATGCCACGCTAAGTCTGCCCTTAGGCTTATCCCGGGATCTTATGCCTACGACAGACCCGTTACTTCAGTTTCTTAAGGTCAACGACGGTCCACAACGTACAACATAAAGGTACTTAGTCAATAATTGTCTATCCCTATAAATTCTGTCTTGTTCATTACCCAGTATGATTAGTCTAAACTAACCATCCAATGCAACTACTAAACACTGATGCAGCGGAAGTGGGGAGAAATGTTATTCATCCTTAAAGATATCACACATTTTTATACCACTAGACTTTTATGATTAACAGTTCAGACCTATGAGAACTTAATAACCACTTAAACCAACAGGTCCTCCGATGAATCTTTGTTTAGATCTAATAGTAACTTGGCAATGGAAAGACATATAAAATTCCCCTCATTAGGACCTTAACGAAGGAAAAATCTAACTTAATAAAAGCTGTCTTAATATGTACAAATCTGCCAAAAACTCATAATAATAACAGACTCTGAAATACTTATCAATTTACTTTTATCTAAGTTTTCAGAATATGAATGGTCAGCACATAAACACATTTGCAAGAATCATACGTTTCTTCAAAAACAAATGTTACAGGTAAATCACTAATATACGAAACAATTTACATCAAATTCAGCACAAAATCTATTACAGGCAATTGAGAGGAGAGAGAGACAAAAAGGTATTTATTTAATCGCAAATATCAATATGCAATTTGAATTCATACGAACCGAGAGAAATATTGTACAGCGTGCAATGAGAAAGGAAGCTAACCTCTTGGCCGAAAAATGTATAGCTAAGAGCAACATCACCAGCCAATGAAGTGCAAAGAATTCAGGACAGTCTCAGTCAGATTTAGCAAGGACAGCAGCTAGTCAGAGTAGCACAGAGAAAACAGCAGCAAAGCTCTCCTCTCAAAGAAACAGCTCCTTCAAAAAAATCCTCTTTTTACACAAATATTTATACCCTATATATTAATGTTCAATCTCCCAAAAGTATCATTCATTGCTTCTTCTTCTTTTCATTGGTTTTCAGAATAAGGTGATCATCTGACCATACTAGCTCGACAAAGTTCATTGAAGAAAGTCATTGTTAGTTCTAATGAATTCATCCTTCCGGGGAAGCAGGAAAACACCTTGCAACATTATCCACATCCTTGCGCACGTTTCACCGGTTTGTAGCTTTCATCCGATGAGTTCATTCACAGTAAATAATGAAGAGGAAATTCCTTGAGTTTAATTTGTGTACAGCTAAAGAAAGTAGCACATCAATTTAGAAATAGTGAAGGACAAAATACTTTTTCTCCCGAAGCATACATTTTAAGAAAAGAAAATATTAGTCAAGCAAGAATTTGAGCCCTTCATAGGATTTTGTAATGCATCTTTCTCTAAGAAAATAAAACACATTTTAGTTTGGACGATAATTTCATTAAAGATCATCATGGCAATAGAATTATCATTTTCAATTATATCCACAAATAATATTCTAATTAGTCCATTTATTAATTAATATGTCTCTTTTACATTATAAGTAAAGAAAAATAAACGTTATGTATAACGATTTAATAAGCATTTTCTATTTAATATTTCCATTACTCTCTCTCTCATAAATGTCTTAGTTCACATATAGAAAGTTAATTTATTCATACTCTCCACATGTTTAGTGCTACTTTCATTTTTCTACACGTATTGTGCTTCATTTTGCACTTTTTACAAAGATTTGTAGTGTGTGCTTTGTTTTACGCTTATTTCACTCTTAAAAGTTGTCACACACGTTAATAATTTTCACACTTTTAGTCATTGTTCTCATCAGTAGCGCAAATATGAATAGATTAAATCAAGCAGGATTTTATTTTGCAAAATAATGCTTCCTCAATGGCAACCATTGAAATTACACTTACGCACCCAGCTGGAAGTCTTTAGGTTGAGTTCGGAACACCAGGACGCTCATAAACAATCGGTTTGAGCTGCGCGGTCTATACAGGCGTCCAGAAAAGTCCTACCTGATACTACCACCTGCTTGAACTGAGTCCAGCTGCTATGTGGATGCTTGCACAAAGTATGGATACTGCTGTATCTAACTTCTGCACTTACCACTTTTTCAAATTGATGTGTAGCGCTTGAGATGCCATTGTACTGTACTAAACAGAGCTGAGTTAAATCTGTTTAACTTATCATATTGTAATGATATAAAAGCAGAAACAATTAAGTTAAAAAAAAGTATTATTCTAAATTAGTTTGAGATTGTTCTTGTGTTGTGTTTTGACTGTATTGCTGTTTGAGTGCTGAGTATAAAAAATTTACCCATTGCCTTTGAGTTAAGCTTGACTGCTTGTGTGTCAGGCTACCAGAGGGTTAAGCAGAGATTATTTAGTGACTTTTGTGGTTCCCCTGACAAGGATTATGGCTACTTCTTGAATGGGGCTCCCATCCCTTTCAATGAATATAAGCCAATTTCTTACAACCCCGCCACCCAACCCACCCCCAACGTTCGTGCTTCAAGATACCATTTGTACTCTTCCATTTGGAAAAGTAAAAAGTAAGGCATATTTCGATGTTCTTTCTACTGCTACGAAGCTCTTGCATTATAAAATACCGAGAATAACTATTTTTTTTCTTTAAACAATTTTCTTCTCTATTGATACATATATTGAAGTCTGTTCTTGTGTTGTTATTTAACAGGTACGCGCTTGATCCATTCAAACCAAAACGGAGCTGCCAATGCTGCACGGAGACAAAGATTAAGAAAGCAGCGAGTATACTGCCCTGTACGAACAACGGCGTATATTTGTATTACTACTATACTATTGGTCAATGCAAGTGTGTAAACACAAAATGTGAAGAGGCACAGCCATTTGTTGAGCTCGGGCTGCCTGAATCTTACTACAAGCCGTGAGCACTGTCGAAAAGAAGGCCTCACAGACCTGTGCGATTGATGGCGTCACAGGAGAAGATTAGACATGAAATGAAATGCAAGCTTTTAACATAATTTCTCAGATTTCTTAGATTTTTGAAAAAAATGCAAATCTGTATTATGCTCTGCAGCTTTCGGCCTGGGCCAGAATCTAAGCAGTCTAGCATACAGGGAAACAGGCATTATAGAGTTACTGACTCTTGCCCAAGCCAATGATCCGTTTCTGCCAAACATCTGTTGGAACAAACGCCACTTTCCATTAAAGACAAACCCTGCTGTGGGCCGTGATAAGTTGGCAAGAACAAATTGAAATAGTGCAATCTTTCCCGTTACCCTCAATGTTTTACGGTCTCTTTTCTTTAAAAATTGACAATAGGGAGAATATGCCTTTTAACTAAAAGTAAAAGAAATTCTGTACCCAATGAGCAATGTCGAAAATTAAGGTTTTTTGAACAGGCTCAACTGTTATAGATGGCAAATAGAGCTATGAGACGCTACGTGAAACAATGCTGTTGCGAGGAAATATTGTAACTTGTGATCTCATTTTCTTTAATTATAAAATGTAGTAATAAACTTCAATGCACGATATTCTTTGTCGATGTCTTCTGTCTGAGCAGTGTCATGGTATTTGATGCATAGTGCACTTTTGTATTTTTCAATAGATGTTTACAGTTCTAAGGCTCATCCCGGTAGCATTCACTTTGAGTGTGTTCCAAACCGTGCCACACGGATTTTTTCTCGGCAAAACTAGAGCTATAATTCACTGTTGCATAGTCACTTCTTTGTTACTGCAAAGGGTAATTCCACCAGGGGCAGAGACAAGTAGTGCTGATACCCAATGTTGCGAGAATTCCCCTCTCCGGTAGCTTGAAACTGTCCGTGTTTTGCTCCTTTCAGTCCAGAGCTGTCACATTCCCCAGAGGATCACAGTGATGGTGGTTTGCGAACCCAACATTGCAAAGGCCTTACACCTGCAAGGCTTGCGACCAGCTTAGAAATAAGATACTCCCACATCTTGTTGCATGTTGGCACGGATTCACAGTAACGTGGTGGCCAATGCCTAAATCCTCTTGCCATCTTCAAGAATTGCATTTTTGTCCCCCGAAGCAAACACAAGTGCCAAAACTAGAACAATAATTCGCCTCGAAGACTCACTGCACCGCACTGCATTACATAAACTGCTATCAATTCTACACAAATTACAAATCCGGCACATCACATTACAATTATACATGCATCATTCACATCCAAAGGCAAAGGGTAGTACAAATCTTATTCACTTCACAGTGTCACTCCATGCTCACATCAGTGTTCATAAACAACTTCACAGGCCAAATCACTAACATGGTACTACTTAGCCAGATATAGAAGTGGAGGTGAGCAAACTCCTTCAACTAAATTGTTCAGAATGTATCATAATCGTGCTGAGCCAAATACCTGGTGAAATGCAAACTAACTATTGTGCAGGAAAATATTTGTTTGTGTTCATTTTAACCCCTTTTTCATCTATATATTGCTCTAATTGTAAATCCTTTTCATTATGCTTACCTATACCTACCCGGAGAAGCACTGGTGGACAATGTAGTAGCAGCTGTTGTAGTGGTCAGGTCGCTCTAAAGGGGTAAATTAGGCCACAATGAAGTTGTTCTGGAAATATAGTAGAGTGTGCATTGAATTACCCGTTCTGAGTTTTGTGCAGAATGAGACACATTTGTTGGCTCCACACCATGCTGAATGGAGAAGTTCAATTTTTTACACACTGGACAGGGAAAAATTGTTCCCCAAGAAAATAAGTGACACCTCTAATCCCAATCTACACTTAAACTACTTGCTTTCACTGTTAGTTCTACCCCCAACCCCCTATCATTTTGTTTAGTTCAAATATCTTTATTGCTTATTTGAAAAAGAAATACATTCGTAACACAATAACAATACATTATATCAGAATCAAGTACATACTAAATTAGTACCGAAGCATTAAAACAAAAATCATAACTAAGAACCCGTGGATTGGGATAAAAAGAGTGGCAAAATATTGTTATTTTTTTTAAAAAGTGAACAAAGAATATCATGACAAATAATAAATATTATAAATTCATCAAAAATTGATATATATCCCATAAATATGGAGCCGGCAAAGTAATTACATATATCCCAACATAGACATAAATTGGTTGTATTCCTAAACGATAAGATAAATCAGAAAGGGGAACAAGGGAAAAGAAAAAGAAAGAATACTAGAGAGAGACAGAAGGATAGAGAATTAAGGAATAAAATAGACAAGAAGGGACATCTGCTGCATTGATAAGAAAATATTTTAAGAAATGGAATCAAAAGGATACTGAGCTACCAACCCCTGAGAGGATAAGTTCATATAACTGTCCAAAGACCGCCAAACATTACTAGAAATGGAAGGCGAGTAATGTTTTTTCTCAACAAAAGTATGAGCTCCACGAAGGTATGAGACCCATGCCTGCCAGGTATGATAAGACAGGAGATGAAAAGATTTCCATTCTGTTAGTATAATTTTAATAGCAATGGATAAAAGTAAACCTAATAGCTTTAGATCCGTATTGTCAAGGAGTAAAGGAATAACTGTAGCCCAAGGAGCTATTAAAATCATAGGCAAAGAACAATCTATAGATGTGTTGAAGATTATTGGTAACTGTTTCTGTATCAGGCCACATAAAGAATTTAATAACATACTTTCAAAAAACATATGTTGATGGGTGCCTGGTGCTAAATTGTAGTTTGATCAAAGATCACTATCTCATAGTTTCAACTTATGTAATCGAGACGGGGTCCAATGTAGAAGATTTAATCTAAAGAATTTGAATTGGATAAGTAAAGGAGCAATTTTATTACTCAGGAATAACTTCCCAATCAATTGCCAGGTATCTTGTGAAATATGTTTAAAAATGTAATCCTCAAAATGATGAGACCATCTAACGTTAGCAGTTGTAGATTGTGAAGGGAGTGGAGCGGATAACAATTTATTTATTATAGACGCTATATGGCCTGAGCATAACCACACAGGAAGAAGTGAGACAATGACCAAGTCTGTAGAAAGGGGTATTTTAAAATGTTTAACCTTTAGTTAAAAAAAGAATAAAAGTCCATGTTGGTAAGATTATATTTCCTAGCTGAGAAAGAAAAGGGACACAGGTCATGATGAGAATCATAGAGGTCTTTCACCAAACTGATACCTTTGGCAGCCCAGGCAGAGGCCGTGAAAGGGCCAATTACAGTAAAAAGTTTAGGATTGTACCATAAAGAAGAACCTCTTGATTTATGAATAGGTTTGGATACTTTTTTATCAATATATTTCAATGCATTAATAGTGTCTTATATAATACATTGAGAATGATCTCAAACAAGCTTAGAAGCTGTGAGAAAGGAAGGAGTGGAAAAAGGAGCGCATAGCTTACGTTTAATGTAAATCCAAGGGGGATAGTTTATGAATCCAGTAAGAAGCAAAGTGCACCTTGAGACACTAGGAAGGCAATTTGATAAAGATTCCTATCCAAAAGATTACAACCACCCAAGACTGAAGGCTTCTTGAGATATTTGTAAGCAATTCTAGCTCTCTTTTTTATTTATTTATTTATTTATAGTTTTTCCAACATGAACAACGTACATTGTAATACTTTGTGTTAAATAGGTATAGACATTTAGATATATATCAGTATTATCTTTTCTATCTTCCGTTTTGCTCCAGGCTTGAGTGTGACTTAAGTCTTTTCTACGTCTGCATCACGATATGACCAGCCAGCCTAAGCAATTGCATTCACATAGCGCTTGTGCTATTGCATATGGTATACCAATTTTTCATCTACTACAATACAGTTACATCATATAATTGCACATTCCAAGGAGGAAGCATACGACAAAGCTAATGTACATCTCTCATTAACTAATCAGGTTTGCAGGACCAACCAGGCGCATCAGTGTCAGAGATGTGTTGGGAAGGAGGGATATATTCTCAGCATTGTCAGGGACTTGGTGGCGCGCCAGATAGTGTGTCAGCTAGAGGTTCCGCCGCTTGCTCCAAGAGGTAGCCCTGGAGGGGCCCCATATGTCTTTGGGTCTAGAGGCCTGCGGAAGCATTTCAGCATAGAAGGCCAATTGCTCTTGACAGTATGTTAAATCATCTAGGCACTTCTTGTATTTAGGTGCCCGTCCCCTGCCCCACCTACAAGCTACCCTGCATTTCGCTAAGAGCAGTAATGTATCGCCGGTGTGACTTGGGGACCCGCTCAGTGTAGCCCAATAGCGCCATTAAAGGTGTACATTCCAAAGACAACCCCGTCATTTTCTCCAGAGCCTCAAAGACTTGTACCCAATATGCTTGCACTGTTGGGCATTCCCAAGCCACGTGTAGGAACCCAGCTCCGGGGCAATGACACCCTTCACAATGATCTGTATCTCTCAGTTGGAGCTTATACATCTTGATGGGGTGTAGTATAATCGCTGTAGAAATTTGTAGTGTATGACGTGGAGTCTGCAGCTTGTGGAAATGTGTGCGGTCTGTAGGCTGCAATATTCCCACTGCTCATCCGTCACTTCTTTCTCCAGGTCAGTGACCCAGTGCATGCGAGATGTATTTTGGATTTCTGACCTATGTTTGTAGACAGTATGGTATAGTGTAGATACCAAGTGTCCGGGCGCAGTGGCTCCTAACATTTGGTTTAAGGATGTGAAATTTGCCGGCTCCTGCGGGAACTCCGGCAGTATAGAGCACATTCCTTGTCGCAACCGTACATATAAGAAAATATCTAGGGACGAGGGTTGATGGTCATGAAATATTTGATCAGAGGTGCGCAATATGCCATTGTGAAAGAGGTCTCCCCGTTTGGTAATGTTTGTGTGCTCGCATAGTTTGCGAAAGTAGAATTTGGGTAGATTACAGCGAAGGGCCTTGTCCTGGTGGTGTTGGCGCAATTTACACGCAAGGGGTTCAATCGTGAGGGCGAATAGAAGGGGCGACAGCGGGCAACCCTGCCTTGTGCCTCTCGTTATGGGAAAAGGGGCGAACAGATGTCTATTTATAAGCACTCTAGCTGTGGGATTGTGATACAGTAAGCGTATCCAATTCACGTACTGGGGGAAAACCCATGTTCTGAAGCACTCCGATAAGTTAGTCTCATTCTGCTAATAAAAACTACTGGCTGGTCCTGACCTTCATCATTCAATTGTGATAACACAGCCCCTACCCCCAACTCAGATACATCTGTTTGGACAATGAATTCTTTGGCGTAGTTAGGACTTTGCAGAAAGGGAGCAGTGCACATGGCCTGCTTCAGGTCATCAAAAGCCTTTTCACAGCTTACTGTGTGAACTTTCTTAGGCATTCTCTTGGAAGTTAAGTCATTCAGGGGTTTCACAATGGAACCATACCCCTTAACAAATCCTATGTAGGACCCAGTCAGGCCCAAGAAAGCTTTGACCTGAGTCTGGGTAGTTAGAGCAACCCAGTACATTATGGTCTGGCGTTTGCTCTGCAATGGTTGAACCTGGACTCCACCTACAAGGTGGCCCAGGTACACAACCTGACTCTGCCCTATCTGGCACTTAGTAGCCTTGATAGTTAGGCCTGCTTTCTGCAGGGCCTCCAAATCAGTTCTCAGGTGGACCAGGTGATCCTCCCAGGTGGAGCTAAAGACAGCAATATCATCTAGATATGCTGCACTATAGTCTTCCAGGCCTGCTAGGACATGATTCACCAACCTTTGAAAAGTGGCAGGTGCATTCTTCAAACCAAATCTCAACACCAAAAATTGGTAGTGCCCACTAGGGTTAGAAAATCCTGTCTCAGGCTTTGCATCATCAGCTAGTCTGATCTGCCATTAGCCAACTCTCAGATCAAATGTGCTCAGAAACGTGGCTGAGGCCAAAGTATCTATAAGCTCATCTGCTCTGGGTATTGGTTGGCATTAGTCCTAGTGACTGCATTGAGACCCCTGTAGTCTATACAAAACCTCATCGCTCTCTTAACACCCTGGGTGTGAGGTTTAGGTACCAAGACCACTGGACTAGTCCAAGGGCTATCTGAGGGTTCAATAACCCTCAAATCCAACAACTTCTGGACTTCAGTCCTGATACAGTCCTATACATGGTCAGGTTGCCTGCAAATCTTATTTTTAACAGGCAGACTGTCCCCAGTGTCCACTTAATGAGTGCACCAGATAGTCGGACTTGGAGTCAGAGAGAACATATGTCTGTACTTATTGAGCACTTGTCTACAATCAGCTTGTTGCTGGGCAGTGAGGCTGCCTGCCAAGGCTACACCATTCACTGACCCACCACCAGGTTTCTGTGAGAGCAGGTCAGGGAGTGGATTACGCTCTTCCTCCTGTAGCCTCATCAGTAGCCATGAACAAGCCCATGTCTGCTCTGTCAAGATATGGCTTCAGTCTGTTGACATGAAGTACCCTATGGGGGCTCCTGGGAGTTCCAAGGACTACCAAATAGGTAACCTCCCTCTTCTGTTCAACAATTGTATGGGGCCACTCCACTTGTCCTGGAGGGATGCTGGGGCCATATGCTCCAACACCCACACCTTATGCCCTGGCTGGTAAACAGTCAGCACAGCCTTTTGGTCATGCCAGGCCTTTTGCAATTCCTGGCTAGCCTCAAGCTTTTTGGTTGCCTTTTTTATGTACTCTGCCATCCTGGAGCAGAGACCAAGTACATAGTCCACTATGTCCTGTTTAGTGGGCTTTAGAGGTAACTCCCATCCCTCGTTAACCAGACACAATGGACCTCTTACAGGATGCCCAAACAGAAGTTCAAAAGGCTGTAACCAACCCCCTTCTGAGGAACCTCCCTGCATGCAAACAAAAGGCAGGGCAAAAGGATTTACCATCTGCCCCTAAGCTTTTCTGGGAGACTTTTGATTATGCCCTTTAAGGTTTTGTTGAACCTTTCAACTAAAGCATTGCGGGTGATAAGGCGTGGTGAATTTGTAATGCACTCCACACTCCTTCCACATTGCAGTCAAGTAACTAGACATGAAGTTAGTTCCTCTGTCTGATACTACCTCCTTAGGAAAACCCACCCTTGAGAACACTCCCAAGAGGGCCCTTGCCACCACAGGAGCTGCGGTGGTCCTTAGTGGAATAGCCTCTGGGTACCTAGTGGCATGGTTCACCACCACCAGGATAAATCTGTGCCCAGAGGCTGTCTGAGGATTAATGGAACCAACTATGTCAATCCCCACTCTTTCAAAGGGAACCCCATACAGGTACTGGTATCAGGGGGACCTTTGTTGCACCACCTGCCTTACCACAGGCTTGACAGGTGGCACAAGAGCAACACAACTCCTTGGTGTCTTCAGACATATGGGGCCAATAAAAGTGAGGGACAATCCTGGTCCAAGTCTTCTTTTGGCCCAGGTGACCTGCTAAGCGAATATCATGGGCTAGTGTTAATAGGAAGCCCCTTAAACTACAGAGGAATAACCAACCTCCTGGCTGCACCAGGCTTGGGGTCTCTACTCTCTGAGTATAGGAGTCCATCATGCCAATATATCCTATGGGTACCACTAGCATTCCCAGCAGCCTCAGCAACAACTTGCTGTCTGAGGGGTCAAGAGAGAGACAGCTCAGCTCCTCCTGGCTCAGATCTGCCCTGGTAGGGCCCAATGTCTCCAAGAACTCAACCTGATCAGGCTCAAGCTCATCTGGGACAGTTCCTTCATGAGGACTATAATCATCGCCCTCAAGAAACTGATCTGTATTCTGAGTCAGGGGGGAAGGCACTGCCTTTACCCTATTGCTCCTCTTCCTGGAAGGCACCTGGTTCATTCTTCGAGAATCCAGGGCCTGTTCAGCTTTAGACATTTTGTCCTGTGACCTCGTCACAGCAAACTCATGTGCAGGGATTTCTAACATTTCGGCATGGGTCCTGAGCTCCACTTCAACTCAAGTTAAAGTCTCTAAATCATTGCCAAGCAAGCATTCAACAGGGAGGTCTGCACTTACCACAACCTTCTTGAGCCCAGTTACCCCTCCCCAGGAAAAAATAACAACTGCCAGGGCATGGTCAGTTCTGACATTGCTAGCATTGGTCACTTATTACATTTCACGGAGTATGATCTGCTCAGGAGCCACAAGGTCTTGTGTCACCATTGTGACACATGCCCGTGTGTCCATGAATGCCAAAGCGTTGTTTCAATTAATCAAAGGTTGCGGTCTGTATTTGCCCAGATTACTGGGACTCACAGAGGAGGACATATCCATGCCTCCATCACAGATCAGTACAGCCTGAGTTGGAACTCTGACTAGGCCAGAGTCCACCTCAGAACCCAGGGTTATCCCTACCACACCCTTATTGTGAGTACCACTACTTGGAGCTGAACTAGGGGGAACAGTTGCCTATGGGGCAATGGTGGGTGGAGTTGAGTCTTTGAACTTATTACAATCACTAGTCCAATAGCTTTTCTGTTTACAGATTTTTACACCATGGTTTCTTTTGGCCTTTTCCTTTAGTTGATTGGGATTCCCCACCAGATACAGATTTTTGGGGACCTTGAGAAGACTTCTGGTCTTTTTCATTTTCCCCACCCTTATCAGAGTTTTTGGAATCTTACTTCTTCTGGTCACCACCTTGGTTCTGAACCTCCTGCTTCACCCTGGCTCTGACCCATTTGTCTGCCTTCTTTACCAATTCTTGGGGAGAGGTCTGATTAGAGTCCACCAGATACTGATGCAACAGCTGATTTTGACAATTATTAAGGATCTGCTCCCTCATAATTAAGTTGTACAATCCTTTGAAATCACACAACTTACTGCCAAGTAACCAGCCCTCCAGAGCCTTAGTAGCACAATCAGCAAAGTCAACCCCATCCTGAGTCTGAGCCTTTTGGGTATAGCTGAACTTTATCCTGTATTGTTCAGTAGTTAGGCCAAACCCTTCAATCAGAGCACTCTTCAGGACCGTATAATCATCAGCATCCACTTCTCTAACAGTGAGGAGCGTATCTCTACCTTTGTATGCAAAGGAGAGCCACATGATTGCTGCCCACTGCTCCTGGGGGACCTTCTGAACATTACAGGCTCTTTCCAGTGCAGTAATCTATTTGTGGATGTCATCTTCACTCTGGTAGAAAGGGTCAATCTTGCTTAAGTTCCTATGGTCATGAGATCTCTCTCTACCACTAGGGATGTAGCTGCCACCAAGGGACTCTAGCCCCATCTTCTTTCTAGCTCTTTGGAGCTCTAGGGACTCCCTTTCTAAGGCCACCTGTTCTCTTCTAATTCTCAGCTGGGCTTCCTCTTACATGATCTTTCTCTCTTCTCCTGGGAGTATTCCCTCCTGTGAGAAGGAACAGCAGTCCCTACAGATATGTCAGAATGGACAGACTCCTGAGAAGGAGATCTTGACCTTCTAGGCACACATCCAACTCTCCCTGGTGGAACAAAGAGAGGGCCTTCCTGGCTTTCTTCCTCATTTTCAGGGCAGCTGCATTTTCCAGGGTAAGGACATTGTCACCTTCCTGGTCAACATAAGAGGTCAGGTACTGGTCATTTTTACCCCTGGGCCTTTCATCTTCTGCTGCCCCACCGATACTGCTTATCCCTCCAGGCCTGAGGCCTTTCTGAGATCATCCAACAGCAGTACCTCTATGAGGCTTTGAGTGTTTGCACTTTTGCATGTCTTCAATCTCCTAGTAGTACACAATGCTCTCAATTCCAAGAATGTGAATGTGCCATACTTGGATGCTAGCACTGTACTGATATCTGGCAGGGACCCACTGGTTCCTGGCCTTGAAGACATCACTAGTGTGGTGTGGTGTATGCACCTACCTACTCCAATGTGGCCTACTAAACTCTCTTGACTTATAGAAAGGGTGTGCTAAGCCCTTAACTCACAACTCTTAAGTTCAGTAGTACATACTGTACATTAAGCTTGTATTATATGTACCTCAGGTACCTTTAGTGGTTTTCAGTTAGTCACTCACTTGAGATTATCTGGTAAAACAAAGGCAAGCTTGAATCCCAACCGCAGCACACCAATGTAAGAAGTTGGCATGGAATATGCTGTCCACTAGTTATAGTGGGCACCTTGCACCAGCCCAAACAACCCCTTAGAGGTGATAGGTTAAAGACAACCTTATTTGAAAGCTATCCTAGTGGTAGCTATGGAGAGCAGCATTCAGGCGAAGTCTTGAAGGAATGTAAAGCAGCTTGTTTTACCAGTCTATAATCTCTTGAATGACCAAATGAAAGGAGAACCACACTAGGTATATATATAAAATATATGTATTTATTCTAAGCATACCCTACTAGTCTCTTTATGAGGCTAGAGGTCAAAGCACATACATTACACTTAAAATAGCACAGTAAATTAGCACAATATACTCTGAGCCCTAGGGGCGTACCAATCCATATATTAAGAAACTTAAGGGGTTCTAGGGTTACACCCTCAGGCGCACCGGAGTACTCGAGTTACCTCACCCAGGAGAGCCAGGTGCATAGGTGTCTTTTGGTGTCGGGAATCGTTGTTGATTTCAATGGCGATCTTCGGCAAAGTGCTGCTGCCCTTGAAGTGAAAAGTGTCTGGTGTGATCCAAGCCTGGATTGAAGATGATAAGAACCTGAAAGCAGAGGGCACAGAGTCTGGGTCACTTGCCAGTGACCAGGGGCACGATAGTCGAATGCGCACCGATGTCGGGAGATTGCAGGTTGAAGAGGTGAAGCTTGACTCTGCAGCCACGAGGACCAGGAGGTGTTGACAATGACCAGGAGCTGGATTTAAGCTGTCCCACGAAGGATGCTGCGGCGTCGGTGACTGGATTGGACCCAACAAGCCTTGGCAACACCAACCCATGCAGAAAGTTAAGAAATGCTTTGGTGCAGACAGCAATGTCCGAGTGACTCACCAAGTGGTGAAGAGTAAGGGTACATCTGGAGCAACCAGGGAAACCCAATGAAAGTTAAAGTTGCCTTCTCAGGGACCCGCCACACAATGGACCAGGGATCGCGGAGGTACCTCGTGCGAAAACACAAAGGGCTGGCTCTCTGAACACTAGTGGAGTGTAGACCATCAATCTTCAGTGGGAAAGGTGCTCGGGTCTGGGCTACAAGTAACCCAAAGCACAGCTTCAAGGAACGTCGAGAAGCTAATGCAGTTGCAAATGTGCGCGTGTCCAGGGGTTCCGGTTCCACGGTACTCACGAGGGCTGCAGGTCTCAGCTTTGCTTGGGACTCAGGTCGGCCTCGAAGAAGTCTGGAAATCCACCTCCTGGGATGCAATTACTTCGGAGTCCATCGGGAGCTTCGGAGATGCAGAACAGTCAGATGCGTCTATGCTGCCTGCCGAGCAGGGGAGTAACTTCTTTACTCCAAGGGAGATTCTTCAGTCATCTAGTCATGTAGATCGTCGAAGTTCCAGGATATCTGTAGCAGAGTTTTGTCCAGATGTAATCTAAAATCCTGTGGTCAGGGCTTCCTTTCTTATACCCAAGGAAGGGGTTGGACTTGCTTTGGGGACTCACCTATGGGAGCGTTTGGAAAGAGGGGTGGCTACACCCATTTCCTTTGTCCAGTTTCGTGCCAGTGCAGGGGCTGGTAGCCCCTGCAACCAGTTTGAACTGGGCTATGCACAGGAACACCAAATGTGCCCCCAGTACAGACTTCAAAGCACTCTCAAAGTGCACCCACCCAGCCCCAATACACTAAAGCCTGTCTGGGAGGTGGTGACACCTTCCTTTGACAGAAAACCTATTGTCCAGGCCAAACACGTGTCTGTGGCTGTAGCATCCATTTTGTGATGTCAGGACTCTTTTAAACTGATACCGGGTATATCGGTGTGTACATGTCTCTCCCTCTAGAAGGGTGGAATCATACCCCTGCCGCCACGATTGGCAGGGGTGGGGGCATGATTCCAAAGTGTTTGATACCAAACACAACATGTTTCCGTGCCGCCATTCCCAAGTTAGAATTTACCATGAGGTTATAATGCACTTAAGAGTATATGGTCTGGCTGCATCACAGAACAGCCCCAGAGAATAGGTACCAAAGGCTGCAGGGGGCCCCTGCTCATGCATGGGCACCCTCTTACACAAAACCCCGCACCCTGCCTTCAGGATTGATAAGGTCTGCTATAGGGTTGACTGATAGGTTTATATGGTTAGTGATTTAAGGTATATATAGGTAACCTATATCTAAGTAAGGGGTGCATGTACCACGTTACCCGGGCTGCAGTAGCAGTCCTGTGGTGTAATTTTGGAAGGCTTCCCAGGGGTAGTATAATACATGCTGCAGCCCCTGGTAGGCCTCTGGGCAGGGGCGTAACACAGGCCCCCGCATCCCCCGCGGTGCGGGGGGCCCCAAGCTGCAGGGGTCCCCTTGGCACAGTACACTGGTCTGGGGCCACCTCTCAACGAGGTGGCCCAGTTCTCTCGGGCCCAGTCCTTCTCTTGTGAGATTAAGGCCTTTGGGGCTGCGCTATTAACTGTAGCCTGAATGTGGGACTGGGGTGCTAACCTGCAAATATTCCCCAGAGCAGCATTCTGTCTGTGGGGTCCCACACCTCCCACTTTAATTAATTTTATGGGATGGGTACTGTATCCAGCCTGAAGATGTGAACTTCGCCTGAGGTGTGTAACCACTGCTTCGGCTGGAATGGCTGCAGGGGCCTCCTACTGACTGAAGCAGTATTTTCAACTAGGGGTGTCTTCGTGTTCGAAAACAGCCCTAAAATTGCTGCAAAGTTCTTTTATTGATAAACGTAGACTTCGTTTTTAACCCCCAGGATTTTCCCCGCCTAATCATCACGTTATAGGGGACCGTTAGACTGTACTGTTGAAACTCTGATATTATGGTCGCAGTTATAACACAAGCTAAGCATGCCTGGGGGTGAAGGCTAACATGCCAAATCTAGGGCATTCGCCAAGACACACCGAGAGAAGATGGCCAACCTCCCTCTTCCCAAGGCACTATAGTCTTTGTTATGAATTCTCTCAGAAGATAACAAAAGCGTGTACAGAGTTCCCCAAGGGGATGAAATAAATTGGTTCTCTCTCTCAAGAAGATTGAATCGTGTAGCAGGGAATCAGATAAACCCTTGACGGAATTAAGGATGCCTCACACAATTAAAAGGCTGGACAACAATTGCCATCCTACCTCATGATTGTATCGTGTCATCATTGGCCTCCTGCTACAGCGGCGGGCTGGCGGTGCAATGCCTGCCGGGTAGCACGTGGTGCTACCCTTTGGTGGAGTTCTTTTATTCCTGGCCAAAAGATGCATATGTGTGTGGAACCTCAGAAGTGCAGTAGTGAGCGTGAGTGAAGGTTTAAAATAGGTCAGTAGAGTCCATTAAGAACACTTTAATGATATGGCTCACTGCCTAGTTAAAAGGTAAAGGGAGGGGTAGCGAGGCACAAAGATTTAGGTAATTTGCCCTCGTTCAACCCTCACCTAAGGTGCGGTCAACATGTTTCTTGCCATGAAGGCAATTCGTCAGGACCTATACATGCTCATCAGCACGCGGGAAATTTCAACCTAGTTGAAAGAAATTTCTTATACAACCTGTATGTCAGGGCAGGAGGAGATCCTGCAAGTGTTCCCGCCCTAAATGTTAGGAGAGAAAGGGTACAATCAGTCCTAGGTACATTCAGTGGGAACTATACATGTGGAAGCATACTGTAATAAATCAATATGGTTCAAGGTGTGTACATGCACATAGTAATGACGTGCACAAACATGTAATAGTGACTTCGAGAAAGAGAGAGAGAGAGAGGGAATCTTTAAAGGGAGGGGGTGTGTGCCGTTATACAACACTGAAACGAAAATATCTATTCGATATGTATCGATTTATACACTCCATGCAATATCACTCATTCGTGTGTTTAGGCTTAGGGTAGTGTATTCATAAAACGAATCTGAGAAAAACCTGAAAAACCAGAGCCAAAGATGCTTATCTGGGAAACTTAATATCGGGTACATCAGGGTGGTGGTGACGTTCGAAATTTCCTTACCCGCAATCCCTGGTGGACGAGCCCCACAGTCTGTCCTTGGGGGGCCTGAGCAGGAAGGAGTTTCCTAATTGGGAAGGTGGACAAGGTATGTTTGGTGTTCGTAATCGGTGTCGTCTCTGCGGTGTGTAAACCGTCAGGGACAACAAATGCTGTTAATGGTCAAAAAGTATATGCGTCAATCAACCCCCATCGTTGCCGAGCTCCCCATCTTACCTAGATCGCTCGAGGCGCTAAGCTTGTAAGCACCTACCCATCCCACAGCGGCGGAATCGCAGGACAGCTGGTGGGTCGGTTTGTAACTGCGGGGTTTAAAAGCAGGTAGCCGCAAGGGTTGTGGGTGGGCGTGTCCAGGGTGCGTTGCTAGGCAGTGCGGGAGGACGTCGTATGGAAAGCGAAGGCGGTCAGAAGACGCTGCTAGGAAGCGTCTACAGTGGAGCGCCATCTTAGAGTGGTGAAGTTCCATTTATGAGGAATGCACTCGGTCCCAGGAACAGTGAGGACGGAGGATACTCGGGCCCCAGTATGGCAAAGGGGATAAGGCACATAATAGGGGGACAGGCTGAGCATAGTCTATCTGGCCAGCATATTCCAAGGAACGGAGTCATTGAGCCCCTGGACATCTGTCTGAAGACGGTGCACCCACCGCTGTTCCATCCTATAGAGTGCCTGTTGGTTAATGGATGGGTGGCATTCAAGGATAGTCCATTGTATGTGTTGGGCCAAGTGATCTTGTTGTCTACAGTGTTCGTACAACCTCGTGTGTGTCTTCTTACATCGGATGTTGCTATTATGCTCCATGATGCGTAATTTGACGGTACGCATCGTCATCCCGATGTATATTAATTTGCAAGGACACGTAAGCAGATAGATGCATTTTGCACTGTTACAGTTAGTGTGTTTGTTACGGTGCCACACGAAATCATTGGGGAGTTGTAGAGTTTTGCCCTGGATAGTCTGGGGGCATACTACACAGGACCCACATCGATGATGGCCCGTGACTGGGGGCAGATCCCACAAGGTATTAGGCGGACGTGTGCTGGATTTTTTAGGGCGGGTGTGGATCAGAGTGTCTTTAAGGTTGGCTGTCCTTTTGAAGGCAAACCGTGGACGCGGTAAATCGAGGCCCGCCGTATTTAGGATTCCCCAATGTGAGGCTGGGGCAGAGGAAGAGGGCGAAAGCGAGGAGGACAGAAAGGAGTACAGTGGCAGGATCCATTGACACCACAAGTCACAATAGAAACCAGGAGCATAACATCCAGGGGGAGAAGAGCCTGATTGTCAACCTTTCCAAGAAAACCCTTTCGCCTGTGGAGATTAGCATATTGGAAAAGGGACTCGGGTTCGTCCCGACCCCTACCCCAGACAGCTTCCAGGAGATGATAGAGATCAAACAATTATTTCGGATCTGCCCCCAGTCACGGGCCATCATCGATGTGGGTCCTGTGTAGTATGCCCCCAGACTATCCAGGGCAAAACTCTACAACTCCCCAATGATTTCGTGTGGCACCGTAACAAACACACTAACTGTAACAGTGCAAAATGCATCTATCTGCTTACGTGTCCTTGCAAATTAATATACATCGGGATGACGATGCGTACCGTCAAATTACGCATCATGGAGCATAATAGCAACATCCGATGTAAGAAGACACACACGAGGTTGTACGAACACTGTAGACAACAAGATCACTTGGCCCAACACATACAATGGACTATCCTTGAATGCCACCCATCCATTAACCAACAGGCACTCTATAGGATGGAACAGCGGTGGGTGCACCGTCTTCAGACAGATGTCCAGGGGCTCAATGACTCCGTTCCTTGGAATATGCTGGCCAGATAGACTATGCTCAGCCTGTCCCCCTATTATGTGCCTTATCCCCTTTGCCATACTGGGGCCCGAGTATCCTCCGTCCTCACTGTTCCTGGGACCGAGTGCATTCCTCATAAATGGAACTTCACCACTCTAAGATGGCGCTCCACTGTAGACGCTTCCTAGCAGCGTCTTCTGACCGCCTTCGCTTTCCATACGACGCCCTCCCGCACTGCCTAGCAACGCAACCTGGACACGCCCACCCACAACCCTTGCGGCTACCTGCTTTTAAACCCCGCAGTTACAAACCGACCCACCGGCTGTCCTGCGATTCCGCCGCTGTGGGATGGGTAGGTGCTTACAAGCTTAGCGCCTCGAGCGATCTAGGTAAGATGGGGAGCTCGGCAACGATGGGGGTTGATTGACGCATATACTTTTTGACCATTAACAGCATTTGTTGTCCCTGACGGTTTACACACCGCAGAGACGACACCGATTACGAACACCAAACATACCTTGTCCACCTTCCCAATTAGGAAACTCCTTCCTGCTCAGGCCCCCCAAGGACAGACTGTGGGGCTCGTCCACCAGGGATTGCGGGTAAGGAAATTTCGAACGTCACCACCAACCTGATGTACCCGATATTAAGTTTCCCAGATAAGCATCTTTGGCTCTGGTTTTTCAGGTTTTTCTGAGATTCGTTTTATGAATACACTACCCTAAGCCTAAACACACGAATGAGTGATATTGCATGGAGTGTATAAATCGATACATATCGAATAGATATTTTCGTTTCAGTGTTGTATAACGGCACACACCCCCTCCCTTTAAAGATTCCCTCTCTCTCTCTCTTTCTCGAAGTCACTATTACATGTTTGTGCACGTCACTACTATGTGCATGTACACACCTTGAACCATATTGATTTATTACAGTATGCTTCCACATGTATAGTTCCCACTGAATGTACCTAGGACTGATTGTACCCTTTCTCTCCTAACATTTAGGGCGGGAACACTTGCAGGATCTCCTCCTGCCCTGACATACAGGTTGTATAAGAAATTTCTTTCAACTAGGTTGAAATTTCCCGCGTGCTGATGAGCATATATAGGTCCTGACGAATTGCCTTCATGGCAAGAAACATGTTGACCGCACCTTAGGTGAGGGTTGAACGAGGGCAAATTACCTAAATCTTTGTGCCTCGCTACCCCTCCCTTTACCTTTTAACTAGGCAGTGAGCCATATCATTAAAGTGTTCTTAATGGACTCTACTGACCTATTTTAAACCTTCACTCACGCTCACTACTGCACTTCTGAGGTTCCACACACATATGCATCTTTTGGCCAGGAATAAAAGAACTCCACCAAAGAGTAGCACCACGTGCTACCCGGCAGGCATTGCAGCGCCAGCCCGCCGCTGGAGCAGGAGGCCAATGATGACACGATACAATCATGAGGTAGGATGGCAATTGTTGTCCAGCCTTTTAATTGTGTGAGGCATCCTTAATTCCGTCAAGGGTTTATCTGATTCCCTGCTACACGATTCAATCTTCTTGAGAGAGAGAACCAATTTATTTCATCCCCTTGGGGAACTCTGTACACGCTTTTGTTATCTACTTGTAGGACACGTACACTGGACCCCGGTAAACATTGTCCTTGGTTGTCCCTCTTTTGTTAACAGATGAATTCTCTCAGAGCATTTTTTCAAATCACACTGCAGTCCCCCATCTTTCCCTCCTGATGGTACCAGAGTGAGCGGTGGGGTTTGGAACAGTTTTATGCTCAGCACCTACTATGCCACATGCCTCCTTCATGATCCTAATTTTCACCAGCAAATGTTGGTTTGCCTTTGTTCAGTTGCAGCTGCGCAATCACAGGAAAACTAGCAGCATAAGGTAATGTGGGAGAATGTAAATATCAGTATACACATGGCTGCTTGCACATGAGAAGTCTTGTGCTGGTGTGCATCCTTGGGTACCAGTGCACATGGGATGGGGCTGGTGGTTATTTTACTTTTCTGTGGAAGCCGGAGAGCTGCAATGTAATCATGGCTTCTATACTTGAACAGACTTTGGGGCATATTCACAAGGAACAGGGAGAATTAACGCTAACAGTGCTTAGCGTTAATTAGTTTAACACCCGCTATATCCTTGTTGATAGCCCATGGTGGACTTAGCCATGTAATCCACCTCCCAATGGATAAGTCTGAAAATTAGCAGACATAAAAAAGCAGCGTTAACCGTGGTTAGCGCTGCTTTTTTGTCTACAACAGGGTTAGCGTGAAGCTTGATAATGGGAGAAATGTCACTTAGCGACATTTCTCCTATTATTTTGCTCTGGAATGCCCACTTTGCATCTCGTTAGAGATGCAAAGGGAAGCGTAGTGAAAAAGGGTGCTAACATGCGAATTTGCATGTTAGCTGCCTGTTGTTGATAGGGCGATATTTTCATCTCCACTTCTTTGGCTTTTAAAGCCAAAAAAGCGGAGTTAAATCCCTTGTTAATATGCCCCATTGTGCTCCTGATCGAATGTGTTTATCTCCTCTAGCGAGTGCCTAGAATCAGGCGATGCAAATAGTGTGCACTATTACCAAAGTAGGCGTTACATCATAAAATCCCCGATTTCTCACTTCTTTTCCTATGCACATCTAATTACTCCAATGCCCATCTGTCTTATTTGATCCTCCTATTCACAGACATTGTTTGGTACGTAAGTGTGTTTGTATGTTTACATTTGTGCTGTTCATTTGTACGTTGTTTGTGGTTTGAAGAGGCGACAGAGACATATTAATTATGAAAAACCTCAAATGGCATCCTTCTTGTAAATATTTCTCACTCTTGGGATCAGTTATTTGAAGTAGAAAATGGCCCATTTAAGGAATGCTGCGGTCATGAAATTAACTGTTTTATTTATAAATCCACAAGCTTGTAGTGTGCGAATGCACATTTTTGTATACACAATTATAATTCTACCATCTTTCCATTATGTATTTGTTTTTTCACTGCAGGTATTTGCGCAGTCAATAAATGTGCGTAAAAACATATTGATGTGTATAAATGATTAACTCTCGAAATTGTGTAAAGCCGCTGCACAACACTCCCGACGCACTAATAAGTTGTTGTTTGATTAAGAGAGTTGGGATGCAGATCTGCCAACTTATTCAGGTAGTAGCGGCCTTGGAGCGGCAGGGGCCTAGAGAGGAGGCAGAGCTCTTAGACCATCACTTCCTGAACAACCACTCTTACCCACCCCAAAAAACACAAACAACTGCTTCCAATACCACCTCCTATATTGGGAAGATGTTACAAAATCTGTAAGGGCCTACAACCTTGCAGCTCACTATATCAACTAGATGTCAACAGATTTTCTAGCTCACATTTTGTTCATCTGGTAAAATCTGCTCTTCGTCAGGAGCCTTAGTGAAAAGTGCCAATGTCCTAGAACGCAAAGGCGAGGCCTGCCAACTCACATGGTTCCACTGTGTGGCACACAAAGCAAACACAAGGAGATGATGGACGGAGCGCTGAAACTTTTCAGAGACTCACTCCCAGCCACAGATCAGGTTTGAATCCATCATCGTTCTTTAGTTCACTTCGCCACCCTGTTCAGACCCAGCCATATGCAAATCAGTCTTGACCCTGTTGCTCATATGAACAGTCCAGCCCGTACTGTCAAGCCAGGTCTTCACTGGACCGGAAACAAGCATCCTGGGACCAATTTCGGGGTAACACCCCTCATCAGCCAGGCTAGCTTTAATCCAGTGGCAAAGTGAGCAAGGACAAAACATCATCTCTCTTCACATGGTCTCCCGCTGAAGAGCTGATATCCCCACAGTGGAACAAAACATGAGCTGGAAGGCTCTTCACAGCATGAGTTTTCAGCTCGTATTTAGAGACCCTGCATGACCGATGTCCATTTCGGGGAGGTGAAACCTCCTAAAAACGTCAGCAGCTAGCTTCAAATCTTTTATTTGTTTGTTTCGTTTTTCAGCAGTAGTCAGTAGATATACCTCAGTCTGCGCTTCTCGCACTCTATGCAGCGTGCATGCGCTGCCTAGGAGGACGTTTAGCCGTCGCTCTGGTCATTTTCAAGCACACACTCATGCTTGTGGTGGCATCCACCTTGCGGTAGCGCGCAGCAACATGCCACAAGCACAAGTGCAGTGCTTGAAAAGGAGCAGACTGCGCGCGCACACACGCAGCACTCCTGGGCTCTCTCTCTCTCTTTCTCTCTGTCTCTCCTGCTCTCTCTTTCTCTCTCTCTCTCTCTCTCTCTCTCTCTCTCTCTCTCTCCCCCTCTCTCGCTCTCTCTCTTTCTCACTCTTTCCCTTTCTCTCTCTCTCCCTTTCGCCTCCTGCTGGCATACTATGTCCATAAAGCATTTTTTTGGAACACTCGCTTAGGCTTTGGAAAACTTGACAAGGTTTTTTACTTTGCCACAACCCAGGGGCATAAAACAGGCCCTCGCAGCCCCCGCATTGCTAGTGGGCCCTGTGCTCCATGGGGCCCCCACACTCAGTGGAGCAAGCATTAGCAAGATTCTTAATTCCAGAATTAAATGGTGCGCACGGCTGCCTCATTAATTAAATGGTGCGCGCAAGCCCCCGGGCTGCGTTGTTGGACGGGGGGCGTGCTCCAAGCAGGGCCCCCCTCACTCAGCCAGCAAGCCTCTGACTTCATCCCCCTAGTCCCCGCCTGGCTAACCTTGCCCTTGCCCTCTACTGTAGTAGCTCAGACGAACAACATCTATGGTCAGTGTTACCCAGGGTGGGGCGTGGCTTGGACGCCGATCGGGATGGCGGCGTGAGCCTGCAGCTCCGCGTCCGATCCCGCATCTTATCCTGAGACTCGCCGCACACGCGCTGGTTATAGCGCGGATATCCTGTGCGGAGCATCGGGGTAGCGGAGGGGCATTGCTACGGCCCAGCGGGAGGCCGAGGAGAGCGCTGAAACCCGACCTTGGCGCTCGGAGGGACCGCATTGAGCGAAGCAAGATGGCGGCAACCCCGAACTACGGAGGCTGAACTCTGCAATACGCCGGACCGCAGCTGAAGCATTGTGCAGACTAGAGCCTGGGGGAACGAGCGGAGTGCGACCGCTGCAGCTCGTGGCTTCTTGGTTGGAGTGGCGGTGCAGGGCCCTCGCTGCCGCATTGCCTTTTTGCAGACTGGGCGTCGCTCCCCCGTCACTGGCGGTAGCGGCCGAATGGGGGAAGTCGCCGTTCTCCGCCTGTGACCGGCGGTCCCTCGGAGCCTGGCGGCGCTACATAGTGAGGAACCGGAGTGTGAGGGCATACCGGAAACGGGTCGTGACTACGGTCTGGAGGATCCCGCACCCGAACCTGAGCACGATTGGCCACCCCGACCGGATGCCCCGGCTGGAAGCCGCTCCCTGAACGAGGTGACGGCCCGCTGCAGCGATTACTGGGCTGCGTGAGGAGTGGTCCCGGAGACACGACGACGCTGGGACACGGAGCACCCCTTAAATAACAGGGATGACCCGGTAAACCAATGGCATCTGGGTACGTACAAATAATTATAAAGCAAAATGATGCCTTGGGTTTAATTCAAACCACAATTATTTCAAGATTGGGATCTCTTAATTATCTCATCTTTTACCTGGCGTATTGTATTTGTATGAATCTAGTTTCATTTCACAGATAAACCCACCCTGCACAAAGAACACCAAAATATTTTTTCTTTTGATTTTCAATTTATTTGAAAGAAATTATTATTAGATTTTTTATTTATCTATTAGAGTCTCTTTTCATCATATTTCAACCAAAATATATATACACACATTTATTTACACAAACATATACAATATATACACCTACAGAATATTTGTAGTAAGCCCAACTTGTTGCACAGGATGCTAGCTTTTATTATAGCCTCAGCATTCCTTTCAGGTAATAAGTAAGAACCCCAAACCTTTTTTGCAAGGAGTCTATCAGATCTCATAAGATTTTGGATCTGTCTCAAGTCTTTTTTTACTCCTTGTAAAGCCAATTGTCTTATTTAAAGTTTTCCAGTCTTTTGGTTGGGGTCTTCTTTTAAACAAAGGCACCGACCGCTGAACAGCACGTCAAACCCCTGCGGACTGCGCACCTGGCCCCACATTACGTTTCCCTGCCTGTCCTGGAGGCACGCCATTGGCATCTCCACACCGTTGGATTGGACCTCCCTCAACTCTGCCTTAGGTCCTGGCGTAGCCACACTGTGGGCAACGAGAGACTGGGTAAGGAGAAGCCCTAGGTGCTTGCAGGAGTTGGGCTGGGTATGAAAGCTGCCTGCCCGGAGCAGGTTGTGGTGGTGAGTGACCGGCCATTTTGGGCACGGGAGTGCGCCCACGTATTGCAGACGACTTCGCACCTGGGATCGGAGATCATTTCCTGGGGAGACCGCTGAACCTGTTGGGCTACGAGAAGGATAAGGGGGCCGCCCTTGCTTGGTGGACGGGGGTGGGGGTAGGACTGTCCCCCCTCAAGCGACCTGGTGCTGGCGCTCACAGGGCGCAAGATGGCCGCTGAAGGTGATGGCGTTACACTGAGCCAGGCGACTGTACAGGGCACAGATGGCGGGACTCATACTGACTCGGAAGGCTCGGCACAGGAGCGGCGGCTGAATATGCGGCTGGATGGGATACTGGAGGCAATAAATGCGACCAAGGAATCCCTGCATACTGATATTGCGCAGGTCGCCACAGGACTGGGTCTCTTGAGAGCGGACCATGCTAAGCTTACTGACAGAGTGAAAGACAATGAGTTACTGCTCCAGGAGCTCAAACCAGCGGTGGTGACAGCAGAACACAAACTGTCTGATATACTCGGTTGGTTGGAGACACTGGAGAAACGTGCAGAGGACTCCGAAAGCCGCAATAGGCGGAATAACGTGAGAGTAGTAGGCCTTCCGGAAAAAGTTGAGGGGGATGACGCAGTGGCCTACATGGAGTACTGGTTTAAAACGGCCATGGCCCCGGAGGGTCTGTCCCCCTTCTTCTCCCTGGAGCGAGCGCACAGGGTCCCGGCCCGCCGCCTATGCAGGGCCGCCCTCCCAGGCCTATGGTGGTCAAGCTCTTGCATTTCAAGGACCGGGACCTGCGGGCACGATCGAGGGGCACCTTTCAAGTGGACAACAGCTCAGTCACGGTCTTCCCTGATTACACACAAGAGGTCCAGAGGCGCAGGGCCTCATATCTCTCCGTGAAAAAAGAACTGAGGGATGAGGGCATACAATATTCCTTGCTTTTTCCGGCCAGACTGCGAGTGATTATGGATAGCAAAACCCAATTTTTTCAGACCCCTGACGAGGCATGGTCATGGCTTGAGTTATATCGGGCCTGTACAGATCGCAGAGGTAAAGGTGACCGTGAGAGACAGAAACCGATCCAGATGCGAAAGTCGAAACGCATCCGCAACCGGAATAAACTCAAGAGGGCGCTACAAGACGACCAGATGGCGGCGGACCGGAAAGGGGCGTTGGCCGCGACGGCGTCCATTACGGGCTCACAACCTGACAGACTATCGGTGGGCTCGGAATCTGATGAGGACGGAGGAAAGTCTGGAGGAGAAGCTTCGGAAGTGGACAGTTCTGGCGGACCGGCGGTCACCCCACAGACGGCAGATGGACTATTTAACAAATGACACTCTGAGCGGAGTCAGTGGCAGCTACTCCTGTTAGAACAAGATGCCCTGGTGCTCTGCGCTCTAGCAGGTATTGTGTTGCAATGTCGTATGGGATCAAGGGCTCGGGCGGGGTCCCTGCCTGCCCCCGGTTGGCTCTGATTCACCCTCCGTTGCCCTTAAGGCCTTCTGTAGTGACGACTACAGAGTAGTGAACTGTGTGTTGTGTTACGAGTTTGATGGAGGCTGATGACTTGTTGTTAGGTCCTGTTCTGGGGAGTGGGGTTTGGGGAGTTTTCTGGGGTGTTCTGTGTAGGGGGTTTTACTGCGATGATGTGGGTGGCCGATTGATACTGTGGAGGTGGTTGGGTGTTGGCTGCAATGGGGACGTTACCTGATTTGAAGTGCCTCACGTGGAATGTCCGTGGACTCCGAACAATGTCTAGGAGACACAAGGTGCACGCCTATCTGGTGAGGCGAGGCATACAAATTGCACTATTACAAGAAACCCATTTAACTAAGCAGGAATGCACTGCACTGCAGAAGAGGTGGAGTGGTCAGGTGTTTGGTACCACGTACTCGGCCTGGAATGGATCCCATTCCAGGCCATGAACCAGCTGGTAGACCCTGAAGGTCGATTTGTGGCGGTGGAGGGGAGGCTGTATGGCAGGGATGTGCTCTTATGTAGTATATATGCCCCAAATACTGACCAGGCTCGATTGTCTGATGGCTTGACGGGATCGCTAGCACACTTTCTGACGGGCCCCATAATACTGGGAGGCGACTTTAACTGGATCACCGATGTCCTCTTAGATAGGTCGCATTCGCCATTGGTTGACTCCCCAGTGCGTAGGTTGGCCTCACACAGACAGGAATGGCAAGAACGGTGGGGCCTTATTGATGTATGGAGGGAACAACATCCAGACCTTAGGGACTATTCTTTCTTCTCAGCACTGCATGCGTTACATGTTAGGATAGATTCCATCCTCTGTGGTGGCCCCTTGGCTGCCATGATAACCCATACGGAGTACCTAACCAGAACCATTTCAGACCATAATCCCTTACTGATGACGATTAGGTGGCAGAAGGTGAGGTCGGCGGTCCCGACGTGGAGGCTACGGCCTGACACGTTGGAGGACCCGGTGTTCAGTGATAAGGTCCTTCAGGGTATTGAGAACTACTTTGCTGAGAATGAAGGGACAGCGGCCACGAGATCGATAGAATGGGATGCGATGAAAGTGGTGGTGAGAGGTGTCTGTATGGGCAGATTTTCGAATGAAAGGACGAAGGTCCTGGCTGACCTGGAGAAGGCGGAATGTGTGTTGAGAGATCTGGAGCAGCGTAGCCCTGAGCGGCCTGACTTGCAGGAGAGACTGATTGAGGCAAGGGAAATGGTTGCAACAGAGACAGAACGTCTACGGTGCTACGATTACAAGCTCTATATCACCAAGGTGCATGCAGAGAGGGATAAGGTGGGCACATTGCTTGCTAAACTGGCTACTCAAGAACCTAGAGGTAGCCCGGTTATGAGCATTACGGCGGAAACGGGGGTAATGGTCTCTTCTCAGACTGCGGTTTTACGGCGCTTCCAGTCATATTATACGAGCCTGTATGCGAGTCGGCTGGAGGTGACGGGCCTTGCGATAGGCGACTGCCTAGAAACCGTCCATCTCCCACGGCTGGACGATGAAACCGCAAAGGCCTTGGGTGGCCCGATAACGATGGCAGAGATTCGAGTGGCCATCAAGCAGATGGCCAAAAATAAGACACCGGGGGTAGATGGCTTCCCGATTGAATTTTATGTGAAATATATAGATACACTGGCGCACAAGCTACTGGCGGTGTACTCTGAGGCCTTGTCGCTCGGGCGTCTGCCCCAATCGATGAGGGAAGCCCTAGTGATACCGCTGCTCAAACCCGGTAGGGAGGCCTCAGATGTGACATCGTATAGACCCCTATCTATGCTGACAGTGGATTATAAGATTCTGAGCCGTATTTTGGCCACAAGATTGTTACCATACATGACCATGTTAGTACACGGGGACCAGGCCGGGTTTATACCTACTAGGAACACCTCCATAAACGTCCGCCGCCTGGTCCGCCTATTGGACGGTGCATGGACTTCGGCTCAAAGGCCAGCAGTCCTATCGGTAGACATCGAGAAAGCCTTCGATAGCCTTGAATGGACATACCTAGACACGGTGCTGGAGAAGTTCGGCCTGGGAGACGGCTTTGGGCGATGGACGAGGGTTCTCTACTCCTCGGCCACTGCCAGGGTGCGATTGGGTTCTGTCATATCCTTCGATTATCCGGTGCACAGAGGGACGAGGCAGGGTTGCTCGCTCTCTCCCCTGTTGTTTGCTTTAGCAATGGAACCACTGGCGGTGCAAGCAAGGGCAGGGACTTGGTACAATGGGATAGAACATGGTAGGAACATCCATCATATCTCACTGTATGCAGATGATCTGTTATTGTACCTGGCGGACACGGAAAGGGCTCTGGAAGGGGCTGTGGAGTTTCTGTCAAACTTTGGTCGGCTGTCAGGTCTCAACGTAAACTGGAATAAGACTTGTGTTTACCCATTGCGGGCGGACGCGCCATATCCCCCTCTTACGGTGGATGTGGTCTGGGAAGGTACGTGCTTTACTTACCTGGGTGTTCACATCTACCATGATGCCACAAATCTACTGGAAGGCAATATAGGGCGCTGCATAAGGGCCCTAAGGGGATGTGTGTCTTTCTGGGCCTCCCTCCCTCTGTCGGTGCTAGGCCGGGTAGCACTGTTTAAGATGGTGGCTCTGCCAAGGTTGCTCTATTACTTCCGCACCCTCCCGATATGGATTCCACAACGGATCTTCAAAGAATTGCGGACGATGATTATCGGTTTCCTACGGGGGCCTGGATGGCGTAGGTTGCATTGGATACTCTGACGCGACCCAAACTCGAGGGAGGGATGGCAGTCCCGGATTTTGAACTATATTACCTAGCGGCTCAGTTACAAGTATTGATGCAAAGCATTGCTAAAGAATTTAGAGGCCCTGACAATACAAGGGGGACCGGTATCCAGCGTCACATCTTGTCGTACATTGTTATGCAACAGACACTGGAATTGAGAGGTCTGACTACAGAGGAGAGGACCCTTCGATTATGCTGGAACAGGAGCTTGAAAAGGGCGAAGGCAGCACGACCATATGCACCGGAGATCCCTTTGGGGATGTTGACGGCGCAGCCGCACGGGGATGACTGGTCCCCATTGCTGGAATGGGAAGAGCTGGGCCTACAGATGGTGGGGGATCTGTATCTTGATGGGACGTTGGGCCCCTTTAAGGTATTGCAAGACCAATTTGGGCTCCCAGATGGGAGCTACCTCTTGCATGCGGCAGTGGTTGCGGCAATGCAAAAGCACTGGAAAGGAGGGTTGACGAAGCCGGACACGACCATGACCTGCCAGTATGTGGTAATGGCAGCGGGGACAATCAAGGCGGTGACCTGTCTCCACTCCCGGATGCTCTGTGAGGGCTTGGAGCCACTGACTAAGCTGAAGGCTACATGGAAGGAAAGCGTAGGCAAATCCATACCGGACACGGTCTGGGGCCATATTTTGGAACGGACGTGGACGGGTTGCAGGAACGCCCGCTTCCAGCAGGTGCATTTCTTCATACTGCATAGGGCTTACTTGACCCCGGGAAGATTAAACGGTACTTCTGAGTGCAAGATGCGGGGTGCCCGAGATGCTTAGCACCTGAGGTTGAATTCGATCATCTACTGTGGGGTTGCCCGAAGCTGGGGACATATAGGCCCGCTGTGGGAGAGCTCCTGAATGTGGTTACTGACCGGGAGATGGAGTTCGACATGGCGGCCTGCCTGCTGCTTTGGTTCCCTCATACGGCTAGAACGAAAGTCACGAGCAAATTTATTGACCTGGGACTCATTCTAGCCCAGAGGGAGATAACTCTGCTTGTACGTAATGATACGCCGCCCTGCCTCCGGGATGTAGGCTAAATGGCTGTGTGCATACTTATTGATGCAGAAGTACTTTATGATGTCATGACTGTAAAGGTTGACCAATTTCAATGTTTTTCTCTATAAATCTGCAATAAAAAATTCTTTAAAAAAAAAAAAATCTATGGTCAGTGTTACCCAGTATTTATTTGATGGAGGCAAGTGATTTTGTGGAGCAGAAACTACTGGAAATATTCACTTCCATTGTTCAATGACTTGTGCGGAGAAGGTGAGCCCTTAACATGTAGTGCCTTGATGTTCATCTTTCTACGTTAGCGCATAGTTTGTTGCCAGGGAGTTGGGTTTTTTGAGAAAGGTAGCTGCATTGCCTGTTTGACCCCTACGCGCAATTATATTTATTTTGAAGCCCTTGAGCAGGATTATACTCTCCCTCTTACAGTGATGCGAGTAATGAAGGCATTTAGCGGTGTATCTTGGATATCCCACCTCCTTTGATTTGTCACTTAATCACAGTTGGCTATCTCCTTTGGGGTCATTTCTGTGAAGCGGTGAGCAGCGATTTGGTCATTGTGAGTGCACTATGGCTATCCCATCTCCTTTGATTTGTCACTTGTCTGAAACACAAGATTGGCCTATATGGCAATCTGGCACTGCCAGAAGGGCTGGTCTGCCCCGTCCGTGTGTATGTTGGTTCTATGGTCTGTTTTGACAGCACAGCTGTTGCCAGGCAATTGTGAGTATCACTAGAAAGGGGCGTAGGCTATTTCCACATCTTGGGAGTCAGGAGTACATGATTTGATTGGGCAGAAGTTGTGTGCTTATCTTAGTCGTGATTCAGTTTATTGCCAGCTGCACCCTGAATCTAATATTACATATTGCTTGTCATCGGTTTTCATCAGCAGAACTGAGTTGCTACTCAGTGCTGGGGCTTCGACGCTTCCTGACCTGTCTGGGCGCATCTTGGGGCAAATCTCTGCCGGCTTCTGCTTTGCTGTTCTCTGGTCGCGGCACCCGCTCCACGGCTGTTGCGTGAACCGGACCCGCCCACACTGCCCACACCGCTGCGGGACTGCGAGGCGATCTTCAACACCTGGAGCCTCTTCCCGCAGCGGCAACGCCCCCCCGCCTGGCTCCCCGATAAAACTTCACAGCATCCGCTGCGCGGGTGCTACTCAGTGCTGGGGCTTCGACGCTTCCTGACCTGTCTGGGCGCATCTTGGGGCAAAACTCTGCCGGCTTCTGCTTTGCTGTTCTCTGGTCGCGGCACCCGCTCCACGGCTGCTGCGTGAACCGGACCAGCCCACACCGCCCACACCGCTGCGGGACTGCGAGGCGATCTTCAACACCTGGAGCCTCTTCCCGCAGCGGCAATGCCCACCCGCCTGGGAGGTTAAAAGCAGTTTGGTCGTTCCGCGCAGCGGGACGCGCGCGGGACGGAGCTCGGGGCGAAGACCGGGCAAAGAGCAGGCTGTTTGAGGCCGTTCGAGTACGGTTGAGGACGGGCCGGGCCCCCCACCTCTGCCCGCCCTCACCTACCCCCATTTTAAGGAACGACTCTCCGGTAAACTGTGATCTAGCGGAAATCACCTCATCTACATAGTGCGGGTACCACAGACTTTTACTCTAGAAGTGTACTATAGTTAAAACAGGCATACGTATTTGGTAACATGACTATAAGATCAGGCAAAGATCGCACAGTCCAAATACAAACATCGAAGGGAGTTGTTTCGGGCCCACTGGACGCTTTTATCACCCGAGCATCAGGGATATTGGAAAAAGAAATAGCTATGGTGGAAAAACGTCTCTCCTTAGACCTTGTTAGCGGTAAGCGCTCTTCGCTGGGCGGGATAGCAAAAATTACTAGCCCTGCCACCCATGCTGCATCAAATTGTGTATATTCTGTTACTACCGAGGCAATTGTTCACATAGATGGTGAAGGGGGGGCCCTTCAGTTCCTTTGGTTAATGTTGATCAAACTCTGGACGATACACAGTCAAGTGGTGGGGACCAAACTCAGAATAGTGGGGAAAACGACCTTAGCTTGGAAATTTCATACTCACCTACTAATGCTGCTTTAAATCTCATAGTAGAGGAAGATCCTTTGGGATTAGGAACAACATCCCGGAAAAGAAAACATGATTTGAGCCCTCAGGGGGGGAGAGATCACAAGATGCCCAAACTTAATGATCCATTTAGCAATGTTACATCTGTCTTGGTGCATCCCCCTGATTCACAAATATCATCTGCTTTTCCCAACGTGCTATGTCCTGCTTTAACTACCTTGGGGTCATCTAATCCCTGCCCTATGTGTCTCAATAGTGATGAAGTCTTACTGGTAAAAATGGAGGCCATGATTAAAACCCTCCTCCTCCCTGTTTTGGAGCGCACCAGGCTGATGACCTCCAAAATAGATGCTCTGGAGACACTAGCAAATACAAATTTGGGCTTGCTACAAAAGCTAACTACTTCTAGTCCAGCGGGAGGGGTTTCAACACAGTCGGTATCCAAGACAAAATCCTCACATCATGCTCTTAGCAGTAAACCCATCAACCCTGTACCAATAGGGGCAGCCAATAAGAAACCGTTAGCGGGGGGGGGAGACCTACAAATAACCTTAGCATGGTAGCTGAGGGGACTCTGCCACAGGTTCCTAAAAAGAAGGCAGCTGACAATCCCAACCTAGATAGGTCCCAAGCTGCTCGGTTCACTAATCCAGCGAAACCCAACGTTAATAGATGCTCACAGCCAACCCCTTGGGAAACAACTAATTATCGGAGCACCAAAATTCCAACAGGGGGGAATCAAAATAGGTACACCAATCCCCGCGTTGACTTACCCTCGGAGGCAACCCAATATACCATAGTATTAACAGGTGTTGCCCCGTTAAAAGTAGGTACTAAGGAGTCCTATGGGGATTTACGCAATAAGGTGATATTCTAGCTGAATAAAAATCGCCCCCTGCCACCATCAACTCCTACGGAAATTTTGTTCGTAAGGAGAGTTGATTGGGTGGGACACGGCACCAAAGACTTGGAGGGTGACTGTATTTTAATATCGTTTAAGGATCCTTGGGTGGTGGACACTATTCGAAGGGAAGCTAGGTTTGCTAGGCAGGGGGATGTACAAACTCTGGGGCTAACATACTTCTACCCCCAAAGACAGAGTAATTTCTCATTAGACCCCACTCACAGGAGACCCCTAGCTAAGAGGTACCCCATAGTAAGAACACCATACCCCCAGCAATATCCCTCACTTTTTAACCACTTTGGGCCCCTTTCCGATCTTGAGGCCATAGATTGACTCTCTATGGGGAATAGAAAAATTGAGTCTGCTATGGACAATGGGTATGTGGAAGCGAAGCCTAGTCGGGGGGCACCTCTTTTTACAAATAAAATAGAGGCAACTGAGGGGGCACTAGCAATCGAGGAAGATGCTGCAACAGCTGTTGATGTTCCAACAGAGGTTCTGCGGGTGGGGGATTCCAGGGATAATGCTGACACCAATGAGAATAGTGTAAAAACAGGGTGTATATCACTGACCCCGGCCGTATCAGTATTAACGATCCCCCTAGCAGCTCGCTTATTAGAAACATGCAACATAGTGTCCTGGAATGTTGCAGGGGTTAGGGGACGCATGAATTCGGAAGATTGGTTGGAGTTTGTGGACAAATTTGATATCATCCTGCTACAGGAAACCTGGGCACCTGATCCAATTCATAGGGTAGGTTTTGTAAATGTTTTCAAACCAGCTATTAGGGGTGGTAAAGGGCGAGCCTCAGGGGGTTTGTTGATCTGGGTGAAGCAGTCATCAGGATACCACCCATCTGAGATACTTGTAGGCAACCCGGACCTCCTGGTAATTAAATTGTGCAAAGACGGATATCGGGACCTGATTGTTATTAATGTATATGCACGAGGTCTCCCTGGGGGTCGCTGCCCTGTTGTGTTGGATGTATTGGACCACTTCCTTGCAGGTTTGGCCAGAGAAAACTTCATCCTCTTGGCAGGAGATTTAAATTGTACTTTTGAGCCGCTTTATGTAGCCGGGGACAGCTGGGGTTCTGCAGAAGATGCAGCCTGGAATGTTCCAGATTTGATGCTAAATAAAACTGTTAAAGCTACTGAGGCTGCGTTGAACTGGATGGCTCTGTGTCTTACCCGGGGGCTAAGGGCTATAAATGGACGGTCAAGATCAGATTTGGGTGCCAACTATACCTTTGACAACGGACTAAGGAAAAGCCGGATTGATTATTTTTTGTTAAAGCTGGAACACTGGCCTCTGCTGGTAGATATGGAAGTGGTACCCCACCCAGAAAGTGACCATAACCCCCTGACACTTAAATTAAGGCTTCCGGGAATGAAGAGATTGAAGGAACCCGACACCTCCCGGACTGGAGACGTTATTCTGACTAATGATCGAAGGAGGTTAAAATGGTCCAGGCTAGCGGGGGATGAGACCCTACTAGGGAGCGTTGAGATTGTGGTCTCTAATATGTTCAATGAAATAATGCGTGATGATTTGCTGGGGGGGTGGTTCTGTAAATACTGTAAATACTGTCATTGATCTTCATGAGCGCTGTTTCAGTGAGCTCAAACTCCTTATATCTTTACCAGGTCTGAAGGGAACCGCCAAACAAAATGCCCCCCGTCAGAAATGGTACAATAAAAAGTGCAGGGAGGCCCATAGACACCTTGTCAAAGCGGTTAAGTCCCGGAACATATGAGCGGTTAAGGCAGCTAGGGTCCAATATAAGAAAGCTCAGTGGGAAGCCAAACGGGAGTGGGAGGATATGTACTGGTCCGATCTTTTGGATGCCTCCACTTCAAATAACCCGTCTAAGTTCTGGGACTTAGTGAAATGGGGCAAGGACTCTGACTCACGCATTCCCACAAACCATGTACCCCCTGAAGCTTGGGTGACCCATTATTCGGCCCAATTTAGTGCTGAAACCTCTGAACCCCCTTTTAAATTGGACGAGGCACCTCTGTCACCTATTCGAGGGGAGAAACTCATTTTCTTGGAAACCGAGGCAGAGCTAGCACTTGGCTTGACCCAGCGGGGAAAAGCACCAGGGATGGGTTTAATCCCGGCTGATTTGTTTAAAGCCAACCCCGCTCTATGGGTGCCCTACATAACAAAGATCGCAAATGCAATAGCTAAAGGGGCAAGAATCCCTAGGTCATGGAAGGGTGCGGAGATACTCCCAATCCACAAAAAAGGCGATAGGTCTAATCCGGGCAATTATCGCCCGATTAGCCTCATTGATTCCCTCCAAAAAATTATTGCACGTATGGTCTTGAGTAGAGTTCAAGGCTGGATTGAACTAGAGGATATTTTGTCTCCCATGCAAGCGGGCTTCAGATCAGGTACGAGCACCATCGACCAGGTGTTCAGATTCTGTCTGATCTACTGGAAGGTGGTCTTGCTCGGCGGTGGAACCATCTTTGCCGCATTCATAGATCTGAAGTCCGCTTTCGATTTAGTGCCGAGGGATAAACTGTGGTGCGTCCTGAGGGACTTAGGCTTACCCAGGGAATTACTTGACCTGATAATTAAAATGCACGATGACAATTACGCAAGGGTGAGGTGGGGAGGCCAGGGACAAGTGACAAAATCCTTCCCCGTGACCCGTGGTGTCCGCCAGGGATGCGTCCTGGCGCCAACACTCTTCTTGCTATTCATTGATCAAGTGGTCAAATTCTTTGCAGACACTCCCACTGACGCCCCTATGCTGGCAGGGACAAGGTTCCCAATGCTTATCTTTGCCGACGACACCCTACTCCTCTCAAAAACACGCAGTGGTCTGCAGCGGGCGCTGGACCGCTTCGAGGAGTTCTGTGCCATCAATGACCTTAAGGTAAACGTGGGTAAAACCAAGTTTATGGTTCTTAATAGGAGGCATTTTGTTCGGAGTACCGTAAGTATGAGTGGAGTCAACTTGGAACAAGTTGAAACCATGACGTACTTGGGGGTTACCTTGGATCATCGTCTGGGATGGAAAGACCAGGTTGATGCCCAACAGCTTAAATTCGCCCGACTCACCGGCTGTCTCCTGAATGAGCAAAGGAGATCAATTACAAAACGGGTTACCCCAGCGTTAAAAATCTATGACACTAAGATCAACACCGCAATCCTATATGGCGCTGATCTCTGGGGACACATGGATCTCTCCAGCCTCTTCAGAACCCAGTGTAAGTTTTTAAGGAGTCTGATTGGGCTACCCCAATCTTCCCCTTCCATACCTCTATGCCTGGATCTGGGATGTAATCCAACCCACGAGATGGCAAGATTTAGATTGGTGGCCTTTTGGAGGCATATATGGACATCCCCTGACCTTGCCCTTTTTGCTAAGGAATTGGCCGAAGTTAGGTCAATTGGGGGATCTGGGCGAATCCCTTGGCTAAAGATGGTAAAAACTATTTTGGTTGGAATGGGACTGGAACATCTATGGATATCTCCAAGTACCAACGCTTTCCCCCCCAAACAGGAATTCAAGGCATTGTACTGGGCCTCGGTCCGTCAATCGCTAGTAACGGCCTCCAGCTCCGTTGGTCTAACGGGAAGGTTTCTGACCATTAAGTTGGATCCCTCCCGTGAGACCTATTGGGATATCATCATCAAACCGCTAGACAAGAAACTTTACCATCAGTTTCGGGTAGGAGCATTGCCATTGAATTCCTTTACAAAAAAATGGGTTAATGGAGTGACTGAATTTTGTAGTTGGTGTCCAAGTCACAAAGAAACTGAGGGTCATCTTTTGTTTGCCTGCCCGATTTATTCGCCACCACGAACAAAATGGTTAAAATCCCTGTTTCAGCGCCTCCCTTTTAGAAGGTCTTCGGAGGCCATCTGGGTTCTAAAAACCAATACCTCAGAGGTGATTGTGGTGAGCATAGCCAAATTCCTAGGTGGGCTTGGGCCATCAGGGCAAGAAGCAGACAAAACCTTTCATAGGGCTTCTTAATTTATTTATAAAGGCTTAACCATTCCTTCTTTTATTTAAACTTAGGAAAAATGTATATAGTATGAGGAATGTTCTCGTATATTATTGTTGTTTTTCTTTTCTTTTAATTTTCAATATGCTATGGTCAGGTTTGTCTTTGTATTTTGAATGTTTAATAATTTTTTTACGATAATGGTGCTGTTATCCTAAAAATGTCATTATAATGAAATATGTTTTAAACGCTGTCTTTTATGATTTTGATATCGAAATAAAGACTTTAAAACCTGAACCTGAACCTGAGTTGCTCACTCTCTTCACAAAAAAGTGCTTGCCCTCCATGATGCTATGATCATTTTGTTCATTTATCCAGCTGCCTGAGCTTGAACTTTTATGGGCACACATGTGGCATTGTAATACTATTAAAGTGTCTTTGATAACTAGATAATGTATGTCGTTTTTCTCTGGCAGCAGCACAGATGTGAGGAGGGAAGTCATTAACCTACACAGGTTTTTAGCTCAGGTTTCACTGTGAAACTGTCACTTGACCTTTTAACCTCCTCCAATCTTATTCCACAGTTTTTTTATTCCACACAATTATATCACTACTCCAGGGGCGTAACAAAGGCCCCCGCAGCCCCCGTAGTGCAAGGGGACCCGAGCTCCAGGGGGCTCCCTCAGTGCAGTACCATGGCCTGTGAGCTCCCGAGTAAGTCCGGAAGTGGGGCCCTCCATGCACTTTGCATGGGGAGGCCTCAAGTTTCTTCTTCTACTGGCTCTGTGGTGTGTTCACATCGTGAGTTTTTCCTATATTTCTTGTTTTAGGCATTATGAAAACAATCATAGTTTTTAATTTCAGGAGACTGAATGTCCTATGTTTACAAATTAATGTTCAGCCCCAGACAGCTCAGTGGAGGAACACACACAAAGCATGGTTTACCAGTGTGGGGAGGGCTGTGTTCAGGTTGCTACCTTGTGACCTGTTGTGTTACTTTGAAGTGGGCGTCTTCACAGTAATATAATATTGAAGTGTTTACATAGCTTGCACTAGTTTAATTCTCTCTTGTGTTATATTTGTGTAAAGGTGTAAACACCTCATTAGTCATTGCGTTATCGGTCTCTTGTGATGGAAGGAAGAGCCCTTTAGGACACCCTTTTTCCTGCAAATTTCATAGAGATCTCTGCAGTGGGCTTTCAACCAGCTGAGTTATCCTACTAACATGGGTCTGAATATTTTTCTCACAGGCTCTATAAGGGACCTTCTTTTTACATCTTGGTGTGTTGGTGGGCATAAAATAAGGTCTTCAATGAATTGACCACGAAATCTGAAAAGGCAAGCACTGGCATTATCGGCTAGGTAGATGCCACAAGAGGAAACGGAATGAAAATGAAACTGATGGGAGCCCCTTCATACTAATTATGAAGCTCTACAGGAGAGGATTGCAGTGCCAATATGTACAGGTGCACATTTATTTAAAATGTTCTTTCAAGGGAATAGTCATATGCCTGGGAGCTAGACCCAATGGGCAGTGTAGCACTTGAGACCGAACACAGAATTCTGGTCATCATATGTTTATTACAGAAGCAGGGCGGACATTCACAATGCTAGACATTATAAACCACCAGTTTGAACACCAGAACCTAAAGCCTCTGCACTACAGCACTGTATAACTGTCTGTGCCATCACCAGAGTAGCCCTACAGTTCTAACAATTGTGAAGAATGGTAGCAGGAGATGTGTCAAGGGATTGGTGAGCAATTGACCTGTTTTGTCTGGATATTTGGCTTGCAACAGAGAGAATGTGTTGTGTTGCGGATTCAGACCCTTTCCCCTCATGACAAGTAACATGCCAAATGCACCACCAGTAAAGGTGTAGAGCACTTCAAAACAATGATGTATCAATAGCACCCACAGCCCCCTCGGTGCAGGGTGGCTCTGGGATCCTGGATGCCCACTCTGACACTGTGCACAGGTCGCCCGGAGAGTTCTTGACTGGGCCCAGATCGTGGGGGCCCCTTCTATGCACTTTGCAGGGGGCCCCCTCAAGTTTTGTTACGCCACTGCCTCTGGGGTATCTATGCCCTAGGTACCTAAAGTACCATATACTAGGGACTCATAAGGGTACCACGGTAACCAAAACGGAGTGTACCTAAAGTACTTTGAATAATTTCAGAGAGGAAGCAGCTGGGCTGGGGTCCTGAATAGGAGGGCCCCAGCCAGACTAAGGTCGAAAAACAGTGAAACATCAACAAAAAGTGGGGGTAACCATAAGAGTAGATCCTACTCCCCTACAGGATTCATATGTTTAAGATTTGGATTGTGGTCAATTTTGATCTTGTTAACTTTTTCAATATCACTATAGATCTATGTAGCTGTTGTTAGACAGGCATTCTAGGTATGTTTCTGATGTATGAAACCTAATATTAATACTGCTCAAATTGTTCTCAGTTAAAAAGTATTAACTGCACACTTCTCCTTACAGAATAAGCATCACTCTAGATATACTCAGAACCTGGTGATCCAGAACCCAGAGACAAGATGCTACTCTGAGCTGACCCCACCAGATCTGATGCAAAGACTCCACATACTTGAAGAATCTGGTATTTCTCTTTTTCTCATCCCAACCCCCTTCCCCTTGGGAGCTCCCGGGGAGCAGTGTTTTTCATTGCTGCCCCGTTAGTTTTCACTGGGACTCGGGGAATAACATTGCCCCATCGGAACAGCCTGGTTTTCAGGTGAGTGACTCGCAACAGCAGCTTACAGTTCTCCTCCTATAGGAAATCCTTTGTCCCCCCCTAGCAGACCACTTCATACCTCATTAAAACAGCTTGGCTCAGCCTGGCAGAAGCTGGCCACTCAGGAGAAAGAAGCTGATAGTCTGTTTTTTTCTAGAACTTATTTTCGGTAATAGTTATTATAAACCTAACCAAGGCAAGTTGTTTGATGTAACATCACTCCCATTCAAGTGATTAAAGGACATTTCTAGCATGCTCCTGTCAACTTAAATCAAATATTCCCATGTTAGCCCAAGGCGCCAGTTTTCTACAACGGAGAAAATGGAAATTGTCAGTGTTTCCCTTACCAGGGCTTATAAAACATATGTTATAATGTCTCTTCTTATTGTTACAAGACACGCTACCCCTGGGGGAGACCTTAGGGGTGACTTAGATGTAAAAATAAGGTAGTGTGAGACTTTAGAAGTACCTTTAAATGCAAAGTTGAATTTTTATATTATCTCAATTTAAAAGCAGCCTGGAAGACAGGGCTGGCTTTTAAATTGACAGCAAGCACCACCCTAGTGCAAACTTAAGTACATTAAATATACTGGGCCTCTATACCTGCATGCCCTTCCATAGACTAGGGTTTTACAGGTAGGTTGTCAGCGCCAATTGTATTTATACTTAATTACCACACACTTTTAATCAGAGCACAGGACCTGGTTCTGGTTAGCAGAGCCCAGGGTACAATCTAGTAGTCAAAGCGGGGGGACACTGCAAACAGGTCTTGGCTTCTCACAGAAACTCTACGAGTTCCACCCATCCCTAGATAATGTAGCGTGTTGCTGTGTGTCTTGAAATGGAGGCGTATAAAGTGGAGTACCGCAGATTAGAATGGCATGTCATTAGGTAGAGTGGCATGTCAAGCAGTGGAGTGGAGTGACGTGGAGTGGAGTGATGTAGAGTGGAGTGTCATAGAGTGGAGTTGTGTGTCATAGATTGATGTGGTGTGTTTTACAGTGGAGTGGCATGCTGTACAGTGTTAGTGTGGAGTGGCATTGTGTGTCATAGAGTGGAGTATAGTGTGTTCTAGAGAGTCATCCAGTGAAGTAGGGTGGCATAGAGTGGAGGGGCATAGAGTGGAGAAGAGTGTTGTAGAGTTGAGAGGAGCAGAGTGGAGTGCCATGTTGTACAGTGTGTTAGTGTGGAGTGGCATAGGGTGTAGTTGAGTAGAGTGACATATAGTGGTGTAGAGAGGCATGGCACAGAGTGGAATAGCATAGTACAGTGGAGTATAGTGCAGTAGTGTGTCAAAGTAGAGTGGAGTAATACAGCATGGAGTAGAATAGAGGGAATTGCATGGAGTTCTGTAGAGTGAAGTAGAGTGTCGTACAGTGACATAGAGGGGAGTACATTCTTGTAGAGTGGAGCAGCATTGCGTGTCATAGAGTGGAGTAAATATATGACCCTACACACAGGAAGATTTCTCCATATGCATGAGGACCATTTAACATTTTCCTTCCTGTGTCTGGTACACACTGAATGGCAGACAGGACCAGGGAAAATTAGTGACAGTCATTCTACCTTAATATAATGACAAATGTGGAGTTAGCAATGGGGTTATGATGAGGAGTTGGAGGCAGTATGATTGTTGTGAATGGTGAGAATGACTAGGATTAAATGAGTTGTAATAATAAAGCCACTGCAGACTGTAGAGGAGGCAAAACACAAACCTAGAAAAAAACACTCTGTTCCCATATCCACATACAAATCAGCCACCTGCCTTGCTGCCTCTTGCAATGTGTGGAGTGCAAAAAAACGATGGATTTAGGCCCAGATCCTTGTACTGGGGTGAATGTATGACATTGTTCTACATTCTGTCCATCAACTGTGTTTTTTGCAATCTTGCAATGTCTGCCACCTCTAACAGGCCCTAACCCCACCAGGTGCCAATGAATATTTGATCACAAAAACACCAGCTAAAACATGTCTGCACCACCTGCAATGTAACAGCTCTTTTCTTTAATTTGGAGGTGTAAATTTGCAGTGCACACTTAAAGGAAAACCTCTGGCATATGAAAATGTAACATGATCTTGTAGAGATGATGAAGCAAAGCTTCGCATATTTTGCGACTTGCTGTATTCATGAACCTCGTCTGTGTGTAACAAAGTAATAATTGTATGTCTTACTAATGTTTATTTTATGTTAAACGAGGTTTTCCGACGCTTGCATATGTGTTTTACTAAAATAATTTACTCGAGTCATTTAAAATGTCCGCCGCTTGTATTTAGTTACTGCGCATGCGTCAGCCACACTCACGTGTCCTGACGTATCTGCAGAGTTGGAGGGAAAATTATGCGCATGCGTAATACATAGCTTTGCCGATAACGTGGTACTGCTCGTGCCACTGCTCTTGTGACTGTTGATATGTAGCTAACATTTAGACTGCATAAGTATATTTCTTAGTGATAAGTTGAAAGTACAAACCCTGTGATGGGTTTTCATAATGTTATTTTTATGTATTAATTTGTTTTCGCTTACTTTTCATGTACCGCGGGGAATGGGGGTCTGACGGCACCAAAAGCCATCTTGGAGGTCCCTTCTACGCATGTGCGACTTTCTGGGGCACCGACAACCTTGGCTGATGGAACACCGCCAGTTGGCAGTGATGGGCAAGATGCTCCTGAGAACTGACCTGCGAACTCGGCTGGACGAAGTCATGTGTCCCTGTTCCGCTACATTGTACAATTGTCATTGTATTTCTGCGCAGTTTCTCATGGGAACCCCAATCTCGCTAGGCGGTACCCAGATATGTAAATGAAGCATCCAAATAGTGTGTTATGATTGGTGTGTTACCCAAATCCTACCTTTGGACCAATCGAAATTGGGGATTCTGACACTTTGCAACATTTGGGGGGTGGTACCCTGTCCCAAAAGAGTATATCTACCCTGGGTTCACCTAGGGAATTTGTCCGACTTGTCTGGTTTAGCTGACCTGTCACTGACCCATCGCACTCAATAGGTGACTGAAGATACAGAGCGCTGCGGAGCACTCTGTCCGAAATTGACCATAGACTAAGGTTTTACTGAACCTTAAAGTGCTGGCGAAGCACTTTGCTGGGAGTTCGCTGACCCAATCGGGGTCTTGATCGATAGCTGCAGAGAGGGTGGAGCGCAGGCGTTGCTTCCAAACTGCGGGTGCGGTCCTGTCCTGAGCGGTCCTGTCCTGAGGGTTTGCTGTCCTGACCTGAGGTTCTGTCCTGATTCCTATTCCGAGGGTATCCTGTCCTGTCTTGGGTGTCCAGTCCGCACCTGCTGTCCTTTGAGGGGTATCCTTCCTTGAGGGTTTCCTGTCCTTAACTGACCCGTGGCCAGGGTTTGGTTTCCACACCAGTCTAGGTAAATACTGCTCTAAATTCTTTAAAACTTGCACCTTTCTATTTTTCTGTCTTTTGCTTCAATAAAGAGACACCTTTGCACATGTTGATTTTTCCATGCTTTTGCCGCAAACTATTGAAACGTAAAGTCATTTGCATATTTTCCTAATATGTTCCCATGTTACCCTACCTTTTAGAAATCATATTTTGCATTGCAGTTTGTCATTTCCTGATATGGTCTAGAACGGCCTTACTTAAACTGTCTAAAGAGTTGTTGCCTTAAATGCATAGCATTTCCCTTTTCATCTTATATTTGCATTTCCATGATTACCCTGACTTTATTTCTCTATAGTTATGTACTTTTCATTATCTTGGTTATTGATTGCCTTATTCTTGTAAGTTTGATGCTTGATGAAAACGAACTTTAGATAAAGCTTTTAAAACTTCCAGTTGTCCGTGGTCATTTTACAACAGTATTGAAAGTCATTTGAATTTGCATTTGCTGCCTTTCCTTTTACAGCTAGGCCCCTGATCCGTTGAGGTCATAGGTACCCGTGTCGGTGGATGGTAAGTCGGGTACACTGAGTAATAACGGTAGGGAACACACAAATTGGTAGTAGCCCGTGAAATCGCCTGGTTAATGAATAGTGTGAATTGAAAGTATATGGGCCCTGAAGCCGGAAACGGCGAAATCATTGGCTGGGTGACCTCGCGCGCTCTATCAGTTTTTCTGGTAGATCAGAGGATGGTTAGGGACTAGCTAAAGGTTAGGTAGGACTAGTTAGTCTAGTTAAGTGGTAGCTGCTAGTACATTAATGCTGCTATAGGAGCAGCTGTTCCGAGGGACCCGATCACTCTCTTGTGAATACACTGCTGAAATTCATGAACTGTTTTTTCATTATTATTCTTGTTCTTATATTGTTATATGTATTAATCCATGCGTTTGTAAACCGTATTGTTTCTTGTTGTCCGAACTCCCCGGGGAATTGAAAGGGCAAGTGGTGAATAGAATCCATTGTCCTGAGGTCGCAGGCTTAAGGAAAGTTAGGTGCAGGTTAGGATAACCGGGAAGCACTAACTAGGGTTTTTCTGAATACATGTGCGAATAAATGTCAGTAACGAGGTTCATTGGCAAAATTCCCATAGTGGCGTAACCTAGTAAGGGTCACATCGGAAGAGTAGCAGGTTCATCGGAGCTTGGGTGAAAGCAGAGGGGTCCGCTGGGAAACCTTAGACTCGGATATATCCCGGAGAAGTGGATGAGTTTAGGGGAATAACAGGTTCACCGATGCTAGAGTGAAGGGTAGGCGGAAGAGATCTACCCGCAGCGCGTGAAAAGTAAATGGAAGTAGTTTACTTGCAGTAAAACAAAGCTATCCTGTCTAGACACTTGAGCACTGTGGCGAATGTGTATTTGTTGTAAAATAACCAAGCACTGAGCACTTTAGAAAGCAAGAAAGTTTCCGTTACCTTGTGAAGGGAGGGAGTCAGCCGCGAAGCGTCTCTGACGTCACTCCGTGCCGCGCTGGGATTGGTAGAAACAGCGGGCGGGTAGCGGGGCTGGAATTGTAAAGGAGGGGTGAAGCGCCGAGGAGTGAGAACTGTCTCACGAAGGGGCCGCGCACCCATTGGTCGAAACTATTTGAACGCGTGCACCCCATTGGTTGCACGGAATTGCAAGGCGCGTTCTGATTGGAGGTAACTTTGTAAACAGAGTTAAGCGTAGAAATCGTATGTGGCACTCATATTGTCCAGAGACTAGACCCGATCCGAGAAACCAAGGGTTTGAAAGGGATCAGTGGAAAGCCAATAGATACGATATTATGTACGGAGCTAAGAGAAAGATGTCCCTTGTAAATAGGGTAAAGAATTATTTCAAAACGGACAAACCGATTAAGTCTAGAGAGGGCGTTACTATCCCGCCACCGAATACTCCCGCCTCATTCATGATGTTTGACCGAGGGTACAATACCTGTGTGTGGTTGGAGAATTGGGTAAAGTACACGAAAGATGACGGAATATTGGCTTTTCCGTTAGACGGTACTTTCAATGGCAGAATTTTATTTAATTTGAGAACCCGAATGAATGAATTACATCCCAGACCAAGACTAACGCAGTATGAGGCATTAGAGGAATGGGAGATTGAGGCTTTTGAAAGAGAGAAACCCCGAATGGACAAAGGTCTGACTAAGTGGTACCCCAGGTTGAAACAAGAGACCAGGGATAAGAGGATGAAACAGTGGAGGCAGAGCATGATTGTTGAGGGTCTGTTTCCCATGATGCCAGCAGGTAACCCTTCTGTGGGAGAGAAAAGAACAGAAAAGAGTAAGCATTGGGGGGGCCTTGGGGAGTCAGACGATGAATTGTTAGATGACATCTTTACGAGAAGTCCGCCCCCTTATAATGAGGGAGCCCGATCTTCCAGTACAGGAGAGAATCCCCAGCGTCCATCTGTAAAAGAGGAGGACAGATCCCTATGTAGGGAGGGAGGTGGCCAGGGGTTGCCCTATTTTGAGAATCCCGGACCCACGGAAGTACGAAATATATATCCCAGTATGCCCGTGAGCCCGGAAGAAAAATATTCCCGAGAAAAGCTCTTTTACCCCAGACCTCTTTATGAAAACGAAGAAAAGCCATTAAGTTCAGGAGTGCCCTTTTTGCAGCCTCCATATAGGGAGGAGCGCAGGTCATTTGGGACAGGAACTTTGTTCCCGAAACCAAATTATGGTGGGGGACCGAGTGAAACGCATCCTACTGCCCCGAGTTTTACGCCTCAACTGACCCCACAGATAATGCCTGAACGAACATTAGGAAGGATATTGGAAGAGAGGGAGCAAGAAGTTCTGGCTAGACAGAGAACAGAAATAATTCAGAAAATCTCCCAGTTGAACACCAGTCCTGAGGCTTTGACTATTCCCGTAACTATTGGACCAGTGGTTCCGTTGTATGGGAATAGTCAGGGAAATCCGAATCCTCCAGTTATGAACCCAATTATGGCACCACCCAGACAGGAACCCATAATAATAGATGATCAGTCCAGTGAGTGTGAGTCTGAAGTTGCGTTCTTGGACCTGCCCAACAAACAGACCGGAAAAGGAGTGCCGAAGCGGCAAAATCCTTTTGATGCGAAAGAAATTAAATTAGAATCAACGTCAGGTACTAGGAGTGTGTCTCTGGTAACTCCGGAAGAAATTGAAAATTGGAGTCGTGAATTAGAAAAGCAGACTCCGCAAACGACAACTTTGGACCTCTACAAACTAAGAGTAGAAATAGAGGAATTAATGGCAGGAAATGTGGGATTGGACAGATTGAATACCTATTCTGAAGAAGAGTTGCTGTTTATGTGTAAAAGCCTTACCCGGAGTACTAGGGTGCTCCACGAAAAACTGACAGACACCGCAGCTAGTATGGGGATAGATATATCCAGATCAAAGCCCTTGCAGAAACCATACCGAGCTGAGTTCTCAGACAAGGATTTAGAGAACTTGAATGTGTCAGGGAGGAAGTTGCAGATTAAAGAGTTGCTTGCAGTTTTGCAAAAATGGGGAGACGTGGAAAGATGGAAAACGAGGTGGGCACGAAAGAAAGATGAGGCCCGATCCAGACAAGCTACCCCTGAGTTCCCTCTGAGGGAAGTAGAAAAGCCCGAAATGTTATGCCCCATGCGTGAAGTACCGGGTGGGAGGTATGTGCACGTTCCATGGTCCAGACAGGATATTGTGTCCTTTACTAACGATTTTCCGAAACTGCGCGAGAAGCCGGTTGAATGGTACCGGCAAGTGGAAAGGTTCGTAAAGGTGCAAAAATGCCTGTGGAAAGAGCTGGATGGGTTTTTCGACATTGTGGTCCCGGTCGATCTATGGACCGAGTGTAAAATAGCCATAGCCTGGCCTAGTGAGGAGTACACAAGAGATAAAGAAACAGGGGAACCTTCGAAGGAAGTCATGAGAAAATATGAGCAGGTAATTCAGCACTTGAAAGAAAAGGTGCCCGCAAAGGAAACTGATTGGACCAGGATAGATAGAACAACGCAGGAAAGGGATGAGACAGTGCACTCCTATTATGAAAGGCTGTTGCAGGTGTTTAAAACCTACAGTGGTATAGATAACATCGAGATGAAGGATATGACGCACTTTATTTACAGGTTTGTAAACGGTTTAAGACCTGAAATTTGTCAGTGGATAAAAGATAACAAAATCTGTTGGCACTCCAAAAAGGTAGACGAGGTACTGCGGTACGCAAAGTACTGCGAGGACGAAATGGCAGAAAAGAAAAAGGCTCTCAAAGAGAAGGTCATGTGGGCTCAGGTGAAGCTCGCAGAACAGCAGGAAAAGCAGTTGAGTAACATGGTCAAAAATGCTAAGAACGAAGGTCCTGGGGGAGGGGGAGGAGGCAAGCCGCGGCCCAAAATGAGCAGGGAAGAGGCTATGAAGAAATTTCCCTGCCATCAGTGCGGCGAAATTGGACACTGGCGTAACGAGTGTCCTTATTTGCCAGATGATAACCCCAAAACTCCTGATTTAACTCCACAGACGCAGAAAGAAAGACCAAGAAAGACTCAACCACAGGTAAAAACGGTGCAGGTGCCCCGAGCTCCTAAGCAAGTGCATAGGGGGAAAGCGACAGAGGGTGATGAGATAGAAGTCTGGGAAAGCAATGAGAACAGAAATGCAGCAACTTCGCAGTATCTATTGAATGATACCTTCCTTTGTGATGACCAGTACTGACGGGGCCTGAGAGGGGAGGACGAGGAGTGCGTACTTGGCGCCTCCTTGCCGGTAGACCAGTCCGGACCATACATTGAAGGAAAGGTTGACGGAAATGATGTCACCTTTCTGTTGGACACTAGTGCTACCCGTTCTACTGTGAGAACAGTGGATGTTCCAAACCTACCCCTCTCGGGAGAAGCCATCCAAGTAGTGGGTGTATCTAATCAATTGATTAGTACTCCCGTTACCAAGCCCATGGAGATCTCAATTGGAAACTTTAAGGAAATGCATAGATTTGTCGTTTGCGACACCAGTCCAGTAAACTTACTGGGACGTGATTTGCTGTGCAAAATGAACTGTACCATCTTTTGCACACCAAAGGGTGTTGAAATTCAGACCCCAGATGAAGACGGCATTTATAAATTAATGCTGATCAGACCTGACTCAGAAATTAAACGAATGACCATGCAGGATTTGCCCAGAGAACTACAAGAAGCAGTGAAGCCAGAGGTATGGGACTTTACTGGGAAAGATGTAGGGTTAATGAAAAACGTGGACCCCATACAGATAGCAATAAAGGACAATGCAGTATACCCCAATACTAAACCCTACAGAATGAATGCAGAAGTGAAAGCTGGTGTTACTCTGGAAATACAGAAATTGCTAGAAGGAAACATCATACAGGAGGTAATGAGTAGCCCATGTAACTCCCCGATTATGGGCATCAAGAAGCCTAGTGGCAAGTACAGAGTAGTGCAGGATCTACGGAAAGTCAACAAGATAGTAGTCCCCTGTTGCCCTATTGTCCCGAACCCAGCAGTGATTCTGTATCAGATTCCCTGGGATGCTGAATGGTTCACTGTGATAGACCTGTGTCATGCATTCTTTTCCATTCCCTTGCATCCAGGTAGCAAATTTCTTTTCTCATTTGCCTTCAATGGTCACGTGTATTGCTGGAACCGGGTCCCTCAAGGGTACACAGAGAGCCCCTCTATCTTTAATCAGATCTTGAAAAAATGTTTGGAAACTTTGGTCTTACCTGGAAACTCTGTCTTAGTGCAGTACATAGACGACCTCTTGGTGGCGTCTAAAAGTCATAGGGATTGTGTGATTGACACCATTGCCCTACTGAATCACCTGTGTGAGAAGGGACACAAAGTGGCCCCTGACAAATTACAGTTCTGTGCAAAATCAGTAAAATATCTGGGGCACCAGATAGAGAAAGGTGTCAGGAAAGTGACATCCGAGAGAGTGAGAATAATTCAAAAGATGCAGTTACCCCGTACTCAGAAAGAGATCAGAATGTTCCTGGGTGTGATAGGATACTGCAGGCAGTGGATTCTGGGATTTGCAGTCCTAGCTAGGCCCTTGATAAAAATGACCAAGAGAGGAACACCTGATATTGTAGAATGGAATGATGAAAGCTTAACAGCCTTCACCAAACTGCGAGATTGTCTGTGTACAGCTCCTGCATTGGGAATGCCAGACTATTCCAAGGAGTTTGCCCTATTCTGTGACACTCGCGATAATTGCGCGTTGTCAGTTCTGACACAAAATCATGGCACAACGAGGAGGCCTGTAGCATATTTCTCTGCCACCTTGGATCCAGTGGCTGCTGGATTGCCCGGTTGTCTGAAAGCAGTAGCTGCTACCTGTGCCAGTTTAGAGCAGAGTGAGTCAATTGTCATGGGACATCCGGTAACTGTGTATGTCCCACATGGAGTGGTAATTTTATTGACCAGAACTAAAACACAGTATCTCACCCCTAGTCGGCTGACTAAATACGAGAGGATTCTTGTGGGTGCTGCAAATGTAAACATTGTTAGGTGCAGTATTCTGAACCCAGCCACCTTACTCCCCGACCCAAAGGATATGGAAGGGGGGGTGGATGATGAGCATGATTGCATTGATTTAACAGAATTCAATACCAAGCTACGCCCAGACATAAAAGAAACACCATTGCCTGAGCATGATAAGGAACTATTTGTGGATGGTTCATGTCTAAGGCATGAACAAGGAGGCCTGAGTGCTGCCTATGCGGTAGTCTCCTTAGACAAAATTGAAGAAGCAGGTTATCTATATCACATAAAGTCTGCACAAGTAGCCGAATTGATCGCTATGATAAAAGCCTGCCAAATTGGGAAAAATCTACGCATAACAGTGTATACTGACAGTCAGTACTGTTATGGGGTTGTGCATGACTTTGGCCAATTGTGGCTACAGAGGGAGTTCCTGACTTCATCGGGTACCCCTATTCGAAATGGAAAAGTTGTTCAAGACCTTTTAGAGGCAATCCAGTTACCAAAGGAACTGGCAGTGGTAAAATGTGTTGCTCATAAGAAGGGCATTGACCTTGTATCACTGGGAAATGATTTTGCTGATCGAGTGGCCCAGTGGTGCGCCAGAGATCGGTATATCGTAAATCCAAAACGAGGGGGGCCAGGAACCAGCTGCCAACTTCAGGTGTTTGAAGAAGTGCCTACATGGGATGAAGTGAAAGAGTGGCAGCAGGCGGCACCTTGGCAAGAAAGAGAGAAATGGAAGGAAGATGGGTGTCGACCAAGACGTGTGGATGGTGTCATTTTGGGCCCAACTGGTATGCCTGTGTTACCTAGACACTTACTTAGCACAATGGCGAGGTTGATACATGAAGGATCACACATTGGTAGGGACGCCATGATTCTAGTGTTCCAACAGACTTGGTACAGTAAAAAGTTCAGGAAGGTAGCAGAATCCCTCTGCCAGAGGTGCCTGTCATGTCAAAAGATGAACCCAGGCAAGAAAACGGTGGTAGAACTAGGAAAAATTGGGAGGTCCGGGGGTCCCTTTGTGAGGATACAGGTTGATTTCATCACCATGCCCCGGTGTGAAGGGAAGCGATATGTCCTTGTCATGGTCTGTTTATTTTCCAAGTGGGTGGAGGCTTTCCCTACTCCCCAAAATGACGCAATAACCGTAGCTAAGTGTTTACTAAAAGAACTGATACCTAGGTTCGGAATGCCAGTCACTATTGAATCAGATAGAGGCCGACATTTTCATAATGAAGTGATCGACGAACTCTGTAAGGCCTTTGGAATTTCACAAAAGCTTCACTGTGCCTACCGTCCAGAGGCTTCTGGAATAGTGGAACAAGTAAATGGAACTATCAAAAACAGACTAGCAAAACTGTGTGATGCATCTGGCATGAACTGGGTGAAGGCCCTGCCCCTGGTCCTGATGGGACTCAGAAGTGTTCCAGACTGCAAGACAGGCCTAAGTCCCCATGAAATCATTATGGGAAGAGTGATGAGACAAGCATGGGTGCCAGGAAGCAAACTGTTGAGTATTACTGATGATTTGGTGCTTGAATACTGCAAGAGATTGGGTGACCAAGTGCGTTCTATCTCTCGCCAGATCGGAGAAGACGCCATCCTCAATCCAACGACTCCTCTCCACAAACTGGTCCCGGGGGACTGGGTGAAGATAAAGAAGCATACTCGGAAGAGCTGCCTGGAGCCAAGGTGGGGAGAGAAACGTCAGGTGATCCTGGTAACTACCACAGCAGTAAAGTGTGCAGGAGTTCCACGCTGGGTACACGCCAGCCACACCCAGAAGGTATTACCAGACAAAGAGCCTGAAGAAGAAGGGCGTCAAGCAGAGGACTCTGCAGGAGCCAGACCGGAAGTAGCTGACGACGTACAGCCCAGTACCAGTCGAGCTGCAGGATCAGCAGACGTTGGCCCAGGAATAGTTGATAACGAACTACCAAGAGCCCAGCCTGCTGAAGGGATCCAAGAAGCTGAGCCGGAAGTAGCTGAAGACGAGCTGCCAAGCATATGGCCAGAAGAGTGGATTCCCTTGATTGATCTCACTGAAGACCCCATTCGAACAAGTGAGCGACTTCGGGAAGGTAGAGAGTGGACTAGAGAGGAAAAGCAAGGCATAGGCGAAGAACCTCAGAATCTTGAGATTCACATCAAAACTGAGGAAGGAGAAGGTCAGACAGGGACAGAGCACGTGATTGATACAGAACAAGTGAATGCTGCAGAACCAGAGCCCGATGCTGAACAAGTGAAGGATACTGAACAAGTGAGGAATACAGAGCAAGAAATTGATACTCCTCCATTGACTCCTGATATCGAGAAGGGACAGACTAGACATAGCGTAATAGTTTGAGCAGAAGAAATTCCAGAGATCGAAGTGCTCGAACAGGATCAGATAGAATTAGAATAACGTGTTCAGGAACAAGAAACAGAGACATTTGAAAAGCAAAAACTAGATTCACCTGAACAAGGCCAGATTAGTACCCAGGCAGAAGAAATAGATGCGAGTCCTGGAATTAGTCAGATAGAAGAAGAAGAAACTGAAACAGAATTGCCAACCGTTAATGAGAACAAAAGGGCAAGAGAAGGAAACGAAGTCCAAGTACCAATCAAAAGACTCAAGAAAAGGAAGCATCTGGAGCCTAGATTCGTAAAGAAATTGAGACTAAGGATAAAGACGGTGGAAGAAAAACGTGCAGAAGAAAGGAGAAGTGCTCGCATAGCAGAGCAACAAGAAAGTACTTCCAAAAGAAGGAGTGATCGAATAAAAAGACAAAACAAGAAGTACAAGTCACCTGAATGGACACTTGTGTTGGAAGAACTTGAAGATCTTGATATAACTGACGTAAGCGACGGAGAGCCCGTCCCTGAGTACTCTGACGAAGAAGAAGAAGAACCACCGTGAATTTCCACAAAGTAAGATACTTGTGTAAAGACACAAAGAGGGGTCGAGAAACTTCTTTTGAGCCGAAATGTCTGATTCAAACGTGAATGGTAGACCTAGTCGCAGCTGTTGCAAAACATGCTGCAAGGTATGTGTCTGTAGTGTAGTTGTCCTGATATTAGTTTGGATAGGACTAACAATTTTCATTCCCTTTGCTGTGAGCAAAAATACTAACATTGTCCCTACTGAAATTGTAAATACTGACAGTGAGGAGTTGACAACACAGAGTGTAGCAAGACATGAAAGAGCACTGAGACAAACAAAACAAGACTTAGAAGCATCAGATGAGGGAGGACTACATTTTCATGGAGTTAAGAACAGGACACACTTAAATGTTTTCGCAAACTTGTTAATACACTATGTAGAGACTATGGAAATTGAAGATTGCTATGTCTGCATGAAGCTACCTACCTCTGTAGCTGAAGGCGTGACATACCATCACTTGCCACTGACATATGGAATCTCCTGTAGTATTTTAGCTAGTTTATTTTACAAAAGAGGACCGTTACAGTACTATTACTCTAACAATGACGTGATTTTTTCTGAACTTCCTATACGTGGGAACTTGAATCCTGTACATACTAAAAGTGACGTTACTCGCTATATGGGCGAATACTTTCTGACTATAGGTAACATTGACATAGCGGACGCACACAGAGATAACTTGACTTGTTCTTTGCGTGAGCAGGAAAAGATGTTCCTGAACATGGCAGAGAAAAGGAGAATTAAAATACAAAAGAAGGCTAATGACGAAAGTCAGAAAAGGCTGAGATGGGCAGAGAACATGGAAGGCACCTCATCTGGTGGGGCGGGTCCTGCTCTGTTGCTGGATTTTGAAAAGAAAGGCAAGCTATGTCTTCACCGCGAGAAGACTAGCTATTATAATAACATTTTCATTGGTTCCAGTGAATGCGAACATAATTACAAGGTAATTGGAGGTTGGGGTTTCAAAAATGGGTCAGAGCCTGTGTTTCCTGGAATTTATTATATTTGTGGGGACAAGGCTTATTTCAAATTGCCGGATCACTGGTATGGAAGCTGCTATTTTGGCATTGTCTTCCCGAAAATATACCATGTGAATGGAGTTGCTGGAAGCAGTGAAAATACTAATGGCTTAGCGCGTAGTAAAAGAGAAAGTATAGGTGAAATTATGGGTAGTATTTTCAGTGCACTGATACCTGGAGTGGGAGTGGTTCTGAACACTCACAGAATTTGCAAATTGTCTACTATAGTGGATGTGTTGTCTACTGACACAGCTCATGGATTTCTGCTGGTCAATACCGAAATGGTTGCGATCAGATCAATGGTTTTGCAGAATCGACTTGCTCTTGATACCTTATTAGCGAAAGAGGGCGGAGTCTGCCGGATGTTGAAGGCGCAACATTGTTGCACTTATATTCTGGATAAAAGTGTACAGCTCAAAAGATATGTGAAAAAACATTACTAATTTGGCAAAGGAACTCAAACCACTCGAGGTTGATAGTGCCTGGAAGAGACTGGTAGATGGTCTCTCAAATGTAGGTCATTGGCTTGCTAGCGTAGGTAAAGGCTTATTGTTCAAGGTACTGATGCCAATTGGAATTATAGGTCTCATCCTATTTTTCATATTTGTCTGCTGCAAATGTCGTAAGCACACCAGAAAGCATGAAGTGAATGCAAGAGGGGTGAAACGAAGTGTGGATGAGCTTGAATTAGAAGAGATGAATAATAAGATCTATAAAAAGGTGAAGAATTCTCACCCTACCAAAACTGAAAGAGAAAAGCTAGAGCGATTGTTGGAAGAGATAGAGCTGTATAAAGTGTGAAAGAAAGTTGGCATCTGGTTCCATTTATTTTGTGATGATAGTAAATATCATCAAAGAGGGGATTGATGAAGCAAAGCTTCGCATATTTTGCGACTTGCTGTATTCATGAACCTCGTCTGTGTGTAACAAAGTAATAATTGTATGTCTTACTAATGTTTATTTTATGTTAAACGAGGTTTTCCGACGCTTGCATATGTGTTTTACTAAAATAATTTACTCGAGTCATTTAAAATGTCCGCCGCTTGTATTTAGTTACTGCGCATGCGTCAGCCACACTCACGTGTCCTGACGTATCTGCAGAGTTGGAGGGAAAATTATGCGCATGCGTAATACATAGCTTTGCCGATAACGTGGTACTGCTCGTGCCACTGCTCTTGTGACTGTTGATATGTAGCTAACATTTAGACTGCATAAGTATATTTCTTAGTGATAAGTTGAAAGTACAAACCCTGTGATGGGTTTTCATAATGTTATTTTTATGTATTAATTTGTTTTCGCTTACTTTTCATGTACCGCGGGGAATGGGGGTCTGACGGCACCAAAAGCCATCTTGGAGGTCCCTTCTACGCATGTGCGACTTTCTGGGGTACCGACAACCTTGGCTGATGGAACACCGCCAGTTGGCAGTGATGGGCAAGATGCTCCTGAGAACTAACCTGCGAACTCGGCTGGACGAAGTCATGTGTCCCTGTTCCGCTACATTGTACAATTGTCATTGTATTTCTGCGCAGTTTCTCATGGGAACCCCAATCTCGCTAGGCGGTACCCAGATATGTAAATGAAGCATCCAAATAGTGTGTTATGATTGGTGTGTTACCCAAATCCTACCTTTGGACCAATCGAAATTGGGGATTCTGACACTTTGCAACATTTGGGGGGTGGTACCCTGTCCCAAAAGAGTATATCTACCCTGGGTTCACCTAGGGAATTTGTCCGACTTGTCTGGTTTAGCTGACCTGTCACTGACCCATCGCACTCAATAGGTGACTGAAGATACAGAGCGCTGCGGAGCACTCTGTCCGAAATTGACCAATGACTAAGGTTTTACTGAACCTTAAAGTGCTGGCGAAGCACTTTGCTGGGAGTTCGCTGACCCAATCGGGGTCTTGATCGATAGCTGCAGAGAGGGTGGAGCGCAGGCGTTGCTTCCAAACTGCGGGTGCGGTCCTGTCCTGAGCGGTCCTGTCCTGAGGGTTTGCTGTCCTGACCTGAGGTTCTGTCCTGATTCCTATTCCGAGGGTATCCTGTCCTGTCTTGGGTGTCCAGTCCGCACCTGCTGTCCTTTGAGGGGTATCCTTCCTTGAGGGTTTCCTGTCCTTAACTGACCCGTGGCCAGGGTTTGGTTTCCACACCAGTCTAGGTAAATACTGCTCTAAATTCTTTAAAACTTGCACCTTTCTATTTTTCTGTCTTTTGCTTCAATAAAGAGACACCTTTGCACATGTTAATTTTTTCATGCTTTTGCCGCAAACTATTGAAACGTAAAGTCATTTGCATATTTTCCTAATATGTTTGTTACCCTACCTTTTAGAAATCATATTTTGCATTGCAGTTTGTCATTTCCTGATATGGTCTAGAACGGCCTTACTTAAACTGTCTAAAGAGTTGTTGCCTTAAATGCATAGCATTTCCCTTTTCATCTTATATTTGCATTTCCATGATTACCCTGACTTTATTTCTCTATAGTTATGTACTTTTCATTATCTTGGTTATTGATTGCCTTATTCTTGTAAGTTTGATGCTTGATGAAAACGAACTTTAGATAAAGCTTTTAAAACTTCCAGTTGTCCATGGTCATTTTACAACAGTATTGAAAGTCATTTGAATTTGCATTTGCTGCCTTTCCTTTTACAGCTAGGCCCCTGATCCGTTGAGGTCATAGGTACCCGTGTCGGTGGATGGTAAGTCGGGTACACTGAGTAATAACGGTAGGGAACACACAAATTGGTAGTAGCCCGTGAAATCGCCTGGTCAATGAATAGTGTGAATTGAAAGTATATGGGCCCTGAAGCCGGAAACGGCGAAATCATTGGCTGGGTGACCTCGCGCGCTCTATCAGAGAGATGCAAACTTCTGTAAAAATCTCACTTGACATTCTGCTGTTCGATTGCTTTACATATAAAGCATATCATGTGTGTTGTTCTGGTTTTAAAGGGTATACTTATGCAACACATGGAAATTTACTATGAAACCCAACAAATTGTGGAATCCTTAACTTTTTTACTTGGACAAAAAATCAGTTTTTCAATGTATTTAATTACATTATTTCTGAAATTCGATGCCCACTTAGGGGACAGAAACCTGAATCTTTCATGGCGGGGCAAGATAAATTCTTTTGAGGGAGAAAGATGTGGTTAAAGAATGTACAGATGGACAGACAGACAGGTATATTCAGTTAGGATCAGCCAAATCCCAGATGCTAAAGTTTCACCAGTGCTTAATTTCTAAAATATTAAGTCAAGGTGCTCAAATGTTTGTAATATGCCACACCCACTTCTGCCGGCTCCACCCACTTCCCCCATTGGCTCCACCCACTTCCTCTATTGGCTCCACCTGCATCCATAACTGGAACCGCTGAAAGCCCGATGTAATACCCAATCTGAATGTCAGGAAGGGGGCCTTCCTCAAGTAAGATTTTGATAGGAGGTTCCCACCACCCCTGAGGAATTTTTGTTTTAAAATAAAATCCAAAGTGCATTTAATGCACAATTTTCGAATAAATTGTCTGAAATTATTAATACATTGAAAAAGGAACAAGGTCATCCATGTATGCCAGGGTGTATGTCTTTACCCCATGTAATACATGGCCACACCATCATCTTAGGGGCAAACCACTCAAAACCTTGGTGCGTAGCGCTTGTATATGATAGAGTGAGCATGCTTGCAAACATGAAGAATACAAACAAAATCTCTAGTGCTGCAAAATTATACACACCGAAAACCTGCTGGGTGTGTGTTGCATAAAATATATTAGAAACACAACTCAGTACAAGTCAGTTTATAAAAAAGCTTGAGTGGTTTTGAACATGTAGAAAGTGGAAACATGCAGAAAGAGATTCTAGTGTTTCTCTATCTATAGAGTGCAAACATACCCATATATTCTCTGCTTGTTTATGTAAACTATTAACAAAAAGCAGAAGAAAGAGATAGCAAAATCTGTAATTGCTGATCTAGATGGACTTTTTGCAGCTAAGCAACAATACGTTTATGTCACAAATACGTGTTTGCCTGGGAGTGGTGTGAACAGGTGTGAATGCAACACACATCTGAGGCTATCTTAGTGAAATAGAGGAACTCAGCTTTAGCCCTCTCCTTGTTTACACCAATGAATAAAAGTGAGAGGCAATGAAAGAAAATAGCAGCCTAGGAACACACAAATTAGCTAAGCAGTGAAGCCGGTAGTGATACCAGGTTTTCAATTTGCACTGCAACTCAGACACCTATTGGGCATGTTTTTCTGACATCAAATTGTAACGTTTCCCCCCAAGCCCTAGCATTCGAGCAAAGACTGTCATTTATAGTTTTATGGAATGGGAGAACCCTTTTACGTTGGTGATGATTCTTCCAAACTTGCAGTACCTCTACTCAGAGTCAGGTGAAGCATGGGTTTACACTAGTGGAGCATCAGATAGCTCTGTCTTCATAAGCCTTTAACATGATAGCCCATCCAGCACACGGTGTCAGGCCACAGTGATAGTTGGCCCTCTATTTAAAAAGCGGCAACAATTACTAGTTTTCCCTACATTGCACTGCCGTGCAAGACAAGGCAGTTCCTGGTAGAGGAACTACAGAATGGTCCCACATGGAAGGATACATCTTCATGTGTGTCTAGGGATTGTTATTTGCACTGCAGGAAAAAAATCTCACTTTGAGTTTGTTCTTGCAGAATACTTTGCAAAGCTAAGCAGAGTCATAAAACTTGGCAACTACTTGATATAGGATTAGTGCCTGTGCAGTCACCACTCTTGGTGACTCCACTGAAGCACAGAGGTTTCCATAAGTCATGTGTTATGTTATGTATCGTTATGTTCTAGGGTTTGTAAAGCATACGGCTGCCCCAGCAGCAGGGCATCCCAGCGCTAGTCTCAAAGAGACCAACTGCAGATGATGACTAACCGGAAAGGTACCCTAAGGAGCACTTAGATGGAAAATAACCAGGGGTTCAGGGATTTTCTGAAGGACTTGTAGTTCTGAAAACTCCTAAAAGATAAAGGTAGTGCAGTTCAAAGTGCAGGGGCTTTAGTGCAGAAGGAAAGGCCAGACGCTCTTACTCTTTTAACATGTGGCATGACGGCCAGATTAAGATTGGCTGAACACAGAGGCCACAGGGGTCGGTACAGAGACAACAGACTGAACAAAATGCAGGCCCCCTAGGAGAAACAAATCTTATGCACAGAGCCTTAAAGTGAACATGCTTGTCCGCAGGGAGCCAATGTAATCTGCGAATAAGGCCAGCAGCCAGGAAACAGTTTTGCAGAGAGAACAGCGACCCTGCGGCTGAAGTTTTGGACCATGTGGAGTCTTCTGATCACAGTCTTATTAGATCCCAGATATTAGATGTTGCAATAGTTCAAGCCGGAGAGGATTACTGCCTAAACAATGTCTTGTCGAATGGGGTGGTAAAAAAACACAAGAATGGGTTTGGTCCCATGTAGAAGCCCGAAGCAAGTGCCTAGCACTGCTTTTGCCTCTGCCTTAAAAGCTAAGGCTCAGTCCACCAAGACACCTATGTTTTTAACCACCTTCTTGGGATGCCGAGAAAGCTCAAGGGAAGGAGGCATCAGTTGTCACCCCAGAGAGGGTTTCTTTACCTCGGAGAAGAATTTCAGTTTGGGGTTCAGTTATAGGCAATTAACAGCCATCCCATCAGCCACCACCAGTATACCTTTTTGGAAATTGACCATATCTAAAGTGGGGTTGTTGGAAAAGGAGGACACATGCTGGGTGTCATTGGCATCGGACACCAGCCCGAACCCCTGTGCTTTCACGACCTGAGTCAATGATTGAATGTAGATGTTAAACAAAGTAGGGCTCAGGGAGGAGCCCTGGGGAATTCCATTATGTAGAGTGTGCGAGCTGGAACAATAAGGAGAGGAATTACCCTGAAAGGATCGATCAGTGTGAAAAGAAGGAAACCAAGTTAAAGCAGTCCTGCCTATTCTAACCTCACATAGTCACTGAAGCAGGATATTGTGTCAAACGGTGTTGAAGGCGAAACTTAAGTCAAGCAGAATCAGTACAGAAGATTTGCCTTCATCTGAAGCACTGCAGAAGTTGCTCAGTGACTGCAAGGAAGGCAGACTCTGTACTGTGCAGTGACCTGAAACCATTCTGGGAGATATCCAAGATATGATGTTCTTCCAAGAACTTGGTTAGAATAGCATTAACATGCGTCTCTGCAACCTTTGCAAGAAACAGCAAAAGAGAAATAGCACAAACATTTTCCAGTTTGGAAGCATCCACGGCAGAAGTTTTGGAAAGGAGGATAACTTTGGCATGCTTCCAGGAATGCAGTACAGACGCTGATTCTAGAGAAAGATTAATCAGTTCAAGACAAGGTGGAAGAAGACAGTCCTGGAGATTGAAAAACAGGTCTGGCCTAAATTGATCAGCCGGTGAACCCAATTTAACTTTATTTGTGTAGCTCTGAAAGGAACAGCAGGGGTAGGAATTGAAGTGGGTGCTGGGTTGTACTGGTATGTCCCTATGGGCTGGAGGCAGTAATATTAAGGGCGAAGTTGTAATAGATGTGTTCTACCTTACTAATGAAGTACCTTGCCAGATTCTGACAGTGGTCATTAAATGCTTTGATAGATTCCACAGTGAGTCATGGTTTTGTTAAACTGTTAAGAAAGGAAAAAATAACCTTTGCACAATTGTTGCTTCTCTTCATTTCATTGGCAAAGTCCACAGCCAGGGATTTCCTAATCACTTTATAATATGATTTGATAGCTGCTCTACATAACCTCAAGGATTCATTGAACCAGGGGTGGCATGCTTTTTCCTGTCAAGGGCCGGTCTGACAGGGCCAAAAGTGTCTAGAGCAGAAGCAAGCCTGTCCTGGACGGTAATATTTGCTGCCTCCACATTGGAGTCCAACTGTAAACGTCGCATTTGAAGAAGGTGTGCAAATTTTTGGAGATTGATTTTATACCATGGGCATTTCAAAATAGGGCCCCGGCAACTCAACTGCTTATAGCCTTTAAGGCAGATGGACATAAGAATCAAAAAGTGGTCTGTTCAAGACATATGGGGAGGGGTAAGAACACTCAAGAGATGAAGATTAGAAAAACTGGGTTGTGAAGATGTCCCGCAGAATATGTGGCACACGAAAATTGTTGTGTTAACTGACATGCTGCTAGATCATTTAATAAATTAGCAATATCACCATCCTGCCTAGCTTCCAAATGAAGGTTGCGGTCACCTACTATATTAAAGTTTGCTGGCTTAACAGTCAGTGAGGCCGTCAAGTTTGTAAATGCCTCCCTAAAATAATTGAAAAGGCCTGAAGCTTGGTAGATTAACACCCAAGATAGAGTGAAAATTGCTATTCAATGCAATTTTTAAAAAAAGCACTTTCACAATCTGGAATGTTGCCGGGTGTCATCCTGCAAGTATAGTACTCTTTATAAATACTTAAAAATCATTGCAATATTTCCACCCCTCCAGCTGATTCAATTGAAATTATTCAAATTATAGTACACAGGAAGTGCTAGGGCTTGTTCCACCAAGGAGTCAGGGGTTAACCAGATCTCCATCAAGATCACAATATCTGGGGTTTGATCTTAAATCAGATCACACACCTCAGCATGGTGTTTAAAAAAGGAGCAGCAGTTTAAACTTGAAAGTTTGTGTTCTGTGGCCTGGGGGGTAACTTAATAGTGGATCCAGTGGGCTGATCTCATAACCTCACAACATACAGCAGAAACATAGTCAGTCGTGGACCCAGTTATACTCATTGCAAGGGTGCTGGGGGCATTCTGAGTGTATAGCTTTCTGCTGGAGAATTAGCCAACATGTGGGGATTAGGAGAGGCAGAATGCATGGCTCCTAGTGCCGCCCAGGTGCAGACGGGCGCAGACGGGTTTGCCTTAGGCATTGCTTTGGTGCCCCAGCGGAGCGTCTGTACTACGCCCGGCATAAAGTACCAGGGGGCTCTAACAGGCTGCTCCCAGGAATCTGGAGATTTATAACTTTGGAACGTGATCCTCCACCTGGGGAGCAGAACCTATAACCTCTCTTAAAGGGGATACATGACTCTGCAAGAAGCATGACCCTATAGTCTTAGCGGTAGAATAATGCATAGACAGGGGACAACATTGGGGTTCAACTTGCAACAATGCAAATATCTCTGAAAAAAAGGACTGTCAAAGAAGATGCCTACCTCACTCAATTCTAGCACTAAGCAGCCATTTCAAATAGAGCGCCTTCTCAGCGATCTTCTGTTTATTTAATCGTTCAGATGCTGATTGTAATTATGTGCTCACTCTGTTCTCCATTTCCACAGTACAGATCACAATTCTCAAAACGATTGCAGTTGAGAATCTGGTGACTTCCCAACTTCACACACCCCTTGAGCACTGAAAACGAGTTGGGCTCAGATGTATTCTTGTGTGAAATACTGTTCTGCCTAAGTATAACTGTTCCAGTATTTCTGCACATAAATTCCCAGGAGATGGAACACTGGACCTGATTTTGCAGGCTGAAATATCCCACCAGTAACATCACATGTGTCTTAGCACTGTCTTGACTGTCAGCTTCTGCTGACTACCTTCCATGCCACATTGGACTAAGGAATGTTCCATGCTGCCAGTCCTAGCCTCTGTTGTGTCCTCACCCACTCCCGACGCTCACAGTCTGCAACAACCCCCCTTATTTCCACTGATCACCTTCTCAGAGCAGTTAAGTGGAAGCATATTTGTCCCTGTAATGTGGACATTGTTGGCCAGATTTATCAAGGTTTTATGTCACCCTTAATGGTAGATCTGAGAATGCATCAAGTGCTTAGCCTCCTCAGGTGAGGCATAACGAGGAGAAATATCTCTATTTTGTAACTCTTTCCACATGTGCTGCATTCTGCAGCACACATAGCAAAAGGAAAGTGCCTCAGGCACCCTTGCAAGGGTGCTTGGGTTGACGCTAGGCAGCCAAAAGTGCTCCAGTACTGGGAAAGAACAGGAATGTGCTGTATAATGTCAAATACAGCGCAATACTACCCTTTCCTTTTCATGAAGCACAGGAAGGGGGCTTGCTGGGCTGTGCTGCATGAAAAATGATAAATATGTGTCTATATGTGGATTTTAACCCGGTAAATACAGTTATACATATTATGTGCTACTCAGGAGACATAGGGGCAGATGTAGCAAGCATTTTTGCGTTTGCAAAAGGGCAGATGCACAGAATCTACCCGTTTGCGAATGCAAAAATTGCTTTTCCGATGGAGCAAACCCAATTTTGCGATTCGGTAACCTGTTACCGAATCGCAAAATGGCTTTGCCATTCAGTATTCAGAAGGGGCGTGTTTAGGGCATCCCTTCCTAATACCGAATCGCATCGGTATGTGTGAATGTTTTGTGACCGCAATTGTGGTCGCAAAACATTAGCATTTTACCACCTACTTCAAGTAGGTGGTAACCCATTCGTAAATGGGAAGGGGTCCCCATGGGACCCCTTCCCCTTTGTGAATGTTTGTAAAACTATTTTTAAGAGCTGGAAGGGGTCCCACCGACCACTGCCGGCTCTTAAATAATGAAAAGAAAACTTTTCATTTTTCATTTAGTAAAGCATCTCGGGCTGCTTTACAAGAAAAAAAGATTGCTTTTTTGGAAAAGCAATCACGGACATGGTGGTCTGCTGATTCAGCAGGCCACCATCCCTGTGATTTTTGCAAATCCTAGGGGGTCGCAAATTGCGACCTACCTCATTAATATTCATGAGGTAGATAATTTGCTACCCCTTAGGAATCCCAACAGGTGCACTATACACTTTCATACATTGCATTTTGCTATTTCTTAATTGCGAATCCTTGTGATTCGCAATTAGGGAATAGCAAAATGCGGACTACGTACATCTGGTCCACAGTTTTGGTAGCATGACTTTTCTGCTGGGATAGCTATATTTCTGGCAAAATGGTGTCCCTGCACATAAATCTGTGCATCTTGTATGTTGGGGTCTTAATGTGTGGATGTATGTGCAGGGGGTTAGCAACCACAGGCTCTTACTGCCTCGTATGTTAGGAAACATTGAACTGCCCCTGCAATTGATGTGCGTGTGTTGATGAAGTTCTTCACAGCTCACTGCAATGTGGACCAAACCACAAAAAAAAGAAATGAAATTATTTCTGAATATATGGTTAGAACTGTTGCTTAGAACGCACCATAAATAAATTTCAATGTTGTAGAAGAGATAGTTTATTTACTAAAGTAACTCAAGTAAGAAGCCAGATATAGAATATATGAGAATGACATCGTTATTTTGCCGTGAGAAACTGACTGTATTTGACTGATTTAGAATAAGGGATTCTTTTTTCAAAACGTGAGGTTGTTTAAGGTGTTATCTTCCTTAAATGTAGACTGTATTAAGAGATATAAAATGCCTTCGGTTTTTCCTCCCTCTACGATGATTCTGCACGCATGTCAGAGAAGGGTTGCAGTTCAATAGCCTTTGGCAACCTTCCAGGCAGACTGGCTAAGTACCGACTCAAGAATGTGGTTATTGATCCAGTCAGTGACTTCGGGCCTCTTCCATGCCTTGGGCAACCTAAAATACGGCACACCGTGATCTCACAAAAATGTGCGGAGGCCCTATAAATCCTTTTTAGCCCCGTGGCTTTAGCTTTGTGTATATCCACACACTGGCCTGTAATTTGGTGGTTTTAGAGGTGACATTCCCTTGCATTAATCTCTGCAGCTTAAGATATGTATTTCGACGTGGCAGCAGATGTGGTGTGCTCATAATATTTCGTTTACAGACTCCACTCTCTAAGGCACAGAGCTCGAGATCATACTCAAAGACTTGCCGTAATGTTACTCGGTTCGGTGGCTGCTACTAAATAGGGAACAAGGTTTCTGCACAATAGGACACACCTTGGGTAATAAAAGTGGCACGAGCTGGTGTGAACTTAATTTTTTTATTGAAAGCATATGCTGCGAAATTTGAAGAAAAAATAGGAACTGACGCTGTCAAAAAGTGGTGAGCGTATGTCTGCAATAAAAAATAATAATAATAATAATGAGCATGACATATCTTTTAATAGAACAGTACGGTGCTTCTTAGTAGACAAGTTAAAATTTAGAACAGGTATATAAACCATTTTAAAGTTAAAGCACATCACAGGAATTTGAAATACTTCGTAGCACTAAGAAAAGATGCTTTTTAATTTGAAATAACGTACCTTGAAAACAAACTTTAAATGCAAGAGGAGGAATCATTTAATTCATTTTCTTAAACATATTATTGGCTCCCCCATCCAGGTATTGTAGTACACCTCTTTTAAGGCAAATTTGTGCATGTTGTACTCGTTAAAATACTGGCATTTACAGGGCAGGGTCGTCAATGGCAAAAGGCCTAACCTGCTGTGGCGAGTGGAGGCAAAATGCGAACTACACTTGAATAGAAGTACGAAGGTTGTCGAGGGCTTCCCGAAATGACAGCTATGTATTTTTTCTCTTTTTTTAAAAAAATGTTCTTTATTGTTTTTATGCATACGAAAACCATCCCCTTCCCATACCCTCCCCTCACCCTTCTCAGACATTGACAAATGAGCATAACATTATTACAAACTTCGTAAATATTATGATAACAAATTCATCTGGTGCAACATTATCCATCGCGATCTATACTTTCAGATCGGGGTTATTTCATGTTTGAGTTTCACCATTATATACAGACGGGGATCTATCCTGTCTCACTACGGCTTTGTATCCACTGTATTAGAAGATCCCATAATGTCAACCCTTTTTTACGTTTGTTGCGCCCCTTTCTTTTATACATAGCTACCTCTAAGCTACATGTCGCCAATAATCAAGCTCGCCATTGTTGAAGCGCCGGCTGGGTTGAATTCAGCCAAGGTGAAGCTATACATATCCTTAGAACAGCCATTGCCACGAAGATCAACCCTTGCATGTTGCTTGGTCGATTTACTCCAGCTTTACCTAGAATAATTTCTTCCACTAAAATTTCCATTCTTGCATTTAGGATCTCTGATAAAAAGCCCGATATATCAGTGAATAACTCCTGTAGTACATGACATAATGCAAATATATGCATAATATCGGCACAACGTGGGCATACCGTTCCTTTACTAGACCCCCACTTGGCTATATTGCTTGATGTATAATATAACGAAATAAAATTCTTGTAGTATTGGGCTTGTAGTCTAGTGGACATTAAGAGAGACTGAGATAATAACAGTAAAAGGTTTCAGCTGAAACCCCCAATTTAGCCTGCCATTTAAAAAAACATTTATCCATATTATCTGGAAAAGAAGCATTCAAATATTTGTAGACTTCTCCAATAGTTAATGTTCTGTTTTTGATTAGGACTTCCATGGTATGGAATTTTTTAAATGTGGATCCTTACCCCCTTTCTCCACAGAAAATCCCTAACATGGAGCAATTTAAAGAAATCCCTATGGTCTAGTGTATAATCATTTTCTAATTCCTCAAAAGACTTCAGCTCTAGGGTTGAACAACAACCCAGATGCGTGATCCCCGCCGGTATCCATCTATCCATATATGCATCCGTAAAAATCTCTGGTAGTTTGTGGATATTAGATAATGGTGTATAGAAAGATAGGCTCCCAATTCCCAACAATTTACATACATTATTCCAAACTTTGTGAATGTCGAAAAGGGTTTTAAAACAGACTTTCATAAAATAGCTATTGTGTAAATGCCGCCAAAGGCACCCTTTAGTTTCTTCACCCAATATAAATTCCTGTGGTGTTGAAATACTAACATTTGTCCTGTGGTCTGTATTTGCTGTATATACCAATAGTAAAGTTTATAATTGGGAAGGGCTTAGCCACCTCTGTCTTTAGGCAATGTAATGAAGCTTAATGCTCTACGTGGTCTCCTATAGCTCCATATAAACCGGTAAAACATGCTTTCTATTGACCTAAACAATTGATGAGTAAACTCCAAACATATTGTCCTGAAAAAATATAGAAATGTTGGTAAAAAAGCATTTTGATCACGTTACACCTGCCCCCAATGGACAGATGCAAATTATTTAACCTAGCATGATCTTTTTTCGTATGTTGTATTAATGGTTCAAGATTGTTATTAACTAGACTATCCAATTTTGCTGTTATGCTAACACCCAGATAAGTAGCTTTTTCCACTACTCTGTCATCTCTCATCCTGATTTTATGATTGAGAGTTATCTGCGTTTTATCCTGGTTCAGCTTATAACCTGATCCTCCTCCAAAGATTTTGACCTCTTCTTCTACACCTTTATCGCGGTGACAGGATCTCAGGTGACTAGAGCGATATCGTCTGCATATGTCAATGTTTTTTTGGGCCAGTTTTGTGACCATATTGGCGATATTAACGTGTTATTCTCAAGTCTACGTATGAAAGGGTCAATGAACACCGCAAATAGAAGAGGAGGACATGGACACCCCTATCTAGTCCTCTGGTAATGACTATCTTCTCTGACACCATCCCATTTACCGACTACAACTGATGGTTCGCTGTACAGCATTTTACCTGCCCTAATAAAATGCTCCCTAATGCCACTTCTTGACATAGCTGTCCATAGATATTTCTAGGAGACCTTATCAAAGGCTTTTTCAGCGTCCAATAATATGAGTGCCATAGGGTCTTCTGTAACATCAATAATATCAAACAATGTAATCACTCTTTGGACATGGTCAGTGGTGGACATCCCTGGGATAAACCCATGCTGGTGATCAGATACAATTTTATGAATAACCAGTGCCAATCGACTAACTAATAATTTATAATACGTTTTTGAGTCGCCATTAATCAGGGTGGTAGGACAATAAGACCCAAGTTCTGTAGGCTCTATGTTTTTTTTTTTTAAAACACAATTTTGGCTAAGGACCATGATCCCGGGATTCGCCCACCCTGAAAGATAAGTGTAAATAAATCACAAATTATTCTCTTTAACTGCATAGAAAATTTAGCATAAAACTCTGTTGGTATTCCATCCATACCGGCCACCTTCCCCGTGGCTAAGCTATTCATAGAGAGCAAAATATCCTCCCATTGCGGTATATAATCCAAACTGTCCTGATCCTCTACCTCTAATCTTAACAATGGACTTTGATCTAGATATCCCTCCATCTTTCCCTGTTCTGTACCAGTGTCATCATATAGTTTTTGATAATACAGTTGAAATGCTGCTCTTATTGCTTTAGACTCTGTCTTTTGCCCATACTCTGGATCTTTAATTTCCTGTATTAGATTGGCTGTATTTTGTTGTCTAGTACGTACTGGCAGTTGATGACCAACCTGCTTGCTTAATTCATAAGTAATTTCTCCATGTGATGTTGCCTTGGCTATGGCTTTTTCTGTTAAGATATCAATGAGAGAATGTTTAGCAATCGGCACACATTTTAATTCACTTTCAATTTCCCATTCCTCCTGAACAGCCCTTATCAGTCCTTCCTCGGCTACTCCAAAATGTCTCTGCAGTGCTACCGTTTTTTGTTTGGCCTCCTTATTAAAATTTAGTGAAAATCTTACCGTTTCCCCTCTGAACCCTGCCTTCAGGACGTCCTAAACCACATTGATTGCATCGCTGCCCATATTATCCTCCAAGAACCCTGGTATCCATTAACTTATATGTCGACAATATTACTAGTTTAGCAGCAATGCTCTTTTAAAGGTCCAAATTTTCACATTGGGGTTCATTGTTCCAATTTTTTATTTCAAACTAGGGGAATATGATCAGATAGGACCTGTGGTAATTTTTCCATTGAGCAATTAGAGCTCACAATGTTCGAAAGAAACATATAATCCAGTCTGGCATGTGTTGAATGTGAATTAGAGAAGAAGGTAAATCCTGGATCATTTGGGTGCAGTATTTGCCAACAATCTATTAAGCCATTGGTCTGACATAAGTTTTTAAGGGCCTGAGACACTTTTGGTTTCCTTTCCCGATATGTGTACCCAGGTTCCAATGACCAATCACAGGGAAGGTTCAAATTTTAATTGCAAAAATCTATCAATGGGAGGGGCCATTGAGGAAGCTTATTGGAAATATTATCCAGTACATTCGGCTCATCACTAACACTTCCATATATTGTATATAATGTTATTTTCTTATTGTTATACTGACATTCTGTGATTGCCCACCATCTATACTTATCGGATGATGATCGAACAAACAGTATCCCACTCCCTTTTGCCAAGATGGCCACCCCCTAGTCCTTACTCGCTGTGTTGTTGCAGTAATTAGTCTATACCCTAGTGTATTAGGTAGATGCCGTTGTGTCCCCTCGACTTGTGTCTCCTGAATGCAAATAATATTAGCCTCTGACATTTGCAGTCACGCAGACACTCTTTCAGCCAGATTCATCATAGTAAAATTGGCTCGCAAAGGGCCAGATTCTGAGAATCTGGTCCTTTGCGAGCGCTATTTTTGCATTTGGGATTCATCATCCCAAATGCAAAAATCGCACATCTAGAACTCGCTAAATTGCGATGAATTGCATTAAAGGAATCTCAATTTGCGATTCCTTAAATACAATTCATGAACCATTTAAAAATTGCAAAATCGCAATCTGGGGCCGCTCTTTACCGCGAAGTATAACTATGTGGTAAATAGCGAAAACTTAGAAAAATGCACTCTAGTAAATTTTTCTAAGTTGTATGTTACACACACACATGTCCTTTGAACATGTCTGTGTGCAACACCAGTGTACATGACCATTTCAGGGGTGCTACAGGGTGTCCTTTGGACACCCTGGCACCCTTGAAATCGCTTCCTTATTTGCGATTCGCTAATTGCTAATCGCAAATAAGGAATGACTCCCCATTCATTCCTAACGGCCTTTAGGCCCATAGGAATGAATGGGAAAGCCATTCCTTATTTGCGATTCGCAATTTGCGAATCGCAAATAAGGAAGCAGTAGAAATCGCAAAATATTTTACGATTTCTACATGAATCCCGTTTTGCGAGTCTTTAATAGCGATTCCTTAATAATCGCTATTAAGGACTCGCAAAACATGACAATGATGAATCTGGGGGTTTGTCTTTTCTTTGAATCGTTAAGGCCACATATATTAAAGGTGAGGATTTTCAACCTAGCCATGTTGATTCTTATCAAAACCTGAATGTATATATTTCTCCTCTTGGACTACTTGTTGCCTGGATATTTCCTGCCATTTTCTATCTTCCTTATACCCTAATTCGCCCCTCTTAGTTGCACCTCTTGTTCCTACCACCTGTCTGAGATTTCCCCCTTACCCGCCTCCCACTCTCCCTCCACCATCCCCTCACCATACTTTAGGCAATGAGGCTCAATCCTGAGCCTGCTTGATAGTGTCTGAACCACACTTACCCACTCTCCACTTCTCAAATATGATTTTAGGCATTATAATCACACTAAAAACCCATTATATATATAAAAAACATACTGAAAAGTCCATAGTAAAACAAAGAATCAAGGAAAAGAAAACATAATATCTAAAGAGAAAAGGATAATACAGGCTGGGGTAGGGAAAAACAGACAGCAGGAAAAGACAGGCAATTCCTAATTTTGACAAAAAATGTCCTGGTCTCAACCTCATTATGCCTTTAATATTAGCATATATTATTTGCTCTTGGCAGTCCCAGCTTTCCCCACTGTGATCTTGTCTAACACTTTCTGTGCTTGTATTTCTGAAGTAAAATAATAGTTCTAACCTTGAAAAATAACTTTTAGCTTAGCTGGATTCTGTAAAAAAAACTGTATCTCCCGTTTTTTTAATAGATGCTGTAAAATGTCTGAGCCTCCATCTTCTTTCCACTGTGGTGTGTGCAAAGTCTGGTTTTGTGAAGAAGGAGACATTCTCTCAATTCCTTTTCATGTTAGGCATGGCCAGGTCGTAAACGGCCTATTGGAGCAGAACATTTCCAAAATAGATTAATATTACACATGGATATGACTGAGCGTTTGAGAGGCGCTTAGATATTGTTAAGGGGAATCTATGTACAGGTTGGTTTTCTTTATCCCAATCCCAGTGTGCTAGTTCTGGCAGAGAGTTTTTCAACATATATATTTCACTGCCTTCACTGTACCCGGGTATCCCTTACAGCCTCAAGTTAGCGATTTTCTGCCTCTTCTAGCTTTCACAGCACATCCCTCAGTGTGCTCTCTTGTAAGGTAGCCAGTATTTTCAGTGTGTCTAACATATTTTCTAGCACCTCTGTGTGAGTTTCCACAATGCTTAGCCTCTCCGCTATCTCTGTACAAGTTTCCACGATTTTGCGCATTGAGCCTTGCAGTTTTTTTGAGACAAGCTGTGCTGGTCGATTTTCTATTTTGACCTCATCTTGGAATGATCTTAGGGATTGTAAAATTGGTGAAAGGAAGGGCTCTTCAGACTGTTTGCAAGTTTCCTGCACGGCCGTACCCGCCGGTTGTTCTCTGGAGGTCCTCCCTTTCTCATTTGAGCCATTAGGGGGTAATAACTGTGTGGCTGAGTAGTCCCAGCCAAGATCTCCCTCTTCCTCTTCAAAAGTTCTCTTACGGCTGCTCCTTTTCCCTTCCGATATCCACTTTGTTCTACTTGGCATCCTTCTCTCCCCTTACTGTTTATAGCTGCTCGTGGAGGAGTCCCCACAGTCATCATCACTACTGCTTGACACCTCAATATCCTTCTCGCCAGATTCCTCATTCAAAGAGAATTGTTTTTCCAAGGAGTCGGGGGAAAGGTATCCCACCTCATGGCTCTTTTTCTGTGTACACTCTTTTATGGGAGCATATTGTTTTATCTCATTGTCATCTCAGGCCTATTTATCACCTTTGTTGCTATTGCTGGATTAAAGATAATTTCCTTGGGGAAGCTTTCCTTGTCGGGGATATTTCCGTTAATAATGTCCCCTTTTGGCTGGGCGCTGACGAGTACTACCGGAGTTCCCAAAACAGTGTTATCACAGTTTAAGCCCCACAAGACTCCCTCCTCCCGTAGTTCTGATCTTATATCCTGTAAAATGCTTTGAGGATTCGCTATGTCGGCTGTTTCCTCGCCAATAGCTATACCGCTTTGTTCACCCAGCTTTCCTCATGCCCCCATCTCCATCGTCTTCTCTTTCTCATTTCGCACATGTCCAAAGGTAGGAACAAACTTGTTAAAGCAACCTGTTTTTTCCCCTGCTCCCCCGATGGTATGCCTCTCTGGACAGTGCTTTTATTAAGCTCTGTCTTTTCCCTGTCCAGTTTGCTTCCCTTACTGGTACGAAGTTCACTATTCTTAATGTCTGTGTCAGTTTTTGTGTCAGTTTCCCGTTGTGCTTGTGCCGGCTGGGTGCTTGAGCATGTCTTGCCTCGTCCTCCTCGCGCTGCCATAGTCATTGTGAAGTGAGCTCTGCCATCACCACCAGCGTTCTTGTCACTAGACAACCCCAACCGGCAGCCATCGCTGTTTCCCAACCCAGAAACTGCATTCAGCAATAGCGGAGCAAGGGATTCCCACTGCACACAGCAGCCCTCGCTTTTTCCCTCGGGCCGATGGTCACCTTGTCTCCGGCCTCCGCCATTCCATTAGGTCCATCGATCAATTTCCACTTGCATAATCTGCTTATAATCAGAGGAGAACTCGGCGAGATTAAGAGCGAAGCAGAGGTGAGTGATATCGGTCTCACTCAGATGACATCTTGCCCCCCACCCTATGTTTTTTTTCTCAATAATTTTATTTTATGAGTTTCACAACTCAGTGAATGCTTTGTCTAGGCCAGACCTAAAGAAGGTAGCAGATTGCATTTTTTGAAAATGACAAGGCAGATTTTCTTGTACAACAATTAAACAAATTATACAAAACTAAAATAACCAATAATGTGTTACTCCTCTTGATGTTCAAAATGCCACACATTAAAACCATGGTAAACTACTTCAGGATAAACACTGTTAACACTAGGTAAGAGACCCCTGGGAAAACAGTATGATTAGAAGTCAATGTTCCCCATCTACAAAAAAAAAATATTTAGAGCCTGATTTTGAATATGGCACAGCAGTATTCTAGGGTCAATACAACTCAGCCGTATTACATGTATTCTGTAGTTTCTGGATCTGACAAGATATGGGAACTCACTGCAGCATAACTCTGGGCCCAGCAACATTGGATCTGGTTGCAAGAGGTGTGACTCTGCAACAGATAAAACCAGAGGAGAGGTGGAGGTAAGGCATGGGCTGTAGGCTGCAGGCAGTATCATCATAGTTTAACCCACTCCAGTCAACCTCCAATGCAACAGGTGAAGCTGACCATGCTCCTCAGAGGGATTGATAGATGAATTTACCTCTCTTTAACACAAACCCTAAATGGAATAGCTTCACGTCAAACACGGAGGACACAGCACACAGAACCTCCACACTCCACAGAGCAAGACAGGGGAACACACAGGGTGATATTCTCAAAAACGGGTGATATTATCACCAACCTAGGTTAACACAATTTTACATGAGGCCGTCTATTGCGGGAAACTAACTCTGTGTAAACGGTGTATTCTCAAAACGGTGGCAAAAGGTAATAGTTTCCGGATAGCGCGTCAAATGTCCCCGTTAAAATTACCGGGACACCGATAAATAAGGAAACCCGACCATGAAAAAAGTGGCATGCCCAACAGCGATAAAAATATCAGCGATAATTAGCGCCAGCAATGCTATTCCCATGTCAGGTGGGAAAAATCACTATAAAAGCTGCAAATTCTCCCCCCCCCCCCAAAGGACGACCAGCCAGGGGCCTCGGGTAAAGAGAAGGGCCAGGAAAAGAAGAAGAGGAACCCGCAATTTAGTCCGCAGGAAAACAAGATCCTGATTACAGAGGCGATAAAACACCACCAATAACTGTTCATCACCTCCACTGTGTCATTGGCAACTAAAAATGCAATACAGCAGTGCATCTTGGCCAAGGTGATTGCAGTCAGATTGAAGAGAATGGAAGTGGACGACTGCAAGAAGCGCTGGAATGATGTAAAACGCAAATCCATGCTGAAACTCGCTAATTCCCGATAAGCAACAATGCATACTTGAGGTGGGAGTCCAGCGTCACAGCAAGAGCTGGATGAGATGGAGGAAATGGTGTCCACAGACATCAGTGGGGAGATGGTGGCAGGAGTTGGGAGACCGGACACTGCTCAACATGACCTGACCCAACAGCAACAGGGTGAGTAACGACCAGGGACTGGGGGGACGGGGGGAGATGGGCACAGTGGCACACATGCACAATTAAGTATTGCACAGTGCACACCCACAATGACTCTTGACCATGTCCCTGATCTCCTTGGCATATTGGAGCACACATAGAAACAGCAAGTAGCCCCCGTCGACAATGTACCCAGAGGGGATCCTCCCCACACATCACTAATCTCACAACAAACTCATGCACATGTGCTGAACCCAACAAAACTGCGGGTCCATGAGCTACACCGACAATGCAAGTGACACTGCATGACGATTAGCATGACTGCAGTCCAGTTATCATGACATGGTGCATGTGTGGACCACATCTGTAAAGGAGCAGGTCATACTCTTGACACATCGACGTGCACAAGCAACCCCTGATGCCAACAAGACATCTGCGGATGAACCATGCCCAAGAGTCCCAACTCCCACCGAGAGCCCAATTAACCCAAGTCTTCCGCATCTCATCACTTAATGAGCACAGACGTGAAAGGCACACTGTCTGAAAGGGATAAGGTCCAGCAAAATCAGATCTGCATGGGAGACTCTCCCACAATGCAGCACACACACATAAGAATCAAAACACATCAACATTGACAACAATGTGGTACAAACTGCAACACTTTCACAACAGAACAGAGGACACAACTGCTGCCGCTTGTGTGTAGAAACTGGCCAATCACATTTGGCATAGCAGGAAACTGTGAGATGATAATGTACAAGTACAACGTCACATCCCTGATAGTGGTGAAATGTTGACTGTCCCGCATCAAATTGGCATCTCCTCCCAAAAAATCACAATGTACATTGTCATGCAGTCTGTTTGTAAACTTGTCCAATGCGTAAACATACATGGAACACACTGTTAAACTGCATCTCCCCTTTACATGTCAGAGGGAGAATCAACACCTTCTGCAGAGCAGACAGTACATCTCTTAACTGATGATGAAGAGGACCGCAACACCATCAGCACTGATGCCCTCCAACAGCTCATGGACACCTTCAGCACTCCACCCCCAGGAGCTGGGCAGCCCAGCTGCAATGGGGAGATTTCACCCCCTGCACAAACCAAACAGCATGAAGCACCCACCACCACAGCTGTCTCCCTGGACCCCCACAACCAACACATGGCATTGCAACGCTGTGTGTGAGAGGGCCAGAAGGAGAAGGCTGATCATGTGCGGGTAGGGTTCGACCTCATGGCAGCCAAACTAGATGCCATATGTGGGTGTCTAAGTCTCACCAGGGATCACTTACTGTCCGAGACGGACACCCACAGTCCGGTCCATGCTCTCCAACAAACCATGGCTGACATCGCTGGAGTCATGACTCTGAGACAAGAACAACTGTCTAGTCAGAGTGGCTCCAGCGATGTCACCCGGGAGTTGGGACACATGCGGAGGATGATGGAGAACATGGAGCGGATGCAGGCAGAAAGAATGGCTGCCACGGCTGCACACCAGCGAGATGTTGCTGGGATCTTCCATGCCCTGCAGAGCCTCATCATGGCATTGCTGCCACAAGGCCTGGTGCAGACGAATGCTGCTGCTACTACTCCATCCACATCGCTGCCCCCTGATGTGTCAGTGCCTTACAGTGCGGCAGACAATCCACCTGCGGTCCCTGATGTGGCACTGCCACACAGTGCGGCAGATATTCCATCACCAGCCCCTGATGTGTCAGTGTCACACAGTGCTGCAGACAAAACACCACCACCCACATGAGAGGCACATCACACATCAGAGGACGAAGATGTGGATGATTCTGTCTTTGTGGTAAGAAGGAAGCGGTAGCATTCATCTCTGTCATATGGCCTGTTTCAGCTTGGTTTTGCCCTCTGCATCATGCCCTGGAATAACAACTTCCACTGTCCCCGATATACTCTGCGACACTCACCTTGCCATTCAACATGGACTGTCATATTTTGTTTGGTTACCAATGAGACTGTGGACTGAACTCATCCTCTTCTGATGAACTTGTCAATCCCCAAAGGACACTGGCTGGCCCTTCACAGGACAATCCTGTAAAGTGGGGTTTGCATGGCCATGTACTAGTCCAGCTTCAAAACTCCACTGAATGTGATTAAAATATTCTAATTCACACAGATGTGTCATGTCTATGATCAAGCAAGTATGAAAGTATGGAAAGGGGCAGTGATTAAAAAAAAGGTACTCCCTGGGAATTGTTATCAATGCGCATGTTTGACCGTGACCCAGATAGGCAGTGAGTTGACTGGGAATGTGTGAACTAGCTGTGACCTCATTGCTCCTAAACAACAATCTGGCAATTTCCCAACCTAGCCCCAGCTCATTGCAGGCAATAGAGCTTTGTGTAAAATAGGCCAAGTCAATGTTATGTGGATGCCACAGCTCGGAGCAATGATTTGATTGAGTGTGCAGCAGTTGGACTCCTGGGATGGTCTGTGCGTAAGTGTGAAGGTCATTCCATGCAAGAGAACTGCAAGCAAGGACTCCCGTGTGTGGGGTCTGTATACGTTGGTCTTTGGTTAGCGCTGTGCGTAGTGTGGGAGTCATCATCATCTGCTATGGTACATCTCAGGGGGTTCCAGGCGCATGCAATTCCAAGGTTGAAGGTGCAGATGTGCTACCGCCTTCTATTTCAGACAAAGGAGTTTTCATCCCTAATGTTAGTTTGTCATCTGCTTGCATTCTGGAAATGTGATGTGGATTTATTTTTTGGGGGGATGTCACTGCTTCGCCTTCCGACACGGTTGAACCCTTACAAACCATGTAGTGCCCTCACGGTCAATTTTGCATGCTCTGATGTAGCAGTAGTGTTTTTCTGCAGTCTGACAGTGATGGGTACAGGTAGCTGTGAGAAGGCGCGTGACTTCCAGCCGCGGTCGGTAGGGGAGTACCTGCCGGGGCGGTGACATGGGGAGGGGGATGGGCAGGGTGGGGGGTAGTAATCTATGGATAATGGACGTTTACAGGTAAGTAAACATATAAATAAATCAAACGAATTTCGTTGTGTGCACTGCATCCCTAAATGCAATGCAATGCACTCAGCGAAATTCGTTTGATTTATTTATGTTTACTTACCTGTAAACGTCCATTATCCATAGATTACTACCCCCCACCCTGCCCCTCCCCCTCCCCACGTCACCGCCCCGGCAGTTACTCCCCTACCGACCGCGGCTGGTGACTTCTCACCTTACACCTATTAGCTGAAACTGTTCACTACTATTGATGGATGATGTCCGTGTACACATATGATCCGTACATGGCACACATGTCCAGGGGACACCTTGGTATGTTCTACGCAAGGTATTCCAACTGGATTTTTGGCTGGTGTGCAGCTCCCATGTTGCTGAGGTGTTCACTGTGCCCCATCCCCCTTACGTCCATGTTGCTCATGTTGTGGGACTTGAGTCACAGGGTGCATCTCTGCATCAGGGTGGTTCATATTTGACCCCAGAGGACACCAGCAATTTCATATTTGACCCCAAATGACACCCGAAAATTCATATTTGACCCAAATGACCCCCGAAATGTCATATTTGACCCCAAATAACACCCTGTTGTCTTTTTTGAACACCAATGACAGCCTTCATGTCGTGTTTTTGTACACATGTGATACGCTGATGAGTGAGATTACATACTACATTTGACACCCTGAAATGGCATCTCGAATATGTGACAACCTGAACAACCTCTCTGTACAGAGGTGACATACCCCTAATCTATTTGCCGTTTGTGAGATTTTTAGCAATTAATGTTGCACTTACACTTGTCAGAGTGAGGTGCTAATGCAGAGGACTGACATACACACAGGGAATGTGTGTTGCAATGAATTTATTTGCACATGCTGTTCATGTGGTCATTTTGTACTGTTCCATGATTGCTAACGACAGTCACAATGTGACATGCTCATGAGACGAAATTGTTAATGACAGTGTCCCTTCAGGCTATTCCTGCAGCAGCTGCAGTGGGTGTGGTTCACCTGCCTCATCTTCCTCATCATCGTCCGGTAAATCTGGCACTTGGATCCATGGGGCATTGGTGCGTACACATATGTTGTGCAATACACAACATGCAATTATCATCTTGCACACTATTTCTGGGCTATACAGGAGTCTTCAAACTGTGATGTCCAGGCACCTGAAATGTGACTTTAACATACCAAATGTGCGCTCAACAATGCTCCTGGTGCGTTTGTGGGCCATATTGTACTGCCTCTGGGCCGGGGTGTTAGGGGCGCGGAGAGGTGTCATCATCCATGGGCAGAGTGAATATCCTGGATCACCTACGAGAAGTAAGGGAGATTAGTGTAAATTGGTGGTTCAGCATGCTGTGTTGGCAGACTTATAGGTTTTGAGGTGTGTGATTTATGCGACTTTGGGATGATTGCCATGTATGGCTTCTGGCAAATGCGCGGGATCAATGTGTATTACGTAGCCTCACAGCTGCTCCTCCCTCCCCCTGAACCTATTTACTGTTTAGGCTGCATGGTTGCATCACTTGCACTTCTACGGCACACCATTGTAATGCCTGTCTGTGCATATCCGCAAGCCTGACAACAACACTGAAATGTTGGCCGTTGAAGGTGGGCGGCCACATGTGTATAGGCCTATGGTCAGGATAGGGCAGACACAGAGACACATGCAATAGTTACTTTGGTGGCCATCCTGAAAGTGTACCATAACCAGAGCCCTGGGCTATTTATTCAGACTCCTACGCTAGACTGGAATACGCAAGCCCCACCCACTATGCTTACGCTTACAAGGGTGGGGTGACATAGCTACATGTCCAAGGTCTACCCCACTGCCTGAGGTAAAATGGTTGCATTCACTGTCCACACCACTACGAACACCAGCAGTATATGTCCACATGAACATGTCTGTGCTCTGCATACTCAAGACTGTCCAGCACATCACCACCGCACTTGGCATTGTGTACGTTCTTATTCATGGGTCCATTGCCTCCTTCGCGCATTCTTTGGTTCCCACCTCTCCCCACATTCTGCAATTGTGTGGCAGAGGGGTTATGCCTTTGTCGATGGTTTGTCTACATATCTGGCCCTTGTTGCCACAGTTACTTGTGTTATCGTGTCTGGTAGGTGGGCATGTTGGTTGGCATTTTGTATGTGATTTTGTTACATGTGCATTTCCACAGTTGTGAGTTGTATGATTGTGGAGTTGAGGTGTGTGGTGTGTTGCGTTGGTACTTACCAACGAGCCATGCATTTCCATAGGTGCCATCATGAAAGCGTTGATTGATGATGGACTGTCAAAAGATGCAGGAATCATGCACACTGCCTGGGAAGTTGGCAAAGACATCGGTGAACAGTCCCCGGTGGTCCACTATTGACTGCACATTGATGGAATGCGTGTGCTTTCTGTTGTGTTAATTGTGTGCAGTGTCAGCATGGGGCACAAGTGGGACTTGTGTGCAGTCAATTGCCTCCAACACGGCCGGGAAGCCAGCTATGGTGCAGAAGCCTTGCTTGGTCTCCAGCTGTTCCTAAGCAGTGTGGCGGAAGTGAAAGTGCGGGGGAATCAGCTGATGATGGCATCCAAGACAGATGTGAGGAACTTTGATATGGCTGGGTGTGAGACTCCTCCGACTCTGGCAGTTGTTGGTTGGAAGGTACCAGAGGCCAACAAGAGCAGCACAGCCAGTAGCTTTGTCTGTGGAAGGATGTTGGTTGTCTGCTGTGTTGGTACCATCAGCCTGTGGGCAATGTGGGGCAGGATGTGGAGGATAGTTGTCCTTTTGAGCGTGTAGTGGGCAATGACTTCTTCTGGCATTAAGTCTCTGAGGCAAGTGCTTTTTCGGAAGGTCCGCTGTCATGTTCTGCGCTGCCTCGGTGGTAGTCCGGGGGAGTGATCCTGGGGGTGGTGGCAGTGGGTGTTGTGGCCTTCTTGGGTCCCCAAGCTGCATAATTAATAGCTCCATGGCATCTGTTGGTCTTCAGATGTGGCTCTGGGCTGGGCTCCCTCTATACTGCAGGATTTCGTCCTCCTTAAGACCAGAAAAAAGCAGGTCTTTAGTCCCTGCTGCTAACGTGCCTTATCGCCTGTTTTTTGACAGCTTTGCCGATCTGGCTGGTCGTTGAGAATATCGCGAAGTGGTGTTATCGTGAGTTTTTGCACAGGCACACCTACTCTGCATATGATTAGCATTAGTTGTCGCTGTCAGCCTTGGCAATGTGTTTAGGGGCAGCTATCGCAGATAAACTGACGATGTCGGCTGTTAGGGCAGGCTTTGAATAGGGCGATAAATCTATTGCCCCATTTTGTGGCGGAAAAGTGCCAGTAAATCGGAAATGAGTCCTTGAGAATATGCCCCACAATGCTCACCCCAGCTTAGCCCTGTTCTGCATCTACTTTATCTCCCACCTGCAACCCATTACCCCAGAACCTCTCTTCCACATCCTCGCCCTCTTTGGTCCCTGCACCAAGGAGGCAGTAAATGGGTGCAGCTTTGGGCTTGGTATTACTCGTAGAAAGGTGAAAAACAGGCAGATTTGCATCTGGTATTCCTGGGTCTGAAAGTCATTCCACATCCCGGGAGAAAGTACTCAGAGGAATTAGCTTTATGTGCGGGTAGCCAGACCAGAAACATTTACCTCAAACTACACTGTACCTAAATACAGCTCACTCGAACCATTCAAATAATATGTACCCATACTTTGTTTACGATTACTTAAGATGTACCAGACTTCCCAAAAAACAAAGATGCATAATTTTTCCAAGATTCCAGGTTTTTATTCCCATCTTCAAAGTCCTAAGCTTTGCTTGTTTCAGCAAGTTTTAAAAAAGAATAAGAATAAATGCAATTTAAAAATTGGGCTGTGGACAGTTACATTTTCAAAATAGAAATGAGAGAAAAGTCCCTATCGGACCAGAGATTTGAGTCCTCTGTATTCAATTTGAGGATTTTTCCTGTGCTTATAAAAATCAACTTCTTCCAGAATGATACAAATTCACTGGATATTTGGGCACATGTGGATCTTGCACTTCTAAATATCTGTGTGATCGCATAAGGTTGAGGGAGCCACCGTTTATGGTAAGTGGAGGGCAGGTACCCCTGTTATTATTAAAAATAAGCCTGATGCGCAGCTCATGGCTGGATGCTTTGATGATCAAACATGCACGGGTTTGTTTTCCTCCAAATTGACCTTTTCAAGAACTGATTTCAGCAATTGTCAGGCTCGTTTTTCGCTCCGTCGGCCTCCCTGCTCCACTCGTACCTTCTCGTTTTTAAAACGAGAAGGTACGAGTGGAGCAGGGAGGCCGACGGGCCATTCTGGAAGAAGTTGATTTTTATAAGCACAGGAAGAATCCTCGAATTGAATACAGAGGACTCAAATTAGCTTCCCTGTAAGAACCTTGTCCTGATGAAGGTGAGATCATAAAACCGAAACGCTGCATCGACAACTGTGTGGAATTTTAATCTGTTCTTCATGTGCATTGGCACATTTTTAACATTGTTTTAACAACGGAACTGTATATTTTTGCTAAAGTATGTATTTTTGAATTGAATAAATTGTACAAATTTTTATACATCATTTTAAATTGGTTTGATCTCATTTTCCTTACAATTGTGATTTGTTGAACACGTGGTTATGTTTATATTGGGTCTGGGAGTTCCTATTTAGTATTCTTTTGTCCAATCTCTGGTCAGATAGGGACTTTTCTCTCATTTCTATGTACCGCTCCTTGTCCCCGATTGGATTCATAAGGAGACCTCCCTGCTCTTTATACATTTTCAAAATAAACATTCAGAACTTTTTGACAACCTTGATCTGAAGTTAAAATTATTTATATTACTATTTACATATGTATATTTTTTAATTTAGGCTCATTTCCTTGCTTAAATAAAACATTTACTAGAATGATACAGTACCTCAAACACAGCTTGAACAAAGTTTTTATTCGGTTCCTAAAACATAGCAGAATGTGTTACATTTAATGGAACCAATTAGATGTTCCATATTTGTGAGGTCAAAACAATAAACCAGAGACCCTCGCCCTGTGCAGATTTGTTCTTGGCACTGCCAGAATCATTTGTCCATCTGATCTCAAGGAATAGGTTGACGTACAGCATGACAGATTTTTCCCTACAGATAAAAGGAGGTATTTCCGCTTACAATTTGAGTGCCAAAACCGCCGATTTGAACATGGGATGTTTTTCTATTGGTAGTGGATAAGGGAGCAAAGACCAGCCCTGAGACTGTCAACAATTTATTTTATTTTATTTTTATACATTTTTTATTGAGTTCCATCAACGAATTTTATAAATACATCCGTACAACTCATTGAAAATAGCAAATAATAGAGCCATTCAGTAGAGCATAAAAAGTCTGCTACAGGAAAGTTAAATAGACAGAATAAAATCCAAAATGACCTAGGACTCGAAAAATCATTAGAGACCAGATACAATATCATTTCATCATTGAAAAGATAATAGCTAAAGTGCCCATAATATGTTGAAATGTACGTCCATTTACAGCTTATAAGTGTAGTCATAAATAATGCTGCAAATGGTGTTTTAAGATGACATACGGCGTCACTTTCCGTCACTTTCCTATTTTAAAACGAGATAAGATATCGATTATGCATTAGGTACATTAAAATATGCAGAAATATCAACATATGTGCAGTAAATAGTATTTCATCATGTAAAAACGACTTCAGATGCTTATAAAAAAGAAGCTGAAGTGTCTATAGTGCATTAAAATGCTAAGTAATAGATGTCATGCAATAAAGTGCAAGAGGGTATACAATTATGTCGACACATGCATCATCAGATAAATTGTCAGCATAATATGAGTACCTTTTAAAATATAAGCTCTTTTTTAAAAACGTAATCAAAAAAAGGCCTCCCAGACTTTCTCGAACTTCTTAATCCCTCCAATTTGCAATACATACAAGTGCTCACTTTTCTATACCCTGCTTCATTGTCCGAACCAACTCGCATTTTGTTGGTTTGACATCTGATCGCCATCTCTGAAGCAGGAATGACCTACCGCCATTGCACTATATAATAGTTTAACCAATTTATCGGGAAAATGTAGAGTTGGGTCATAGCCAAGGACTTTCAGCCGAATGTTATTTTAATTCCAGAACCCCTGGATTAAGGGGCACTATGATATAATATGTTTCCAATTGGCTATTGGATGATTTAAACAGCGGAAACACTGACCGGATTGTCTGGGGTAGACCTTACATAAAAAATGTGGGGTTCTATTAAGAAGATATTTGCTAAAGAATAGCATGTGGTGCCATTTAGCCACCCTCAACGAATTAAAATTACGTTTATTTAATTCCGACCACATACTCGCTGTAACCTTCAAATCCTTGTTTTTTTGCATTTTGTTATTGCTTTCTCCACAAAATGTATACCCTTAATAGGGGCTAAAAGTTGTTTTCACTCCCAGAGTCCCCTAACTATAATTTCTTCAAGTATTTTGTGGCCAGATTTTTACATTCATTAATCTGTTGCAGATCCGTATTACTCAGGAACTTAAAAAGAATATTGTTCGACCAGAGGACAATGAAATCATTCAGGATAAAAATCATACATTTCAGAAATATTCAGCCACCTATCGATCCTTAAGATATCTGAGATTTTCCGAAAGCCAGACTTAGCCCATTTTTGAAAAATTCCAGTTGAATCTCTAATCCCAAATACTGAAGTGAGTTTGGATAATGGGGTTAAGGAATACATTATGGGGATTTAATATCTTCCATAAAAGTGCTGACGTTTACGAAAGAACCACTGCATACACTTATGGTGCACTAATTTACTGGATTTCGACATTTTTAATGGGCAACGTACAGGGTACTCTTTAAAAATTAACTTCATAAAATAATTTACAAACAGTCCTGGTTGTGATTCCAACTTAATCCTTGACATATATTGTGCGAAGTATGCAAAATAATAATCCCTGAGATTAGGGAGAGCTAGCCCGCCGTTCTCTAACTTCTCAGATAAAGTGCTTAGTGCAATTCGGGGCGTTTCTTACCCCAAAGAAAGGATGCAAACAGGGACTCTAATTTAGCGAAGAAAGGTGCTGTTAAAACACATGGAATTGACGAGATTATGGATGAGGTACATAAAAATATCAGTGAGACCCTCCCCATAATAGGTAACGGGAGTGAGATCCATCGAAGCAGGACGTCCTGTACTTTCAGCAGAAGAGGACGAAATTTAAGTCATACAATTCAGAGATTCGTGACGAAAAATAAACCCCCAGATATCTCTTTGGTTATGAATTTAGACGGGACAAAAAATGTGGGCGTGTAAAACATTGGGCTTGCATCCACTCTGGATTATTTCTGTTTTCATTTTGTTAATATTATACCTGCAAAGCAATTCAAACTGCTCAAAAATCTAAAAATCGTTTGCTTGGACCTCCTTATCCCCTTAATTATTAGTATGATATTGTCCGCATATAATTTTAATTTCCCCATAGTTGTCAGAGGGAGACGAATATCTGCATTATTTCAAATAGCAATAGCCAAGAGTTACAAAAAAAGCAAATAAAACGGGGGACAGCGGATAATCATGTCTGGTCCCCGTTTGACACTAATTTGTCCTGCCTCAGAGCCATTAACAATAATAGTGGCTTCTGTGTTAAGGTACATTCTCTGAATCAACCCCTTGATTTTGAGGGTATACCAAAGCTTGAAAGGATTAGAAATAAAGTCTCCCAGACCACGGCTGGTATCTTCTTGGTTTCAAAATAATCCAGTGCTTCTGCTAAATAATGTGTGTTCGTCCCAAGTGTCTCCCTGAGATAAAACCATTTTGATCGGAATGGATTAGGTTCGAGGTAATTTCATTGAATCTGGTGGATAAAGGTTTAGTGATGATTTTATAGTCAGAGTTTAAAAGTGTGATGGGGCGATATGAATCAGGGTCTTTACAATCTTTTCCCTTTTTCAAAAAATTGACTAAATTTCAGCCATGGCCGGTAGTGGGAGTACCTGCCAGGCTGTGACTTGGGGAGGGGGAGGGGCTGGGTGGGGTGTAGTAATGTATGGATTACGGACTTTAACAGGTAAGTAAACATAAAAATAAATAAAACGAATTTCGTTGAGCGCACTGCATCGCATTTGGTGATGCAGTAAAAGCAACGAAATTCGTTTTATTTACTTTTATGTTTTCTTACCTGTTAAAGTCCATAATCCATACATTACTACCCCCACCCTGCCCCTCCCCCTCCCCACGTAACTGCCAGGCCGGTACTCCCACTACCAGCTGCGACTGCTAAATTCCCTTCTCAAAATGAAGGTCGTATTGGGCCTCCCTCTAATATTAAATTAGCAATCAGCAACAAGTATTCTAAAGTAGCCCCTGAAAAGGTTTTTAAAAAACTCAGCCAGCAGACCATCCGGACCACAGGCTTTGCATTTCGGGAGATTTTTTATAACCTATCCCAGTTCTTCTTTGGGGAAAGGGCCCATCATTCTAATTTTATCGAGCTCAGAGTGTCCCTGAATTTCCTGTTTTTGGAGGAATTTGTCTAGGGATGCATTATCAATAGACTGTTTTTGGCCATAAATACTCCTGTAATATTGGGACATTAAGACCCCTCTGCTGGATCGTCACAGCGAATACCAGTTACAGGGCATCTCAATGTACTGATATTGTTGCTAGCTGCCTGCTCCCTTGCCTGCCATGCAAGGAACCTTCCGGTATAATTACTCTCCTCATATACCTTTTGCCTATGATTACTATGAAAAGATTCACATTTAACATAACACTCTTTGCTAAGATTCCATTTGGACGGGTCAAGTTTTCATTGGTTCTAGGCCGAGGGGCTACTAAGAAAGACATCATAGCACCTTTGCACCTTCTGCTCTAGGTTTTGCTTGTTTCCTTAATTTTCCTTGAACTTTCAGCATCTTTCCCTATGGCTAGTCCTCGAATATTTGCCTTAAGAGAGTCCCAGACAGCATGGGGAAGTGCCGTCCCCTGGTTTCTCACAAAAAACTCCTTTATCTCTGTTTTGCAGAGAAACACCCAACTTTCTTCCGATAGACATTTGCTATTTAAAGTCCATCTTTTGGAATGAACACTGTTTTTGCCTGACTCTAACTCTAAGATGATCATAGCATGGTCAGAGATCCGTTCGGAAAAATTTTCTGCTGACTCTAAATCAGGGTCCTAAATATGAGAAATAAATCAATACATGAAGTGGTGCCAAATCTACCCGGGAAAACAAGTATATGCAATTTTAGTCCGAAATACTGCCCTCCATGGGTCAATGGTATCCAGTTTTCCTTTAATTTTGAATAATTCTAAAAGTCTTAGGTTATAATTGTTTTTTGGAAATGACTGAGGAAACAATTTTTGGGTTTGTTAAAAAAATTAAAATCTTCCCCTATAATCACTTCACCGGGAATTTGTGTTAGAGATTGAAAAAACTCTTCATATGGTACAGGATTATCCACTACCGGGGCATAAATAGTAGCAACACTTAGAAATCCATTCCCCAGATTGCAGATTGCCTAACACAATCATCCTTTCTGCTCACTTGCGAAGGTAACCACCTGAGCTTGAAATTTTTTGCCCAAGAAGATCGCCGTGCTGTGATGTGATGCAGAGGAGGAGAGGCCCTGGTATGGTGTCCAGGACCTAAACATAGAAAAATCTACTAGCTTGCCCTCCGATAAATGGGTCTCTTGAATTAAAATGACAGCCAGATTTTCTATCTTGATCCATGATTCAATGGCCCGCATTTTCTTTTTATTGTAAAGACTGCTGACATTAAAAGAGACCACCTTTAGAATTTCTATTTTATCCATTAGCACACTGCACGATATACTCCTAAAGGGGAGTTACGACGTAGGCTAAGGTGTGCTGGAGGGATGCAGAATCTGCCATTAATCCCCCCGTCCTAACAGTATATGGATCTTTAAATTGAATTTGGATGAATCTAGATTTTACAAATGGATCTCTTTTTTCCTCATGCTCCCCATTCCATCCTGTGGACCCCTCCCTGAAAAGCCACGATGAGCAGTCCACCATCCCTGCTCACACCTGACAGGCCTTCCCAACTCCCCAACACTGGCACCATGACTTTGTGCCAGATGCTACCCTACATACCCCCCTCACCCAAGGTGAAAACAAAAAAGAAGGACTCAAGAAGGGGAAAAAAAAGGAAGAGAAAATATAAACCCTGAGAAATTGTCTGAGAAGAAAGAAAACCAAACTCGGAAAAGAAGAAAGAAGAACAAAAAAATAAACTGCTAGTTACATCTGCTATTTTAAAAGCCCTGAGCGAAGCGATTATAACTTCTTGGAAGAAATTTGTGGCAGTAATTCCTTTGCTTCGGGGACATTGCAAAATTCATTTTTATAAGCACTTTTAGTTTGCTCTGTTGTGCAATCATAACCTGTTCCCCATGTTCTTTGAAGAATGCAATTTGTTTTGCAAACTCTTTCCGCCTTTTGGCTCCCGGAAGCAAACATTTCAGGGAAAATATGACACAGTGGGACCTCCGAGGAGGTAAATAGGTGCTACTTTATGGCCTTGATAGAATTTGATCCTTGACCCTGTAATCGCCAAAATTAACGAGGATTGTACTCGGGAAATTGGCGTTGGGAGGAAGATGCATAGGCACCCGATGGGCCCACATAAGAGTCAAATCTCTAATATATTCTGGGAGCACATTTTTTTATAATGAAAGAGTCAACCCATTGTAATGTTTGATGCCCCTCGAGGCCTTCCGGAATACCAAAGATATGAGGATTAGAGCATCAGAGTGATTCTCAAACTCCTCCAGTTTCTACTCCATTGCCACTTTTTTGCTCTGATAAGCTGCAACTTTATCATTCATGATAGAAACTTCATCCTCCAATTACGAGATCCTGGTCTCCGGCTCATGAAGTTGTGCAAGGACACAAACCATGTTATCTTATATTTTAGTCAGGTGGCCATGGACAGCAGCAATTTCTGCAGATTGAGAGACTTTGAGCTCCGTGATCTCCTCCAGAATAAAGCTGAGGAGACTCTTGGCATCCCAATGCAAAGTGAAGGATCTATCGTCCTGAGATGAACTTTCCTGAGTAAGTTCCGGCCCAAATTCAGATTGCACTCCTGATGTGACAGAGGACACAATCTTATTAGGTACAGCCTGCCAACGTCTTCAGGAGCGGGTAATCCAGATAGGCTCAGCCAGGGAGAAGGCAACGGTTGTTCTAGAGGTTTTGAAAGAAGACTACTGCCATCACAGAGAGACCTACCCTAAATAGAGTTAGGAGGCAGTGCAGCTGATGAAGGAGCACTCTCTTCCCCCTCTGCGCAGGATGTTAATCCAGATTTAGCTTTGAAGAATAGAGGGTATTTTTTAAATTCCGTGGATTTCCCAGCCTCAGTGTCAACCCCAAGTATCGTCATCCTTGGATCTACCAAATTTTGAGAAGTAGTGGGGCTGGCCCCAGGAGAAAAAATAGGGATGGGTCTGGTACTCGTGTCCAGATGAGCAGATACTGATAATCGTGCTGGGAAAGCTCTGTGGTGGCCATCTCAGAATTTTCGGCGGGCAGTCTCAGATCTTTCCTCAAGGCTGCAGCGCCTTTTTCCTGGGCTGCTGCTTGTCCTATTCATTTTTTTAATCTTTGAACTAGAGCTGGGGAATCAAGATAGGTTGCAGCAGTGTTTCTAGAGAGATTTCGCATATTGAGAGTTCCAAAAACGTTCTTTTGCTGTTCCAGTGACAGATTGGCCGTAGTTACAGCAATAGGTGAAAAAAGGCTTTTGCACATGGAAATCCCCCAGCGACCCACAACCAAGTAGTACAAGAAGCCCCATGCAGAGGCAGGCAGCAAAGCACATGTACTTACCCCCTTAGTGAGAAACCTAGTGGTCCCTGATGACACGACAAAAGCAAGTCTCAAAAAGTCGCAAGCCTGTTCATACTCTGAGAATTGGTGCAGCCTGGACCAGAATTCTTAATGCCACCTTGGTGTCCTCCGTATTTATTCCAGAGTAGCCCAAAGAGCCCCACTGGGGACCAGGACCCAGAACGTAGTGAGTAATAAGGCTCCCACAGGCTGTACTGTGACAGTAGACTATAGGAACTGTAGGCTGTAAACTATAGTCAATGGATAGTGAAAGCACCAAGTCTTGCCCAGTCTTTTCAGCTGTGTTGTTATGGGAACTTCCAAACCTGCTATTCTTCCATCTCCTTCCAGTCAAGTTTCCGTTGTCTGGTGCTCGTAACCTGCTGGCCAGGGAAGACCCAGGAAAGAGCCAGAAAAGAGTGAAAGAAATCTCCACCCAAATTGATGCTCCAAGTAACTCTGAGTTAGGCTTAGTGCTTGCTCATTTATGTTTCGAGCATGGGTGGGTTGTAAAGAGCACCCGAACCACACTGACTACCACTCCTGTGGAATCCACCGTGGCCATTCTGTCCCATGGCATTTCCATGATATCTCTGCGGGCGTCTGGATGTGAAAAGGAGGGGGTGTGGCTTACATCGCATTAAGCAGGAAGCCTGCATCCCGTCCGTCAGCACTATCAACAATTGTGTAGTGATTCAGTCGGAGTCGATGTAGTTGAAGAGTAAATTTAATGCAACAGGTGCTGCGCAGCAGCTCACAGCCAGGCAGATCATCAATAAAAACAGTTAGTCATTTGAAACACGTTCTAAATGGAATTAAAGGGAAGAAGGAAAAGAACATAGAGGGTAGAGAGTTCCAGAAAGACAAGAAAGGAAACCTATCAGAATACTACATTATCCTCTCTCCTACAAAACAAAAAGGAATGAAAGAAAAGAGTAAGAGAGGAGAACAAGGAACATTAGCGAAACCTAGCAGGAGTAACCCGAGTGCGAGCACTCCTACGAGGTGGTACAGGGACAGAAGAAGTGGAAGGCAAAACAGAATCATCATGAGAAGACTGGTGATTGACAATGGCTTCGCCCACCTTGACAACCCTGGCAGCATTCCACCAATTCTTCATATTGACTCTCACAGAGTTGCCACAAACTTTGTCAATGACAAGAGGTTCGGAAAACTTGGGATTACCCTTGGTGGAGTGAGTAGGTAATTTAATCTGAATTCTTTCACCCACCTTGAATGTTTGAGAAACCACTTTCTTCCTGGAGTCAAAATCATTTTTCTGTTTGGATTGGGCATGTATAACGTTGGACCTAGCAACTTCATCCACCTTGTCAATGGAATTCAATTTAACCCAACGTGACATCCACCCAGGACAAACCTTCGAACATGGTTTTCTCCCATGTAACAACTCGAAAGGGGACACTTTGGTGGAGGAATGAGGCGTGGTGCGATAGAACCACAACATTGATCTAACTGCGTTGGGCACATGACAGTGCTGAGCAATGGCCCACTGAATGCAATTGTTGAGGACTCTGTTCATACGCTCAACAAGACCGTTCGTCTGAGGGTGATAAAGTGCACTCCTCAGATGATCAATCCCACTTAGACCAACAAAAGAACTAAACTCTTGACTGATAAACTGCGAACCATTATCACTTACGATAGAGGAAGGAAAACCCTCACGCAAAAACAAGTCCTTCAAAAAATCGATCACATTCTTGGAATTGGCTTCGCTAACAAAGCGGACTTCTGGCCATTTTGAATAATAGCCAACAGCGACTATCGCAAACCTGGAGGAAGGGGGAAGTAAATAGAACGGACCTACCAAATCAATACCTATTTTTTCCCATGGCCTATTAGGAAAAGGGATGGGCTGCAAAGGAGGAGAACGTGTTTTCAAACATTTCTCAGCACTGGAACAGACAACGCACTCCGCAACAACAGTTTCAATGTCTTGATCCATCTTGGGCCACCAGTAATGTTCTCTAACCCTTCTTTTTGTCAACGTCTTGCCAAGATGACCCTCATGCGCACCCTTAACAATCCTGATCCTAAGGTCACTAGGAGGAATCAGTCTATCACCGCGCATGAGAAGACCACCCTCAATAGAGAGTTCTTCAGACACTTTGACAAAGGTTTGAAGGGAAACATGAACATTCTTCTCCCTTGGGCATCCATCTCTAACATATTTGATCACTTCATTGAGAAGGACATCATTGGACAAATGTTCCCTCCATTCTCCCTCATTTATGGAACGCATATCATCCATGCCAACAAAAGCGACAAAGCAGTCTTCCTCATCATAATCTTCCTCGCAATCTCCATCACAGTCAACGTCAACAGGATTCCTTGAAAGGTAATCAGCCCTTGTGTTTTTGTTACCTAGTATGTAGCTGACCTCAAAGTCATACTGAAGTAGTTTAGTTGAAAGTCTAGCAATTCTAGTGGAGTGTTCTTTGATGCGGACACCAGTAAGGATAGAAACTAAAGGACTATGGTCGGTCCTCAAACGGAAATGTTTACCCCAGATGTATGGATTGAACTTCCTTATTGCCCACCAGCAGGCAAGGAGTTCCTTTTCAATAACCGCAAAATTAGATTCAGCTCCACGAAGAACTCTCGAGGCATATCCTAGAGTATGCTCAACACCACCAACTTCCTGAGTAAGGACCGCCCCTAAACCAAACCCACTGGCATCCACGGTGATGGTGCACAACAAATTGGGGTTAAAGGGCTTCAAAACTTTCGAACCGGTCAATTCTTGTTTGATCCAGGAAAAAACTCTTTCACAATTGGCATCCCAAATAAAAGGAACTTCCCTCTTAAGCATGTTGGACAGTGGTTGTACTTTGGAGGCATAATCAGGTATAAACCTGGCATAAAACTCACAAAGTCCAATGAATGACTTCAAGCCACTTTTGTCTTTGGGTGCGGGACTATCACCAATCGCTTTAACCAGACCAGGTCTAGGCTCCACACCTTTTTCAGACAATATATGACCTAGATACTCTACCTTTGGTGCTCTAAAAACGCACTTTTCTTTCTTTAAAACAACACCAACATTGCTCAAAGCTTTCAAAACCTCCCTCAGAATTTCATCATGGGCATCGCAAGTTTTTCCATGAATGAGCACATCGTCCTGGAAAACTACAACTCCATCAATATCTTTCAAAATGTTAGTCATAATCCTTTGAAAAACGGCTGCCGCAGAGGCTAACCCAAAGGGCATACGGCAGTATTGGAAGGAACCTACAGGGGATACAAAGGCAGTGAAATGTCTGGAAGCAGGATCTAGAACCACCTGGTGGTATGCAGATGCCAAATCTAATTTGCTGAACCACTTGGAACCATCAATAAGTGACAACATGTCAGGGATTTTGGGGAGGGGGAATGAATCGACCCAGATGTTCTTATTTAGACTGCGTAAGTCGACACAGACGCGAAGTTCCCCATTCTTTTTCTTAGCGACCACTAAAGGAGAAAGCCATAGGGAAGATTCGATGGGTTTGATTATCCCTCTTCTGCAAAGATCAAAAAGCTCTGACTCAATTTGATCTCTCACACTGAATGGGACGTTTCTCAGTTTATGTTTAATAGGGATGGTGTTGTCTTTGACACGAATGGTGTGCATAAACCCTTTCACTTCTCCTAATTTATTACAAAAAACGGAAGGAAAATCTTTAGCTAAGGTGTAGATAAAATCATCATTCTGAGTGGAGGGAACATTACTTGTAGTGGGCAGGTCATCAGTCTGAACGACTGCTATGGAGATGGGGTCTTTAGTACCAGGACGGAGAACCATCTTAAACAAACCTTGGTGGAACCAACCAAGGATGTTTAGGCCTTTGATTGAGACATACACTTTGCCAAAAATGTTCCTCCCTCTGAATTCAATAGAGTCCTCAAAATAGCCCTTGAGTTCAATTTTCCTACCCTCATAGTTGAGAGGAAGCCTGTCAGGAGGAAAAAGTTTGCGGTCACCCCAAACTTCTTCGAAGAGTTCTTGGGTCAACATGGTTATCCTGGCCCCTGAGTCTACTAATAAACAGACTATCTTATCTCCAATGCCAAATTCAGTGTAAGGATCCACACATTCAGACTCAGGATCGTCAATACTGACGCTAACAACAGCAACCATATCCTTTAAATCATCTTGGATGCTAGTATCATCTTGATGGTAGTCAGAAACATAAGCCACAGAAGTGGTAGTGTGGTTATTGTTCCACTGTTTGTTGAACTGAGGAAAAGAAGAATTTCTTTTTACACTTTGGCAAACTTTAGCAAAATGGCCTGTTCTACCACACAGTCTACACGTGACACTTCTGGCTGGACAAGGACGCCCTGACTTTGAATGAGGAAAATTCCCACATTTAAAACAAATATTAGTTTGTTTAAAAAATTTGTTGTCAGTACGACCAAAAGTATTTGTCTTATTGTCGACAACTTTAACAGCACTAATAACAGTTTCTTCTTTACTAAAGGATGTAGAAGATTTTCCATCAAGTTCTTTAACAGAGAGTTTAGAAAATTCAATACTTTTTGCTACACGTACAGTTTCTTCGAGAGAGGGGTTACCTAAAGAAAGCAATTTTTGTTGAATATTCTTGTCTAAACATTTACAAATGTACTGATCTCTAATCATTTGGTCTCGAAAATTTTCAAATTCGCACTCCGCACTCAGTATTCTGAGTGTAGAGATGAAATCTTCCACCTTTTCACCTTGCTTCTGTTCGCATTTGTAGAATTTATGTCTGACGACAACTAAACTGGGTTTGATATCGAAACGTAATTCAAGGAGTTTAACAGTTTGGTTATAGTCATCCAAGTCCTCCTCGCCAGGAGAGAGTACTAGAGGAGGTAAATGTTTAAAAATTGAACGACCTTCAAATCCAAGACTGTTTAATAGAAGATATTTCTTCCTTTCCGCCCTGTATCTGGAAGCACCAATAGCTCCTAAGTAAGTAGTGAACGCATCAAACCATTTTTTCCAAATAATAGGGGGATCACCAGGAAGATCAAGGAAAGGTGGTGGAGGAGAAACTGCTTGCATACTCATCACTGTAGTAATAACTTGAAGTTTGCTTATGAATATAAAGAAGTAATAAACAAGAAAAATTTATTAAATGAATACTTCGATCTAAATTATGTAACACAAAAAAAAAAACTTCAATATTGCGTTGGCGTAATGTAAATGATATGAAAGTCAGTTCATCGTTGAAATAGTTAGAACCCAAAAGGTCAGAGGCTTGACGTCACTCACTCAGCGACTCCGTTGAGGTACTGTTCAGCACTGGCAGAACCGACTCGATGGTTGTTTGCTCCGTTAACGTGTGGTGCAGAACAACTCCGTTGACGTGTGGTGCAGAATACAATGGGCCTTCAGTATATGGCTCCACACGAAGTGACTCAGTTGAAATACACGTTGGTTTGAACGCGTCAAAGTTTGTTTGCGCGTTAACACTTTTTCCAATAAAGTTACATTTTAAAAACAATGTGATCCACAAAATGGCGTCTTGCGACGCGTTTCACCAAAACAACGTTGCGTTCCAGTGACGTGTCTAACAGTCAAGATGTATGCTGGTACGCTAACTGCATTGCGCTGTAAATGGCTTACGTGTAAACTGATGGCTGCGCACGAACAGGTACGCTAACAACGTAGGCCAGACAAGCAGGAAACGCAAGTGATGCTGGCGAGCAGGCCGAAGGTACAGAATACTCGTTTTGAAGGAGAGCTGCTACCGTTTCGAGTAAATAATTTCTAAATTGTACAGTACCTTGTCCAATTTACTTGGAGAGTAAATTGTCTGAAGAGGTGGTGAAGTACAAAAGAGAATGTGTCAATTCTCAGGGGTATTTCACGTCTCTGTGTAGTGGATTGGTACGAATCTTGCTTCTTTGATGCACGCGTGGACAGCAGACACCTGTAGACGATCGTCGCCACGTTTTTTGTAGTGATTCAGTCGGAGTCGATGTAGTTGAAGAGTAAATTTAATGCAACAGGTGCTGCGCAACAGCTCACAGCCAGGCAGATCATCAATAAAAACAGTTAGTCATTTGAAACACGTTCTAAATGGAATTAAAAGGAAGAAGGAAAAGAACATAGAGGGTAGAGAGTTCCAGAAAGACTAGAAAGGAAACCTATCAGAATACTACAAATTGTTGATGAGGACTAGGGGTAACTGAGAGCTCTGAAGTACCGAGGACTCCACCATTGCTTCAGAAGGTTGAATAGAGTCAAATGTGATCCTTTATGCAAGTAAGGATTTGAAGCAATAGGTCAAAGTCAGTGGCGTAGAATACATTCTACGCATTCTACACCATTGACTTTGGCCATCTGCTTCCATTCCTTTCTAAGCAAGTTGAGGAGAAGCATATTCTCTTCAAAAAGACTTGCAAGCAGGCCACAGAGCAGTACCACCTGCACTGCTTGGTATTGCGGCAAAGTCTAAATCTTGTCTACTGGCAAGCGTCTTAAAACCCTGAAGCTTGGATGCACCTATAATCTCTGTCAGTGTTGGCAGCAAATGCACTTCGATAATGTTTTTTGTTTTTTTAAACTATTTTTAAAACAAAATCAAAGACCCAATGCAACATTGTAAATTTTAATGTGGGTGTAGCAATAATTTGACATATATCCAGAACCCTAACCTAGAGACAGAGAAATGTAGTAATGAACAATAGTCCTGATGCATACATGGTTACATCGGGTGGTTAAATTATAAATATGATATGTGAAAGTTACCACCTCACTCCCACAAATTTACGAGTTCAACTTTTGGGCAATTCGATTTTAAATAGCAAATATAAGAAACAAGGTAAAGCAATAATAGTTAAACAGGCCATATGGGATGCATCAGCAAATATCACTGCAAGGTCTAATCAAATACGTTGCTCCATCGGATTTCCGATATTTTACAGGTAGCACAAATTAATATATACTGTCAGAAACTGTTTTCCACAATTTCACATTCTGGAAAGTCCCAGTCTACTCCTCAGATCCACTTTCTAGTCCCAGTCCACAGTCTACTCCTCAGTCAGTCAAAAATGTAATCATGTATGTGCACATGGTCACTCAGTACATAAATGCATTTTTTGCAATATGCCGTGCCCACCAAGTATTTCAGGGGCATATGTAGGTAATTTCCATTTTGCGATTCCCAAATAGCGATTTTTAAGGAATCATTGTTTGAGAAAAGCAAAATGGAATGTAGGTAAAAATTCGCAATTTTTTGGCGAATCTCTAACATTCCTTAATTGCGATTACCAAATTGCGAATCGCAATTAAGGAATGAGTGTCCCATTCATTCCTATGGGCTAAGAGGCCCATAGGAATGAAGGGGGATACATTCTCAAATTGCGATTTTCTATGAGAAAATCGCAATTTGAGAATCGCAATTTTAAGGGTGCCAGGGTGTCCAGTGTTGCACCCCTGGAATGTGCCTCTAAGTAAATGTGGCACACATACATGCCCTAAGGCACTTTGAATTTTAAAAAAAATGCATTTAAAAAGGGAATCGCAAAATACCATCCACTTGGAGTAGGTGGTATTTTGAGATTCCTAAAGCCAAAATCGGATTTTAAAATACACTCCTACATAGCATTTAAGGAATCGCAAAATTGCGATTCCTTAAATGCTTGAGCAAAATAAGGAATCACAATTTTTGCGATTCCTTATTTTGCTAATGTGCACCTACATACCAAAGCACTGTTTGCGATTCGCAAACGCCGAAATGCGCCGAATATCGGCAGTTGCAAATCGCAAACGCCTACCTACATATACCCCTCAATCTCATTGTATAGGCCGACATCACAGTTAATTTTCAGTGTCTCAGGATACCTAACTTTGTAACGCCATTAATTGTGGAGCATCATCTCTTGCTATGGCATAACTTGCTGTAACTATTCAACCTATGTGTCCGTGAGCCAGTTTTGGCAATGATGGATCATCATTCAACAGGTGCTTTCTCCTCTCGTCCCACAGCTTCAATCAATATGTAGTCAGAGGGGCACACACCCGCCAGATGTGATTATGACACAGGCATTGTCTCCACATTGCCAACCAGTGAAGTTTGTGTTCAGGGTTGCCACTTGTAGTTTAGAGGGGGACAAGTGCAAATAACTAAACACAGGACATTCCAACATGTAATGCCCATCATGATGCAAGAAAATCTATGATCATTCTACCCCCCAGTAATTTGATGAGAGGTCTTTCAGATTTGATCCAATTTCGAGAATATTTGGTCCAGCAAAGGTCCAAACAGCACTTATACGATGCCCCTATATAGTGAATAATACATCCCATGGGTTCACTCTATAGCAATAATAGACTTCCCCAAGAGGGACTGTGTACTTTGAACTAATTGGATCGACAGCGCGACCCAAATATCCCTCAACCATCAGGCCCGACTTAGGGCCCGGTTAGGATTGCGGTGAATCCGCATCCTTCGGGCTGGCGGAAGCTACCGCCGGCCCGGAGGATGCGGATTCACCGCTGCGGTGAGTGAAAAGACCCCCCCACCAGATTAGGATGGCCGGGGGTTCATCTGTGGACGGGAAGACCGTCCACCGCTTTTCCACCGCGAGATCGCGGCGGAAAAGCTCTAATATGATGGCGGTGTCTATCAGACACCGCCAGCCATATTAGGATAAGCAGTGGGATATGCCTTTCCATGGCGGCAATGCCGCCACGAAAAGCCATACGATCTTTTCTTTGGGGGCCTGTTGCGGGCCCCCAGGGAGCAGGGGGGGTGGAGGTTGACATGGGGGGTACCTGCCGCTTTGTGCATGCAAATGCACTGCAGGCATTTTTAACATTGCGGCGGGCGCTGCTTCAAGCAGCACCCGCCTTAATGTTAAAAATACAGGATGGACATCCTAATTCACACGGAGGGACCGCCGCTGCCCCTGCGGACGGTCCCTCCACCTCTGGGGTGGCGGACGGATGCATGTCCGTCCGCCATCCTAATAGGGCCCTAAATTACATACACTAGCCTCGACATTGGGCTGGGCAGAAATATGGCACAAATTCCACCCTTTAGAGTGTGACTACACGTATCTGTCGGCGGTCCATGGGTCGCAGTCCAGACTCGATTATTTTTTTGGCCCTTGGGTGTTTCTCCATAGATTTTTGCTTGTGCAACATGAACCCCGCGGACTATCCGATCATTCCCCAGCCACTATGCCCCCATTCCGCTGGAGAATGTCTCCTTAGTACCTCCACAATCCTGCATACCAAGATATGTTCAATACGGCGAGCACTACTTATTTGGCAGATAACTGCCCTTCTGCCCCCTCTAGTAGTATTCTTTGGGAAGCCCTTAAACCAACAATTTGCGGCTCCGAAATTAGTTATCGCACTACCAAGAAACTTATACATCCTAGAGGTGCACTAGGTGAATCTATCTTTTTTTTTTTTTTTTAAAGCATTTGTAAAGCGCTCATATACTAAACAGTTGCTTGGCGCTGGGAGCAACAGTGGTAAAAACAAGCAGACAGAGAAAAGTGGCTAACCAGTAAACGCTTGCTGGAACAGAAGGGTCTTTAAGGCCCTGCGGTATTCCATATAAGACGGTAGGAGTCTTATTGACGGGGGAAGGGCATTCCAAAAGGTAGGGGCCAGAACTGAAAATTTCTGACCACCAACTCTTTTCTTCTTAAAGCGTGGTACTGCCAGCAAGCCCAGAGAAGAGGAACGGAGAGCTCTCGGCGGGCAGTAGTTTGTAACGGCAGAGTTGATAAATGCCGGGGCAGTGCCCGCTCGGGCCTGAAATGTAAGGCATCCCAATTTAAACAGTGCCCGCTGCTTAATAGGGAGCCAGTGGAGGGCTTTTAAAAGGGGGGGTGGAGTGATGTGACTTAGCCAGGCCGTAAACCAGGCGAGCTGCCTGGTTCTAGACCAGCTGAAGACGATGGAGGGCATGTACGGGAGCACCATTAAGAACGATGTTCCCGTAGTCAATTTTTGACAGCACCATGGCCATTACGATCAATTTGAGGGCGGGAACAGAAAAAAAACGGGAAATTTTCCTGATAGTCCGTAGGGAAAAAAACCAGGAAGAAACAACTGAGCTAATATGTGAGTGGAGAGTGAGTTGATGATTAAGAGTAATGCCCAGCGTTTTAACTGAGGGGGAGGGAATAGGGGGGGTGCCTAAAGATGAAGGCCAAAAAAGGGGTGACCATGGGTTTGCGACCCCGCCCGTCAAAACCAGCTCCGTTTAGTCCGGATTTAATTTGAGATGGTTCGTATTCATCCAGTCACGGATAAATAACATCACGGACTGGAAGCTGGTTTGACCTGGCGAGGCCGGGGACAAATCAAAAATAAGTTGGAGGTCGTCGGCATAATTGTACACCGCGACCTCCATGTGCTGCAAAGCAAAAATGAGAGGGAAGATGTATAAATTAAAAAGTAAAGGGGAAAGGGAAGAACCCTGGGGAACCCCACACGTAATTTCACGAGAAGGAGCAGCAAATTCTGCCAGATGGACAGCCTGGGAGCGGTCAGACAGGAAGGACTCCAACCAGGCCAAAGGAGGGCCCTCGATGCCCGCCAACCTGACACGGCGTAAAAGAATGGAATGGTCCACCATGTCAAAGGCGGCGGACAGGTCTAATAAGACGAGGGCCTGGGGCACGTTGGAGTCCGATCCCTCCCTGAGTCGGTCCAGAACTGAAATGACCACCTTCTCTGTGGAATGGCGGGGGCGAAAGCCCGCTTGGCAGGGGGCGAGATAATTGCTATCCTCGATGAAGGAGCTTAGGACCTGAGTAAGATGGGACTCAGCAATCTTCCCCAGGAAAGGGAGGAGAGAAATTGGCCGATAATTAGCCGGGACACCGGGGTCTGCCCCGGGTTTTTTTAATATAGGGATGATCGTAGCGGCCTTAAAAGAAAGAGGAACAGTACCCTGTTCAAATGATTTGTTTAACAGGGTAAGAGCAGGGGAAGGACAGTCTAAAAAGATCTGGCTTAATATATGTGCTGGGCAGATGTCAGCGGGGGAACCAGATTTCACCCGTCTGAGAAGAGAGGGAAGTGAGTCCAGAGTCAGAGGGGGAATGTAGTCTAGAGACTGGCTGTTGATGGGAGTAGGGCCCTCGCAAAAAGAAGGTGAAGGGGAGGGAGTATTTGCCTTAATGATAGCCACTTTCTCTACAAAGAACTCATTGAGAGAGTTGCATAAGATCTGTGAGGGGGGGATTTTTGACTGAGTCCTGTCGGAGGCCGCCAGCTCATGGACCATCGCAAAAATCTCGCGAGGCTGATTCTCAGCCGCCAGGATGCGTCCAGTGCAGTAGTCTTTTTTTGCGGCTACAATATCTCGCTTGTATTCAGACAGAACTGTAGCATAGAGCTGCCTGGCTAGTGGACAGTAGGCACGGCGCCAGGCGCGTTCGGCTTGTCGCACTGTAAGTTTCTTGGCTTTTAAAGCTGGACCAAACCACTTATTAGCGTTGTGAGCTCGGTTAATGGTTACCCGTTTAAGGGGGGCTATATGGTCACAGGTTGTAACAAGCCAATCATCTAATGTGGTAGCATGAGAATGTAGAGTCAGACCCTCAAAGGCCGGGAGGGAAGAACGGAGTGAGCTGCACAAGGTGGAGATGTCAACTCGACTCCAGTTCTGGGTCCAAATGTTTTTAGGATGGCGTGAGGGGACTGGGGTGTTAAGGGCCAGCGAAAAAGACAAGAGGTGGTGGTCCGACCAAGCGCATGGTAATACCAAAGGCGCCGAAATGGGGATGTTAAGGGACCATATCTGGTCAAGTATGTGCCCCTGCCTATGTGTAGGAGTGTGGACATGTTGTAGAAAATTCAGGCTGAGGAGTAAAGCAGTAAATTCCTTAGATATTGCATCCTCAGCAGGATCATCGAGCCAAAAATGAAAATCTCCGAGAACCATCACTGAGGCATTATTAATGGACAGAGTGCCTAGGATTTCCTGCAGTGAAATGATAAAGCCAGGTGAAGATTGGGGAGGGCGATAAACCAATACACAGGTAAGAGGAGTTTTAAAAGAAGTGGACCGTACTACTAGACAATCTGACATTGGCAAAGGAGAAGAAGCCAGTGTCTGAAAGTGTAGCCCCTCGTGCGATATTAGAGCAACTCCACCCCCCGTCTTTCCGTTTGAGCGGTCGACACGGAGGGCAGAGTACGAAGGGGGAAGGGCCGCCAGGACATCAGGGAGAGAGTCCTGGCGGTACCAAGTTTCCGTTAGGAAGAGCAAGTCGGGGCTCTCCGTATCCAACAGATGGAAAATATCAGTTTGATGCCGCACTGCGGATCTGGTGTTCAGCATGACAGCAGAAATGGCAGGGATAGGGGTAGGGACACATGGGCTGGGGGCAGGCGGTATGATAGACAAGGAAGCAGGTCTAAACCCAGGCGAGCAAGGACCAGGGGGGATAATACCGTGTGCTGTAATACATGCAAGTGTGGCGGAGTCAAGTAAATAGCCAGCATCTAAAGAGTGTAATACTTGCGAGGAGTAAGTACGCACATGGGCATGATGGTATGGCCCTGGTCCCGGCCTGGCGCGGACGGGCGCAGACGGGCAGGACTTTGGCACGACTTCGGCACGAATTCGGCGCTCCCGCTGCGCTCGTCCGCTGCGCTTCCGCCATTGCGTCATTAAGTACAGGAAAAAGAAAACCACTAGCCCGCTGACCTGCCAAGCGGCCAGCAGGGCGGAAGTGAGGATGAGGGGGCGGAGGAGGGGTTTAGTGCTCGTGTGGCCACCGCCGCTGCAAACGGCACAAGCCGTGGCGGATCGGTGCCTGGAGCCAAAGAACAAAAGAAATAAAGGAAAACGTTGCGCCGAGGAGCGGCGATCTGAGGCAGGTAGGAGGATTGTTCTCAACTCAACAATTCAACCAGCAATACAAATAACAAAATAAGATTAAAACACAGCGCAATATTTCAGGTTATAAAAGTTTAAAATTAGAAGCCAGGAAAGCGCGTAGCCTCCGCAGCCGCTCTCACCAACTGTAAGCGCCGAGTGCCGGCTGCGCAGTGCTTTTGAATACCTATTCCAACCACTAGCCCTCTGACCTGCCAATCGGCCAGCAGGGCGGAAGTGAGGATGAGGGGGCGGAGCAGGGGTTTCGTGCTCGTGTGGCCACCACCGCTGCAAACGGCACAAGCCGTGGCGGATCGGTGCCTGGAGCCAAAGAACAAAAGAAATAAAGGAAAACGTTGCGCCGAGGAGCGGCGATCTGAGGCAGGTAGGAGGATTGTTCTCAACTCAACAGGATATCTTCCCAACTCAATGCTAACCCTAGCCCCATCCTTCGACGTAATCTGATACTTGCACAGCTGGAGCTGAGACAATATCTATTGGATGAAGCCAAGGAAATTTGGGAGGTGACACAGCATCGGATATATCAGTGGGGTGATAAATCCAGTAAAATGCTTCATAGACTGTGCGAGGCAGAGGGAGCTCTGGCCGTGACGCCCACTATTCGGTGTCTGGATGGGTCCATATACACGACACCAGAAGGATGTTGCGGGGGAGTTTGCGAGACACTTCACATCCCTATACGTCTGGAAGGAACAGATTTCTTCCAAACTTATTGCGGAATTTCTAGTGGACCTTCTACCTCGTCGTCTCCCCGACTCGGTCCAGGAACATCTGGAGACCCCAATCACGTTAGACAAACTAACTGGCGCCCTCAATGCACTACACCCCGGTGGTGCCCCAGGTCCCAATGTGTTCCCCATTCAATTCCTATGTTTACACATGCATCTCTTAGGGTCTCATCTATTGGTGACTATCATGGGAGCCACAGACCTGGCCTGTATGCCATGAGACTGGTGACACGCGGAGATTGTACTCTTTCTCAAACCGGGTGTACCCCCAGAAGATCCCGCTTCTTATCGCCCCATCTCCCTCATTAACTTTGAACTCAAATTGCTAGGGAAGGTCCTGGCAGATCGCCTTCGAAGGTGTATCACAGAGCTGATTCATCCTGACCAGTCTGGTTTTATGCCCCAGAGGTCCATTAGGCACAATATCAGACGAGTCCATAACGCTATAGCTGCCGCCCCTACTTTGTGTAGACCCGCTACTCTGTTTTTAGCAGATATTGATAAAGCTTTTGATTCACTGACCTGCGTCTATCTTAGGGGTGGGTGTAGTGCGCATAGCGGGGCTACGCGAAGATCCGCGAAGTGGGGACCCCGCTACGCCCACCCGCACACTTCACGTAGTCCCATTTCTTGAAAGAAATGCGCATGCGTGGGCGCCCGAGCATGCGCATTCGTCTGAAGAAGTCGGCGCGTCAACAGGAAGAGGGAGCCCCGGGACGCCGCATCCAAGGTAAGTTCCTTTTCTTTTATTTTACTGTATTTAATCCTAAAAATATGGTTGTATAAGAGGGCGGGAGGGAGGCGGGTGGCGGGCAACTTCGCGCCGCCACGGAGTTGGCGTAGTGTTGCCTACTACGCCTACTTTGTGAAGCGCGAAGTAGGCAACACTACACCCACTCCGTGGGCGGAGCGAAGTGTTACGCCCACCCCTAGTCTATCTCTTTCAACTGCTCGAGGAGATCAATTTCACAGCCTGCTTCCTGACATATATACGCCTGTTATACACAGACTTGACGGCATCAGTCCAGATTGCGGGACAACTCTTACTATCTTTCCCAATGCAGAGGGGAAACTTTCAAGACTGTCCACTCTCTTCATTGTTGTTTTCCCCTGCAGTCGAGCTTCTGGCGGCCTGGGTCAGAGGTGAACCAGTGCTCAGGGGGTTTGATTGGTCCCAATCGCGGTCAAACATTATAGCTTTGTTCGCGGATGACGTCTTCTTTTTCATGATGGACCCTTGGTATTCTGGACCCAGCATATTGGAAATTCGGATGGTATTTGGGGGCACCACGGGCCTCCACGCCAATCTACAAAGTCCGTCTTGTTCCCAGTGTGCGGACACCAGGATAGCGAGTCATGGGCGGCACAGCTCTCTCGGGCTACAGATGGATTCAAATATTTAGAGATTTATGTTTCCCCTTGCCCCATGATTTCCTGGGTGCACAATATTACCCCATTGTTAATTAGCCATAAGAATGAAACAAATATAAGGTCTGCTCCTCCCCTCTCCCTCTATGGGCGCTCAGCCATCTTTAAGATGGTTTCTTTACCTCGGATCCTGTACCGCCTCAAAAATGTACCTTATCCTCTTCCCTGCACTTGGTTTGCACAGGTGAATGCTGTACAAAATAATTTCCTCTGGGGTAATGGAACTGTTCGTATGGCACTCCGTACGTGTACACATTCCACATACTGGGGGGGATAGCGGCGGCTGATATGAATTCCTATTATGTTGCGACTCGCCTGCTGATGGGTGACCATGGTTTACACAAAATTAGGCAAATATACCAAACACTGACGAAGCACACACCCACTACCCTCGACAAAACCAGACTGGCCTAGCAGGCAGATATTCCTGAACTCACGGATGATGACTAGGATGAGGCAATTGCCAGACCAAGGGGCGCAGTGATCTCCACACGATACCGGCTCATCCAGTTCAAATATTTACATTGAATATATTACACTAGGGTAAGACTGTGGCGAATGGGGGTTATTCAGTCCCCAACGTGCCTACGGTGTGGCGTAGATGATGGGTCCTTCATACACACGGTATGGAGCTGCATAGTTTCACAGCCCTTCTGGAACAGGGTTCGATCATGCCTTAATGAGGTATTGGCATGGGTGCTTCCACTCAACCCAAACTGTTTTTATTGCATTCCACCGATGACATAGGGTGAACCGCTACAAACAGCATATACTATTCCTTGCCCTTACTATTGCCAAAAAGGATATTGGACAGGAGTGGAAGGCGTCATCGCCCCCAACCATAGGCAAATGGAAAACTGAATTGGATAAATGTATGGGGGCCCCAGGAAACATCGCAAGATGGGTGGGCGACCTATCGAGGTATTGACTTCCCCCCCCTGCCTGAAGAGGATCCATGAGTGGCTCCCTCATATCCTGACGTGTATCACACAATATTGTGACATTTGGTTCGTATTATTGTGCTGTCATGTTGTAATATTAGTCAGATGAATCATGTGCTGCATTATTGAGATTAATAAGTGTCTGCATAATGGTTGTATTATTGTTTCACCTGCATGTTTGGCAGGTATTGTCCGTCAGTATAAAAATGGTTACCGATGCAAATATTGTCCTTCTTTTTACACAAATCCTTGTGGGGCCTACACCCACTACAATGCAGAATAACCAAAAAAAATATGTTATAAAAAATAAAAATAGTTTGTTGCCCTTTTACTTAATGCACTATATTTTCAGGCTGGAAAGTTGTAAATTTGTAGGAAAAAAAAGTTTTTGGGTGAGATTGCCACTTTTTATGTTAGTGATCATTTTCAAACGATCCCATTTTATAACTGAAAATAGTGCGGTTATTGCCAGGGCCTCTGAAAAGGTACCCTTAACGCAATTGGTAAGTGCTGAGTGCTATGCCTGGCAGTTTTATCTTGAAGTGGCTTGACACTTGGGAACACACAATACAACATTTCTAGCGCAATGTGCGAACTTTGTAAACTTTGTCCAAACCTTCCACACAGTATGAAGCAATGGTGGATTTTGGAGTCAATTCCCTGTGAAGTCAACCTGCAGTACAGTGCTTAGTTTGTAAAAGAGTGAGTTCCCGGTGCCCAAAGCCCTGCTCAGAAGTCCGTGGCCGATGCTATAAATGTCAGCACACTGAACATCAAGGATGCACAATCTTGGATCCACCACAGGCCTCTTTATTCCACTACCAGGCCACTTCCATCTCTTTACCTCACACAAGAAGGTACCTACTTTCTCCCTTTGTGATGTTTTCTCTATTGTTCTCTTTCTCTGTCTTTCCACTTTGTGTATTTTTACCCGCTCTTGCTCTCAGTAAATGTCTGATGAGGTATAATAAGGGACAGTCTCCAAAAATGGGTGAAGGTGGCCCCACACACAACCACCAGCTCCAATTAAGCACTGCTGCCGTATCACTGAGCAGAGACGTTCTAAGGCATGGGCAAAGTGAGCTCTCGCCCATGACCCCAGCCTCTCAGGGGGGCCATTGATAGGGTCAACTCTGTTCTGCAGAGAGTCTTGCCCTAATGATCTTGAGTAATTCTTAATGCATGCCTTTACACCATGTGCCTTTATAACGCACATTTTTACTTTGAAATGCTGTTGGTGCGCGCGGGATGTTGGACTAGTATAATGTACTATTCCAACTCCAGTGTGTACAACAGTAGGGAAGTTGTTGGAGTTAAATCCAACACCTTATACCCCCCTGCAACAAACCATTTCCGTTGTAACGGCATGCGGGGTAATAGCATACGTTGTAACCCATCAGTTGAAATTGCTGTTTCCCCTTCTTAACCAGATTGTTTTAAATACAGTTATTTTTAATCTGGGTGATGTGTGACAGTCTATTACAGACATTTCGCAGAAAAATGTTGTGTTTGTCTCATGCAGCATCAATATTAAAAGTTTCTTTTAGATCAAAAGTGGATCTTAGTGAGTTGCTGCTGTGTTACAATATTGAAAACACACTTCACTACCCCTTAATATTTGATGTAAACATATTCAGAATTTGGACAAAGTGTGGCTGCGCACTCTCAGTGACCTGGTCAAAGAGGGCATGAAAGAGCTGAAACTGGATAATACATTTAAAGCCGTTCCGAACAGCGATAGCCAAAACCAGGGCCGGACTGGCCATAGCGGACACCGGGCAATCCACACGGGTGTGGACGGTTTTGGGCCCCTGGGGGCTGGTTTTGGGCCCCCAAGGGCCGTTTTTGTTACAGGGCCTTTTTGCAGCATAGAGTGGCGGTGTTAAAGGGGGGGGGTCAGGGGGAGGCGAGCACTTTGCCAGGGCTGGTTGTGGTTCCCAGTACGACCCTGGCCAAAATACATTTGGCCCAGGGACTCTAACATTTTTAAGATGTCCCTGCCACTGAGAAAAAACCTCTCAAATGAAGAAGTGCAGCAGTCAAGATTGAGATTCATGGCCGGATGTGGGGCACTGTTAATTACAGGATAGGAAAGCCCATGATATGTGTTATCACCTTTAAACCCGGTAACAAGATTAATTCTAATCAGACACAATGAACCAAAATGTTGACGCTTCAAAGTCTCCCAGCAGCCTTGGCAAATTATCAGTGGCCCTCAACAAACCACTTCAAGGAGCCCACCTTGGATCACTGACACGATTATTTGTCTTGTAAGCATACCTAGAGTTAAGACACGTCTAGAGAGGTTGCAACCCAAAGCACAATGCACTCCTTACTTTATTTCAGGTTTGGTACTGTGCCAACTAGAGCTTATGTGTCGAAATGGGATTCATCTAAGTACAGTATTGGCATTTGTGAATGTAAAGCTGGAGTTATGGCAACAATTGTGCACATTATGCTCATTTGGGGAAATCGTACCCTATTTTTGGTGCCTTTACTTAATTAATTTGACACTCGGAATTTACAGCCACTGCCCGTGCAGGTAAGAGCGGAGGGGCGTTGGGACCGGGTGAAGGGGGGATTCGGACAGACGATGACGAGGAAAGATTATTATTTATTTAATTTTTCTTCATCATCGTCCTTCGAAATCCACCCCTCAGCTGGCCCCACCTCTCTTACCTGCACAGGCTGCGGCTGCAAATTTGAATGATAAACTGGTCCTCTGCTATACCACCTGCTATAGTTTGACTGAGACAACATATCTTTGGCAGAGTTGGGTGCATAAAAAATGAGTGTATGTACAAATGAGTTGATATCTTGGGAAATTTCAATTTCATTCAGATAATCATTATATATGTATATCAGATCTTAAACAAGCGTGTTGTTTTTTAAATATGCCAATAACTTTTATTTGACTTGATCATTGTTTTCATTATTAGGTATACTGTTAAGGCTACGCTGATAACTATACAAATATTGAATGTGAGTGCTAGTCCTGCTTCTTTGAACTCCAAAGAACTAACAAAAGCTGTCTATAAAAAGAGTTTGACTTCCAAGTAATGGAAGATCAATGAGAACTATTGAAAACCTACTGGGCTGTGTTGTAAAGTGTATTTTAATCTACTTATCTGTCATATATCTTCCCATGCTTTCCAGCTTGCCTGTATTTAGAATGTTACATATGTCATAGAATGCATGCTATGAAATGTGTCTTCACTTGGTGATGGAAGGCTGAGCATCCAGGAGGACAGCTCCTGGTGGGGCTAACTTATCTACTTAATTAACCATTTAACTACCACCTTGATTCACCTATACCACCTGTAACTTCAACTACAATAAATATCAACTTGGAACTACACCCTGACCCCATGAAGATTATTACATTATTACAGGCTGCTTCCTCCACCTAAAAGCCTAGCCATTGCTATCTAGCTTCCGAGCATCTGGGACACTTAGATTAGACAGAAAGCATTATGCGAAACTGCATGGAGAATCCTAAATGCATAAGAACCCTGGGATACAAGACTAGCATGCCCTTGCCCACTGCTCTCAGCAGAACACAAAACACCGAAACCAGAAGCGCACTCCACAATATAGTGACAGGCACTAGCAGTTGATGAAGCATGAATATTTGAGAATGATTTTACTTAATCAGATCTGCTCATCAAGTGTGAACTAATATTCATTTAATAGATATAACTAATAGTGTGATCTTGTAAAAACACATGAGGGCTTAAGACTGTATCGTAAAAGCATGCAGGACTGACACAACAGGTGAACATTTCCAAACTGCATCGAAAAAGCATGCAGGAGGGTTGCAAACTGGTGAAATTGAGTCATTTATGTCATGAGAGAGAAACGTATTAATGAATTATTAAATATTAGTGTTAAAAGTAAAAGCTAATTGAGATATGGACAAAATGATTATGAAAATGTATAAGGTCAAATTAATCTTGCTTTTCTTATTTTTTCCTGAATATGAAACTCTTGATAAAAGTGCTTGCTTATACTTTTAGAAATCATAATTAGACTTTGCTTTTAAGATTAATGAAAGTGATGCTTACCTATATTGTTTCTTAAGTTTATTTATTTCACTAAACGTCATTTCAATGATAGTGTGTTTATTCTTTCGAAAATTATGATTTTTGGTTTCTTCACGTAGGCCTCAAAACTTGTTAGTGTAATTTTCTAATGTAGGCCTAAGAAAGATATATTTTGTCCTTTATTATTTTTAAATGCTGATTAATTGTTTTTTTTAGTTCTGAGTGTTTATCACTAGGGTTTCCTTCCTTCTGCTAGATTATTCTCTCTATGAAATAATTGCATCAACATAGTTGCACGCTATCATGGAAGCGAACGCATGGATATGAAAAGTTTCAATGTGCTTCCTATTTCCGAGGTGACTTGAGATTGTACGATCTTAGAGAAAAATGGACAAATGAACAAAAGAATTACGTAGAATTCCGAATTATTTTAAACAGGAGAATGATCATACCACGTTCACACCATGGATCCTAACCAATGAAATCATCTATAACTGTGAAGAAGCTACATTTGGGGCTGGAGTTGTGAACATTTTAAAGTATAACTACCCCGAGGGAGAAGATGGTGCTGGCTATTTTTTCCTTGGGTGTGACATGGTGTCTGTCTGAACTCTGACCTTCCCTGAACTGAATTTTTCCTGAATTATTTCCACATTTCATCTGCTGACGCGGAAAAAAATTCTGACTATTGCACGCTGTGCTGTAGCTATTGATCTTAGGTTCGCATCAATCTCAAATTGCATACTGAAATTGCAATGTGTATCTTTTCTCTCTCTCTCTCTCTATCTCTCTCTTTCTCTCTCTCTCTCTCTCTCTTTCTCTCTCTCCCCTCATGCCAGTTATTGATTTATGATGTATTTTGTTTGAACTGTGGTATGTTGTGATTTTATCTGTATTAATTTGAATTAACCAGAGTACTGATAATCTAACATGTTCTTGTGCATTGGCCGTTCATTTTGAAATTTAGATAAATATACCTTGATAGATATACTGAGTTTGTCTTTTCTTGGTGATGGAAATTATTTGATATATTATGGTTTTGACTACTGTTGTTAGATAGACATTTCTTCATTACAGGTCCTCCTGAAGAAATGTCATATGTCTCTAATTATCTGAGTACATGTTAGCTCCTACAAAGATCTATCGGAGGACCCCATGATTTGTAAGTGGTTGTAGAGTTTCTATGGGCCCAAACTCTTAGTAATAATAAAATGGTTTGTATGATTTGTGAAAGATTATGATTTTTACACCACTTCTGCGGGAGTCAGTTTTCTGGTAGCTTTATCGGATGGTTAGTTTTGACTAAATAATGAAGAGACAGAATTAAGAGACATTGACTGACTATAAATTTGTACCTTTATGTTCTATGTTTGGGTCCCTTGTTTGACCTCAATGGAAGTAACAGCCTAAAAGCAGTCTTAGTGTGGCATACACTAAGGGCCCAATTACAATGTCGTTCACAAGGCCTCCGACTCAGATTTGGCTTTCCCAGATCTGATACATTTTTTTTTAAACAAACTTTATAGGGGTTTACAGATTTTGCCAGAGACCATCCCTGCATCAGATTTATCCTACCATCGGTTATACAATTACTGGACTCTGTCATGTACAGTTCCATAATGCATCAACATAAAGAAGGTCCTGGTCAGTGTGGCACTCAGAACCCCTCCCTCCTCCCGCAGTTCTACAGTAACTATGTTCTGTTGTGATCAATCTTTACATCAACATTCTCATCTACAAACTCCCCCCGCCAACTCCCCCCTCTCTTCCCTCCCCCCAGGCTTGTCACTTATATACACATTCTCTCTTGCGATTCACCTCTGGTGCAGGCTGTGCCATACGAGTATCAGGGGGACCACTTTGAGAACTCTTGTTCTGTAGAGACAGCTGGGCACTATGGGCACTCGCCAATTCTCTGGGGCTTTTGATGGACATGTACATAAATAGACTAATTTGCTCCTGCAAGGGGCTCCCCAAGTGATTCTCCGCCACTAGCATCGTCTGGAGTTTAAGTAAGGCCACCAAGGATTACCATGCCTTCTCGCTTTTAATTCGCTGTGCAATCTGCATCCTAACTATCCCTTCACACTCTGCCTACTTAATGAGTTCTTTCTCCCATCTGGTTGTATTTGGCCCTTGTTTTGCTTTCCAGTGCATCATTTTTGGCAAGTACTAATCCAATATCTATGAGTTTGCTTGATATTTTGTTTTTCATTGTGTGTAGGAACCAGTTTATCAGGCAGTATCGCTGCGATGCCTCTACTTTCCTGTCAGTAATATCTGCCAGTAGCATAGTTACCTCCTTCCAGAAGCTACCTACTTGTGGGTAATCCGAGAGCATATGCCTAAATCCAGCTCCCTCTTTATTACATCGCGGACACGCCGCGTCTTGAGAATTTAACTACTGATTATTCTTCTCTGGAGTAAGGTATGCCCTGTGTAGTATGTAAAAAGCATTAATTGGAATCTAGCATTTTTGGTGCTCTTTCAAGCCCTCTCTACTATCTCCCCCCACAACTTTTTTGGGATGTTGTCCCCGGTGTCCGCTTCCCATTTTAAGCACAGCTCTGTTAAGGGTATTACCTTTACCCGCGTTATTCGTCTGTAGATGCACGTGACCCCCTTAACGTCCCCGCCGCTATGACCGGATATTGACACCCCAATGACGTCCGTGGCTCCATGAGTCCCTCCCCTCAATGTTTTCAAATGGCTGCAGTGATGGCAGAATGGATTAGGAAATTCCCCCTGGGTAAGCCATACTGATCTTGCAGGTTTTTGAACGGGATCATGACACCCTCTTCATACAGATCTCCTAACGTGTCCAGCCCCTGTTCCTCCCAAACTGTCAGTCCCTGCCAACTCCCTTCATGTGGCAGGGCCTCACACATAAGTAGCGGAGTTTCTGGTGCATAGGGGCATGCCAACACTGGCGGGCCGTGCGTAGTTCCAGTGGGAGGGTTGACAGACTAACAGGCATCCTCAGTATGATCTGGGCCATCACCTTGGTTCCTCCAGCCCCCGAATGCGGCTGGTCGCCCATTTTGTGAGCCACTGTAGCTTTGCTGAGA